>NC_064619.1:46551059-47182170 GCF_023898315.1 Schistocerca nitens | reverse complement strand
CGAAAGATAGAATATAAAATGAAAAATTAATCAACAATTAAACAATTAAACAATTTTTTCAGCCTTCAGTTGCAAGGTAATTTTATTCGTTTACCTAGGTTTCGATTCCAGTAATGGAATCTTCTTCAGAACCTATAAATTAAACCACATACAGACATATGTTACTACTACAATGCATTATCAGTCTAATGTTGAATATTAAAGAAATTGGGATACTTACAAAAATTAAATTATTTTGTGAGCCAAACTCTGGCCATGTCACAGATTAAAAATTAACATTAACGACGCATAATCATAAGATTATGTCAGTCAAAATTAACACCATTGAGGCGAACGTGGACGCTACGCCGGCCAGAAATAAGGACCACACGTAAGCGGCTCGAAAACTAGGCGTTGTGACCCGTTACGCGGCGAGGCTGGCCGCGGCCAAGCGCATGCGCAAGCGCAGGGGCGAGAGACAACTGTCTCAAAATTACTTAGAGCAACTATACATATAAACAAAATGTGACTGAAAGCCGTCCTAAATTGGACAAACCTATCTATTAGTATAGCAACATTAAACAATTTTTTTTATATATATAACGTAGTACAAAGATACACATGTACAATTGCATTATAATAAAGGGACGAAGCAGATGGGGAAAACAGCATCGGTCATTCGAGGCGGACTGTTGGTCAACTCCACTGGAGTAAAGGTTGGAATCCTTCGAAATAACTTCTATTTTTTAATTGCAGCTGATCATTAAGTAAGTTGTCTCTATCAATACTAAGATGTTTAAAAATTTGCAATTCTTCGAGGGTGTCTAGCCTACATCCCTTTACTTCATTATGCAAAAGCTCTGCGTCTTTTAGAGGCTTGGGAGCATGCGCCTTTTGGACCAGATGTTCAGCAAATGTAGATCCTCGAGTTCCATCACCGCTTTTTGTCGGCAGATGCTCTTTAAACCTAACAGACAGGGCCCTTCCTGTCTGGCCAATGTAATAAGAAGGGCATTCAGCACACGTGATTTTATACACACCTGACAGCGATGATTTATCATTACCTTTAACCAGGGAATGAATTAAGTTCTTTTTGAGGTTGTTGGTGGTAGAGTATGAAACTTTGCACCCTAGGTTTTTTAATAACCTACCTACCTTATAGGAGATGTTACCTATAAAGGGAACAGATATGTATTTCGTTGCCTGGTGTTGATTGTGAGTATCTGAACTGGAAAGAGTGGTAGTCTTCTTTCGTGTTTTTTTATTGAACAACTGTCTCACTATACTAGGATTATATCCATTATTCTGAGCGATGTTTTCGAGGACTTTTAATTCGTTCTGTAAGTTGACTGGCGAAAGTGGAATGGTAAATACCTTGCAACTGAAGGCTGAAAAAATTGTTTAATTGTTGTACATTTCACAGTTGCTGACACGCTGCAATATGTTAAAGATTTGTAAAAATTAATCATTTGCAAAGTTTTATTATAATAGTTTTATGATTGTCACGAGGAGTAACAAAACGTAATAGAATCATTTTAATAAGTTAAATGAATTTATTTGCAGCATAGTCGTGTTTTACACAAATAGTTGAGCCTATAGCTTATGTAGTGGCGTGTCTAGTGAGCGCTTAGACTTCCACATCGTTAAAAGTACGTCTAGTGTGTCCGCCAATCAGGCAGTCCTCATTAGGCCTACTACTGATTTCTACCAGCCAGCTACAGCGGGTGGGCAAAACGCATGGGAACGCATTGAGTGTGAGGACAGTCGTCATCTTATGAAGCCTAAGGCGATGCGTTTTTCTCCGCACTCTCCTGATAGACATAAGATGTTAACAATCCACACTCAGATCGGTGGCGCTATGTGGAGACAACGTGAGTTTCGTTCGTCAAACACATGTTGAGGCGCTGTGCGGCGGTTAAAGAATGTAGAAACATTGCCTTTCCCGTACTGTAGAATCAACCTGGACACTTCTGGCTTCGGAAGTCCTATTTTTTGTGCAATTTCGGATATTCTATGTCCCCGTCTCTTGCACCGGTAATCACCCCAAGGGCAAAGTTGTTCTACTCGCTGCTTCCTTCTGTGTACACTACGCACTTATTTTGGAAATAGACTGTCCAAATACCGTGTCAGCAGTCGGTCCTTATGTCGAATTTAGTCGCAACAGTCAGATCTCAGACATGACACATCTTCAGATGGGACAGACCTTCTCATGACTTTTGGCCACGATGTTTTTGTTCCAGTAAAACGGCGGCAGTTCTGGAACATCTACGACACTACCATGTCGCTGAAAAATTTATTTATGGAGTAGTGAATGGAATGGTATAAAAAATTCGTGCCGGCCTCTATGGCCGTGCGGTTCTAGGCGCTTCAGTCTAGGACCGCGAACCCGCTACGGTCGCAGGTTCGAATCCTGCCTCGGGCATGGATGTGTGTGATGTCCTTAGGTTAGTTAGGTTTAAGTAGTTCTAACAAGGGAACCTCCCCATCGCACCCCCCTCAGATTTAGTTATAAGTTGGCACAGTGGATAGGCCTTGAAAAACTGCACACAGATCAATCGAGAAAACGGGGAGAAATTGTGTGGAACTATGAAAAAAATAAGCAAAATATACAAACTGAGTAGTCCATGCGCAAGATAGGCAACATCAAGGATAGTGTGACCTCCGCAGCGCCGTAGTTCCGTGGTTAGCGTGAGCAGCTGCGGAACGAGAGGTTCTTGGTTCAAGTCTTTCCTCGAGTGAAAAGTTTAATTTTTTATTTTCAGACAATTATTATCTGACGTGTTTTCCTGCTGAGGAATCGGTTGACCTATGACCTTGCGATCAAATGGTTTCGATTCCTATTGGAGAGGCACGTCCATTCGTCTACCAATCGCACGGTTTTGCGGTGCGGTCGCAAAACACAGACACTAAACTTATTACAGTGAACAGAGACGTCAATAAACGAACGGACAGATCATAACTTTGCGAGAATAAAGAAAGTAAACTTTTCACTCGAGGATAGACTTGAACCTAGGACCTCTCGTTCCATAGCTGCTCACAGTAACCACGGGTCCACGGCGCTCCGGAGCTTACACTGTCCTTGATGTTGCCTATCTTGCGCATGGACTACTCAGTTTGTATATTTTGCTTATTTTGCTCATAGTTCCACACAACTTCTTCCTGTTTTCACGATTGATCTGTGTTCAGTTTTTCAGTGCCTATCCACTGTGCCAACTTATAACTAAATCTGAGAGGGGTGCGATGGGGAGGTTCCCTTCTAAGTTCTTGGGGACTGATGACCTCAGATGTTAAGGCCCATAGTGCTCAGAGCCATTTGAAGCGTTTCGAAAATATTCGTACTTCTTTCTATTTCGGTAAACTTAATTGCGCTAACTGAAACATATTGATCATTTGAGACTTTTCTCTTTAACTGATATTCTGTAGTCATTCGACGTGTAGTACGTAACATCCATAAACTAACGTACGGGCTGACGTGATGTGTCGCTACGAGTGAAAAAATGTTAAATGCATCTATAGCTCTTCAGATTTCTATAAAAATTTGAAAATCATATATCGTCTTGTCTAGAATTAGTATACAACTATGTTCCTTCTTTACTCAGTTTCTTCAGAAGTTTATTTCTTGGCATCAAAATATCGTCTACGACCGGGATTACGCATCCTGGACGTAAGAATAAATTTTAACTTTAGCGAAGAGTTTCTACACTGGCAGAGTGATGGTTTCAGCTCGTAACAAATTCATAGCGGCTATGAAACGAAAAGTTAAGAAGTTGTTTCAAGTTCACTTATTGGTGTTTGCCTCCTAAATGGGCACTGGTACGCTTCGTTTATAGCAGTTCGTTGTAACTTTGAAGTTAAAGATGAACCGAAGTAAAAACGGAAATCAACTTTCTTAAGGCCATTTCGTGTTAACAGCGGTTTACCTGTGAAGAATGGGATTTAGGAAAATTTATTTACTAAATACAGGTATAGTACCAGCTGTGCAAACATTACGGAAATAATTCTGTGCAAGATAAGACTTAGCATTCCTACATAATTCGTAGCTTTAGCATTCTTTTTCCTATAGCTCTTGTTCCTCACCCCCCTCAGATTTAGTGGTAAGAGGTTCCAGTGAACAGCTCGTCAAAAACTGAACACAGATCAAGCATGAAAACAGGAAGAAGGTGTGCTGAACCATGGGAAAAAAAGAATAGTAACAGTGAACGAGAAGAAGTGTGATATAGAGCAACTTGTTACAACAATGGCGTCGTGGTTAACTGGTTACGGTTTTGGCCTACCAAGCGGGCGAGCAGTATTCAAAGCTATCTGTTGCCATTTTTCTTTTTTTATTCTCCGCTGTCCTCTTTATTCAAATTTGCGTCTGTGTCGTGGTGTAACGTCCGTTTGCAACAGCGAGGTGTAAGGTAGGGACCTATAATGACAGATGATTCTGCGCAACTACTCTATTAGCAGTGGGAAGGAAGTGGCTTTCGAATGGGAAACGCAGACATTTGACGACAAGGCAACAAGTCAACCGAATCTTCCACCGGAAAACAAGTCTGGTGTGTTACACACGTCATTAGCGACAATACGTGTGTCATACGATAGGAATCTCTTATCGACGCACGTAATTTGCACGACTGGTAAGTGAGTGAGATATGCCTCCTCCCCTGATAAAGGTGTTCGTATGAATGTGATCACTCTCAAAGAAATTATGAAAATATAATAGTTAGTCACATAAGCTGCAACAAATGAACGCAACAGCTTCACAATCACACAGTTTCTCTGTGCTCGGTCAAAAAATATACTTTTATCGTTTTTGAAGTTGCGTTCCATTTTGGAAGTTTTGGCTCTTGAATGCGTCTGTTGTAACATAGTTCACACACATTTATTTGTTATTTTCATTTCTGTGATACGACTGTGTAGTATCTGGCCTGCTCTAGCTGTTCATCACAATCACTTGCGACGGTAATGTATTCTTACCATATGACTCACATTCTGTAATCAATGTACAGTATCACAACTGTCAAGACTACTGGATAACATGGGAAGTTCACTGAGGCTTTTTGCGGATAATGCTTTAGTATATCGACAGGTTGTAAGAGTGGAAAATTGTACTGAAATGTAGGAGGATCTGCAACGAACTGACGCATGGTGCAGGGAATGGCAATTGAATCTCAATGTAGACAAGTGTAATGTGCCGCGAATACATACAAAGAAAGATCCTTTATCAATTAGCTACAGTATAGTAGGTCAGCAACTCGAAGCAGTTAATTCCATAAATTATGTGGGAGTAGGCATTAGGAATGATTTAAAATGGAATGACCATATAAAATTAATCGTTGGTAAAGCAGATTCCAGACTTAGATTCATTGGAAGAATCCTAAGGAAATGCAGTCCGAAAACAAAGGAAGTAGGTTACAGTCCACTTGTTCGTCCACTGCTTGAGTACTGCTCACCGGTGTGGGATGTGTACCAAATAGGGTTGATAGATGAGATAGAGAAGATCCAACGGAGAGCAGCGCGCTTCGTTACAGGTTCATTCAGTATTCGCGAAAGCGTTACGGAGATGATATATAAACTCCATGGAAGACTCTGCAAGAGAGACGCTCAGTAGCTCGGTACGGGCTTTTGTTGAAGTATCGACAACATACCTTCACCGAGGAGTCAAGCAGTATATTGCTTCCTCCCACGTATATCTCGCGAAGAGACCATGAGGATAAAATCAGAGAGATTAGAGCCCACACAGAGGCATACCGACAATCTTTCTTTCCACGAACGATACGAGACTGGAATAGAAGGGAGAACCGATAGAGGTACTCAAGGTACCCTCCGCCACACACCGTCACGTGGCTTGCAGAGTACGGATGTAGATGTAGAAAGAGAACAAACATTTCAATGACCGGAGACAGTTCATAATGTTGAGAAAAAAATAAAATAAATTAAACAGCACACCTGAGATCTGAACACGGCCCACCCGCTTGGCAGTCGAGCACCAGAACCATTTATCCACGACGCCGTTTCCGGTTGACGCTGCTCTTTATTGCACTTCTTGTTGTTGAACCGTTCACTGTTTCTATATTGCTTTTTTTTCACAGTTTAGTATACCTTTCTCCTGTTTTCATGCTTGATCTCTGTTCAGTTTTAGACGGGCTATCTTAGAGGGGTGCGATGGGGAGTTTCCTTTATCAGTACCCTTGACCAGCCTCACCCCTCCCTCGTCATCCCTCTCTCTCTCTCTCTCTCTCTCTCTCTCTCTCTCTCTCTATGTCTGTCTCTGTCTTTCCCTTTCCGTGCTTGTGTGTGTGTGTGTGCGTGTGCGTGTGCGTGTGCGTGTGCGTGTGCGTGTGCGTGTGCGTGTGCGTGTGCGTGTGTATGTGTGTGTGCGTGTGTATGTGTGTGTGTGTGTGTGTGCGTGCGTGCGTGCGTGCGTACGCTCGGCGTACACATTGGACATGCCACGTCCCAGAGAAGCAAACTGTGCAGAGGTCGTCCCTATCGATACAGTACCGGCTGGCCGGGACGTTTAGATAGCGCTGCCAGCAGTAAGTCAAGGGTTCGCCCGTAGCTAACCGGAAATGAAATACGCGCCGTCCGTCCGGTTGTCGGTGGAGCTCCAATGAAAGAGGGCGTCGCTGCCGCAGCCGGCTGACGTAACGCCGAGAGACGCTGTCCAGAGACCGAAGAGCAGAGACGGTTTCTCTCGTCCAGTGGGACAGCTGCTGTGCTGACTGATTTTGAAAACACGCCTCTTCCGATGACTGTTTTTCAAACTTCTCTCTGTACAAGCCTCACAGACCAATTCACCGAGGACATCTTGTTTTCTGTGATACTGTAACACCCCACGCGTCACTTATCTGGTTTTGGTATGTGTTCACCCCAGGTAATTGACTAACAGATCAACAGAGAGTGCAAACTGCCGCAATGTAGGATAACGCAAAGAAAGTAATAAGGCACTGTGACTCCTGATTGAACTGCCATGGCAGTGTTGACATTAATTGATTCAGAATTGATCCCTTTTAATTAAAAGGGATGCACATTGATGTTATATTCAGCTATTGAACACCAGATGCAAATGTTGAACATAAAATTAATTAAGAAAGTGACTTGGGATTTCAACTACTTGATTGAAAACAGATGCAGTCGATTAGCACAGATTTATTTTTAACTCGCGACCTTCAATCATCACATTACATGACTCTCCTAACAGGCAGTGGTAATAAATTGCGTTTGTGTGGAGTAAAGCGCGATAACTCAAAAGTAATTCCTATCGACTGACCCAGGCGTAATGAGAAGTGTGAGAAGAATTCTACAATACACGGCCCATGAAACCCTCGTGGAAACTTTGCTGACGTGATCCAACAAATTAATCAGTGGCCAGAGAGGGTGCAATATCACCAAATACAGCGTTGTTGTGCAGACGTTGGCCGACCTCGTGGTGCTGCAAGGCCGCGCTCGTCTATTCACTCATAGCTATCTTGCTCAGTACATAGCTGAACCGAAACTTCCTATCTCCAAGCTCAATCGTTCCATTTGTTAGGTCCTAAACTGCAGAGATTCTCACTCTTTCCCAGGCAAGCTAAGTAAAGAATGCCACGTCCGCACTCTAGGCAAGCTTGGAATGGAAGACTGCTACGGAGACTTCTCCCAGTCCGCTCTTCGCCTCGCTTTCCCCTCTAGCAAAATCACTTACGCCAATTGCAGCGCAAGTCGCGTTAATTATGCGTCGCTTCCCAGCTTTCACCAATGTCTGCTCTGGGAAGTGAACAAATTCCCACAAAATTTCCCTTCCTCTCAACTTCTGCTATTTAGCTACTCCCAGGCCACCCATCAAGGTTAGCGTCTGCACAAACACCAATTTTTCCGGAATTCTGACTCCCAGGAGAGTACTTCAAATTCCTTGGTCCTACGTTCCCAGCGGAGGCCGGCGTATTTCGTTCTGTCGCTCTTCACCTGATTTACTTCAGACTCTGTGGACCATGAATTCAACATGAAGTTGCTATAGTCACGAACACGCATATTTTGACATTTCTTGACTGCTCCACTTTAGCTTTGCATGGCTTTCTCGCATGTTTCACTGTAAATGGGACGACGGACATTTATCAACAGGCGTCCAAGTTCTCCGTCTGCTTCCCGGTACACCAGCATGGGGTCAACCACCCACTCACTGTCACTTATCTTAAGGCAGCTGGAGGCCGCGCCCCATTACCACTTTCGCAGAGCTTGAGCTGCCCTAAGCTGCCTATTGTAGCTTCCCTTCGCCGCTCCCCTGCCAGCTACGGTCACTCGAATACATCCCTGGGATAAACTAGCCTCCAGTATATCGACGCATTTCCACAAAGTTTTCATGTCGTGTGAATTACTTTAAAACCATTACCTGACATTAATTATTCCAATACGTCCATACTATGCCCTCTACAAGGTGCATTGTGCCTTGTCAGTCATTTTTGTTCAGCCCTACTCTTCGCTCAACGTGAGTTAGGTGATCTTTAATGACTTCATGTAAGGGGCATAGTTCTTGCCATCTTACAATATGTCACTAATAATAGGACGACAATTATTGAACTACATGAAAAACGTAAATTAGTTACAAATTAAAACGTGACACGGTTTAATCAACATATAAACGTCACTTCTGATATCCAAATTTAGGTTATCACATGTTCGATATGCCAGCCATCATTGGCGATGATGTGGCGCAGTCGAATAGCGAAATTCTGCATGAACCACCGAAATGTCGGAATATCGATGCTGTCGATGACCTGCATGGCTGTTTTCATCACGGAAACAATTTTGTGGTCGTTGCTGCACAACCTGTCTTTAATATAGCCCCACACAAAGCAGACGCATGTGTTCAGATCAGGAGAATATGGAGGCCAATCGAGGACCATGCCAGTGGCCTCTGGGTACCTCAGAGCTAGAATGCGGTCCTCAGAGTGCTCCTACAGGACATCACTCTCCAGCTTCGATGGGGACGAGCTCCGTCTTGAACGAACCACATCTCCTCGAAATCATGATCGCTTTGTATTACGGGGATGAAATCACCTTACAAGACCTTCACGTACCGTTCGGTAGTCACTGTGCCATCAAGGAATATTGCATCGATTATTCCGTTACTGGACATTTCACACCACACAGTCACCCATTGAGGGTGAAGAGACTTCACGATCACGAAATGAAGATTCTTAGTCTTCCGAATGCGCTAATTTTGCTTACTGACGAATCCACCCAAATAAAAGTGGGCTTCCTCGCTAAACCAAACCATGCACGTGCATAATTCCCAGCATGTGCCGCGGTCAACCGTGTAGTTTGATTGTCATAACGCAAACCGTTCAGAAGTTATGATGATTTTATTTCATATTCTGCAGCAATTGTCACCCCGCATTTACTTTAAGCTTTTCCTGTCTGTTATTCTTTGCGTTTACTATCGTACTGTACAGTATCTCTTCTTACTTCAATTTCAACTCCTTATGTTTTATTTTTATTTTACCCCTTTTACCTGCATCTACCTCAGATTGTTGCCCATTTTCTGAAATATAGTAATACACCGAGATTGATATTCTTTCATCAATAACTGGTTGCAAAATAATATTTCGATTATTCCTCTTATTTTAATTGATGCATCTTTCTCTGTAAGCAGACAGCCTGCATCTTTTACTGTGCTTTTAAAATTCCTTGTTCTTTGTAGGATATCCACAGTGCGTTTCCACAAAGTAACATCATTTGGATCGTAGTCCAGATCTTATTTCTCTAGGAGTAACGCAAAAGTTTCTGTATATATGATATTTTGTTCAATAATTGTCACGATACCCAAGTCACCCAGTCATTACTGTCTGTGCAGAAATATACACTTTATTTAAAGCAACTTTTATTTCTTGTCAGCACGATTCCATAGAAATTTGTTTTGTAAATAAAAAAATGGTTCAAATGGCTCTAAGGCCTCTGGGGCTTAGCATCTGCGGTCATCAGTCCCCTAGCCTTAACCTAACTAACGTAAGGACGTCACACACATCCATGCCCGAGGCAGGATTCGAACCTGCGACAGTAGCAGCAGCGCGGTTCCGGACTGAAGCGCCTAGAACCGCACGGCTTAGAGGCCGGGTTTTGTAAATAAAAAGTCTTCTCTTGCTGCACTATGTTTTATTTCTCCATTCTCGTTTCGCCTTTTTTCACGTTAAGGCATCATCAGTGGAATGGTTCTTCCTTTTTTTAGTTGGCATCAGTGTTTCTCTCATCTGGTCACATAGAGGTCGCAATAGCATGTTTTTTTGTGTTTAGATCATGTTTCTTCTCCTTTTTCATATTGTTTGCACTTTTTGATTTGATGCATTCACAGCCTTTTGTTACTAGTATAGACATAAGACTAATATAGACAGAACTACTTTAAGTTCACTGTATGTCTCATTCCATAGCATTATCAGCCTCCATTCGACACCCTTCTCTACGTCTCCGAAGACCAATGACGTTTTACTAGGACGTGTGTTTTCGAAGCTTAGCAGTTATTACTTCTATTTTGCTTTTCTTCGTTGATCACCTCTTATAACTTCACAAGTAGGCAACTGAATAGTTGTATCTGAAATTCATGTTACTCCCTAACTTCTCGTTTTATAGGAAAAATGTTAGTAAATTTCACGTACAGCCTTAGTTCCGGCAAATGCATTTCTTATCTATGTTCATTTCAGTGTGACATACGGCTAATTATTAGTAAAGAATTAAGGAATAAATGTTACGAATCTCTGTCTATCACCATTTCTGATTTACCAACACTGCAAGAATTTTTGTGCTCTGTTCAGGATGCGGATTTTTCTTCTCAAACTGGATTCTTCCCTGATTATTTACGTATTTAGTTGTTTAGCTACATTCGATAGTGAAGTTTTAGAGAATGTTTAAAGTTGAGGTTATAGTGACACGCAACTGTGTTGTGCGGACAATAAATCTCACGTATTATCCGTCTTCAGGGTTTACACTTTGGCATATGTTTTCAAAGTTTTACCTAAATTTATGTTGAATGTATCATCCTCATATAAGTCCGTAGACCAGCATCAATTTGCTTAGAATCCTTCTGGGCATTAGGGAATGTCACATTGTAAAAGTAACTATCAAGTAGAAAACAAAAGATGAAGTTTCAACCGACTTGCAGCAATCGTAACCCAGGAGATGACTGCTGCTATTCGATGCATTTAGTTTTGTGCTAGCTATTTAGTTTTACACTATGACGTGACCGAATATACAACAAAATTTGCTTTAAATTAGATAATAAACAATTCTACCCTTGTTTGAAGATCAACCAGGTCCGT
The DNA here is from genome assembly GCF_023898315.1 of Schistocerca nitens. Classification (NCBI taxonomy): domain Eukaryota; kingdom Metazoa; phylum Arthropoda; class Insecta; order Orthoptera; family Acrididae; genus Schistocerca; species Schistocerca nitens. The sequence continues at coordinate 47,170,918 of NC_064619.1, read as the reverse complement.
TCTGATCTCATTAAAATTTTTGAAAATCGAATGTTTTACCAGTGTCTGCTATAACCTTAAATTTAATGCTGAAAATAGACTTAATACAGGTTCAGAATCACAAAAGCAAGTTTGATATCCCATTCCTCAAGAAAGGAGTAATTGATAGATGTATTCACACAGCTTCGTACTTCAACTCTGTTGTCTTTATTGTACATGATCCTGCCAAAGTTGTCATAGATGTTCATAAATGTTAAAGGGTTTCAAAGTTTATTTATCCAGTGCTATAAGTTTTAATATTTAAATAATTGATTAAAAATCTGGAATTTTTTCTTATCAAAAATTTACATAAATAAGAATGAAATGATTATCTGAAGTATTTTAATTTTATATTGTGATTAGAGAAAAGTAAAAGAAATTATTCCTAGCTGATTTAGGTGTGACAAACTCATAAGCATTACTTGCACACCTTTTGCTTAAGGAGAGAATCTAAAATGATGCAACTGAATTTTACATTTGAAAATTAGTCAATGAAACTGTTGAAACCGCTTCATAATGACAAATAAAGAACAGAGATCAAACTTACATACGTCAAAAACGTTCCAACTCCATGAAGAATAGCTTAAACACAGCCTGGCGTTTATCACCATCTTAAACCTTCCACTTGCAACTTAGTTGGTTTTTGGCTTATTTTTAAGTAATTACCACTGTATAATCACTGAACATGTGAAGGTAATAACCAAGACTAAACCTGAAAGGATGCTACTTAATACGTACTCGGAGTCACTGCTCAGTAACTTCACTGCTCGGTGCCATGATGCTCACATGCAGCCGTAGACTGACTGTCAACTGATGTACAACAGATTGCAGCACCTGCAGTTGACCTCAACACTGACGATGCAGCACACGAGGGCCGGCCACTGTGGCCGAGCGGTCCCAGACGCTTCAGTCCGGAACCGTACTACTGCTACGGTCGCAGGTTCGAATCCTGCCGCGGGCTTGGAAGTGTGTGATGTCCTTAGGTTAGCTATCTTTAAGTATTTCTAAGTCTAGGAAACTGATGACTTCAGATGCTAAGTCCCATTGTGCTTAGAGCCATTTGAACCATTTTTGAAGCACCCGAGGACAGCCCTACTTCCCCACTGTTTCGTGTTGTAGTTACCTTGCTTGGCATTTACTGCTTAAGCATCTAGTTCCTTCATTGCCGTTAATGCATGAATGCACTACTGGCCATTAAGATTGCTACGCCACGAAGATGACGTGCTACAGACGCGAAATTTAACCGACAGGAAGAAGATACTGTGATATGCAAATGATTAGCTTTTCAGAGCATTCACAGAATGTTGGCGCCGGTGTCGACACCTACAACGGGCTGACATGAGGAAAGTTTCCAACCGATTTCTCATACACAAACAGCAGTTGACCGGCGTTGCCTGGTGAAACGTTGTTGTGATGCCTCGTGTAAGGAGGAGAAATGCGTACCCTCACGTTTCGACTTTGATAAAGGTCGGATTGTAGCCTATCGCGATTGCGGATTATCGTATCGCGACATCGCTGCTCGCGTTGGTCGAGATCCAATGACTGTTAGCAGAATATGGAATCGGTGGGTTCAGGAGGGTAATACGGAACGCCGTGCTGCATCCCAACGCCCTCGTATCACTAACAGTCGAGATGACAGGCATCTTATCCGCATGGCTGAAACGGATCGTGCAGCCACGTCTCGATCCCTGAGTCAACAGATGTAGACGTTTGCAATACAAAAACATCTGCACGAACAGTTCGATGACGTTTGCAGCAGCATGGACTATCAGCTCGGAGACAATGGAGCGGTTACCCTTGACGCTGCATCAAAGACAGAAACTCCTGCGATGCTGTAATCAACGATGAACCTGGGTCCACGAATGGCAAAACGTCATTTTTCCGGATGAATACAGGTTCTGTTTACAGCATCATAATGGTCGCATCCGTGTTTGGCGATATCGCGGTGAACGCACATTGGAAGAGTGTATTCGTCATCACCATACTGGCGTATCACCCGGCGTGATGGTATGGGTTGCCATTGGTTACACGTCTCGGTCACCTCTTGTTCGTACTCACGGCACTTTTAACAGTGGACGTCATATTTCAGATGTGTTACGACCCGTGGCTCTACCCTTCATTCGATCCCTTCGAAACCCTATAGTTAAGGAGGATAATGCACGACCGCATGTTGCAGGTCCTATACCGGCCTTTATGAATACAGAAAATGTTCGGCTGCTGCCCTGGCCCACACATTGTCCAGATCTCTCACCAATTGAAAACGTCTGGTTAATGGTGGCCGAGCAACTGGCTCGTCACAATACGCCAGTCAATACTCGTGATGAACTGTGGTATCGTGTTGAAGCTGCATGGGCAGCTGTACCTGTATACGCCATTCAAGCTCTGTTTGACTCAATGCCCAGGCGCATCAAGGCCATTATTACAGCTAGAGGTGGTTGTTCCGGGTACTGATTTCTCGGGATCTATGCACCCAAATTGCGTGAAAATGTAATCACATGTCAGTTCTTGTATAATATATTTGTCCAATGAATACCCGTTTATCATCTGCATTGCTTCTTGGTGTAGCAATTGTAGTGGCCAGTAGTGTACATGTATTTGGTAATTACAATCATAATTGACACGTTGAACTTTGAAACAGCATGCGAAAAATGTGGACCTCAGGCATCAGCCTTTCCATGTGTCATTTACGAAACGGCTTTCAATGATTAAACTTTCTGGCAGATTAAAACTGTGTGCCGGAATGAGTCTCGAGGTCGGGGTGTAGGAGGAGGTGGAGATTAGTTGTTAACGTCTCGTCGACAACGAGGCAGCTGGAGACGGAGCAGAAGCTCGGCTTAGCGAAGGATGAAGGTCAGCGGCCGCGTCCTTTCACAGAAACCATTGCGACATTTGCCTTAAGCGATTTAGGGAAATCACAGAAAACCTAAACCTCGATGGGTGGACGTGGGTTTGAACCGTCGTCCTCCAGAATGCGAGTCCAGTGTGCTAGCCGCTGCGCTAGCCCGCTCCGTCGGACTCGTGACTTTGGCTTTTCGCGGACACGTGCTCTACCGACTCAGCTACCCACGCCCGACTCACGACTCGTCCTCACAGCTCTACTTCTGCCAGTGCCTCGTCTCCTGCCTTCCAAACTGTACAGAAGCTCTCCGACGAATCTTACACGACTAGCACTTCTGGAAGAAGGAATATTACAGAGACATGACATAGCCACAGATAGAATGAAATTTTCACTCTGCAGAGGAATGTACGTTGATATGAAACTTGTTACAGATTAAAAATTTGTCTTGAAAGTTTCGCAGGAGAGCTTCTGTGAAATTTGGGAGGTAGAATACTAGGTACTGCTGGAAGTAAAGCTTGAGGACAGGGTGTGAGTCGCATATTGGTAGCTCATTGATATAACACTTGCCTGTGAAAGACACAGGTCGCGAGTTCGAGTCTTGATCCGCCACGCAGTTTTAATCTCGCAGGAAGTTTCACATCGGCGCCCACTCCGCTGCGAAGTGAAAATTTCGTTCTCTCTATCAATGATCTTTGCAATAAATATCGGTAGCGTAATGCAAACTAACTAATAAATATTAACATGTGATCGAAAGAATTCTCTGACAGAACTAAGACCTTACTAAGCGTGAGTGATTAGAAAACGGAGAAACAATAGAAGCCGAAAACACACTGCCACGCGGCTCTTTAGATCCTTTCAAAACAAAACATGAAACTGAGCTCCAGATTTAAATGCTGATCCCCTACATGATCTCGACTTAACATTACATCCATAGTTAAGACCTCGTCCCGTTACCAGTAGGCTATCAGCGTAAGCAAATACTAAGCAGACATAAATAAGAAGCCAAGTGCTAGAATCGTCTACCCGTCTTCAAGTAGCACCATCTCTCCCCCCCCCCCCCCTCCACCCCACCAACCCCACAAAAATAACTTGGTCTGCCATTGTTGTAAATAGCTTCACAAGCAACAGTTGTAATTCTTCGTTCAAAGTCACTGACTGATCGATACACGTTACGTGACACGTGTGTCTGCGTAGAACTGAAACCTGCAACTACTCATAAATGGTTCTGAACACTGAGTGTAGTGTTCGAACTGCATTTAGTAACATTAATTTATTAGCACTGAGGCTAACACTTTGACGGTGCAGTGCTGCAAGCATCTGTCCGCTACGGAGGCCGGGGACTGTGGCTTGGCGGACTGCACACCAAGGCATTATTAGCTGTCGCCTCTCTCCGCTTTACGTGTGCTCCTCCGAAGTAAATTACACACGTCAACTTTATAAACTAATTGTTATTAAAGCAAAATTTATCTAATTAGGGCTCCTGTTACACTTCCTCTTTTAGTTTGTGATTAATAAACTGTTATACAACCTGAAGGGTTAATGAACTAACGCCACCACTTTGTGACGTCAGCGATATTTCGGCATATCGATCAGTACACCACCTTTGGGCATGGCCCTACGACAGCCGTTCCGTGCATTTCTCACGCTACAGAAAGTCTACATCCTCCAAAAAACTTTCTAGAACATTCGAGAAAGAAACCGTTCTCCCGTGCTCCGAATATTCTACTCAGTCCTGACTGTGTGAATTTTCGATAACCTAACGTCCCCGTAACAGCACACTCTCTTCTCTGCATAAAGCTCCGCGTAGGCCTGCATGACGTCATTTCCTGTGCTCTGTGCCCTTACTCGTACTGCAATTTATTAAAGATATACGTTTTACAAATAAACAGTTGCATTACGTCATCTGATCGCGAGGCGTGATTCCTTTGCATTGCACTTTGGTGAAGCCCTTAGTTATCATTATTATTAAGAGAAGTTAGTCGAATCACAATTATTAAATATACTTCTGAAGCAAGAAGTTGAGGGTGAGACATTTACAGCTCAGCATTGTTGCGACGCCACATACTATGCATCAAATTTCTCATGCACAGCATTACTATCGTGTAACGTTTAACTTTCTGTAACTATGAGGCTTACGAGCGAGTTCTTACACAGACAGAATTTGAATACTGAAATATTTTGGCAATAGTTCTATCCAAAATTTATCACATCTGTTTGAGTATTTATTTCCTACAGATTGAAATCAATGTGGATCTTGTTCGGCCGAAAATATTTATCACCGATTTTTCATGACAATAACCAACAACTGAAAAGTGGCTGATAAAGAAACCTTTGTCTCAATAGCCGCAACGGATTATCTTCAAAAATGCTTAATTAATATAAGTAAAAGCTCTATACTGGAGGGTGAATTTATCAGAAAAGTGAAAGTAACATCTCGTGTTCCCCAAGGAAGTTTGATATTAATTATGGTTAACGTTTACAGTGCACAACGAACTTTGATTTTGTTTAGTGACGATGCTCTGTTTGTAGTTTTGTTGTCGAACGATCGTAAGGAAATGTAAAAAGACTGCGACAAAATTTCGACTTGGTGTAATGGAAGACAGCTATGGAATATTCTGGCAGATTAAAACTGAGTGCCGGACAAAGGGTCGATCCCAAAATCTTGCTTTTCACAGTGTTCTTACCAGACGAGCTATCGTCCAAGATTCATGGGCTATCCTCACAGCCTAACTTCGGTCAGTATCTCCCTCTTACCTTCCAAACTTCACGGAACCTTCAAAAAATGGTTCAAATGGCTCTGAGCACTATGGGACTTAACATCTGTGGTCATCAGTCCCCTAGAACTTAGAAATACTTAAACCGAACTAACCTAAGGACATCACACACGTCCATGCCCAAGGCAGGATTCGAACCTGTGACCGTAGCGGTCACACGGTTCCAGACTGAAGCGCCTAGAACCGCAAGGCCACACCGGCCGGCTCACGGAACCTGTCGTGCACCTAGCAGGACTAGCGCTTCTGAAAGAAATGATGTTGTGAAGAAATGATGATCATATGATGATGAAGATGATAATGATGATATTGGTTTGTGGGGCGCTCAACTGCGCGATTATCAGCGAACGTACAAATTCCCAACCTTTTCACGGACCAGGCATGACACTATTCCCAAATGATGATGAAATTATGACAATAACACAAACACACAGCCCCCGGGCGGAGAAAATCCCCGACCCTGCCGGTGATCGAACTCAGGACCCCGCGCCACGCGGAGTGGCCACGCGGTTTCAGGCGCCATGTCACGGACTGCGGGGCCCCTCCCGCCAGAGGTTCGAGTCCTCCATCGGGCATGGGTGTGTGTGTTGTTCTTATCATAAGTTAGATTAAGTAGTGTGTAAGTCTAGGGACCGATGACCTCAGCATTTTGCTACCTTACGAATTCACACACACATTTGAACTTTTGTTTCGGAAGCCCGTGATCCAGAGACAGCAACGCTAGCCGCAAGACCACGAGCTATTAATAAGTGACTACGCGTGAAAAGTATGCACAAGAAAGTATACGAAGTTTTGAAAGCATGAAAAATATACTGAAAAAAAGTAAACCTGTGAGTGTGGATTGTGGCTGCATAGGTCAGTCGGTGGATAGCACGTCCCATGTTCGAATCATGATTCAACACACAGCGTTAACTTTTACGGTACGTTTCAAAACATCGCACATTCCATTTCAAGGAAAAATATTCGTACTGGAATTAAACGTGAATAAATGCAAGGTAATCCCCATAAAAAAAATAGACATAACCCGACAGCATCCAATACAAAATTTCTAATCATATTATCTCCTCTCACCTACTTTAACAAGAGTAGCTAGCGATTTTACTGTTCAGATAGTTGGCGACTTCGATTGAAAATTACAATGACGTCTCAACGTTGTCTTTTTTTTTTTTTTTTTTTGTTAGTAAAAGAATTACATCACGGAGTGGCGAGTTCCAGACATCCATAGCTTTTTTTGTATTGTCCCAGGTCGACATCTGATGCGTTGATGCCGGGCAGTCGTGGCTAAGAGCAGTGATCAGAAAGAAGACCGCGCGATCAGTGATCGAACACACGCCCCTTGACTTGCTGTGCTGCCACCGCCACACTCACCATGCGGACCCTGTGTCTGCTCGTTGCTGTGCTGCTGGTAAGTACATCTCAGTCTATTATTAGGTCAGTGCTCGTGTTGATGGGTACGCTACTATGGAGACATGTATCTGTATTGCTGAGGTACGTTTGCAGGCTGGTCATCGATTCTCCGAATTCTGAAATCATTCAGTTCCCACTGTAGGCCTATCCATCAGTTTGGCCTGGTGCTGTCCTGGAAGCCCGGAAGACCGCCCAAACGAATCCCAGACGGACCATAAAATACTTTTTTTTGCATGTCCATGCCTTTGACAGGAGGTCTTTGGGACGACGGCCGTTTACTATTGTGAGAAAATGAAACGCCTACAGCCGTCCTTATCATTTTGTTCCAACCAGTTTCAGCGCATCAGTACGCCATCTTCGGGCTGTAGTTGATTCGGAATACGATCCTACATATATCGCATCATTAGCCAGCATAACTGTTTACGCGACTGAGTTGCCATTTGATGGCTACAGCCCTGACAGCAAAGTTTTCAGTCTGCGTAACCAGCTATGTTGTCCATTGATGCCATATATATATATATATATATATATATATATATATATATATATATATATATATATATATATATATATATGGATTTCCTTCCGCATCAACTACAGCCCGAAGATGGCGCTCTGAAGCGCTGAAACTGGTTGCAACAAAATAAATAATATCACAAGGACTGTTGTACGAGTTTCATTTTCTCACAATAAAACATTTTGGTCTGACAGTAGCTAACCTTCCTCTGTAAATGACTTGGGTACTCTAACGATTTAAGGGTAGGTTCGCCTTTTGCACATACACTGATTATTGTTTTGCATTTAACACACCAACATGTTTACCACAGTTGTGGCATCCCCAGTTGTTTTTTTCTTTTATTTTTCTGAAAAAACATACCTACAGGTTATGTTTAAGTGAGGAAATACGTTACATTGGGTTTTGTTGTTATTAAAATTATATATGCACTTTACCTTTCATTTTACACTGTGTGTCCTATGACTGCGAACTGAAATCAGACACAGCTCTAAGTTAGTACACCACGTCATCTGCATACATGAGGGATATTAGGGTATCTTCTACATTGAATTTTTGTTTATAATCCAAGCTTTAAAACGTACGCCTAGGTAAAAATCGTGACATATGTCGATTTTTGTCCTTGCCATTGTAGTATCTGGTTCGTCTTGACCTATGACATGTTTGCCTTTGTTACCCAGGCGTGCTTTAGTGTATCCTGGCTGACCTGAGAACATCGGTAAAACTTTGTAATGCTTACATATGAAGAACTGTTTGGTGTACATTGTTATTCACGGATAACGTTACGTGTTTATACAGTGTTTACGCACGTTTTCTCCTGCTCATTTGTGAATACTGCGTCCTGCTATGTTGTTGTGCCTTGGGGGCGTTTTCACTGCACAAATTTACGTTTCTGATGCGCTTTCGAATGTCGTTTGTTTACTGCTTTGTATTAGTTTGATGTCCGCAAACTTTGAATTTGTTCCGTTCGTTTTCATTCTGCGCCTGTGTTTTATTTTGTGTTGTCAGATAGTTTGTTTACAACGCTGATTAGTGTTTTGTTACATAGTACTGTTCGATCATTGACAACTTTTTTGTCCTGTGTGATAACTTTTTACATACGGTAATTTTCTTCTGTTGTTATTTACTGGTACAGACGACTCTGTGTCTTAGGATATGGAGGTATGTTTCTAATTTGGAGATTCGTCAGAAGCGATACGTTCGCTTTTCAGCATGAAATGGTAGGTATTCTTCCCGTGGTAGGGCTACTGGGACAGATTAGGGTCACGCAGTTAGTCTAGTGGCGCCCAGCTGAAGGGCTTGCACCTGATCGTTGATCCACATGCAGTTTTTAGTATCCGGGTTACATCGATGTACTAATGACATATGTAAACTGCTTCTATCCGCCATTTGAATCAGCAAATAGTCCATTCTGAGAGGATGAGGGAGAAGATGGTCCGCGTAGTAGGAAGAGACCTAATAATTGACGTGTGGAAGAAGCAGATCAAGAAGAACTTTACTTTTTTGAAAAAAGAGTCTGTGATACTCAGATCACTACCTACACATGGTACGTCTACAAACCGAGAGATAAAACGTCAAGTACCTACGTTCTGAGCATCTTTGAAGTATACGAGTATACCTTCAGCTATTTCAGATAACTAAGTGCTGAAGTACGTAGATCCGACCGTGCTCACCTCTCTTGTACCATATCTGCATCAAGAACAGGATCAGATTCTACAGTTTTGAGAGGACATGTAGGATTGTTTGTGTAATGGATACACTGCTACTAAATTGTTTTGATGCAGCCGTCAAATAACTTGAAGGTAATCATCGATTCACCTGAGATGCGGCAGAAAATATTTTTAATCGGTCTGCCACATTAATCCCTATCATTCTATTGGTAGATACAAAGTTTTAAAATGAAATTCGGTCCCCTTTGTTTACAGTTATCTATGGAAATGACAATGTCCAAAAATTTGAGGATGTTAACTGAAGGCAAAAGTGTATAGATCCTAACATGGACGGAGTAACCTAACTCATTACTATGAGTAGAGCCCCAAGCCTCCAATTTTGATGTAAGCAATAAACAATTACATATTTTACAAAAGAATCAAACAGCTTTGTGATCTACGTAAATTGCATCCAACCCAAGTAGAAGAGGGAAAAAAAAGAGAAAAATCTGCGGTAAGCTTCATGAGTACATTTCGAGTTACAAGCAAACAAGAGCGCATTTCGATTGACACAGTATATGCAATAGTGTGATCGTTAGGGAACTAATCGGAGCTTACATAAAAAAAATTTTATTTTAACTTTAATAAAAGCTTGTAGCCGATTTTGGCAGGGATGTAGTGAACACTTCAGTATTTTGAGCGTTCAGGAAAAGACAATAAACAGGAAACAAATTTAACGTGGCTCCTTACTAAATACTATAAAACTTAAATTACTCGAGGAGAAAAAAGTGATAGTCTTACGGCATGCAGTACGTCTTTCGGGAAGATATTTTTCATCTTCCTTCGTATGAAGTTGAGAAATGTCCTCCAGTGAGATCTACTGCATTTCGTAGAATTACCACTCTGCGAAAATAGTCACTTCGTTGTCGCACATTTAAAAAATCTGTCAGATGCTATAGATTTCTGTCGCCAATAAAAACACCGCGCACTACCGTTGGGAATCACTACTGCCCTGTGATTCACAGTACCTTACCTGTTACTTGGTAGAGTTACCATAACGATATGCTGAAACAAGCTGTATGCCTATGCCCGCCCGCTGCTAAGAAAGCATAATAATTTCGATGGCAATAACAGCCACTTCATTTCCTCGTAACAAACTTCACTACAGTTGAAACGATAACAAGTTTAACGTTAAAAACAGACGTTAATTGCTTCACTAGCGCTTAAACTTCATTACTCGAAACCTTTCAGAAACACCAACGGGGTTCATGCAGTTACATTAACAAAGTTATTTGTTTCCCCACGTTTTGAGAGTGGTGTATCTCCGAAGCTGTTTATTCAGTAACTTAATATTCGCTCCAGTTTCTAAAATGATACGAAGTCCACGAACAGGCTATTTTCAGAACAGTTTGAAAATGGCCTCGATGTGAAGGTAGAAACTGGTCGTGGACTTCGTATCATTTTAGCAACTGGAGCGGATATAAATTAACTAACAAAGTGCTTACACAATAGCACGGGTTCCATGGAACACAAGTTACATGCTGAGAAGTGATGTATTGGAAAGAATAGAGAAATGTATAGAAATGAGAATGCGGTGTGGATCACTCACCCTCTGCTTACCTGCAAATCTGTACAGCGCGGCCTACTAGTCGGGCTTCTCAGGCCCGCATTGTTTAAACTGACATAAATTAAAACTATTTTAACTACTTATGACGTGAAAGACTTTTGAGATGTAATTACTTTTAACATAATTTTGTTTACTGAAAGCCTACATTTTAAAAAACACGATTTTTAAACTTTTACTGGTAGGTTTTATTCTTATTGCAAATTTGCGCAGAGTCTACAGACAATAACAGAATGTTCCGAGCATATAGGTTTGGTACGCCAATAACATATAATTTGAGTTTTTCTATCTTTCTTCTCTGTACAATATGTACATCTTTTCTTCGTTGGTGGTTTCGCTACACTTCCTGGATCCGGCGTTACTTCTGAATTCATTGACTCCTTTATCCTTGCTAGTTGCTTTTCCAAATTGTTGAAGAAAGTCCGACGTCTCATTCCTTTTCACTGGCAGCCAGCATCGTACAAATTATGTGTGCCTTCATTACACTTACATCGATCATGACGAAGGAAACCACCAATGGCAGGCGTCTCATTTTTCTCTTCACACTGTAGCATCGCGTCTTCTGGTGCATGATGTCAACGCCGACCTTTGTCACATTGTATGTTTTTACAACTTCAGACTCCTTTACTTGTGATGATGACACCGATGGCTGGTCATTAAGAAAGCTAAAGACGGTAATAACTTTGTTTTTCTTAGGAACATAAAAGACTATCATCACATCTGGTTGAAAACCAAATAATGTAGTGTATATTTCACGTCCTTTAGCTGTAATAAAATCGATAGGCATTTCACCTTTGTTTTTTCCGATAGCATCGAATAATGTCGGATATTTTGACAACAGATAATGAGCTACATCGAGAGACGTAAAACAATTGTCACAGGTGATATTATGTCCAGATTTTTCAAGCTCGATCACCACGGATTTGACAACATTCTTTCCAAGTCGCATGGCTCTGGTTTCTTCTTCCTTCAGCAAATACACTTTCATCTTCCAGCAGTAGCTTGTTGCGCTCTCACAAATTTCCCAGAAATTACTAGGTTTTGATCGGATGTATTGTCGAAATGGACAGGGACCTCGAAATGTAACCAGCTGTTCATCCACGGTCATGCACCATCCTGGAATGAGGCATCCCTAAGGGAAATTTCCCACAGCTTAAAATCTTTCCTGATTGATTCAAATACGTCACGTGACCTATGTTCACGTCGGGCTACTGTATTATCAAAGCACAACTCCCTCATAACAGCATGGAAGCGGTTGCGAGACACAATTTCACTGTACGAGTACATTGGTCGCCTGCGCCGGGTGGAGACATCCGTGTTTTTGCACTCTCGTAAAGAGAAGTAATTTAGGTTGTAGCAACAGTTATTTTAGTACAAATTACTCATTAAATACGTGTATAAGTGCTATTTTAAAGATTACTATTAAAGGTATCCCTTTGCTTTAGGTATTAGTCCAGAAAATGCGAAATGATCGTGAGGTCGGTCTGTGATAGTAGATTTGTTTACGTTTTGGCACAATTAAGTTAGAGAATACTGCTCAGTTGTTCTGTTTTCCTTTCAATCCATTTAATTCTAGCGTGCCAATTCACGTCAAAGTTCATATTTCCCGCAAGCAGCATCAATCTTAATTCGTCTGATTTAGAATCTTTCCCACATGTCGGTTGTATACGTACGTTCTGTTTGCGTACAATAAATTTGTTGTGATTAAGACAATTCAGTGGATACTGCAGTTGAGTGAGTGATAAGTTCTTGTTGTAAGCGGATATAAATAACATTTGCGTTACATTATGCACCTGAAGCGCTAACCTGTAGGCCTAACTACGCTACCACTATACCAGTGGTAAAGGTAACACACGTTTAGGAAATAATAAATACGGGGGAAACTTAAAAATTTTAGGATCCACGTTGATGAAAAAACTGAATAAAGACACATTTTGGAACACCTAAAACAGCTTAGTTCAGCCACATATGCGCTTTGAATCATTACAAATCTTGGGGAGAGACAAATCAGTATGTTCGCTTATCTTGCATATTTTCATCCAACAATGTCATAAGGTAACTCATCTTCCAGGAAGAGGGTCTTCATTGCCCAAAAACGTGCTGTGAGAATAATATGAGGTGCTCACCCACAGTCACCTTGTAGACATCTGTTTAAGGAGTTGGGCATTCTGACTACTGTTTCACAGTAAATTTATACCCTTATGAAGTTCGTTGTAAATAATCCACTAAAGTTCAAGAGGAACAATGAGGAACATTCTCACAATACCAGACGGAAAAATGACATTCATAACTCCTCATTAAGGTGGTCTTTAGCACAAAAAGGGGTGCACAACGCTGCAACAAATTTTTTTTATCATTTATCCAGTGATAAAAAATGGCTGACAGACAGAATGTAAATTTATTCTTAACAACTCCTTCTATTCCGCAGAAAAATTTCTATTAATATAATGTGTAAAATGTGGGTAGGAATTACTAACTCATATCAGTATGTCTTAGGATAGAAATACTCAGAATGTAACCGTATGTACAAATTAATTTGAGATGTGGCTGTATAATGACTCGTTCCACATCATTACGATCTGTCGCGCAAAATAATCCTTGGAACATGTTACTAACAAACAACAGTCCAAACCCGACTGATATCTTTTTTCTAGTCAGAATCAGAACAGCAACAAAATGTTTTCATTTTATGCGTTCCCATTCCTCGTAAACGATTCGACCTCCCTTGTTGGTCCACATACACACTTTGAAAATTAAAGGTACACGAAATAACAACACAAAGCAACATTCTTCATTATCACAGTTCCTAATCGAATAACTTTTAGGTCCCTGGACTTCTTTCGATACATTCTTTTAGCTCCGCCTACCAGAAATTCTAGCATGAGAAGGGGTAGCCCATGCAGTATTTCTATCCCATTACGAGAAGACAAGAAGTCACACGCAATTGTTCTTCTCCAGCTTCGTAAATGGATTCTTAATTATCACCACCTTCGTGTAGTTCTACGTTTACAGCAACATCTACCACATTATCATATTCACTGGAGGATTCACAATCGCTAGGTTGGTTTTCATAATCAGAAGACTGCTCCAACAATGCCGTTATCACCTCATCGGATAGTCTTCTTCTACGTAACATTTTCAGTTTTCAGAACAGACAACTATTAAGAAATAATTCACCAAAATAAACACGTGCTTATCACAAGGAGGTTGTTGAACACTGAAAGAATTACAGACGCTGCTCAGATAGACGTCTTGTTGTTGAAATCGTAAACCAACACTTTAACAGATGGCTATAGATAATTTTTTATAGTTTTTTCCAAAACTGTGATTAATTTGACAAGTTAGGGGAAGTCCTAAATTTTCATTAAAATATATAGTTACTAATAGAGAAGATATCAAACATCACGGACAGGCCTCTGAGCCCCAATGGTAGATAAACGGTGAAAGTAGTAAAAGATTTTATTTGGTTAGAAACAGTTTACAAGAGAGTGGCGCTTTTCAAGAAGACGTTAACTTTTCCTATTAGGAGTAAAAACTGCAGTTAACTATATCTGCAATGTTCAGCAAAACAACAGCTGCATTGCTTCGTATGACCCATCACATCGGGAAATTGATTTGGTGTACCACATACGCTACTGCAAGTAGTGGCTTGTGACTGCACATGAATCGGAATCGTTGATTAAGCACGAGACACAGCTCGATCTATCAAATGCCATGTGTGTTGTTTCGGTTCGGAGAGATATATGGCGACCATTCCAGCCAGAATTGATGAACAGTTTCCACGACTAGCGCAGCCGCAATAAACATGCATTCTGCAGAAACACAGTATTTCATCATCGATTCAGAAGGCTGTCACGTGTTCTCATTGTGCGTTGTTCTCAACGTGACTCTAGAGGCTTGTTCCAGCACTCAGTGTTGCAACTTAAAAGATTTAGAGCGACAATTTTCATACATTTTCATTTTTTACTTCCTCAGTTTTCCTTTTCCTCTGCACCACGCTTTGGAACTTCGCAGAGAGAAATGACACGTTCATCTGCTGACTATATGATATTTTTAAGTTTATTGGTACGTGCAGTCTTTGGTAGCGCCACAATAATGTTTTCCAGATTACCTGATACTGTTACTAATTACAATTCTGTATACATAATTTCATTTAGAAACACGCTAGCCATCTGAAATATCGGTGATCTCATTAATCAGTTTGTAGTCATGGAAGAGAGAATACTTTTTTTCTTTTTACTCTAAACGAGTGGCTCATAGTGTAATTCGACATTGCTTGATAGTGTAATAAGGCTGTATATTTTGCACTACTCAATGTAAATTCTCCCCCAAGGAAGGATGCTACATGTTCTTATCTCGACACGAGTGGCAATCAGAGAGAGACTTATATGTAATACAACTACAAACAGGAGCCCTATTATTTTTAAATCCTGTCAGACACCTCCCTGGGATGTTCTTGATGCCTGTTGTACCGCACATTCACTCCTCTGGCAACCTTGGAGTGAGGTTTCGCAGAAAAATCACGTACAGGGAGATTCCGAAAGCAGACTGCCCATGCGTTTTGTGTGATGTTTGTGCTTCCAAAATGGTTCAAATGGCTCTGAGCACTATGGGACTCAACATCTTAGGTCATAAGTCCCCTAGAACTTAGAACTACTTAAACCTAACTAACCTAAGGACATCACACACACCCATGCCCGAGGCAGGATTCGAACCTGCGACCGTAGCAGCCTCGCGGTTCCGGACTGCAGCGCCAGAACCGCACGGCCACCGCGGCCGGCTTTGTGCTTCCAGTTAATCTCCCCGAAACATACTTTAAGTAAATCCTGGAATTTTCTTTGCTACTTCGCTTGATTCGTACTTTATTGGAGATAAGAAATACATAGTCATTCTTCTCCTTCGTTGTGACCTGCGATATCCTCCGACGTCGGTAAGTTTTACAGCTGTACGCGTTCTGCAATATTTCTGCACGCTAAAAATAAATGAGCTAGCACACGTCATTTATAAATGGTATTTTTTATATTTTGGTTGTTACGTTGGATTTTACAGAGCTAGCGACATTCCAACTAAGGCAGCAGTGGCTATTGATTTTTTACAGGCGTTAAAACGTCGCTACGTCACTCCTAACGATTTGCTTGAAGATGTCATCTTACTGGTTCATAATAGCCACATTGTTATGAGAGTGCTGCCTCGTTAAACAATCATCACCCTTTAGTTTCATTTCAGTTTCTGTTTGGGCGTGATCCCCAGCAATCGCCTCTGAGGTATCATCGTCATTGTTGGGATTGGAAAGCACGACGTCCAAATTGCTGTCCAAGCACTCAATCGGAAAAAACCCTTGCTCTCGCTGTGTATTCTGACACACAGTGGTCGTCTTAGATGTGCATAGCTGCCACATTATCCAAAAAAAAATACCAAAGGCTTATCTGGCAGCTGCAAAGCCATTTAAAGCCTGACATATTCGTGCATTTTTATCTTTTACTATTAGTACCCAAGTTATGAAATAAAATGCATCACGTGCAGTATAGTAACATGATACATGATGTCATCTCTTCAGTAACAAATCCACCCCCAGAAATTGTATCCCCTAGAAAAAAATTTTAGCTACTACATTTATGCTCTTCATCCGCATGATATTCTATATGGTTTACTTTGGCTGGCGAATCTTCTGTATTTTGGGCATAAGATGAAGCTATAAATAGTAAGATGCAGGTGTACGAACGCCTCCCACCTGAGAGACCCCACACCGCTGGGGAAGTGAGGTTAACTCTTAAAAAAGAGCGAATATGTCAACATCTTTTGATTAAAATGTTGTTGAAGCTGACAGATAAGTGGGACAGCTAGTTCCCTTCTATTTTCAACAATAACTCTGAGCCGGCCGGAGAGCCCGTGCGGTTCTAGGCGCTACAGTCTGGAACCGAGCGACCGCTACGGTCGCAGGTTCGAATCCTGCCTCGGGCATGGATGTGTGTGATGTCCTTAGGTTAGGTAGGTTTAAGTAGTTCTAAGTTCTAGGCGACTGATGACCTCAGAAGTTAAGTCGCATAGTGATCAGAGCCAATAACTCTGACCAGGACATATTCGCTTTCTTTTATGCCATCATAAGAGCATTTTTCATACTGCTTCCCAACTTTTACTCTACCATAATTTTGACGATAGACCGCCAAAACTTGGCAACCGATGTACACTTTTGTTGACTCTGTTGACGACTGGCCGACAGGTGATTTTTTATTGTCTTTCGAACCATGTTGCTTGTGTCGTCGCAACGGATAAACCCTTGACAAAACAACAGAACAACCGTTAATTACATGTGTCTACCTACTTCTAAAATTTTAGCCACCTCACCCAAATAAGAAATATAGCAGCGGTGAGTAAAACAAATCTCATAGCAACCGTGTTCTGCGCGTAAAATTCGAATGAAGGTAGAATTTTGAAGACGAGTTTACAATTTAATACTAAAGGACTGCTTAGACAGAGTGCAGAATAGTTTAAAACCTGTCATTAGATAATCTGTTTTATTCCACAACCTTATCGAGTGAAGAAGTCGTCCTACACAAATCAAAAAAGTTTTGCATAACCTCGGTTCCGAGACTTAGGGAAACTGTGCAGAAACTTGGAACAGAGATCAGCATAAACATCATTTCCGCCCTTTTTATAGCTTATGAAAACCACACATTGCATGTTGTACCACTATACAGTGAGACTTACAGAGGTGGTGGCCCAGATTGCTGCACACACCGGTACCTCTAATACCCAGTAGCATGTCCTCTTGCCTGTATGTATGCCTGTATTCACCACGGCATACTATCCACAAGTTCATCAAGGCACCGTTGGTCCATTTTGTCCCACTCCAAAATGGCGATTCGGCGTAGATCCCTCAGAGTGGTTGCTGGGTCACGTCGTCCATAAACAGCCCTTTTCAATCTATCGCAGGCTTGTTCGATAGGGTTCATGTCTGGAGAACATGCTGGCCACTCTAGTTGAGCGATGTCGTTATCCTGAAATAAGTCATTCACAAGATGTGCACGATGGGGGCGTGAATTGTCGCCAATAAAGACAAATACCTCGCCAATATGATGTCGATATGGTTGCACTATCGGTCGGAGGATGGCATCCACGTATCGTACAGCCGTTACGGCGCCTTCAATGATCACCAGCGGCGTACGTCGGCCCCACATAATGCCATCCTAAAACATCAGGGAACCTCCACCTTGCTGCACTCGCTGGGCAGTGTGTCTAAGGCGTTCAGCCTGACCGGGTTGCCTCCAAACAGGTCTCCGACGATTGCCTAGTTGATGGCATATGCGACACTCATCGGTGAAGAGACGTGATGCCAATCCTGATCGGTGTATTCGACTTGTTGTTGAGCCCATCTCTATCGTGCTGCATGGTGTCGTGGTGGGAAAGTTGGACCACGTCAAGGACGTCGTGAGTGAAGTTGCGTATCATGCAGCCTGTCGCGCACAGTTTGAGTGGAAACACGACGTCCAGTGGCTGTACGAAAAGGATTATTCAACATGGTGGCGTTGCTGTGAGCGTTCCTCTGAGCCATAATCCGTAGGTAGTGGTCACCCACTGCAGTAGTAGCCCTGAGGTGGTCTGAGTGAGGCATGTGATCGACAGTTCCTGTTTCTCTGTATCTCCTCCATGTCCGAATAACATTGCTTTGGTTCTTTGGGAGACGTCTGGACACTCCCCTCGCTGAGTGCCCCTCCTGGCACAAAATAACAATGCGGACGCGACCGAACCGCTGTATCGACCGTCTAGGCATGGTTGAACTACGGACAGCACGAGCCGTGTACCTCCTTCCTAGTGGAATGACTGGAACTGATCGGCTATCGCGGTGGTCTCGCGGTTCTAGGCGCGCAGTCCGGAACCGTGCGACTGCTACGGTCGCAGGTTCGAATCCTGCCTCGGGCATGGATGTGTGTGATGTCCTTAGGTTAGTTATGTTTCAGTAGTTCTAAGTTCTAGGGGACTGATAACCACAGCAGTTGAGTCCCATATTGCTCAGAGCCATTTGAACCATTTTTTTGATCGGCTATCGGACTCCCCTCTGTCTAATAGGCGCCGGTCATACACAGTTGCTTCCATCTTTGGGTGGGTTTAGTGACATCTCTGGTCAAAGGGTCTGTGTCTGTAACAAAATACGCACAGTCAACTTCTATCTTCAGGAGTTCTGGGAACTGGGGTGATGCAAAACGGTTTTTGATGTGCGTATTTGCCCGTAAATTAGCCTATTACACAAATGTTCTCGCTCTTACTCTTAACAACGTTGGTATATATAACCGAAGATACATATTTTGACACCCTACCCTCCATCTCTACACCCTACATCTCCTTTCCCAAGGTGGCTTCCATCAACTCCCCCTCCTGGATGATGGCCTCTCTCCCTCCATTTATCCCTCCTATCAACTCTGATTCTCACTCCCTCTCCTTTCCTCTGTCCTTTCCCTGGGCTCCCTCTCCACCCGTCCTGTTTTCTCCCCACTAAACCTCTCCCTCCCTCCCTCCCACCCTTCTCCCCCCCCCCGAGTCCTTTTGTATTCCCCTCCTCTGCCTACCCCACTCCCTGTCGCGTCTGCCCAGCACCCCCCACCCCTCTTATGGGTCCTCATCCTCCATCAGCTCCTTTCCCGGCTCCCCCCCTTTTTTATTTTCCCATCATCTGTCCAGTTTCCCCCCACCTGCTCTCGGCTGTGGTATGTCACATTTGCCAACTTTTTAGTGCAGTGTTCCAGTGACTGTTCAGTGTTGTTCTTCTTTCTTGTGTTGCGAACAGAAACCATGCTGTCGCTGGGTGTGAATTTTATGTCTTTTGCGAACAGAAACCAGACTGTAGCCGTGTTTTTTTTTAATTGTCTGTCTATTGTTTTACCTGTCTGCTTTGTAGGTATTCTCTTAGCATCATCATCCCTCTGTTCTTTGTTTTAAGTTCCACGATTTCTTTTCGCCATGTTACTCTTTAAGTCTCCGATTATTTTATTATTTATTCTCTTCATCTTTCTAACAAAGTCTGTAGGCTGAAGAGCGGCATACTAAGCTGCTGCCAGCCCGCCCCCTTCGGCGGGAATTGAATTTCAATAAAGGAAAAAAAAAGTATTTTCACAGTTACTTATGTGGTGCGCAAGTCTAATCATTTTTAATACTTGTAACACTTGATAGTGGACTAAGACTGAAATATATACTGTGGAATAAAAATGCATTTTACACGCATATAGCCGGTATATCTTTCATAAAGCTAGTTGTGTTCCGCATGAACGATATTTTCTGAATCTGTGCTGACTATGTGTCAATAAATCGTTTTCTTCGAGGTACTTCATAATGTTAGAATACAGTATATGTTCCAAAACCCTACTGCAAATCGACGTTTGTGATATGGGCCTGTAATTCAGCGGATTACTCCTATTACCCTTTTTGGGTATTGATGTGACTTGAGCAATTTTCCAGTCTTTAGGTTCGGAAGTTTCTGTGAGCAAGTGGTTGTCTATAATTGCTAGATGTGGAGCTATTGCATCAGCATGCTCTGAAAGGAACCTGACTGGTACACCATCTGACCGGAAGCCTTGCCTTTATTAAGTGATTTAAGCTTCTTTGCTACAGCGAGGATACCTACTTCTATGTTCCTCATCTTCGCAGTTGTTCTTGATTGGAATTCGGGAATATTTACTTCGTCTTTGGTGAAGTAGTTTCAGAAAACCGTGTTTAATAACTCTGCTTCAGTGGCACTGACATCAGTGACTTCACCGTTGTTATCGCGCAGTGAAGGTATTGACTGCGTCTTGCCACTGGTGTGCCTTATGTATGACCAGAATCTCTTTGGGTTTCCTGCCATATTTCGAAACAGAATTTCATTTCGGAAATTACTAAAGGCATCTCGCACTGAAGTACGCGCCATATTTCGAACTTCCGTAAAACTTTGCCAGTCGTGGGGATTTTGCGTTCTTTTAAATTTGGCATGCGTTTTTCGTTGCTTCTGCAACAACGATCTGACCCGTTTTGTGTACCACGGGAGATCAGTACCATCACTTATTAATTCATGTGGTATATATCTCTCAATTTCCGTCAATACTATCTCTTTGAAGTCATTCCACATCTTTTCTACGCTTACGTGATCAGATCGGAAGGAGTGGAGACTGTCTCTAAAAAAGGCGTTAAGAACAGCTTTCTTTAAACAGATGTACTTTTCGTTTCTTTATGATGGTTACGGTATTCAGCCTAGCAGCAACTGCCTTGTGGTCGCTAATCCCTGTATTCGTCATGATACTCCATATTTTTTCAGGATTATTTGTTGCTACGAGATCAAGTACTAATTGTTCAAAGTCATTAACTAATTGTTCCAAATAATTTTCTGAGAAAGCATTCAGTACAATTTCGGATGGTGTTTTATGCCTGCCACACGCTTTAAACGTATAATTTTTCCAGCATATCGAGGGTAGATTGAAGTCGCTACCGACTATAATTGTATGGGTGGAATACCTATTTGAAATGAGCCTCAAGTTTTCTTTGAACTGTTCATCTTCTGAGTCGATTGTCAAGTATAACCTCTACCCATACTACTTCGCAGGAACTATCTACTTCAATTTCACTACAAGGCAAACTATTTCTGACAGCAATAAATGCTCCACCACAATGTGTTTAATCTAACCTTTCTGAACACTATTAGATCGTTTGAAAAAATTTCGGCTGAACTTATCTCCCGCTTTAGCCAGCTTTCTGTAACCATAACTATTTGAGCTTCAGTGTTTTCTATTAAGGCTTGGAGCTCTGGTTCTTTCCCAACACAACTACGACAATTTACAACTACAATACCGATCGTTTCTACAACTACCTTACTGTGTTTTATCTGCCCCCTTTTATACGTACTCCCTTTCTGTGGTTTCCTGAGACCATCTAACCTAAAAATAAAAGCCCAGTCCCTTCCACACAGTCCCCGCTACCCGTGTAGCCGCATCCAGCGTGTAGTGGACTCCTGACCTATTAACCGGAACCCGGAAACCCACAACCGGATGGCGCAAGTCAAGGAATCTGCAGTCTACACGGTCACAGAACCTCCTGATCCTCTGATTCGGACCCTCCACTTGGCTCTGCACCAAAGGACCACAGTCAGTTCTGTAGACGATGCTGCAGATGGTGAGCTCCGCCTTGGTCTCGGAAGCAAGACTGGCAGTCTTTACCATTTCCGCTAGCCGCCGGAAACCAGAGAGAATCTCCCCCAATCCAAAGCGACACACGTAATTGGTACCGACATGGGCTACCACATGCAGCTGGCTGCACCCTGTACTCTTCATGGCGTCCGGAAGCACGCTTTTCACATCCCCAAAGACTGCCCACGGTATGCACACTGGCTTCCATCCCGTCCTTGGTAGACATGTTCCTAAGGGGTCCCATTACGCGCCTAGCGTTGGAGCTCCCAACTACACTACTGGCCATTAAAATTGCTACACCACGAAATAGACGTGTTACAGGCGCGAAATTTAACCGGTAGGAAGAACATGCTGTGATATGCAAATGATTAGCTTTTCAGAGTATTCACACAAGGTTGGCGCCGGTGATGACATGAAAATCGACAACCGATTTCTCATACACAAACAGCAGTTGACCGGCGTTGCCTGGTGAAACGTTATTGTAATGCCTCGTGTAAGGAGGAGAAATGCGTACCATCACGTTTCCGGCTTTGATAAAGGTCAGATCGTAGCCTATCGCAATTGCGGTTTATCGTATCGCGACATTGCTGCTCGCGTTGGTCGAGATCCAATGACTGTTAGGAGAATATGGAAACGGTGGGTTCAGGAGGGTAATACGGAACACCGTGCTGGATCCCAACGGCCTCGTATCACTAACAGTCGAGATGACCGCCATCTTATCAGCATGGCTGTAACAGATCGTGCAGCCACGTCTCGATCCGTGAGTCAACAGATGGGGACGTTTACAAGACGACAACCATTTGCACGAACAGTTCGACGACGTTTGCAGCAGCATGGACTATCAGCTCGGAGACCATGGCTGCGGTTACCCTTGACGCTGCATAACAGACAGGAGCGCCTGCGATGGTGTACTCAAAGACGAACCTGGGTGCACGAATGGCAAAACGTTATTTTTTTCGGATGAATCCAGGTATTGTTTACAGCATCATGACGGTCGCATCCGTCTTTGGCGAGATCGCGGTGAACGCACGTTGGAAGCGTGCATTCGTCATCGCCATACTGACGTATCACCCGCCGTGATGGTATGGGGTGCCATTGGTGTCACGTCTCGGTCATCTCTTGTTCGCACTTTGAACAGTGGACGTTACATTTCAGAAGGATAATGCACGACCGCATGTTGCAGGTCCTGTACCGGCCTTTCTGGATACAGAAAATGTTCGACTGCTGCCCTGGTCAACACATTCTCCAGATTCTCACCAATAGAAATAGTCTGGTCAATGGTTGCCGAGCAACTGGCTCGTCACAGTACGCCAGTCACTGCTCTTGATGAACTGTGGTATCGTGTTGAAGCTGCATCGGCGGCTGTACCTGTACACGGCATCCAAGCTCTGTTTGATTCAATATCCAGGCGTATCAAGGTTGTTATTACGGCCAGAGGTGATTGTTCTGGGTACTGATTTCTGAGGACCTATGCACGCAAATTGCGTGAAAATGTAATCAAACATCAGTTCTAGTATTTTCCAACGAATACCCGTTTATCATCTGCATTTTTTCCTGGTGTAGCAATTTTAATTGCCAGTAGTGTACCATCAAACCCACCCTCTGTGAATGCCCAGACCTTGTTGGCCGAGAAACTTCCTCTGGAACTGGGTGGTCGACTGCATCCGACTCAGAGGCTTCGTGAGGCACAGGTAATGCCCTAAACCTGTTCGTCAAACGAACGGTGGAGGCCCTAAGATCGGCCCCATGGAAAGTCTTTCACTACCTGCCACACTTTGGAATGATCTCGCACTCGGCCATTGGTGAGGGGTCAACCTCAGTGCAGGCAGTAACCTGGGCTGCTACCGCAGTCGATCGATCGGGAACACGTGGTTCTTGTTCGACGTCCCTCGCATCCCCGCGTCCGACCGCCACAGTGACGCCCCTTGGCAGCAGCGTCAAGCTGTATGACGGAAGCCAACACTGCCTGCAGCTGTGAGCGAAGGGTCACCAACTCAACTCACGTCTGTACACAGCAATGACAGTGCCTATCCATTTCTGAACCGATCCTATTCGAAACTTTTAAGGATATTTAATAAACAAACTGTGTACTCGCCTTATTAGCAGCAGGAACTCACGGTGCTCCCTCACTGACGAACTAACCGACACTGAGCTGTTATAAGGAAAACAGACGAAAGGCTGTACGATACGAGGGTCGATACAATGGTCGATAGCAACAGCGGTACTGTACGCTAGACTGTTTTCAAAATGAAATGAGAGGTTGCCCTAGTAAGCGCTCAAACATTGCAAGAAATTACAAAAATATACTAGTAACTACAATGGTAACAGAAAAGAAGATGAATAGTACAAGTGTTTTTGAGGCACCGGGTATCGACCCATGCTGAAAAATCGGTATTATTTCGTGGTGTAGCCTCCACGGGGGGCAACACAGGCGCTGACTCTGGCATCCAGTCCATCATACAGATGGCTAATGCCGTCCTGGCATACATTACGCCACTCTTCCTTCGTCTGTTCACGTAGTTCTACAGGAGTTATTGGCTTACGAGTCGCACGAGTCAGTTCTCGTCCTATCATGTCCAACACGTGCCCGTTTGGAGACAGGTCAGGAGATCGTTCTGGCCAGGGAAGTTGCTGCACATCTTGCAGAGCATATTGAGTTTGACGGGCAATGTGTGGGCGACCATTACTCTGTTGAATCAACACGTCACCTTCCTGTTAGGAATGCAGGAGGACGGCGTAGATTATCTTCAATCAGAAAGGTTCACAACAATCAGTAATAAAGTGATATTTATTAAATATGAAGAAATACTCAAATGATGCTTCTTCCTGTGAAATGTCCAGCACAGTTAGACGTTTTAAAGTCCTCTAAAATACTAAAGTCCTGTCACTGTGCCTCTGACTGATGTCTCCCCAGAGTCCAGAGCTGCCCTACGATGGAACCAAAGTTTCGGAGATGACGGATGAATACTGCAGCTTGTGGACGCGGCAGTAACTGCAGATTGCATACGAATCGGCGCACTGAAGAGAATTGTCCGCCGTAGCTCCGTACTCCAGTATTCAACGAGGCATTGACCAATCGCTATCCACACACGTGATGACCATGGGTTGGCACTGTGGCCCCTGGCAGACCTTGGTATAGTTTGCACTGCCAACTCAAACACCTGCTGCGGTATGAGTGTTACGACCGCGGCTTATCGATTGTAGTGCAGTACTCTCGGGAGTCGTGAGTACCTTCACTACAGTTGGGGGTTGGTGGGGGAGGGGGTTGTTTTGGGGGAAGAGACCAAACAGCGAGGTCTCATTGGATTAGGGTAGGGTGGGGAAGGATGGGGAAGAAAGTCGGCCGTGCCCTTTGAAAGGAACCATCCCAGCATTTGCCTGGAGCGATTTAGGGAAATCACGGAAAACCTAAATCAGGATGGCCGGACGCGGGATTCAACCGTCGTCCTCCCGAATGCGAGTCCAGTGTGCTACCACTGCGCCACTACATTTCATGATGTAAAGAATAAACACTAGTTAGCATATCCTCCAGAAAAACTAAAGATGAACTAGGGTTGTGTCTAATCACAGCGCAGGCCATAAGGATGGTGGTGGTGGGGGGCGGGGGAGGGCAGTGTGTCTTGGACAAATGAACTCTACGGGACAGTGCTTACCAGGTTTACGTCGTATGCATAAACGACCATCATGCGTGCAGGTAGAATCTGCTTCTACCGCTAAGATCACTGCCCGCCACTACATCTTCCAAGTGATCCTCTGACAGCACCAGAACAGCCTTGCACGTCGATGCTGATGCGTGAGTGGTAGACGGACTAGAGGTGTGTGTGCCCGTAGTCCCAGTGCTAATAACCGGTTCGCAGTGGTTAGTGTTGACACTTTTGGGCTCACAAGTTCTCTTTTCTGTTCTGTCGTAGCTGTACGATCTGCCACTGTTGCCCTAACAATACGACGATTCTGAAGGGCGTCTGCGCTGCGTGGACGTGCAGAAGCTCATCTACGGGTGTGAGAACGTTCACATGACCACTGATAGCAGTATCCTTGCACAGCTAACGCACAACGTCCAGCGTGTGTGACAGTTCTCCAAAAGGAACAACTCGCACTCCGGGACGCCACAATTTAACCCCTTTTAAACTCGCTGGGTTGGCAGTACATAGCACGATTGTGCCTTCGTGGCCTGGTTGCCTGCTTTCTTCACACGTTTGCACCACACTAAGCCTTCTGACTGTGAGCATTCCCTACTGACACAGATGGCACTCCAGTAACTGTGTCGCTAGGCTATCTGTTGGCGGACGACGTTGACAACATTATCAGTGAATCTACTCTCTTCCAGGTAGCAACATGCTGTCATCTGATCAAAATCAACGTCTTCTCTCCAGGAGTACCGTTTTATTTCCGGCAGTGTAGTGTTAAGTAACTCAAACCATCCTGGACTCCACAACCAGATACCTAGAATGACTCGCAGCTCCCGGGAATCTTCATTCCCTCCCCGGGCGCGCCCTACTGGAGGGCTGGCGCCTTCCTCAGCAGCAGACAGCCCTTCAGGCCCTCCACGCAGCTTCCAGCACGCAGCCCTCGCTACGCACACGCACCTTAATTACAGACGCATCTCTCGCGCGCTCATTAGCAGCCGCACGCATGCGCATCCTGCCGGCGGGGTACTGCCAGCTTGCTCTGCGACCTCAGGAGAGACGAGCTCGAAGCTGAGAATTTCTTTTTGACATTTCTCTCAGCCGTCTACTTTCCCGCACTCTCTTTGAAATGTGACTAACGTTTCCACAAATATTGATGCAGTTACCTCTCATTCAGGTAACATATACTAAAAGTTCCTTTCAGAAGATCAAGTAGTGCCTCTTGCTACTTGCTTCATAGATGTGCTAAAAGGACCTGTCATACAATCAAGAATTTCTTAATTTAAGGGCTTTCCTTTCTAATAATCATCAAATGCCATTACTGCCGTATTTCTGAATCCATTTTCAATACTTTTCGCGATGTGTAGGTGGGTTCAGCCGAAACGAAAGACGGTTCGGGATATGTTTAACACTATGTCACTATGTCAGTAGAGGTTCTCGATTATAAAGAACATGATGTATCCAACCGACAGAGCAGTCTTAAATTAGTACTGACCAAAGTACATTTTAAGCATATTTTCTGTGGATAATAACAACTGAGGCAGAATATTCTTCCTTTTTTTTTAGTATTCTTTGCTTCATTCTACCTTTACACACTAGTGTTCCAAGACATTCTTTAGCCACTTCTAGTACTGTGTCCCTGTACCTTGTCCATTCCTTTTCCAATGACTGTAATTGACTACATTCAACTAACTGGCTTGGTGGAATGACACAGTCAAGGCATCCTCTAAAAGGAAAAAGAAGGTGTATCAAAAATGGCTACATACTAGAACTCTGGTAGACAGAGGAAGTTATGTTGAAGAAAGAAACAAAGCCAAACAGATAATTGCAGCATCCAAGAAGAAATCTTGGGAAGACTTTGGAAACAGGTTTGAGACTTCGGGTCAAGCTGCTGGAAAACCATTCTGGAGTGTAATTAGCAGTCTTCTAAAGGGAGGTAAGAAGGAAATGACAAGTATTTTGGACAGGTCAGAAAAACTGCTGGTGAATCCTGTTGATGCCTTGGACAGATGGAGGGAATATTTTGAAGAGTTGCTCAATGTAGGTGAAAATACGATCAGTAATGTTTCAGATTTCGATGTACAATGGGATAGGAATGATGATGGAAATAGGATCGCATTTGAGGAAGTGGAGAAAATGGTCAATATATTACAGTGCGATAAAGCGGCTGGGGTGGATGAAATTAAGTCTGAACTCATCAAATACGGTGGAATGTCAGGTCTTAAATGGCTATACAGTATAACTGAAATGGCGTGGGAGTCGGGACAGGTTCCATCAGACTGGACGAAAGCAGTAATCACACCAGTCTTTAAACATGGAAACAGAAAAGATTGTAACAACTACAGAGGTAACTCTTTAATCAGCGTTGTGGGTAAAATCTTCTCAGGTTTGTTGAAAGGAAAATGCGAGTATTAGTTGAGGACAAATTCAATGAAAATCAGTGTGGGTTTAGGCCTCTTAGAGGTTGTCAGGACCAGATCTTTAGCTTAAGCCAAATGATGGAGAAGTGTTACGAGTGGAACAGGGAATTGTATCTATGCTTTATAGATCTAGTAAAGGAATATGACCGGGTTATTAGGAGGCAGTTATTGTCTGTTCTACGAAATTATGGAATAGCAGGCAAACTTTTGCAAGCAATTAAAGGTATTTACATAGACAGTCAGGCAGCAGTTAGAGTTGAAGGTAAATTGATTTCATGGTTCAGAGTAGTTTCAGGGGTAAGACGAGGCTGCAACCTGCCTCTACTGTTGTTCATATTATTTGTGGATCATATGTTGAAAACAATAGACTCGCTGGGTGAGATTAAGATACGTGAACACAAAATAAGCAGTCTCGCATATCCGGATGACTTAGTTGTGATGGCAGATTCGATTGAAAGTTTGCAAAGTAATATTTCAGAGCTATATCAGAAATGGAAGGACTATGGTATGAAGATTAGTATCTCTAAAACGAAAGTAATGTCAGTGGGAAAGAGATACAAAGGGATTGAGTGCCAAATAGGAGGAACAAAGAACAGGTGGACTGTTTAAAGTACTTAGGATGCATATTCTCACAGGATGGCAAGATAGTGAACGGACTGGAAGCGAGGTGTAGCAAAGCTAATGCAGTGAGCGCTCAGCTACGATCTACTCTCTTCTGCAAGAAGGAACTCAGTACCAAGACTAAGTTATCTGTGCACCGTTCAATCTTTCGACCAACTTTGTTGTATGGGAGCGACAGCTGGGTGGATTCAGGTTACCTTATTAATAAGGTTGAGATTACGGATATGAAAGTAGCTAGGATGATTGCAGGTACTAGTAGATGTGAACAATGGCAGGAGGGTGTCCACAATGAGGAAATCAAAGAAAAACTGGGAATGAACTCTATAGATGTAGCAGTCAGGGCGAACAGGCTTAGATGGTGGGGTCATGTTACACGCATGGGAGAAGCAAGGTTACCCAAGAGACTCAAGGGTTCAGCAGTAGAGGGTAGGAGTCGGGGCAGACCAAGGAGAAGGTACCTGGATTCGGTTAAGAATGATTTTGAAGTAATAGGCTTAACATCAGAAGAGGCACCAATGTTAGCACTGAATAGGGGATCATGGAGGAATTTTGTAAGGGGGACTATGCTCCAGACTGAACGCTGAAAGGCATAATCAGTCTTAAATGACGATGATGATGATTTTTTAGTATTCACTGTATGCGTCAGCGACTGTAGGCCTCACGCCGCTTCAGCTTCGTAGCATGATCACAGAGCAGTATGGAGAGAGAGTGACGCGGCGCAGCAGTGCTGCGGGAAAGTCTAATCGTTGAGTTACACCTTTACTCTCAAAATCAGTGCTTCCCAACCTGGGGGGAATTACCCCTGAAGGATAGAATGAAAGTATTTTAGGTGCAAAACAGAAAAGTTCAATTGTCCTTGTTTGTAAAGAAATACGTCAATGACTCTGCGGGTCGGAGTTGCGAGAATTTGTTGGTAGTTTTGTGAAGGTATGTGGTATTAGAGGTCTAAGCGCAGTTCATGTAATTCGCGAAAATAACGGGCCTTTGATTTTCGTACTCGGTGATGGTGCCCAAAAGCGACCCAGGCGGCTTCCATAGGATTTACATCAGGGGAATTTGATCGCCGAGACACCAACGTGTGCTATAATGCTCCTCAAAGCACTGTAACACACGTTCAGGCTGCGAGACACGAGTAGCTGTACTAATGAAAGACATGCAGGTGGTACGTAGGTGACAGCCTGTCTGCATTTACTACCACAGGTCCCGTGCAAATGCAGAATAATGGCTCCTACCGCATAGTACTTGCGAGCTAACATCCAGAAGATGTTCGGGCTCACATGCGGTTCCCCTTCGTCGAAATGTGTTGGCTCAAAACTCGTCTATGGGTTGAACCGCAAGCGTCACATGACAGGCCCTAAATTAGACACTTGTGATCCTTTGGTTAAATTGTCTGGCTGATGGCAAGTTTAAGAAATTGTATGAAACATAGGAAGTTAACCTTAGTGCGCGTCACATTTAGAAAAAAAATGGGAAAAATTTTTGTGATGAATATTTACTGTATATGTTGCACATATGCCATATCCATTGCAAAAGTTATTTTGAAGCTATTGGTTAATAAATAAAATAATGATTCCAAATGGCATCATTAGAAATTACATAATAATTACTCAAAAAATGCATACATAACTGTATTGTAAACTTACCGTAATTCTTTCCCTTGCCCTTGAGGAACTACGTAAAGTTGGTTCCATAACCAAGAATTTCAGTATACACAGAATAAAACTAAACACAACAGTTATTGTTCACTCACAAATGCAGTAGCACAACTCACTACACTTCTCTGTTCTGCGCTTCAAACAAACGGTGAGTCATGAAAGCAAACGCCACTGCGATCTGTTGTCCAAAGTTGGAACTACGTGAAGCGATGCCAAACGGTATCAATTTAGCATTGGGAAGCTCAAAAAATGGTTCAAATGGCTCTGAGCACTATGGGACTCAACTTCTGAGGTCATTAGTCCCCTAGAACTTAGAACTAGTTAAACCTAACTAACCTAAGGACATCACAAACATCCATGCCCAAGGCAGGATTCGAACCTGCGACCGTAGCTGTCTTGCGGTTCCAGACTGCAGCGCCTTTAACCGCACGGCCACTTCGGCCGGCGGAAGCTCAAAAAAGCCAGGAATACTTAATGATGCCATTTGGTATCGCAGACGCAGAAAGGGTTAATATAACATATAATAACAGTAAAAATAATATCGGGAGCTAAATTAACGACCCATAAATCATGTAGGCAACGCAGTTGCGATCTGGTTAGAATAATGTTTATTCACAAAGCAAACTAATAGCGAATGTGGTCGTATTTAGAGTCGCTGTTACACTCGAGCGCATATCCATTTGAAACAGTTCGATCATTCACAATCTCATCGCGAAATACAAGTCATCTACACGAAAATTTAGAGTTCACACCAGGCGCGCGGCTGCTCACCACTCAGAGACTAAGTCCCGCGATACCACCCAAAGCGAAATTTTACAAGTCGCGTCACTTCCTAGCTGCCTAACGACCGACCGTCCACTTTCGTGTCTCCACCAGCACTGTCCGTCTGCACGCCCCCGGCCGCGTCTCCCGCGCGCCGAACACCGTCACTCAACTGACTAGTGCAGTTCTCTTCCCTGAAGCCGTCCATCTGATTGGCTACATCTTATTCTACATTATTTTCCAATTTTAACGTATTTAAATAATCAAAGCTTGGCCACTTTCACGTTCTAAATAAAGTAGCAATAATACCCATTATATGATAAACGTTCACTTCTTTTGCATAACACAAAACTTCCTTCTTAACTTTGAATGTCATGTCCAGTAGCCTTGCACCATTGTGCTTTCTGGTAAATAAATGAATAATAAAAGCAACTATTATGCACTAAACTATGCAACGAATATTCTATTACCTACTGATTCAATAAGGAGTCATGCTGTTATCGTTCAATGAGTTTTGTGTGGAGGAAATAATGATCTGATGCCTAACTGAAAATACTGATAATTTAAATTTACTATATCTTTTAAACAAATAAAGTTACAGAGTTGATATTTACAAAATTTGTTATTTTAATGATAGACTTTTAAATGAAATGTCGATCGTTAAGAACGACGAAAGTGTCCAGATTTTAACATTCAGATCTTTGTTACAAAACTTGTTAATTTCACTTAAACAGTAAATCCTAAGCTGTTATAGATATGATCAATATCAAGTGTTATTGGGATCACCATTAAAATTTAAGAAAGATGGTACATTGAAATTACTGTGGCTTCTTTCCATGATTACTATGTAATTAAATAGTTTTCATAAATGTTTCCCTTAATGGCCAGTCTTACGTCCGCCATATTTAGCACTGCTACGCCTACCTGGGCACAAACAGCTCCTACGGGGTTTACCTACGACGTACGTTCTCGTCTGTCTCACTCGCACACTACAGCGCTTAGGCCTGATAAACCTGGCCTCATTCAGCACAATAGATGCCTATGAATTTCCCCATTTCGTGGCGAATCTGCGCTCTTTGTGGCACATGGTCCTGGACACCAGACCCGTTTCAAAATTCCTCGAAGGCTGTCTCTTTCGGCCTCCAACCAGCCAGTGTCAGTGGCTCACTGCACGTTTCGAGCAGCCGCTCACCTCGATGACGGCGTTTGTGAAGACGACCACCGACCTAGTACAGCAAGAATGTGATTCATCCGAGGAGCCGACACGTTTCCGTTGATCAACAGTCGAGTCCCAGTGGTCCCGTGCCCCGATGCAGTCACAATTCATGATGTTGCTGGGTCAACATGTGAACACGTGGGGATGGTCTACTGCGAAGCACTGTGTTCAACAATGTATTATGATGAGAAATGGCGCCGCAGACCATCACTCCTGATTTTTGAGTCATATGGCGGGAGAAAGGCAGGTTGGTGTCCCGCTAGTGTCTGAAGCATCTCCAGGTATGACTTCGCTGGTCAGCTGCGCTCAGTTCGGAGCGAGGCCTCATCACTGGAGACAATTCTACTCCAGTCAAGCAGATTCCTGGCCGAAAATGTATCTGGAGATAGCACAGGCAGCGGTGGAACAGCAACCTTAGTGTCGCCTACCATACAGGCCGGCAGCCAGGAGCGAAGGTCTGATCTCCACACAATGCTGCAAACGTTCTCTGTTGGGGAGAGAACCGACGACCTTGCTGGACGAGGTAGGATAGGATTTGGCAATCACGAAACAAGCAGCAGAAACTCTCGCCGTGGACGGCGGGCATTATCTTGCTGAAACGTAAGCCCAGGATGGCTTACCATAAAGTGCAACAAAATGGGGCTTGTAACGTCTCCGACGCACCACCGTGCCGCAAGGGCGCCATTGATGCTAACTAAAGGGGTCCTGGAGCACATATACTACTACTAATACTACTACTACTACGTGATCAGGCCCAGTGGACCGCACACATCTACCAGTATCCTCCTCCACTGTTTTCTGTCCATTGCTGCTATCCGCTGCTATCTATTGACACTTGATTTAAATCTTCATGGACTCCATCCCTCCAACGCTCCTTGGGTCTCCCTAGCGGTCTCTTTCCTGTAGGTGTGAAATCCAGGAGCTTCCGAAGCCATCTGTTATCCTCTATCCGGTCCACATGGCCGGCCCACTGCATTCGTTTGGCTTTGACAGTTCCTGCTATGTTGGGCCGCTGGTATAGTTCCTCAAGCTCTTGGCTGTATCTGATCCTCCATTCCCCAGTATCTGCATACAGAACCGGACCGAAGATCTTCCGAAGCACTTTTCTCTCAAAAACAAGGAGCTTATGAAAGTCCTGTTTCCGGATACTCCATGTCTCACAGCCATATAGAACAACAGGCTGGATCAGGGTTTTGTACAGTCGAATCTTGAACTGTCTGGAGAGATATCTGGACCGAATAAGTTGTGCTAGGCTGTGGTAAGATCGATTTCCTGCTTGTATTCTGGCATTGATCTCTGCTTCACAAGACGAGTTCTCAGTGAAAAGTGCCCCTAGGTATTTGAATTCTTGCACTCTCTTGTAAGACTGGTCCCCAATCTGCAGTGATTGTACATGATCAAGAGTCTGACACTTATCAATTTTACAACTATTTTATTTCCTTTTAGGTCTATACTAAAAATACTGCTAGCAGTTTTCTTAGTAATACGAGAAATCCCTCACTCCCATTTTTTAAAGAATCGAACTGCCATGTATAAAACACTTCAGAAGCCTCAGTTACTTACATATGAATTAATTTGTTAAGTTATTGACGTTAAGAGAGCAAACCTTTATGGCTGAAAAGGCAAAATCCTAACGGTGTTGATAGGATTTTGTAGGGCTGTAGGCGAGAAGTAGTTTAGAAAACGTTTGAAACTGTGTTGGAATTCTTTTGGAAGCCGACAAGTGCCCCATTATCAAACACTGGATGAATGTACACAGGTGGCAGAAGTCGTGGGATACCTCCCAATATCGCGTCGTACCTCCTTTTGCCCGACGTAGTGCAAAACTCAACATGGTGTGAACTCGACAAGCCGTTGGAAGTGCCCTGCAGAAATAGTGAGCCATTCTGCCTGTATAGCCGTCCATAACTGGGAAAGTGTTGCCTGTGCAAGATTTTGTGGACCAACTGACCTCTCCATTAAGTCCAATAAACGCCCGATGTAGTTCAGGTCGGGCGATCTAGACAGCCAAATCATCCTCTCGAACTGTCCAGGAGGTTCTACAAACCAATCGCTAACAGTTGTGACCCGGTGACACGTCTCTTTATTATTAATAGAATTTCCATCAAACTTTGGAACATAACGTCCTTGAATGGCTGAAAATGGCCTTCAAGTAGCCAAACATAATCCTTTGCAGTCGATGATCGGTTCACTTGGACCAGAGGACTCATTCCTTTCCATGTAAATACAGCCAACACCATTACGAGCCACTAGGTGCTTGCACAGTGGCTTCTTGTCAACGGATCTATGGCTTCATTCAGCTCATACCAACTGAAATCGGGACACATCGGACCAAGCCAAGGGTTCCAGTCGCCTAGGGTTCAACCCATACAGTCACGAGCCCAGGCTGCAGGCGAAGTCGTGCTGTTAGCAATGGCTCTCTCTTCGGTCGTCTACTGCCATAGCCAATTAACGCCAGATTTCGTCACACTGTCTTAAAGGATACGTTCGTCATACCTCATACGTTGATTTCTCCTGTTATTTCACGCTGTGTTGATCGTCTGTTATCACTGACAACTATACACAAATGCCGCTACTGTCGAAATGCAAGTGAAGGCCATTGGCCACTGCGTTGTCCGTGATGAGACGTAATTTCTGAAATTTGGTACTCTCGAGACACTCTTGACACTGTAGGTCTCAGAATATCGAATTACCTAATGATCTCCGAAACGGGATGTCTCATGTGTCTAGCTCCAACTAGCATTCCGCGTTCAATGTCTTTTAATTCTCTTCGTGTGGCCGTAATGGCGTCGGACACCTTTCCATATGAATCGCCTGAGTACAAGTCAAGTGTCAATTACGCTTTTTTTCTTTATTGTTATTTTGAAACCTTTACAAGAAAGGCAGCCGGCAGCGGCCTATCTACGCCGCTCTTCGGCCACAGAGAATACACACAGAAAAACAAACAAACATGGTGGATAAAAACAGGAGACAGACATAGTAAAATAATAAATGAAGTAGTTCACAGGTGCACTGTTTGGATAAAAACGTTCGTCACTGTACACAAACGGGGAAGGCAGAGTTTACACACGTGAACGGAGGAGCACAAACGGAGAGACACTCAAGCACTGGCGCGAAGACACGCACGAGCACTGGCGACGATCGCCGGAAGATGCACTGTTCACGCACAAAGCTGGGGACCTGACAAAGGGAAGACGTGTGGGTAGGAGGGAGAGGGAGTTGATGCCAGTGGGAGAGGAGAAAGAAGGGGGAGAGGGTGGGGGGGTTGGGAGGTGAGGGAGGGAGGAAGAGAGAAGGGAAAGAGGGTGCCCTGGAGGCAAACCACAGGGGGAGGAAGGGGAGGATCAAAGTTGGTAGGAGGGGTAGATGGAGGGGATGAGGGCATCATCAGGGAGGGGGAGTTGACGGAAGCCACCTTGGGCAAGAGTATGGAGTGTGGAGAGAGGGTGGGATGTGGAAGTACAGGCGCGGCAGCAGACAAGGGTGGGAAAGGATGGGAGAGACAAGTGGGTGAGGGGGATCAAGTTTGCGGGAAATGTAAGGGATCCATATCCGTTGTAGGAAAAGGAGGAGGTGCGGGAACGGAATTAGGTCGTAAAGGATCCGCGTGGGGAGGGGAGGCGAATGAGATAGGGGAGGCGGAGCGCATGGCGTTCCAGGATTTGAAGGTAGAAGGGGCTGTGATATAGGCGGGATGGGCATAACACAGGATAGGGCGGATGAGGGATTTATAGATGTGGAGGACGGTGGAGGGGTCGAGACACCATGTGCGGCCAGAAAGGAGCTTCAGGAGACAGAGTCGGGAGTGTGCCTTTGCTTGGATCGTCCGGAGATGGGGGGTCCAGGAGACACGGCAGTCAAGGCTGACGCCAAGGTACTTGAGGGTAGGGGTCAGTTCCGCCGATGCACTGCCCTTTTATACCTCGTGTATACGATACTACCGCCCACTGCATATGTGAGTATCCCTACCCGATGACTGTGGTACGGGTAATTTGCGCTCCGATCTGAGAATCGCTACTTTCTCAAGCATTTCAGTGTTTGACTTCATGTCTACTGCAATTTGTGTTGTGCAACAGTATAGCTTCGTAGGTACAATCAGTGGTGTACCTGGATTGTTGTTGCTGTGGTCTTCAGTCATGAGACTGGTTTGATGCAGCTCTCCATGCTACTCTATCCTGTGCAAGCCACTTCATCTCCCAGTACCTACTGCAGCCTAAATCCTTCTGAATCTGCTTAGTGTATTCATCTCTTGGTCTCCCTCTACGATTTTTACCCTCCACGCGGCCCTCCAGTACTAAATTGGTGATCCCTCGATGTCTCAGAATAAGTCCTACGACCCGATCCCTTCTTCTAGTCAAGTTGTGCCTCAAGGTCCTCTTCTGCCCAATTAGTTATGTGATCTACCCATCTAATCTTCAGCAATCTTCTGTAGCACCACATTTCGAAAGCTTCTATTCTCTTTTTGTCTAAACTACACTCCTGGAAATGGAAAAAAGAACACATTGACACCGGTGTGCCAGACCCACCATACTTGCTCCGGACACTGCGAGAGGGCTGTACAAGCAATGATCACACGCACGGCACAGGGGACACACCAGGAACCGCGGTGTTGGCCGTCGAATGGCGCTAGCTGCGCAGCATTTGTGCACCGCCACCGTCAGTGTCAGCCAGTTTGCCGTGGCATACGGAGCTCCATCGCAGTCTTTAACACTGGTAGCATGCCGCGACAGCGTGGACGTGAACCGTATGTGCAGTTGACGGACTTTGAGCGAGGGCGTATAGTGGGCATGCGGGAGGCCGGGTGGACGTACCGCCGAATTGCTCAACACGTGGGGCGTGAGGTCTCCACAGTACATCGATGTTGTCGCCAGTGGTCGGCGGAAGGTGCACGTGCCCGTCGACCTGGGACCGGACCGCAGCGACGCACGGATGCACGCCAAGACCGTAGGATCCTACGCAGTGCCGTAGGGGACCGCACCGCCACTTCCCAGCAAATTAGGGACACTGTTGCTCCTGGGGTATCGGCGAGGACCATTCGCAACCGTCTCCATGAAGCTGGGCTACGGTCCCGCACACCGTTAGGCCGTCTTCCGCTCACGCCCCAACATCGTGCAGCCCGCCTCCAGTGGTGTCGCGACAGGCGTGAATGGAGGGACGAATGGAGACGTGTCGTCTTCAGCGATGAGAGTCGCTTCTGCCTTGGTGCCAATGATGGTCGTATGCGTGTTTGGCGCCGTGCAGGTGAGCGCCACAATCAGGACTGCATACGACCGAGGCACACAGGGCCAACACCCGGCATCATGGTGTGGGGAGCGATCTCCTACACTGGCCGTTCACCACTGGTGATCGTCGAGGGGACACTGAATAGTGCACGGTACATCCAAACCGTCATCGAACCCATCGTTCTACCGGCAAGGGAACTTGCTGTTCCAACAGGACAATGCACGTCCGCATGTATCCCGTGCCACCCAACGTGCTCTAGAAGGTGTAAGTCAACTACCCTGGCCAGCAAGATCTCCGGATCTATCCCCCATTGAGCATGTTTGGGACTGGATGAAGCGTCGTCTCACGCGGTCTGCACGTGCAGCACGAACGCTGGTCCAACTGAGGCGCCAGGTGGAAATGGCATGGCAAGCCGTTCCACAGGACTACATCCAGCATCTCTACGATCGTCTCCATGGGAGAATAGCAGCCTGAATTGCTGCGAAAGGTGGATATACACTGTACTAGTGCCGACATTGTGCATGCTCTGTTGCCTGTGTCTATGTGCCTGTGGTTCTGTCAGTGTGATCATGTGATGTATCTGACCCCAGGAATGTGTCAATAAAGTTTCCCCTTCCTGGGACAATGAATTCACGGTGTTCTTATTTCAATTTCCAGGAGTGTATTTATCGTCCACTTTTCACTTCCATACATGGCTACACTCCATACAAATACTTTCAGAAACGACTTCCTGAAATTTAAATCTATGCTTGATGTTAACAAATTTTTTTTCTTCAGAAGCGCTTTCCTTGCCATTGCCAGTCTACGTTTTCTATCCTCTCTACTTCGACCATCATCAGTTATTTTGCTCCCCAAATAGCAAAACTTCTTTACTACTTTAAGTGTCTCATTTCCTAATCTAATACCTTCAGCATCACCCGACTTAATTCGACTACATTCCATTATTCACGTTTTGCTTTAGTTGATGTTCATCTTATACCCTCCTTTCAAAACACTGTCCATTCCGCTCAACTGCTCTTCCAAGTCCTTTGCTGTCTCTGACAGAATTAGAATGTCATCGGCGAACCTCAAAGTTTTTATTTCTTCTCCATGGATTTTAATATCTACTCCGAACTTTTCTTTTGTTACCTTTATTGCTTGCTCAATATACAGATTGAATAACATAGGGGATAGGCTACAACCCTGTCTTTCCCTTCCCAACCACTGCTTCCCTTTCATACCCCTCGACTCTAATAACTGCCATCTGCTTTCTGTACAAATTGTAAATAGCCTTTAGCTCCCTGTATTTTACCCCTGCCGCCTTCAGAATTTGAAAGAGTATTCCAATCAACATTGTGAAAAGTTTTCTCTAAGTCTACAAATGCAAGAAACGTAGGTTTGGCTTTCCTTAATTTTTCTTCTAAGATAAGTCGTTGGGTCAGTATTTCCTCACGTGTTCCAACATTTCTACGGAATACAAAGTGATCTTCCCCGAGGTCGGCTTCTATCAGTTTTTCCATTCGTCTGTAAAGAATTCGCGTTAGTAGTTTGCAGCTGTGACTTATTAAACTGATAGTTCGGTAATTTTCACATCTGTCAACACCTGCTTTCTTTGGGATTGGAATTATTATATTCGACTGAGGGTATTTCGCCTGTCTCATAAATCTTGCTCACCAGATGGTAGAGTTTTGTCGGGACTGGCTCTCCCAAGGCTGTCAGTAGTTCTAATGGAATGTTGTCTACTCCGGGGGCCTTGTTTCGACTCAGGTCCTTCACTGCTCTGTCAAACTCTTCACGCAGAATCATATCTCCCATTTCATCTTCATCTACATCCTCTTCCATTTCCATAATATTGTCTTCAAGTACATCGCCCTTGTATAGACCCTCTATATACTCGTTCCACCTTTCTTCTTTGCCTTCTTTGCTTCGAACTGGGTTTTCACGAAAGCTCTTGATATTCATGCAAGTAGTTCTCCTTTCTCCAAAGTTCTCTTTAATTTTCCTGTAGGCAGTATCTATCTTACGCCTAGTGAGATAAGCCTCTACATCTTTACATTTGTCCTCTAGCCATCCCTGCTTAGCCATTTTGCACTTCCTGTCGATATTTTTGAGACGATTGTATTCCGTTTTGCCTGCTTCATTTACTGCATTTTTATATGCTGGATACTGTCTGCTAAATGTTCTGCAAGTTACAGTATACGCCGGTCTGCGACGCTGCCGCCATACTTACAGGCGTGTACCCCGGACAAGGCACAAGGACCCTGCTGCTAGTAACTCTATTCCAGACGGTCGCACGGAAGCAGCGGACGACAACACAGCAAGCGGCGCTGTTTTCCGCCGAGCCCCAAGCAGCCGCCACAGCATCAGGGGGCACGGGCCGCACAGGTACGCCGCGGGCATTTCGTTAACAGGGCTGCATTTGCAGGCTCCCGCAACGTCATTGGCCCGCGTAACGCCAGACGAGTATTTATGCGCTAACGGGTATTTAGGACTCCGCTGGCCCACTCGGCAGCCAGTGTGCACGCTCTGGACTCAGTCTAATGGAGTTGTCCTGCCCTTGCCCTGAGCACCGGTCGTTTGACGCTCGCTGGACTTCTGCCAGCCGCTCCATAGTGCAGCTCTTCGCTGGACTCGGACCCGCCTCTCAGCCGCCCCCAGCGTCGAGGGCCCCTGTCGCTAATTACCTTCGGCGCCCTCCAGCTCACAATCGAGATCGCCTTGCATTGATCCCGCCGTCGTGAGCTTCGTCAGGGACTGACAGTTCAATTTGCAATGCAGTAGAGCGGACACTCGTCCCCAGAAACTGTAGTCAGTTCTGTTCTCAGTTAATAAAGAAACAGTTGTTGCCGTTACCTGCGCACTTCAGTTGTCGCCTGTCACAACTCTCGGCAGTGGACAGAGAAGAAGTAAGAAATTAAAACGGTGTGCCGAATGCTCAAGTTTTACTGTATAAACAGCACAAGCGCAGTAAGCCATCAACTTCTTTCCTTTCATTATTTTGTGGGCGCTATCACTGTTTCGTAAACGTTTGAAATTATGTGTAAAGTTTATCGGGAGTCGCTAAGTGCTCTCAACCTCCAACACTGGATGAACGTAGTCTGGGTAATTTACGCTTCCTCTTTACCGATTTTCTCTCTTGAAGCTTCATCGTTATAGTCCCTCTTAACATCCAAAAAGAGTCGACCATGACGCTGCCATGCCGTCGTCTTCCCTGGCACCTCCTCTCCATCTACTTAAAGTCCTGGTCGAAGGGATCTTCTTTCTATTCGCTAAAACATCCCATGCTTTTAAAGAGGTAGTCAGTACACAGTTAGTTAGTGACATGCTCGATAGATAATTCAAAAATTCTTTCTTCGAAATGATGTGGAACGAGTCAGTTTACGAGATATGTATACATGATTAGTATTAACAGTAATGAACACTTTACCATTTTTATATTAAAAAACTAAAAACCTGCCTTGATTGCGAAAAAAGCACCTAGTGTTAAGTGTTAACCCAGGTTTCGGCGTAGATAACTACACCTTCTTCAGAACAACAATAAAAGCCACAAGTGCCTAAGAAGAACATTGTCAATGATTAAAAGAACACCATAGCTATACATTTATAAACGAAAATGAAAAGGAAAACACAAACAGTACATATGTACAAAGTCAAACCACTACGTAACTTAATGGTGTACGCTCCACCTCACACCGGCCTAAGTTCGATGAGCCATGACCCGCCATTATGGCGAAGTGGTTTTGACTTTGTGCATATGTACTGCTTGTGTTTACCTTTCCTTTTCCGTTTATAAATGTATAGCTATGGTGATCTTTAAATCATTGACAAAGGTCTTCTTAGCACTTGTAGGTTTAATTGTTGTTCTGAAGAAGGTGTAGTTACCTACGCCGAAACCTGGCTTAACACTTAACATTAGGTGCTTTTTTTCGCAATCTAGGGGGGTTTTTAGTTTTTTAATATATTAACCAACGATTGCTGACACGCTGCGATGTTGAAGGTTCTTACTTTACCATTTTATTCCTACTCATGCAAATGCACTTAAAAACTAGTTGTTGGAC
Organism: Schistocerca nitens; assembly: GCF_023898315.1. Lineage (NCBI taxonomy): Eukaryota > Metazoa > Arthropoda > Insecta > Orthoptera > Acrididae > Schistocerca > Schistocerca nitens. The sequence continues at coordinate 47,129,389 of NC_064619.1, read as the reverse complement.
TTTTTTATTTTCTAATGGTCGTCAGTTTTTAAGTAGAAATGTGTCAGTGCACAAGAAGCAGTCGTCCGGGAGAAATGATTTTAAATTAGATTTAAAACTTGCGTCGCTACATTTCAGACGTTTTATGTTCTTGGGCAAATGTTCGAAAACTTTTCATTACTGCATTTTGAACATCTCTCTGAGCCAGTGACAGCTTTGAGAGTGGGTAATAAAGGTCATTTTTCCCCCTAGTGTTGCAGGCATGTACATCACTGTTCTTCCTAAATTGCTGATGGATTACCTATGACTGATTTCATTAGTGAAAATACCTATTGTGACGGCTCACTAAAACTGCCTAGTTCCCCGAAAGCATACGATCGAGAATGAACACAACATATTAGCCTTACTGCTCGCTTTCGTGCGATCAATACTGTCTTTCTGAGTGATGAGTTAGCACATAAAATGATACCGTACGACATTATTGATTGGGAATATGCTAAATATGACATTAGGTAGATAATTTTGTTTCCAAGATTACTAATTATACGAAAAGCAAAAGTAGCTCAATAATATACTTTTTCCAGTTAAAGTTTTCATCAGTACTAGATAAATACCAGGCTAATAGCCATGTCGTGCACCATTCAACGCAGACATTTAGAAAATAGTTCCCACACTTCTACGTGATATTTACTGTAGACACAGACAGATGGGGTCCACAAATTCCATCCTTGGGAAGGTGCGGGGAGGGAGAGGGAGGGTCACGGGATTATGAGACGGATGACCACAGACATTTAGCCTCTTTAAACCTAACCTCGTCATTATCATCATCATGCAAGTTGTAAAAAAATCTCCTCACTCTATTTTATCGCAAATAACTTGACTATTTCAAGCAGTTTATTGCTGCCAAGACCGTGCTAAGCTTTCTCTAAGTCTACATATGAATTAAAAATAAAATTAACTTGAGTCCATTTTGTAAAAACTGTACGAAATAGGACACTAAGAATATTAGTTCTGAAGGCAAATTAATTTTCACTCATCTGATGCACTACTGGCCATTCAAATTGCTACGCCAAGAAGAAATGCAGATAACAAAAGGGTACTCATTCGACAAATACACTCCTGGAAATTGAAATAAGAACACCGTGAATTCATTGTCCCAGGAAGGGGAAACTTTATTGACACATTCCTGGGGTCAGATACATCACATGATCACACTGACAGAACCACAGGCACATAGACACAGGCAACAGAGCATGCACAATGTCGGCACTAGTACAGTGTATATCCACCTTTCGTAGCAATGCAGGCTGCTATTCTCCCATGGAGACGATCGTAGAGATGCTGGATGTAGTCCTGTGGAACGGCTTGCCATGCCATTTCCACCTGGCGCCTCAGTTGGACCAGCGTTCGTGCTGCACGTGCAGACCGCGTGAGACGACGCTTCATCCAGTCCCAAACATGCTCAATGGGGGACAGATCCGGAGATCTTGCTGGCCAGGGTAGTTGACTTACACCTTCTAGAGCACGTTGGGTGGCACGGGATACATGCGGACGTGCATTGTCCTGTTGGAACAGCAAGTTCCCTTGCCGGTCTAGGAATGGTAGAACGATGGGTTCCATGACGGTTTGGATGTACCGTGCACTATTCAGTGTCCCCTCGACGATCACCAGTGGTGTACGGCCAGTGTAGGAGATCGCTCCCCACACCATGACGCCGGGTGTTGGCCCTGTGTGCCTCGGTCGTATGCAGTCCTGATTGTGGCGCTCACCTGCACGGCGCCAAACACGCATATGACCATCATTGGCACCAAGGCAGAAGCGACTCTCATCGCTGAAGACGACACGTCTCCATTCGTCCCTCCATTCACGCCTGTCGCGACACCACTGGAGGCGGGCTGCACGATGTTGGGGCGTGACCAGAAGACGGCCTAACGGTGTGCAGGACCGTAGCCCAGCTTCATGGAGACGGTAGCGAATGGTCCTCGCCGATACCCCAGGAGCAACAGTGTCCCTAATTTGCTGGGAAGTGGCGGTGCGGTCCCCTACGGCACTGCGTAGGATCCTACGGTCTTGGCGTGCATCCGTGCGTCGCTGCGGTCCGGTTCCAGGTCGACAGGCACGTGCACCTTCCGCCGACCACTGGCGACAACATCGATGTACTGTGGAGACCTCACGCCCCACGTGTTGAGCAATTCGGCGGTACGTCCACCCGGCCTCCCGCATGCCCACTATACGCCCTCGCTCAAAGTCCGTCAACTGCACATACGGTTCACGTCCACGCTGTTGCGGCATGCTACCAGTGTTAAAGACTGCGATGGAGCTCCGTATGCCACGGCAAACTGGCTGACACTGACGGCGGCGGTGCACAAATGCTGCGCAGCTAGCGCCATTCGACGGCCAACACCGCGGTTCCTGGTGTGTCCGCTGTGCCGTGCGTGTGATCATTGCTTGTACAGCCCTGTCGCAGTGTCCGGAGCAAGTATGGTGGGTCTGACACACCGGTGTCAATGTGTTCTTTTTTCCATTTGCAGGAGTGTATATTACACTAGAACTAGCATGTGATTACATTTTCACGAAATTTGGGTGCATAGATCCTGAGAAATCAGTACCCAAAAAACCAACTCTGGCCGTAATAACGCCCTTGACACTCCTGGGCATTGAGTCAAACAGAGCTTGGATGGCGTGTACAGGTACAGCTGCCCATGCAGCTTCAACACGATACCACAGTTCATCAAGAGTAGTGACTGGCGTATTGTGATGAGCCAGTTGCTCGGCCACCATTGACCAGACGTTTTCAGTTGATGAGAGATCTGAAAAATGTGCTGTCCCGGGCAGCAGTCGAACATTTTCTGTATCCAGAAAGACCCGTACAGGACCTGCAACATGCGGTCGTGCATTATCCTGCTGAAATGTAGGGTTTTGGAGGGATCGAATGAAGGGTAGAGCCACGGGTCGTGACACCTCTGAAATGTAACGTCCACTGTTCAATGTGCCGTCAATGGGAACAAGAGGTGACCGAGACGAGTAACCAATGGCAACCCATACCATCACGCGGGGTGATACGCCAGTATGTGTGATGAGGAATACACGCTTCCAATGTGCGTTCACCGCGATGTCCCCAAACACGGATGCGACCATCATGATGCTGTAAACAGAACCTGGATTCATCGATAAAAATGACGTTTCGCCATTCGTGCACCCAGGTTCGTTTAGTACACCATCGCAGGCGCTCCTGTCTGTGACGCAGCGTCAAGGGTAGCCGCAGCCATGGTCTCCGAGCTGATAGCCCATGTTCGTGCAAATGGTTGTCGTCTTGCAAACGTCCCCATCTGTTGACACAGGGATCGGGACGTGGCTGCACGATCCGTTAGAGCGATGCGGATACGATGCCTATCATCTTGACAGTGATACGAGGCCGTTGGGATTCAGCACGGGGTTCCGTATTACCCTCCTGAACCCACCGATTCCATATTCTGCTAACAGTCATTGGATTCTCGACCAACGCGAGCAGCAATGTCGCGATACGATAGACCTCAAACGCGATAGGCTACAATCCGGCCTTTATGAAAGTCGTAAATGTGATGGTAGGCGCTTCTCGTCTTTACACGAGGCATCACAACAACGTTTCACCAGGCAACGCCGGTCAACTGCTGTTTGTGTATGAGAAATGGGTCGGAAACTTTCCTCATGTCAGCACGTTGTAGGTGTCGCCACCGGCGCCAACCTTATGTGAGTGCTCTGAAAAGCTAATAATTTGCATATCACAGCATCTTCTTCCTGTCGGTTAAATTTCGCGTCTGTAGCACGTCATCTTCGTGGTGTAGCAAATTTAATGGCCAGTAGTGTATTAAACAGACTGGTGTTTTCAGTAACTGTTCACAAGGATACCACGTAACGCGCCGTCCTCTCCCTGGAGAGACGGTACTGGTGAGCGAGGATCCGCTGAGACGGCTCGCGGATGTCGGTGGACAGGGTGACAGGCGGCGGCTGCGGGCCAATAGGAGGCCGCCGGCGTCGTCCATCACTCCCCAGATTACGGTGCGCAGCTGTTTATTCGCCGCTCGCGGTGGGCGCGGCGTGTCGCGTGAATTACTGCGCAGCGCGACCTCGGCCGGCGGGGGCGCGTCGCTGAGCTGACATCTGCGCAGCTGCGCCCGCCGCCCCGGTAATGCAGTGACTGTCGAGTAATTGGCCCGCCGCCCGCCGCCCGCTGTTCGCCGCCCTGTATTAAACCGAGCACTTTGGCCAGCGGACGCGCTTTAGACCACTCTAGCGTATAACCGAACCGAGCTTCCTGTCTCCTCTCCCATCGTCATTAACCCTCGCTGCAGAGGGCGCACTGCTGGTGTCTCACTGGGCATGCGTGCCCCAACCTCAGCTAGTGACGTCACTCTTCTCTGGAGACTAACTTTGATAGTTGCATTTTGTGACCGCTCAATGTCATTCAATACGATCACGACGACGCCCCTCGATGGACGTTAGCACTCGTGGTGTCACTCGCCTTCATACATGGCAGTGGACGTTTGAAAATTCAATGGTCGTCAATTGATTTAAATGTTATTCCCGGCTTACTCTTGATTCAATTACTGCCACGGGGGATGAGGAGAAAGAACACATCCTGGTGAGACCAGCATTATGCGTATTTAGATGTTCGATTAATCTGAATGGTTTGCAATGTTCCAGCGATTCTATTCCAACTCTATGCTGATGTACTGACAAGGACCATTTTCGCAGATAAACATGCAAGTACGTAATGGATGTTCAGTTTCTTAATATAGTTCGTCGCACTCACACATTATACATCCGCTGTAAGAACAATTTCATGCATTTACATTTTTGGTGTACCACAATATTGGCTGGCTAAATATTATGACGATACGTTGTTTCCAACTTGCACAGATATTGTTTATCATGTAGTCAAGACTACGTAATGAAGCCAAAATCGTGGATAAAATTGAAATGTAGTTTGTTTATTAACGCTTTTCTTTTCACTAACTAAATGTGAAATATGAATCGGGATTGGAGGTGATGATCCTATCCTTCTCTTCAGTATCAGAATGGTCGCTATCGTGTTCTGGATAACGGGTGTCATATAATGTCCAAATATCGACACGACCCAGGATCTCAAAGTTCTTCGCTCTCGAAATGTTCGATGTGATTGTCTTTCACACGCAGAGTTCAATTTAACGGTGTATGCACTGTTTTTAGTATTTTAGGTCCCCGTTAATTAATATCTGGTAGTTAATAAGCGAACTATTTTTATGCTGGCGCGTTGTTTGTATCAGTTACCCCCGCAACCGTCCAAGGATAAGATTCTCTTAAGGTTTCGCGCGCACGCGTTTAACAATTTTATAAAATGCAGAATTACGTAAACTATAGCTTTCCGTTGCGTACAACTTTCGTGGGTTCCACAACCATAATAGTTTCCCAAGAGTATTTTTCCCAGCTAACACAAAGTTCGAATCATGTTGTCGGAATCATTTTCACTTCACCCGACAGTAAACGTCTCTGATCACTACGTCACACGTAATGTATTTTAAACGTGCTTAAAGAGTCTTTAAATAATCTTCTTAACGAATTTGGCAGTCGCGTACCAGTTCTTCATCGACTAGCCCGATCGCGATAACTGAAGGTAGAGAGCTCAATAATGTGTTACATGTTCTTTTATATGTATTAAAAAACAAACGAGCCCCTGTATCTTTCTGACCCGCTTGGTCTTTGCTAGTATGCTTTTTATTACTTTTCATTATATGGCTTCTTAATAATACTGTGCAGTTATTAAAGTTTCGTATTAATGGCTAAATGGCTCTGAGCACTATGGGACTCAACTGCTGAGGTCATTAGTCCCCTAGAACTTAGAACTAGTTAAACCTAACTAACCTAAGGACATCACAAACATCCATGCCCGAGGCAGGATTCGAACCTGCGACCGTAGCGGTCTTGCGGTTCCAGACTGCAGCGCCTTTAACCGCACGGCCACTTCGGCCGGCGTTTCGTATTACTTTCCCCTTTTTAATTCTTCCAAAATAAAGTCTATTTATCCCCGATTTTAATTAATATGATGCTAATTGACACGCCTACCCGCAAAGTACCGTTATCATTTCACTGATGCGTTTACTTTTATACTCTTATATAGCCGTTATATCGTTCTCTCACGTACCCAACCTCAATATTCACTTTCCCTCGTCATTTCCTGTATTTTCGTCATTCTACTGTCACTTTCCTGGTCCCAAAATTGCATATTGCTTCTTGTCTTTACACATTTTTGTTACGTCAGTTTCTTGTTTACCTATTTGGTACAAATTTTGCAGTTGAATTTAAATCAACTTGCCAGTGAACTAGAGCTTGAAATGTTAATATAGCTCAGGCCGAGGATGACAAGCAACAGTAACTCGAGATGGAGAATGTTCACTCTGCAGAGGAGTGTGCACTAATATGAAACTTCCTGGCAGATTAAAATTGTGTGCCGGGTCGAGACTCGAGCTCGGGATCTTTGCCTTTACGGGCAAGTGCTCTACCAACTGAGCCACCCAAGCACGACTCACGCCACCTCCTCACAGCTTTACTTCCGCCAGTACCTCGTCTCCTACCTTCCAAACTTCACAGAAGCTCTCCTGCGAACCTGGCAGAACTAGCACTCCTGGAAGAAAGGATATTGCGGAGACATGACTTAGCCACAGCCTGGGGCGATGTTTCCTGAATGAGATTTTTGCTCTGCAGCGGAGTGTGCACTGTTATGAAACTTCCTGGCCGATTAAAACTGTGTGCCGGACTGAGACTCGAACTCGGGACCTTTGCCTTTCACACAGTTTTAATCTGCCAGGAAGTTTCATATCAGCGCACACTCCACTGCAGAGTGAAAATCTGATTCTGGAAACATCCCCCAGGCTGTGGCTAAGCCATGTCTCTGCAATATCCTTTCCTTCAGGAGTGCTAGTTCTGCAAGGTTCGCAGGAGAGCTTCTGTAAAGTTTGGAAGGTAGGAGACGAGGTACTGGCAGAAGTAAAGCTGTGAGGACGGGGCCTGAGTCGTGTTTGGGTAGCTCAGTTGGTAGAGCACTTGCCCGCGAAAGGCAAAGCTCCCGAGTTCGAGTCTCGGTCAGGGACACAGTTTTAATCTGGCACGAAGTTTCAACTTTAACTCGCTTTCTTGTCTCTAAGATGCGTCTTCAATAATGAGCCAAAACATTATGAAGGAAAGAATGAAAGCGGAGGAGAGACGAATGGGCAGTCATTATAGCGAAGATACGCACCGCAAATGCGGGAATCCGCTGGTATAAGCCATTTTGACAAAGGGAACGTTGTTGCGAGGCTGGTGCTGGAACCGAAATCTCTGAAACGACAAAGCGGGTCGCTTGTTTGCTTAATACTGTCGTGAGAAGAGCACGTATACAAGGTGGTTGAAGGATGGTCAGTTAACGAGTAGGCCCTATGGTATTGGACGACAAAGTCTCATTACAAAAACGTAGAGGTCGGAAGAGCCCCCATTGTGTAATCCAGGTCAGGCAGCGATCTGTTGTGGATCTGACGACACAGTGCAATGTTAGTACAGCCACAAGGGTTTCGGAACACGCCGTTCAAAGTCCATTGTTGAACATGAAGCTCCACATCACACGACCCCTTTACTTTGTTCTGCTGAACCAAAGACTGCGTCAGCTACGACTGCTGTGGGCACGGCATCGCTGAGTTTTCACTGTGGATCAATAGAAACGTGTCGCCTATCGAATGAATTCCATTTCTTGTTACATTAGGTCGACGGTTTGGGTCGTTGCACGCCATCATATAGACGAACGGCTACAAGAAACAGGCACTGCGCCACAGATGAAAGCCGGTTGGGGCAGAATTACGCTATGGGGCACACTGACTTGGACTTCCATGGGATCTGTCGTGGTAATCGAAGGCATCACGGCAGGAGTGAAGTATGTGAGCATCATTGCGGACCACCTCCACCGCTTCATGGTTGAAGTGTGTGTGTGTGTGTGTGTGTGTGTGTCCCCAATGGCTATGACATCTTGCAGCAGCATGACTGTAAGTGTTGCGAGGTCAGAATCGTGCTACAGCGATGTCTTCATCAGCAAATGTATCTGATCTGTACCTACTGGAACTTATATCGGGCGCCAGCTGTGTGCCCATAAACTCGTATCCTGTAATTTGCTGGAATTTCTTGACCTGAGCGTAGACGTCTTGTGCCAAGTACTTCTGGAGTCCTGTCAAGGACTTGTAGAATCCATGCCCAGCAGAATCCCTGTTTTAATCTGTTTGAAAAATGAAACAGTGCGATATTAAGCAGGTGGTCATAATGTTTTGGCTAATTGGTATATCTCCCGTAGCTGCGGTGAAAAGGTTTGGTAAGGTCAGACATCTCGGCTGCCCTGCGGGACCAGCTTGTGGTGTGTGTAGTATCGGAATGTGTTCCAGGCGGTATGCGCTTGGCGGCACAGCTACCCCTGCGAGCGCTAGTACTGCCCCTGTTGGGCTTCGCAGCGCGGCAGGGCCACGCCCACCTTGACGACCAGTCACTGCTAGCGGCCCAACTATAAAGCTAGCTGCACGGCACCCCTGCCTTCAGTTCTGCACCTTTTGCGCTCTCGTATGGTTTTCAGTACACACCGTTGGTTTCGCCTCGTATTTCGCTGCACCTTATAAAAATGGTTCAAATGGCTCTGAGCACTATGGGACTTAACTGTTGTGGTCATCAGTCCCCTAGAACTTAGAACTACTTAAACCTAACTAACCTAAAGACATCACACACATCAATGCGCGAGGCAGTATTCGAACCTCCGACCGTAGCGGTCGTGCGGTTCCAGACTGTAGCGCCTAGAGCCCCTCGGACACTCCGGCCGGCTGCACCTTGTATTTGACTCTTGAATTATACACTTGAAAGTTTTTATTCTGCTGTGCTACATCCGGTGTCCATTTTCTTTCTTTTGTTGTCCTCTTGTTCACAGATGGCTAACCACTGTTGACAAACTCTAGCCAGATGGCCAGTCTCTGCTGTCATTCCTGATCATCCTCAGATTCTGGTGGCAATAGTTCGCCACAATAAAATTAAATTACTTTAGAAAATCGCACAAAATTATTTTTACAAGCTTCTTTATTTCCTTTTTTTAGGAAAATATCAATTAAACGGGTTGATGTATTATTAGTAGGTAGGTATAACACTATTCTATTTCATGTCTGATGTGGTGAAAAGACATTGCAATAAATCCGAAATTTGGCACATGTCTCTTATATTCTGGTCAAATGTTTAAAATCCATTGAGAAATTTCACACATGCAACACTAAAATAATTCCTTAAATAAAAATAAATTTTTAACGAAAAGAGTTTTTAAGTCAGGCTAAATCGTATAAAATGATTTCTCCTGGCCTGATACAAATTCCTAAACCCCTATGGGTAGTTCTGAAATTTTTACCTGTGTATTTTTAACAGCTACAGAAATACTTGTACGATTTACAACGAAAACGGACGGTATATGCAATACATAACTAAAAATCAAACGAACTGAGTCTGGCCCAATTAATATTTCTTTGTTACTAAGCTTTTTCGATTTATTAGGCTCATACTGGCAGTTGTTATCTGGAGATACCCTAATAAATCAAACGCCATAATTGTTAGTAAAACAAAACGCAATTTATCGGCTATTCACCTTTAAGAAAAATGATTCTAATGGATTTCAAAATAAGCACCCACTTCACCGTAAAGATGGTACACATCTATGCTTCATAATCCATCTTATGGTGTGTGATAGCGGATACTTTATGTATTACAGCATACGGAGGAAAAATTGATTGGTTCTGTGATGTTGTAAACTGTGAAGTGCGGTTTGTTCAGCACTGTTCATTGTGTGGTTAAGTATAATGAACTAAGCTTTATGATAAGGCACGGATGTTGGGGTATGTGTGTGGAAAAAGGAAATAAAATCTTGGGAATGAAGAGGCCGAAAGGAAATTCGGAAGGGGAGCCATTATCTGGTTAAGTATCGGAAAGGTGTGGATCACATAAAAGGGTTAGATGTTGGGCTGGACTTATCGGATGTAGATGCCCCGCTTGGTGTGTGGCCTAAGTGACACAGCCGATACAACCTCAGATTTCAAGAAGAAGACAATACTACTTATACCAAAGAAGGTAGGTACTGATACGTCTTCTGCCGCAGCATTCGTTTTTTAGTCGTGGTTATAAAATACTGACACGAGTTACGTACAGAAAGGCTTTAACAGCTCGTAGAAAACAAGGAGGATCAATGTTGTTTTCGGGGAATTGTAGAAACACGCGAAGCAATACTGACCCTAAAGTGTTTCTTAGAAAATAGACTGAAGACAGAGAAACTGACAGTTGTAGCGGTTCTGTAATTGCAAAATACTTTTGAATATGTTGACTGGAAAAAATTCTCACAAATTCTGAAGTTATCAGGGATAAAATGCCAGGAGCGAAAGGTTATCTACAACTTGCACTAAACCTAAACTGCAATTGATATGACATTTGAAGGACATGACGAGGAGATAGTAGTTGAGTCGTAGTCTATCCTCCATCACATTGCCTGTACTGTGAGCAAGCAGTAAAGGAGAGTAAGAAGATGTATTAAAAAGGGAATAAAAGTAGTGGGAGAAATATTAGACCTTGAGATTTGCCAATGACGTAATCCTATTAGAGACGGCAAGTAAATTGGGAGATTAATGGGACTGAATAGATGTTACAGGATCAATATCAACGAAAGAAGTACAGGAGTAGTGGAATGTAGTAGAATTAAATCAAACGATGCCTGGGGCAGTTAGATCACAAAACGAGAAACTAAAAGTAAGAGGAATTAAAATAGCTTATAACGGTCCTACACTTCCGGGTAATTAGGATTTTTATATGACACGTGCACCTAATATTCCCTGTTTTTGGAGAAGGTATCTGTTCCGAAGAATAATGAAAATCCGGATAAGTGAAGATACAATTGTAACCGAATCGTTATCGCACGCCTACTTTCACCCGAAAACCAACGAAAGAAATTTTGACAAAAAAGATAAAAATTGAAATTTGGAATAAATAAACTAAATCTGGTATAATTTTAGAGAGAAAATTTCTTAAGTACGGTTGCCAGCTCACTGTGTGAGCCAGAATTATTTTATGATTAGTAACAGTTTATAGATTTTAAATACAAACCTATCATTGAACTTCAATCAGGCGCTGACTCGAGCTCATGTGTACACACAGTTCACGCTACGACTTAAAGTTAATCAGAAGATCAAAAAAAATAATTTGAACTGAACAGATGCATGTAAAAGTAAATTGTTTGCAAAACAGTTATTGTAATGAATACACTGGCGTTACTCACTGTTGGTTTTAGAAATGGAAATTTTCATGAACACTTGTTTTCTGTTATAGTAGGTTATTTCTGTAAAGTTCGTAGTGTTTCATTTAGCGAAGAATAAGTAATCTTGCACTATACTGTTATGTGATTTTCATATGTGAGCACAGTTTGCAATGCAGACAAAAAATATGAAATATATTATTCTGAAGTAATATTTTGTCAAGAATAGTTGTTCTACCAAGCAACAAAATTCACCAATTATTAAATGACACTTTTAGGTAGTTCTCAGTTTTGTAATTGCACTTCTTTATCTCAGTAATCGAAATTAAAAAACCTCCTCACTTTCAGTATTTTTCTACTATTTCGTTGGTGGTATTCTCGGAATCAATACTGGTGATACAGGGTGTTTCAAAAATGACCGGTATATTTGAAACGGCAATAAAAACTAAACGAGCAGCGATAGAAATACACCGTTTGTTGCAATATGCTTGGGACAACAGTACATTTTCAGGCAGACAAACTTTCGAAATTACAGTAGTTACAATTTTCAACAACAGATGGCGCTGCGGTCTGGGAAACTCTATAGTACGATATTTTCCACATATCCACCATGCGTAGCAATAATATGGCGTTGTCTCTGAATGAAATTGCCCGAAACCTTTGACAACGTGTCTGGCGGAATGGTTTCACATGCAGATGAGATGTACTGCTTCAGCTGTTCAATTGTTTCTGGATTCTGGCGGTACACCTGGTCCTTCAAGTGTCCCCACAGAAAGAAGTCACAGGGGTTCATGTCTGGCGAATAGGGAGGCCAATACACGCCGCCTCCTGTATGTTTCGGATAGCCCAAAGCAATCACACGATCATCGAAATATTCATTCAGGAAATTAAAGACGTCGGCCGTGCGATGTGGCCGGGCACCATCTTGCATAAACCACGAGGTGTTCGCAGTGTCGTCTAAGGTAGTTTGTACCGCCACAAATTCACGAAGAATGTCCAGATAGCGTGATGCAGTAATCGTTTCGGATCTGAAAAATGGGCCAATGATTCCTTTGGAAGAAATGGCGGCCCAGACCAGTACTTTTTGAGGATGCAGGGACGATGGGACTGCAACATGGGGCTTTTCGGTTCCCCATATGCGCCAGTTCTGTTTATTGACGAAGCCGTCCAGGTAAAAATAAGCTTCGTCAGTAAACCAATTGCTGCCCACATGCATATCGCCGTCATCAATCCTGTGCACTATATCGTTAGCGAATGTCTCTCGTGCAGCAATGGTAGCGGCGCTGAGGGGTTGCCGCGTTTGAATTTTGTATGGATAGAGGTGTAAACTCTGGCGCATGAGACGATACGTGGACGTTGGCGTCATTTGGACCGCAGCTGCAACACGGCGAACGGAAACCCAAGGCCGCTGTTGGATCACCTGCTGCACTAGCTGCGCGTTGCCCTCTGTGGTTGCCGTACGCGGTCGCCCTACCTTTCCAGCACGTTCATCCGTCACGTTCCCAGTCCGTTGAAATTTTTCAAACAGATCCTTTATTGTATCGCTTTTCGGTCCTTTGGTTACATTAAACCTCCGTTGAAAACTTCGTCTTGTTGCAACAACACTGTGTTCTAGGCGGTGGAATTCCAACACCAGAGAAATCCTCTGTTCTAAGGAATAAACCATGTTGTCTACAGCACACGTGCACGTTGTGAACAGCACACGCTTACAGCAGAAAGACGAGGTACAGAATGGCGCACCCACAGACTGCGTTGTCTTCTATATCTTTCACATCACTTGCAGCGCCATCTGTTGTTGAAAATTGTAACTACTGTAATTTCGAAAGTTTGTCCGCCTGAAAATGTACTGTTGTCCCAAGCATATTGCAACAAACTGTGTATTTCTATCGCTGCTCGTTTAGTTTTTATTGCCGTTTCAAATATACCGGTCATTTTTGAAACACTCTGTAGGATAGGCTCCTATTAGGCAAATGACTGAGGTAAAGTTCATTTACACTATAACAGTTGATGCACTGAACTTCCTGTTATCCAGTTACGGAAACTACTATGCTAGTTAGCCTTGTACAACATAAAGATGAAATTGGTTGGAACTTCCTTGCTGCTGGTACGATGTAAGGCATTATTCGTTGACAATGTATTGCAACAACCTCTTCTTTATTGCCGTTCCACGTAACACGTTTGAGCTCACAGTACTCTTCTTAAATATTAATTCCTCTTTATAACAATGTAGTGTGCACATTTACAACCACATAATACGCTTGGCAACATATTAAAAATCTTGCAGTTTCTTCCTTACATTCCCGCGCACCGCGTCTGCATTTGACCACTTCCCACTAACTGCTCTCTCCGCCAACTATTTCTTCCCGACGCCGCATGTACGGGCCCAGCAACAATTATCCTTACTCCAGACGAGTTCTTTGACTGTACACAGTAGCAATGACTAAGCAAGCGTTTTAAATACACCATAATTACAATATTCTTTTTAATTTGTTCATTTGAATTAATTTTTTGACATACAATTATTTGACAACGTGACAGAATCCACATCACAGTTATGTTATGGTTACAGAATTCACTATGTGAAAAAAATAGTAATGACTTTTTTGTTGTGCTTCAAACTGATGACGACAGGTATAAAGATCATATAAAACATAAACTTGAAATAGCAAGAAAAGTTCATTGAACAAGATGAATCTTTTAACATCGAATATAAGTTTAAATGTTACAAAGTACTCTGTGAAAAAGTTTTGTTGGAATGTTACGTCATACGGAAGAGAAAGACGGACGATAAGCAATACAGATAAGAAAAGAAGTAACCTGCTGAAATGTAGTGCTACAGAAGAATGCTAAAGATTAGATGACATAACTAACGACGAGGCGCTGAATTCAACAGGGAAGAAAATAAAAGTGTTGCACAACTTCACTACAAGAAGATTACATCGTGAGGCATCAAGTAAAGCCAATATTTTAATGAAGGAAGGTCTAGAGATTGAAAATATGAGTAGTATTGTTAGGTGAAAGCCTGATTACAGTAAACCTATTCAAGTGGATGTAGATTTCAGTAATTATGCAGAGATAAACGTACTTGCACAGCATATAGCAGCAAGAATAGCTGCATGAAACCAGTCTTCGTAGTGAAAACCACATCAACAAACATACTGTCTTAGCACCTTGTTTCGCATCATATCTTTCTTGAGCAGTCACTTAACTAACTAAAATTTCGGAGTAGTTTCTACCCATTTGAGAATCATAGGAAGCCAAATGGTTCAAATGGATCTGAGCACTATGGGACTTAACATCTGAGGTCATCAGTCCCCTAGAACTTAGAACTACTTAAACCTAACTAACCTAAGGACATCACACACATCCATGCCCGAGGCAGGATTCGAACCTGCGACCGTAGCGATCGCGCGGTTCCAGACTGTAGCGCGTAGAGCCGCTCGGCCACAAAAACATGGTTCAAATGGCTCTGAGCACTATGCGACTTAACTTCTGAGGTCATCAGTCACCTAGAACTTAGAACTACTTAAACCTAAATAACCGCCGGCCAGAGTGGCCGAGCGGTTCTAGGCGCTACAGTCTGGAACCGCGAGACCGCTACGGTCGCAGGTTCGAATCCTGCCTCGGGCATGGATGTTTGTGATGTCCTTAGGTTAGTTAGGTTTAAGTAGTTCTAGGGGACTGATGACCTCAGAAGTTAAGTCCCATAGTGCTCAGAGCCATTTGAACCATTTGAACCTAAATAACCTAAGGACATTACACACATCGATGCCCGAGGCAGGATTCGAACCTGAGACCGTAGCGGTCACTTGGCTCCAGACTGTTGCGCCTAGAACCGCACGGCCACACCGGCCGACGCTCGGCCACACGGGCCGGCATAGGAAGCCAGATTCATTGGACGTCCACCTTAGCAAGTAAACAGAAAATGGTTCAAATGGCTCTGAGCACTATGGGACTTAACATCTGTGGTCAGCAGTCCCCTAGAACTTAGAACTACTTAAACCTAACTAACCTAAGGACATCACACACATCCATGCCCGTGGCAGGATTCGAACCTGCGACCGTAGCAGTCGCGCGGAGTAAACAGAAAGACGCATACGACATATAGACTGGCACTATTTATGATTTTGCTATATCATATATGACAATTTTATTCTTACTCTTCCCACGCCTTTACATATCACGATACTAAGTCGACCCGTGGACAGTTGCCGATAGCCAGGCATTGATCAACACTGGTCTTTATCGCGTATACTTCAGATTAGCTGCATTGCTGAGTATATTTTACTACAAAATTGTAGAAATAATTAGTAGGACAGTTTTGCTATAATACGTTTTTCGTTTCTTTCAGCTCACGCGACTACGCTGCTTATCGGTAGACAAAGAAGCTGGAACGCGGAACGGGAAGGGGAAAAACGGGGACGAGGCAGCCAATCTGCTCGCCGGTTCCTCGTTTCCTTCGGTTCTATTTCCGATGCCATCTGCAGAGCGGGCCGACCCGGCAAATAGAATCGGCACGCGAGCGATCGAGTGAGCAGTAATGTTCTCGCAGCACGCGACGGCCGCTACCAGTCTTCACGCCGCGCCGTACCCGTAACGGCAACAGATACACCGCCTATCCCGATACCTCGCTGTGCGTTACTTGCATGGCATCTCGGCCAATATCTTATTTTCGTATTCGCCGCTGCACGGCTACACGCGAAGTTGCTGCGAAGCAGCCGTTTATTTTGTCTCTGACTTCTGTTTACCTATCATTTGAAACTCTTCTTTATTTCCCTCTTTCGGTATCTGAACACTTATCTGTCATCAAAATATTTCATCCAGGAACAAGATGGTCTTGAATCTTGGTCTTAATCCTTCTTTTTTTCTATTTCTCGGAACGATAAACAGATCTGAGTATCTCGATAATTTTCCGGCATTAGTATTAAGGATACGTTGTTATACCGAAAATGCAGATAACATACATTCTGCACCATCAAAAGCATTTCGCCACTTAGTATCCGTTTATAACTTGTACTGTACTTGTACACTACTGGCCATTAAAATTGCTACACCAGGAAGAAATGCAGATGATAAACGGGTATTCATTGGACAAGTATATTATACTAGAACGAACATGTGATTACTTTTCACGCGAGTTGGGTGCATAGTTACTGAGAAATCAGTACCCACAACAACCACCTCTGGCCGTAATAACGGCCTTGATACACCTGGGCATTGAGTCAAACAGAGCTTGGATGGCGTGTACAGCTACAGTTGCTCATGCAGCTTCAACACGATACCACAGTTCATCAAGAGTAGTGACTGGCGTATTGTGACGAGCCAGTTGCTCGGCCACCATTGACCAGACGTTTTCAATTGGTGAGAGATCTCGAGAATGTGCTGGCCAGGGCAGCACTCGAACATTTTCTGTATCCAGAAAGGCCTGTGCAGGACTTGCAACATGCGGTCGTGCATTATCATGCTGGAATGTAGGGTTTCGCAAGGATCGAATGAAGGGTAGAGCCGCGGGTCGTAACACATCTGAAATGTAACGTCCACTGTTCAAAGTGGCGTCAGTGCGAACAAGAGGGGACCGAGACGTGTAACTAGTTGCACCCCATAACATCACCGCAGGTGATACGCCAGTATGGCTATGACGAATACACGCTTCCAATGTGCGTCCACCGCGATGTCGAGACACGGATGCGACCATCATGATGCTGTAAACAGAACCTAGATTCATCCGAAAAAATAACGTTTTGCCATTCGTGCACCCAGGTTCGTCGTTGAGTACACCATCGCAGGCGCTCTTGTCTCTGATGCAGTGTCAAGAGTAACCGCAGCCACGGTCTCCGAGCTGATAGTCCATGCTGCTGCAAACGTCGTCGAACTGCTCGTGCAGATGGTTGTTGTCTTGCAAACGTCCCCATCTGTTGACTCAGGGATTGAGACGTGGCTGCACGATTCGTTACAGCCATGCGGATAAGATGCCTGTCATCCCGACTGCTAGTGATACGAGGCCGTTGGGATCCAGCACGGCGTTCCGTATTACCCTCCTGAACCCACCGATTCCATATCCTGCCAACAGTCACTGGATCTCGACCAACGCGAGCAGCAATGTCGCGATACGATAAACCGCAATCGCGATAGGCTACAATCCGACCTTTATCAAAGTCGGAAACGTAATGGTACGCATTTCTCCTCCTTACAGGAAGCATCACAACAACGTTTCACCAGGCAACGCCAGTCAACTGCTGTTTGTGTATGAGAAATCGGTTGGAAACTTTCCTCATGTCAGCACGTTGTAGGTATCGCCACCGGCGCCAACCTTGTCTGAATGGTCTGAAAAGCTAATCATTTGCATATCACTGCATCATCTTCCTGTCGGTTAAATTTCGCGTCGGTAGCACGTCATCTTCGTGGTGTAGCAATAGTGTATGTCACTGTTCCTGCCTTACGGAGAATTTGAAGGCCAATATGCGATGTGGATTCCTGATCGTCCATCACGGGCGACGTGGCTGAATTGCGTTATTGCAGTGTGCAGTTCACTCTACAGAAGAGCTACTGTAATTGCAGGAAGTAGGTAACTCACACTGCCAATGAAACATGGACACCGAATTAGCTGGGAATGGAGGAAAATTAAGAATCGGTAAACTCTTGACATAGGAAGTAACTACATTCTAATACTATTCATTTTAAGGATGTTCTGTAGGGGCTGTTATATTTTTAAAGTAATAACTGATATCATTGAACCGTTTTAGGTCCAACACACAACTCAACAATACGGTTAGATATACAGTGCTCTCAACGTCACGTTTTCAAACTCAGCTCATAAGATTAACAGTCTCCCAACAGACCTGCGGCCCTCAAGAAATGTAGTGGAACAAAGAAAACGCATTACTCCACGGCGTGTGGTCACACACTATATTTCTTCTGTGTTACCTACAGAAAAAAAGTAACGTTTGACGTCCTGTCGATTTCGGACTGATTACAACGAAAACATCAGCTCTTTTAGAAATGATGGGGAAGGAAACTCTTCAAAACATCGAAGAAATCCTTCTGACATAATTAAAGCGATTTAGATGAAGTTAAGCTTGTATGGCTGCGACTGGAGTATAAATCTCGCTTCTATGGACCATGACGAAACTACTAATGACTGCGTTGTCCTGCAGAATGAGTTTGAACGATACTGTATGAAGTTTATTGCTCACGACCACAAACTCTCTTCTTAAATGGACCGTATCTTATACATGTCATCGATCTCAGTCTTACCAGTGTGGACTCGTACGAGCATGCCATTAAATACCAAGATACTGAAACGAGCGGGTTTCTTTGCATGTTGTAATTAAACCGTAATTTTCGCAATCTAATGGCTGAAAAAGCTGTTTGTGCAAAGATGCAGTATATCAACCACTAAAAAAATGGTGATAGAAATGGATCAGCGCAGGTAAAGCGGTAAATGACTTCGAACTGCTGATGATCAATACACGCGCGTTCATTCTGCGGATGGAAGAATGTCTCAAAAAAGGGCGAAAACTAGAAAAGAATTTAATTAATTTTCTTAATTGGACAGAACAGTCTGTAGCCCTCAAAGATTATTAAAATCTGATGACAGGGTGAGGAATGCTTTAATGCTTTGAAGAGTGCGGCGGAGAGGATGGGTTACCGGACGGGACCGAGCTCGACGGCTGCCTGCTGGAGTGGCCGGTCTGTTAACGAGGCTGGAGACCTGCTGGAGCCCTGGAATCAGGCGGGACGCAGAGAGCAGAGGGCTCGCCCAAATTGGAAGGGCCCGGGAAAATTGGCTGTTCGGGCCTCTTAATAAAATATTAAAGACTAGGGACGATTAAAAACCCCATTAAAACGGAATTAGCCCCTGTGGGGTGAGGCGGGGGGGGGGGGGGAGGGGGGGAGGAAATGATCGATAAATACACAAGCGGAAAAGCCTAGATATGTGGAAAATGGGAATCTTCGGGGACAGTCCTACTTTGGTAGATAGCCTCAAGCACATGATCACATATTTGGAGAGGAAAATCTGAGTGATTAATTTCCTTATGGAATTGCAACTTTTCACAAGACCTCAAATTACTAAGTCAAAAGTTACATTTGTGCATTCCTTGGGAACAGCCAGTAATTTTGAGGGGCTATGTTTCGTATCAGATTTTCGAACGAAAGATTTAGTTAACCTATAGTGACACGAAACTTACGCTTGTTTGATCCTTTTGTACTGTGTATTGTGGTATTAACTCACACATAATTCGTGACTTCGGAAAGCGAATCCTGTCAGGTCCATACTGAGAGCTTAAAACGTTTAATATTTTGGTATAGCTATTGACCGCTCATCAACAAATTCCCAAATATACAGCTCCTGTGGATGTACTTATCTTTTGCTCATTGTTTTGTCCAAGGTTGCAGGTCCGTCACTTCATACATTCTTTCTTTCTTTCTTTCTTTCTTTTGCTTGTGCCTTTCTCCTGCAGGGATGCAGGGTTGGCATGGTTAATCGGATTTGGCAACGTTAGATTAAAGGGTGGCCGGATGCCCTTCCTGCCACCACCCCGTGCCCCCCGGGACAGAATAAGTTTACCCCAAGTGTCTGCGACTAGTGTAATCCATGGAATAATGCGAAAGTGTCCAGATGTCTGCATGCCATGTAACTGAGGCGCGGCGTGGGGACCAGCCCGGTATTCGCCTAGGGGGGTATGGAAAATCGCCTAAAAGCCACATCCAGGCTGGCCGGCACACCGACCGTCGTCGTTAACTCGCCGGGCGGATTTCATCTGGGGCCGGCGCGCCTACCCGAGTCCACGAAGCAGCGCAACGGTGCTCTCGGCTAACGTGGCGGGTTCGTCACTTCATACATTGTTCGAGGTTTTCTGTAAATTATAAATAATATACGAAAATTTTGTGTAATATTTATTATTAATATGCACAAGTAAAAAAATATTGCTCCACTTCAGTATCACATCATTAGTGTAGCTAAGATATAATTTGCTGGAACTGATTCATCTGGAGCTCCCGTAACTCTACTAGTTTCTGGCCGGTATCACTCAGAAGTCTCCAGAACTGCCCACAACTTTTTAATTGAGATATACATAACTCTGAAGTAGGTCCTTCTGTAGTACTGAGTTATATTCAGTAAGAGTAATGCTCTTCGTAGAAACAAGTAGTCCTGAATGCTGATACAATCGGATAAGTCACTGGTTAATAATAATACTTAGCAGCGTCATCCTACGTCTGTGTGATTTCCTCACATCAGTAAGTCGTACTAAGGCAGACATGATCTTCGTTGATCCTTTCAGGACCATGGCATGTATTTCTTGATGCAATAATTTACCAAAAGACGTATGTATTGTAGAAATTTATTTTATGAACTTCTTATGTGCTACCAGTTTCGGCATTACATTGATGCCATCTTCATGCCCCTGTGCAGTGAGTAGAACAAATGTACTATTATAAAAAATATAGAACATACGTTAACAATTGACAGGCATCATTTTAAGTATGTAAGTGGCTCAAAATGACATATTGTGCATCATTAAAACTATATGTAACATTAGGGCAAATATGCTTCTGCCTAAGTCATGTTGTTGTTAATAGTTTTTACTGGTTTACTCGAATATAGCATAATAAATGAACATTGTACGCTATTATTCATAAATCCGTAGCACACATTTGTCGTACTCCACATAATATGACCTAGGGTACATACATGTAACTTATCTGACATGGTTATCGCACATTTTCTTGTATTTTAATTTATTTTATCATTTATTTATATTAGTTAAATAGTAAAAAAAATATACTTCCACTGGACATATGATTGTATGCAGTACATTTGATAGTTGTGTTGCATGGCGTATTACAACTGTGTGGTACGGATTTATGAATAATAGCGTATATTGTTCATCTATTATGCTATATCCGAATAAAACAGTGAAAACTATTAAAAACAACATGACATAGGCAGAAGCATATTTGCCCTAATGTTACATATAGTTTTAATGTTATACAATATGTCTTTTTGAGCTACTTACATAGTTAACATGATACCTGTCAATTGTTAACGTATGTTCTATATTTTTTTTATAATAGTACATTTCTTCTACTCATTGTACAGGGGCCTGAAGATAGCATCAATGTAATGCCGAAACTGGTAGCATATAAGAAACTCATAAAATAAATTTCTACAATACATTGGTAAATTATTGCATCAAGAAGGCTGACGTGAGTTCGCCGATTCATTGAGAATGGAGGCGGCCCGAGATGCTTGGGCTCCCGGTCGTATGTGCGTGATGTGTGCTTGCTTGTGAGTGTGTGTGTGTGTGTTTCTTCATTGACGAAGGCTGTGGCTGAAAATTATATGTGAGTGTCTTTCACTCGTGCCTGTCTATAACTTGACATGTCTTCTTTAAAGTACGTAGCAATCTGCCTTTTCCTACATTATTGATATTCCTACCTTGAATTTCCGTTGTTTGATTTCAAATATGTTTATGCTGGTATCTTTTTTCATATTAATATCTGCTTTAATTGATATGTATTGTATCTGTTTAAGTAAGGACACATGTTGCTTTCATTAATTTAGTTAAGTCCACTTGCTAGTGAAAACCCGGGTTCACATAATATTGAATTTCCAAAGATATTAACGATAATGTACTTTTTGTAGCATCTGGTATTTTGGCATTATTTTTCAGATTTTTTAAATTTTCATTTCAATATTCGTTATATTTATTTATTCGGTTGGCGCATAAGTTCAGAACACTTTTCCAAAGCTTAATAATAAACACTACAGATGTACATAATGGAGACTTCAATCAATAATGATATTTTCTCCTTCACTATTTACGACAGTCCGCCAACACGGAACAACTTTTCGATTCGGCTACTTTAGAAATAATGCGGCTTTGAGGCACAGAATTCGTCGAGTCACGTTCGGAGCGCTTTTTCATCCGAAAAGGAAGTTGCTTGAAGGTTGTTCGATAGAGAGCGGAATAGGTGAAAATCTGAGGGCGCAAGATGTGGTGAATAAGATGGGTGCGGAATAACTTCCCAACCCAACTCCTGTACAGTGCTTTTTGTCAGTCTGGAAGAGTGCGGGCGGGTGTTATCGTTGGGTAACATCACTTTATACGCAGTGATCCTGATCGTTGTCCTCGGACTGCGTCTGCAAGACGTCACAGCTGTTGACAGTAAATGTCAACAGTGATGGGTACACCTTGGCGAAGCAACTCGTAGTACACCACACCGTTGCTGTTCCACCAGATGCATAACATTGTCTTTTGAGGATGCGAGCAGGTGTTTGTACGGGAAGTTACTGTTTCGGTTAGAGTCAAACATACCTTACTTTTCCTCATAATTAGCATAATACACAGTTTCTCGTCACCAATAACTACACAGAACAGGAATGGTTGGTGTGGTTCACGAGACAATTGATGACGGTGTAGGGAAGCAGCCTACCCACGCCGTAGTAAATTCATATCAGTCTTCCCATTGTGTGCCAGCCAGTCCGCTGTAACTAGCTCTGACGTCATAAATGTTGCGCAATACTTTAAAAATCAAGCAAATAACCTAAAACTTTCCTGGCATGTCAGAAGTAATACTAAATTAATGTGTGTTAAATATCAGTTCGATAACTTTAGCCATTTTCGAGATTTGGACGTTTTTCTGTAAAAATCATTGGCGCAACAGAAAAGAGCTAGAGACTTCAAAATTTATATTTAGATTCATCTTTCATAATGATTTAATAAAAACACTACTTTGGATTTCACAAATTAAGATTTTAGTGGAAATTCATGATTTTGTGGTTTTCGTCTCAAAACTGAAGGAAGCAAAATAGATTAAGTAGGCTAATAAATAAGGCTAGGATGTTTAGATTTAAATAGGTTGGAGGCCCACTATGACTATGAAGATGTGAAAAGTTTCTTTTGAATACCTATAAAATTATAGCGATAGCGGATCTCAAAAGGGCCAGTTCAGAGCTCATCTACTGCGTGCAGTGTAATTTAATTAATTCTCTCGCCAAAAATATTTAACTTAGCCACGTCAAAAATTTATTATAAATACTTACTTGCGTGCTGAATGCACATTTAAATTAAGAGCTTCATCGGCCAGCCGCAAAAGAAGCTATAATTTATTATGTAACTTGAAGTGGTGCATTACTAGCCCAGCGGCTAGTAGGGAGAGCCGATTTGATCAGGCGTTCCCTTAGCCGTCCGCACCGCGGCTTTATACACTCCTGGGAATGGAAAAAAGAACACATTGACACCGGTGTGTCAGACCCACCATACTTGCTCCGGACACTGCGAGAGGGCTGTACAAGCAATGATCACATGCACGGCACAGCGGACACACCAGGAACCGCGGTGTTGGCCGTCGAATGGCGCTAGCTGCGCAGCATTTGTGCACCGCCGCCGTCAGTGTCAGCCAGTTTGCCGTGGCATACGGAGCTCCATCGCAGTCTTTAACACTGGTAGCATGCCGCGACAGCGTGGACGTGAACCGTATGTGCAGTTGACGGACTTTGAGCGAGGGCGTATAGTGGGCACGCGGGAGGCCGGGTGGACGTACCGCCGAATTGCTCAACACGTGGGGCGTGAGGTCTCCACAGTACATCGATGTTGTCGCCAGTGGTCGGCGGAAGGTGCACGTGCCCGTCGACCTGGGACCGGACCGCAGCGACGCACGGATGCACGCCAAGACCGTAGGATCCTACGCAGTGCCGTAGGGGACCGCACCGCCACTTCCCAGCAAATTAGGGACACTGTTGCTCCTGGGGTATCGGCGAGGACCATTCGCAACCGTCTCCATGAAGCTGGGCTACGGTCCCGCACACCGTTAGGCCGTCTTCCGCTCACGCCCCAACATCGTGCAGCCCGCCTCCAGTGGTGTCGCGACAGGCGTGAATGGAGGGACGAATGGAGACGTGTCGTCTTGAGCGATGAGAGTCGCTTCTGCCTTGGTGCCAATGATGGTCGTACGCGTGTTTGGCGACGTGCAGGTGAGCGCCACAATCAGGACTGCATACGACCGAGGCACACAGGGCCAACACCCGGCATCATGGTGTGGGGAGCGATCTCCTACACTGGCCGTACACCACTGGTGATCGTCGAGGGGACACTGAATAGTGCACGGTACATCCAAACCGTCATCGAACCCATCGTTCTACCATTCCTAGACCGCCAAGGGAACTTGCTGTTCCAACAGGACAATGCACGTCCGCATGTATCCCGTGCCACCCAACGTGCTCTAGAAGGTGTAATTCAACTACCCTGGCCAACAAGATCTCCGGATCTGTCCCCCATTGAGCATGTTTGGGACTGGATGAAGCGTCGTCTCACGCGGTCTGCACGTCCAGCACGAACGCTGGTCCAACTGAGGCGCCAGGTGGAAATGGCATGGCAAGCCGTTCCACAGGACTACATCCAGCATCTCTACGATCGTCTCCATGGGAGAATAGCAGCCTGCATTGCTGCGAAAGGTGGATATACACTGTACTAGTGCCGACATTGTGCATGCTCTGTTGCCTGTGTCTATGTGCCTGTGGTTCTGTCAGTGTGATCATGTGATGTATCTGACCCCAGGAATGTGTCAATAAAGTTTCCCCTTCCTGGGACAATGAATTCACGGTGTTCTTATTTCAATTTCCAGGAGTGTATATAAGAACGCTGCGCGAGGAAGCAAGGCCCCAGTTCTCTCCAGACGCTGAATAACACGCCATCTGTGTCGGGAGTCGCGTCGCGTCGGTATCACTGCGACAAACAGCCTCGGGTGCCGTATTAAGTTACTAGAGATACGCGTAACCATGAAATCATTTCAAGTGAAGTGTTAATTCTGGGATGATTTTCATTATCTAGCCTCAGTTTGCGTGTTGTCCTATTTTCACGTGCTGTCGCGGGACAGACATTCTACCAATTATTTAGCGTGGCGTTTGATGAAACTAATCATCAAATTATTTCGAGCATTCATTTCAACATTTAATTCGGACATTTATAGTTGCATCAGCGCATTAGACTCTGAACTGCTCTGATAGGTTGTAGGGATACTTGTGTTTTTTTTTTTTATCTGTGACTTTGAGAATATACTCAACTATTTTGGAAAATCGTTTTTGATTAGAAATCCCGGACAATCTCCTAATTCCTCAGAGCTATAAGCTGCAGCTATAATTGTATTCTCAGATGAAGTGGGCACTAGGAATTCTAATTACAGGCTTCACGTTTTGTTAAATCACTTTCTGGATGCTAAAAAGGAATTAGAGAGCCAGTGTTGAGAACGGCGAAAGACAGCATAAATAACATTCTAAATAATAGGAACTGGATTTTACATTCAAACATTTATACAGCAGCAACAAAATTTACAACCAACCGCCGCCCCACAACGGGCAAGAAGAGGTGCAAATATGGCCGCCCCCTGGTTTTTGCGATTTTCGCTTAGAGCATACAGTACCCACATACCTGATTTCTGGATCTTCCCCACTGCATGAAAAAGTCGCAAGATGGAGGAATGATCACAATTCATCACATTTGCCGGTTCATGTATGCACTAACGTGGATCGTTGTGGATTAATGCGTTTCAGTAATCAAACCTCGAAGGTCTTCATGGACGTGGAGAGACACAAATGTCAACACGATCCTCCTTAAAACGAGAGAACCTTTCCCTCCTCGTGCTCTGTCCAATGGCATTATTCCCAAGCACGACAAAATTTTTTTCTGCCTCCGCTGCTCTCACCACTCTACTTAATTCAAACAGAAGAATATGTCGGAAATGTACCGATTTCTTTACTCGGTATTCCATTTTTTAGCGTCCAGAGCTTGTAAAGAAACTGGTTCTCTTCTTCTGAAAAAAAACCTTTTAAATAATACAACATGACCTAAACGAGGAATCTGGGTACCCCTGTTAGTCATGGACGAAAAAAAAAATTGGCATAGTCTTTGTCAGAACATGCAGAATCTTATGTGGGGCCAATAAGACGTCAATTTTAATTTAAATATGGTTTGTAAATGTTTACATAATAAAAAAATAGATTAGGTAATTCAGTTCAGTTATTATATAGATGAGATAAATCACTTTAACGGAGGCCATATAGTCAATATGATTCCAGTAATTCCGCATAAAAAAAAAAAACATTATTGTAGTTGCCTACATAGACATCGCGCATCTGCTAGGTGCCCACGAAATACGTAATTTTGTTTTGAAGCTGACAGCCAATGAGAAAATAGGTGAAAAATAGTATTGGTCAGTTTTCAAGCAGTAATGGCGGACAGCATCAGCTGGTAATATACGTAATTTTATGGTAGCTAATTTTACTGCACAAAAAATAAAATATGTACTCCCTCCAAAAGAAGTTACACACAAACATTAAAATAAAATTATGATGAGCAGCAAAATGTCTGAGAATAATTTTGAAAGAAAATTATTAATTGAACTTTAATTTAGCGGGTTTTCAACACTGTCAACAAGACGAAACAGTGGAGAGAATATTTATTGGAACTAAACAAAATTCAACCTTGATATTGTGACAGTATTTTTAAAATTGATGATTTAACTGCTATTGTCTTTAATTTTGAAATCAGAGAGAACGTAATAATTTCCTTTTAATGTCTTAACTGTTGCTGCAGGCAGTGCGATGACGTCGGTAGTGGTCCGCGCGGACGATGTGTGAAGTGAATCCTGGTTCGTGGCGTGAAGATAATGATGGATCCTCCTGTTTCATTAATATTCCAGTTACGGCGGTGGTCCACGTCTCCGTTGTAGTCGAATCAGCTCGCAGCACTGGCGCGATAATAATAGTTCCAGTGTGTGCGTTGTCGTTGCGCGCGCAACTTTTTATTATTAAAAGTTTATTAATCACGCGGTGCTGGTAGGTCGGAATTATGCAGTGTCTTTAGTATTTACGATATATATCCGGTTAACGCCAATACTTCGCACAGTTCTTTCACGGTGTTGCCACAGGGAAACAGTCATATGTGTTTATCACGATAACAGTCCGTTAAACATCAGTTCAATTTACGTCATCGTCTTCAAGACAGTTTGGACGATATAATAAATATTTCTTGATCAAATCACATCACTGTTCTTTTACTTAACATTTTGGTTTGTTCCGCTTTCACGCAATTCTAACAGTTAGTGTCTCCACACGACAATGGTGTCTGATTCATGGCTAATTGTCTCTAGTTTACACAGTTTGTAAAATCGTCACCGCAAACACCCGATATACTTTTCAGGTTTTACTGCTCACTTAATAATGCACGATCTCGTATTAACACAGCGGATGCACTGTACTTCATTGTTCCTCGGCTTATCACCGTCTTTCACGCCGAACTTTGCAACGTTTTTCCACTCGCGAACGGGCCACGATACAACTCTCGCACCCTCTCTATCGATAGTCGTTCGATCTCTCTCTGACACAGTACTTCTCTTAGCCTAACCAAAGATTTACAAAGCATATGAAACCAGAACCTTCATATTCGTACAATATAAAATATAAAACAGTAGCAAAATGAATGAAGAAACAATGTGACGTATTAACAAATAAAGAATAATTGAAATAAATTATAGATACGTACGATGACAGGGTAGGAAAAAAAATATTATCTACTTTCGGGGAAATCAATGTCTTAACAAGCTCCACCCACTATCTGCAAATGAAAAAATTACAATATGTAAAATCAAATAGTGACCGTTAACTACATGTAAAAATGACAGTTGATTAATAAACCCATAGTAACCGGAGTACCAATATGCAAAACAAAAATGTTACGAACTTATTCACCAGCCTAATATTTTACGTATATAGGACTTAGGTAACATAAAAATAATAAAAGTACAATACCCCATGAACCATGAAACTTGCCGTTGGTGGGGAGGCTTGCGTGCCTCAGCGATACAGATGGCCGTGCCGTAGGTGCAACCACAACGGAGGGGTATCTGTTGAGAGGCCAGACAAACATGTGGTTCCTAAAGAGGGGCAGCAGCCTTTTCAGTAGTTGCAGGGGCAACAGTCTGGATGATTGACTGATCTGGCCTTGTAACATTAACCAAAACGGCCTTGCTGTGCTGGTACTGCGAACGGCTGAAAGCAAGGGGAAACTACAGCCGTAATTTTTCCCGAGGACATGCAGCTTTACTGTATGATTAAATGATGATGGCGTCCTCTTGGGTAAAATATTCCGGAGGTAAAATAGTCCCCCATTCGGATATCCGGGCGGGAACTACTCAAGAGGACGTCGTTATCAGGAGAAAGAAAACTGGCATTCTACGGATCGGAGCGTGGAATGTCAGATCCCTTAATCAGGCAGGTAGGTTAGAAAATTTAAAAAGGGAAATGGATAGGTTAAAGTTAGATGTAGTGGGAATTAGTGAAGTTCGGTGGCAGGAGGAACAAGACTTTGGTCAGGTGATTACAGGGTTATAAATACAAAGTCAAGTAGGGGTAATGCAGGAGTAGCATAGTGAACGCATTATTGTGGCCACGATAGACACAAAGCCCATGCCTACTACAGTAGTAAAAGTTTATATGCCAACTACCTCTGCAGATGATGAAGAAATAGATGAAATGTATGACGAGATAAAAGAAATTATTCAGGTAGTGAAGGGAGACAAAAATTTAATAGTCATGGGTGACTGGAATTCGTCAGTAGGAAAAGGGAGAGAAGGAAACATAGTAGATGAATATGGATTGGGGGGAAGAAATGAAAGAGGAAGCCGCCTTGTAGAATTTTGCACAGAGCATAACTTAATCATATCTAACACTTGGTTCAAGAATCATGAAAGAAGGTTGTATACCTGGAAGAATCCTGGAGATACTAAAAGGTATCAGATAGATTACATAATGGTAAGACAGAGATTTAGGAACCAGGTTTTAAATTGTAAGACATTTCCAGGGGCAGATGTGGATTCTGACCACAATCTATTGGTTATGAACTGCCGATTGAAACTGAAGAAACTGCAAAAAGGTGGGAATTTAAAGAGATGGGACCTGGATAAACTGAAAGAACCAGAGGTTGTACAGAGTTTCAGGGAGAACATAAGGGAACAATTGACAGGAATGGGGGAAAGAAATAAGTAGAAAAAGAATGGGTAGCTCTGAGGGATGAAGTAGTGAAGGCAGCAGAGGAGCAAATAGGTAAAAAGACGAGGGCTAATAGAAATCCTTGGGTAACAGAAGAAATATTGAATTTAATTGATGAAAGGAGGAAATAAAAAAATGCAGTAAATGAAGCAGGCAAAAAGGAATACAAACGTCTCAAAAATGAGATCGACAGGAAGTGCAAACTGGCTAAGCAGGGATGGCTAGAGGACAAATGTAAGGATGTAGAGGCTTGTCTCACTAGGGGTAAGATAGATTATGCCTACAGGAAAATTAAAGAGACCTTTGGAGAGAAGAGAACCACTTGTATGAATATCAAGAGCTCAGATGGCAACCCAGTTCTAAGCAAAGAAGGGAAGGCAGAAAGGTGGAAGGAGTATATAGAGGGTTTATACAAGTGCGATGTACTTGAGGACAATATTATGGAAATGGAAGAGGATGTAGATGAAGATGAAATGGGAGATAAGATACTGCGTGAAGAGTTTGACAGAGCACTGAAAGACCTGAGTCGAAACGAGGCCCCAGGAGTAGGCAACATTCCTTTAGAACTACTGATGGCCTTGGGAGAGCCAGTCATGACAAAACTCTACCATCTAGTGAGCAAGATGTATGAGACAGGCGAAATACCCACAGACTTCAAGATGAATATAATAATTCCAATCCCAAAGAAAGCAGGTGTTGACAGATGTGAAAATTACCGTACTATCAGTTTAATAAGTCACAGCTGCAAAATACTAACGCGAATTCTTTACAGACCAATGGAAAAACTGGTAGAAGCGGAGCTCGGGGAAGATCAGTTTGGATTCCGTAGAAATGTTGGAACACGTGAGGCAATACTAACCTTACGACTTACCTTAGAAGAAAGATTAAGAAAAGGCAAACCTACGTTTCTAGCATTTGTAGACTTAGAGAAAGCTTTTGACAACGTTAACTGGAATACTCTCTTTCAAATTCTGAAGGTGGCAGGGGTAAAATACAGGGAGCGAAAGGATATTTACAATTTGTACAGAAACCAGATGGCAGTTATAAGAGTCGAGGGGCATGAAAGCGAAGCAGTGGTTGGGAAAGGAGTGAGACAGGGTTGTAGCCTCTCCCCGATGTTATTCAATCTGTATATTGAGCAAGCAGTAAAGGAAACAAAAGAAAAATTCGGAGTAGGTATTAAAATCCATGGAGAAGAAATAAAAACTTTGAGGTTCGCCGATGACATTGTAATTCTGTCAGAGACACAAAGGACTTGGAAGAGCAGTTGAACGGAATGGACAGTGTCTTGAAAGGAGGATATAAGATGAACATCAATAAAAGCAAAACGAGGATAATGGAATGTAGTCATATTAAATCGGGTGATGATGAGGGGATTAGATTAGGAAATGAGACACTTAAAGTAGTAAAGGAGTTTTGCTATTTAGGGAGTAAAATAACTGATGATGGTCGAAGTAGAGAGGATAGAAAATGTAGACTGGCAATGGCAAGGAAATCGTTTCTGAAGAAGAGAAATTTGTTAACATCGAGTATAGATTTAAGTGTCAGGAAGTCGTTTCTGAAAGTATTTGTATGGTGTGTAGCCATGTATGGAAGTGAAACATGGACGATAACCAGTTTGGACAAGAAGAGAATAGAAGCTTTCGAAATGTGGTGCTACAGAAGAATGCTGAAGATAAGGTGGGTAGATCACGTAACTAATGAGGAGGTATTGAATAGGATTGGGGAGAAGAGAAGTTTGTGGCACAACTTGACTAGAAGAAGGGATCGGTTAGTAGGACATGTTTTGAGGCATCAAGGGATCACAAATTTAGCATTGGAGGGCAGCGTGGAGGGTAAAAATCGTAGAGGGAGACCAAGAGATCAATACACTAAGCAGATTCAGAAGGATGTAGGTTGCAGTAGGTACTGGGAGATGAAGAAGCTTGCACAGGATAGAGTAGCATGGAGAGCTGCATCAAACCATTCTCAGGACTGAAGACCACAACAACAACAACAAGAGTACCGCAAAATAATAATAAGAAAATTTTGCGAGACACTGCTGATTTTCTATTAGGTGGGTCGGAGTCGGAAACTGTATTGATGTCTGTATCCCTTGTTGCATATAGGTTTTTCGTGGTGCCAGGATCGGGCAGATCCCTGCAGTCCAGTAGATCTTGTGGGTCCTGCAGATCACCACACTCACAGAACTCGTTTTCATTCATGAAGCCCCACTTTCTAACGTTTGTCTTGCATCGCGACACTCCTATCCTTAGTCGGTGCCTTCCTTGTCACGCAATGCAGATGAAATCCCGTTCCTCTTTGATGTTTTCCCCAACCCTTTCGGTTTGTGAATTTCGCCACAGCTCTATTTGGCGAGTTCTGGGTGTTGGGAGTTGCTGATTTGGTATTCTGGAAGTTCCTCTCCAACCTCAGCCTAGGTTTTTGTGGTTCACATCCGAAAAAGCGTGAATGGGATCGATTACCGGCTTCCTTTTCTCCATTTCTGCGGTTGTCCTTTTCTGAGGAAGTCGGCTGGCGCTTGATAAATTTTAGTGACAGGAGTTGGTCGTAGGCAGCCAATTTCATTCAACGCTGCGTCCACCTGATTGGCACGTGTGGAATCTCTCCAAACGGGTACAACGTATTCTGCTCCAGAGAAGCATACTTCCGGGCATTCATTACTCAGAATGCTATTTACTTTCACAGAAAAGCATCAATACGATAACACGCTCCTCCAAAATGTATTCAAAATTCAAATGGTTCAAACGGCTCTGAGCACTATGGGACTTAACATCTGAGGTCATCAGTCCCCTAGAAATTAGAACTACTTAAACCTAACTAACCTAAGGACATCACACACATCCACGCATGAGGCAGGATTCGAACGTGCGACCGTAGTTATCGCGCGGTTGCAGACTGAAGCGCCTCGAACCGTTCGGCCATACCGGCCGGCTAAAATAAATTCACAACGGTTTATTAACAACAGATTACAGGATCTGCCAGGTACTGCAGAATGTGAAATTAACTTAAGTGTGGTATGTACAACATAACAATACCAACTCTGCTTGTATCTGAACTTATTTCATCAGGTACTGTATTTTATTTTTATATTGTTATAACTGTTACAACAGTAGTGAAATGCAGCTTCAGGTGTCTTCCTCCTCATCGACTCCGGTAAAATCACATGCGATGATGCAAACTCTTCGTGCAGCGCAAAAAACTGCTGTCGGCTCCCGTTTATTTGCTGCGTCGTCCATGTACCAAAAGAAACAATCAGATACGAGGACCGTTCAATAAGGAATGCCCCATATATTTTTAAAATAGCCATTAATACACATAGACAACCGCCCAAGTTGGTGCTTCACATTTGATGTTTGTTCTGTGCGCTGGTGAAGTTTCGAACAGCGCTGGCAGACGACAGAGTCGAAGTACAGCGTCAAAATGGCGTCTACATACGACTCACGTTACAAGAAGCGTGCTGTTGTTGAAATCTTTTGTGCAGAAAAGGATACCGTGGTGGACATCCATAAACTCTTGTGGGCAGTGAATGGCGATGCTGCAGTTGATAGCAGTACAATTGGGCGACGGGTAAAGAAAGTTACAGCCTCAGGAAATGCAGAAACAGAGCTCTATGATCAGCCACGCTCGGCACATTGCTCCAGACATGCTGAATCGCGCGGATGCCATTATTCGTGCCGACCGGCGCACTACATCTCGACGATTGGCTCTACAATTGTCGGTCAGCAGTGGAAGTGCGTTTGAAATGATCAAGACTCTAGGATATTCAAAGTGGTGTTCACGAGTGGTTCCACGAATGCTCACAGCGGACCACAAGATTCAAAGAAAGGCCATTTGACCTGTTTTGTTGGACCGTTTTGAGATCGATAGGGAGTTCTTTCTGTCACGGAGCGTTACGGGGGACGAAAGCAGCGTGAAACACTTTGCGCCTGAAACAAAAAGGCAGTCCATGGAGGGGCATCATCCTCATTCAACACAAAAGAAAAAAATTTATGACAACCTGCTCTGCTGGAAAAGCCATGTTGACAGTCTTCTGGAATTGTGATGGCGTCATTCTCGTGGATGTGATACCAACAGGGTCAACCACCAATTCAGTGGCATACGTGAAGATTGTGAATGAACTCATGAACCGTTTCCGACGTGTTCGTTCGGACACAAATGCATCACAAATCTTCCTACAGCGCGGTAATGTACGCCCACACACAAGTGTGAGAACCAGGGAACACATCGACAAACCGGGGTTGGGCATCACTGCCTCATCCATACTACAGAACAGACCTGGGACCCTCTTTGGGCCGCTTAGAGATTCTCTACGGGGAACACACTTTGAAGATGACGAGAGTCATACAGTGAAAGAAGTGAAAGGACAAGAGCTTTTACCAGCAGGGAATACCTGCTCTTCCACAACGCTGGCGTATGGGCATAGAATATGATGGAGACTACGTAGGAGAATAGGACATGGACAAGACGTGTTGATGTAACTGTCACCAAATTCTGACTCTTAACGATACATATTTTCTGAGATAGAAAAATGTGGGGTATTACTTATTGAACGACACTCGTAATAACATTTTGTTGCCTTTTTTCAGTTTTAATCTTTACCGTTATCCGTTTATTAACCAAAACTGAATTGAAATGATAGTGTG
Organism: Schistocerca nitens; assembly: GCF_023898315.1. Taxonomy (NCBI): domain Eukaryota; kingdom Metazoa; phylum Arthropoda; class Insecta; order Orthoptera; family Acrididae; genus Schistocerca; species Schistocerca nitens. The sequence continues at coordinate 47,095,419 of NC_064619.1, read as the reverse complement.
ACTCACCATAGATTGTTGAGAGGGCTGGACTACCGTATGGTACACCCAAGCACGCTGTATCACGGCACCTGCTCCTACGTCCACCCACACATCGCTCTGCAGCAGAGTGGCGCGTGTTGGCACTAATTCCCCTTTCCCCTCCCCCCCCCCTTCCCGTCGCAAGCGGAAGTATAGATGTGGGGGCGTCCACAGCTGGTCGCCGCTCGGGTTCCCTCCCTCCCGCCTCTGGCGCTCTCACGATACGCTGCCGCTAATGGCCTGCCACGCGGACAGGCGGATCCCGTAGTGTGGTCAGCCAGACAGCCTCGCGAGGGCGCCCTTGTTTGGTCTCCGCCTCACAAGTTTTATCCCGCAAAAAGTACAAGTTCTGAAGCTCCCTCGCTCAGTCGGCCAACTCAGTAGGTGCCTTGTTGTGCGAGCCATTCGCCCTACTTCGCACCTGTGTGAACAGTTTAGCAGAGGACCACCGAAGTATAGGAATTGTCTGCGAGACAAACGATCGGGTAGTCTACAGGAACTACAAAAAAATGGAGATGGTCGAGGTTATTTTAAAAGCAAAATGGCCCTGAGCACTATGGGACTTAACTTCTGAGGTCATCAGTCTCCTAGAACTTAAAACTACTTAAACCTACCTAACCTAAGGACATCACACACATCCATGCCCGAAGCAGGATTCGATCCTGCGATCGTAGCGGTCGCGCGGTTCCAGACTGTAGCGCCTAGAACCGCTCGGCCACTCCGGCCGGCTATTTTAAAAGCATAACTGCCCCTTCATACAGATGATAAGTTATGCTCGACATGTCTGAAAGTGTGCTATTCGAATAAAACACTAGCGACATGTGCCAGTTCTGGTCGGGCAGCACTAAGAAGCTATGGCTGCATGACTTGTATGCCTGAGTGATAACAAATTTCATATAAGAACCTTCCTGATTAATAAGTCTATCTGTTAGTAAAAACCGTATCAAATCCCTAAGTTAGTGCACGATCTCCTATTAACACAGCGGATGCACTGTAATTCATTGTTCCTCGGCGTATCACCGTCTTTCACGCCGAACTTTGCAACGTTTTTCCACTCGCGAACGGGCCACGATACCACAACACTCCCTTCACATGAGGCAGGAAAACTTGGCAGAGGACTTTGTAATACGCATATAGATGGGTACAGATTCTGGTCAAGCCTCGCTGCTCTATGGAATTGCGGCGGCTCTTTAGTTTACTGCTTTTCCCCTACAGTTGCCACCTCTCCAGCAGCAGTCCAGCTTCTACATCCCGCCATTACCACGAGATGTGACCCTAACCACGTATTTAATGTCGTATTTAATGCCAGATAACAGTAGAGAACCGGCATCTGAAGCTGACTACCTCATGATTCTAATGTCGCTAACATACACTACTGGCCATTAAAATTTCTACACCAAGAAGAAATGCAAATGAAAAACGGGTATACATTGGACAAATATATTATACTAGAGCTGACACGTGATTACATTTTCACGCAATTTTGCTGCATAGATCCTGAGAAATCAGTACCCAGAACAACCATATCTGGCCATAATAACGGCCTTGATACTCCTGGGCATTCAGTCAAACAGAGCTTGGATGGCGTGTACAGGTACAGCTGCTAATGCAGCTTCAACACGATACCACATTTCATCAAGAGTAGTGAATGGCGTATTGTGACGAGCCAATTGCTCGGCCACAATTGACCAGACGTTTTCAGTTGGTAATAGATCTGGAGAATGTGCTGGCCAGTGCTGCTGTCGAACATTTTCTGTATCCAGAAAGGCCCGTACAGGACCTGCAACATGCTATCGTGCATTATCCTGCTGAAATGTAGGGTTTCGCAGGGATCGAATGAAGGGTAGAGCCGCAGGTCGTAACACATCTGAAATGTAACGTCCACTGTTCAGAGGGCCTTTAATGCAACCAAGAGGTGACCCAGTCGTGTAACCAAAGGCACCCCATACCATCACGCCTGGTGATACACGCTTCCAATGTGCGTTCACCGCGATGTCGCCAAACACGGATGCAACCATCGTGATGCTGTAAACAGAACCTGGATTGATCCGAAAAAATTACGTTTTGCCATTCGTGCACCCAGGTTCGTCGTTGAGTACACCATAGCAGGCGCTCCTGTCTATGATGCAGCGTCAAGGGTAACCGCAGCCATGGTCTCCGAGCTGATAGACCATGCTGCTGCAAACGTCGTCGAACTGTTCGTGCAGATGGTTGTTGTCTTGCAAACGTCCCCATCTTGTGACTCAGGGATCGAGACGTGACTGCACGATCCGTTACAGCCATGCGCATAAGATGCCTGTCATCCCGACTGCTAGTGATACGAGGCCGTTGGGATCCAGCACGACGTTCCGTATTACCTTCCTGAACCCACCGATTCCATATTCTGCTAACAGTCATTGGATCTCGACCAACGCGAGTAGCAATGTTGCGATACGATAAACCGCAATCGCGATAATGTTCAATTCGACCTTTATCAAAGTCGGAAACGTGATGGTACGCATTTCTCCTCCTGACGCGAGACATCACAACAACGTTTCACCAGGCAACGCCAGTCAACTGCTGCTTGTGTATGAGAAATCGGTTGGAAACGTTCCTCATGTCAGCACGTTGTAGGTATCGCCACCGGCGCCAACCTTGTCTGAATGGTGGGAATGCTCTGAAAAGCTAATTATTTGCATATCACAACATCTTCTTCCTGTCGGTTAAATTTCGTGTCTGTAGCACGTCACCTTCGTGGTGTAGCAATTTTAACGGCCAGTGATGTATTTATGACGCAAGACTCTTGAATAGGAACATATGAACGTAAACGTAAGCCATCGAATAAGAGAAACTGATTATTCTTCAAGCGGATACATAAAAATGAGCACAAACGTAAAGTACGAGGATAGTTGAATAAGTAATGCAACACATTTTTTTTTTCTGAAAGCAGGTGTGTTTCATTCAGGATTCCAGTACACCATACTATACACCCCTCTTCTGGCTGCAAAACCATATTTTTCGACATGATCTCCGTTCAAAGCAGACGGTCTCACTCCACCTTACTGGGAGCGTCAGTACGCTCACATGGTGCCGCTCTTCTGGTCGACGTCGCATCCTGCGTCTTGCTGCATCAAAACCTCGCCATCATTCACGTACTGGTTCCCGCGGAATGCATCCTTCATAGGGTCAAACAGCAGGAAGTCGGAAGGTGCGAGATCCGGGCTTTAGGCTGGATGAGGGACAACAGTCCAGTGAAGTTCTGTGGGCTCCTGCCGGATGCACAGACTTCTGTGAGACCTTGCTGTGTCATGGAGACATTTCAATTTTTGTGGGGACGAACAAGCTGAAGCCGTTTCTTCAATTTCCTGAGGGTCGGCCGACACGCGAGGGATCAGACAGGCTCTGAGTACTATGGGACTCAACTTCTGAGGTCATTAGTCCCCTAGAACTTAGAACTAGTGAAACCTAACTAACCTAAGGACATCACAAACAGCCATGCCCGAGGCAGGATTCGAACCTGCGACCGTAGCGGTCCTGCGGTTCCAGACTGCAGCGCCTTTAACCGCACGGCCACTTCGGCCGGCGATCAGACAGGTCTGCGCGACCTCATTGTCATAATAACACACGCCTCGGCCAACAACTCATAGTGCTTTTTTGTTCACTGACACGTCTCCTTACGCCCATAAATATCTGTGATGCTCAGTTTTTCCGCCAAAAGAAATCAATGACATCTCGCTGCTTGGAACGCACCTCAGTTACAGACACCATTTTCATGGTTATGCATAGCTCCGCCACCTCTCGGAACTTCATGAAACTGAAGCTGGAATGTTCCACGGCGTCTCACGACAAATTCAACGTTTTTTCAACCGAAACTGGCCTAGAAGAAAATGTGTTGCATTACTTAGTGCAAGCCCCTCGTACGTAACATACATATTTAGTTACCGTGAGACGACTATGAGACAGAGAGCTCACAAACTGATTACGCAAGGCTCTTGATAGATACACATGAACATAAAAGGAACTTACGACTCTTAAGCAGGAACATAAAAAATAAACATTAACATCAGAATTATAAAAGACATAATACTTAATACCAGTGACATACCTGTTCCTGTCGATTTTTGCAAAGGAGATCTATGCGCCGACGAAATCTTGACACACACTCTCATTTCACCCTCCCATAAAACAGGTGAGACCTACGAGGTGCGACAGTAAAGTAATGAGACTGATGTGAAAAAAAATGTTGCTTACCGTTTTAGTCAAGTTTAGGGTTGTCTCCTTCAAAGTAGTTCCCTTCTGATTGCACACACTTTTTCCAGCGCTTTTGTCATTGATGGTGACATTTCTGGAACTCATCTTCTGCAATATCCCCCAAGATCCTCGTCACAGCTTTTTGGACATCCTGTGTTGTTTGAAAATGGTGTACCTCAACCACCGTTTTGACTCTTAGAAATAGAAAAAAGTCGCAGGGAATGATATCTGGTGAATAACGTGGCTGTGGTAGTACTGAAATTTGTTTTGAGGTGAAAAATTGCTGTACTGACAGAGCAGTATGGGATGGCGCATTATCGTGATGCAGAATCCAATTATCAGCAATGTTGGCAAGGGCACAAAGAACTCTTTTACGAAGTCTTTCTAAAATTTCTTTGTAGTAATGTTGGTTAACTGTTTGTCCAGGAGGCACCCACTCTTTATGAACAATTCCCTTGGAATCAAACAACCACACAAGCATGCATTTCACTTTTGACTTTGACATTGGTTCGGCCTTCACTAAACATTTTATGCCAATGAAAAACTTGAGCTCTTGACATAACCTCCTCTCCAAAAGCCTTCTGAAGCTTACCGTAATTTGTCGTCGCGTTTTCACCCAATTTAATGCAAAAAGAAATGGCATACCGTTGCGCAATATTATGTGGTTCCATTTCCGTGACGAGAGACACAAACACGTGTTAACTTATTACAGCACAGCTCACGACTAAGCAGTTGCATCGATGTGCTGCTTGGACTAGAAGCACCTTATAGACCAGGGTCAAAGATATTGTGCCTACACAAGCCTGCAGGGTTGCCACATCTTGCAAAGAAAATCAGTCCCTTACTTTATTTTCACACCTCGTATACTCATATTTTATATTCTTCAATTTGGAGAATTCTGACTCACACAAGTAGCACGTTGAAAAGGTCAGTGGCAGAGATATTCCCTTATTCGCAATATCTGTATATTCGCCTCGATTCACATTTTAAAAAATCGGGAGCATTTTCTTTAAATTTTGATCTCAGGACTGTATTCAGTGATATTTCTGTAAGTGTCTCTTTTTGTGAGCTGTTTCGTGTACGATTTCTCCGTCATGTGCAGTCAACTACTGCCAGCCAGTACTCGAGCTCTAGGGAAAGTATTTGGATACCGCTTCTTGTAGCTGAAACATGTGCCCTTTTATGTGTTTCTTTACGTGGTTTTGTTTTCTTCTGTATCCAAATCACTTGGTGCGGCAGCCGAAGCGCGAAAAGTAGTTAGCTTTCTCTCCTATAACAGAGATCCAAAGGGTAAGTTTATTCCAAAATTCATTTATGGGATCGTTTCATGTCGTCCCTGCACACTTGAATTCAGTGCATTATGTTTGTTGAAAATATCGGAAAGGTACGCCAACTCACCACACCCAGTGATGTTTTTAAGACTTTCACAATAATGAAACATGTTATTGTCATTAATTTTCTCTTTATGTTGTAGAACCTTGGAGGCGTTTCTCGTTTGGAAAGCACTTTATGATCCACAGCCACTTCTTACAGAATTTCTCAAACACTCGTGTTTTTACAGGACGAATTTTTATTTAGTTCATGTCCGTCCGTGATCTTCAACATTAAAACCTCTCTACGTAAAAAAGCAATATGTCGTTATTCCCGGTGGGTTTTTATTCCACACAGAAGCTAGAAACCGCTTTATATTTCGTGTCATTGTAGCAGCGTCATTAGTGCATGAGGCAATGCAGTTCGTCCGTTATACTGAAAGAAATTCTCATCAGTAGCAAGTATAGCGCTTCAGTCGTTGTTGTTTACAGTTATCGACAAAACACATCTCTAGCCCATCTTCAAAAATGGTTCAAATGGCTCTAAGCAGAATGGGACTTAACATCTGAGTTCATCAGTACCCTAGAACTTAGAACTACTTATACCTAACCAACCTAAGGACGTTACACACATCCATGAGTGTTTCAGTATGCCTTGATAGCTGGTACCTACTGATCTGATCTGTTTTGATTTCATGTACTCCATACACTCTGTTGTAACAATAAATCTCGAGTGAATTGGAAACTTCTAAAAGGGTGTACAATTTTTTTCCTTGATCCGCAAACAAGCCTCACAAAAAGTAATAATTGAGCTTCTGTCGGTACTTTCACCTAACTGTGTAGCGAATTGCATGTTTGTTCAGTTTTCGGTAACATTACTTTGGATATCAACTAGCATTTCTGTAATGCGTCGATGAACTGTATCATTTGACAGAGGTATATCTGAAATATTTTCACTTGCTTCCGGTCCCGACACACACTGCAGGAAGAAAAATTACTATAACTGGTTTTTGATCAGATGACGGCGTATGCCAACTTGGGGATAGTAGCTGTACTGATAATGCTTCCAGCTCCGACCACCGAGAAACAGTGTAGTGGCATAGTTACCAGAATGCCATCTGTGTCCACCCTTCAACGCGGAATGCTCACAGCCAGAAGCTTCAGTGTAGTGCGAACGTGTGAAGCAAGCAGATAACCTTGCCACGGAGACCCACTCGCATATCCTACAGCCAACTGAGAGAGTTTGAAAGGGGTCAAATTGTGGCCTTCCCAGTGGTGAGATGGTGTTTTCGGGGAACTGCCACCCAAGTTGGAAGTGCTGCGTCAGTTGTACAATAGTACTCGTATCAGTGCTCACGTGAACAATCTCACACCATCAACAACTGTTGTGAACCGATTATTACCAGTGGGACTACGGGCACACACATCTCTAGCCCACCTTCAAAAATGGTTCAAATGGCTCTAAGCACTATGGGACTGAGCATCTGAGTTCATCAGTCCCCTAGACTTAGAACTACTTATACCTATTCCATAAGATTTCGGGATTGCAGCCGGATCTCATCGACTTCTTTCCACGATATTTCGGCTGCCAACCTTACAGCCATCTTCAGGCGAGTGTTTGACACTGGAGATTGCTAGTGCAAGTCGCTCTATTTATACTTAAAAGTGCCGCAGGTGCGCATGCGCAAGTTACCGTAGCATGCGCGCCACCTGTCGATTCCAAGGCCCTCTACAATATTACTGCATCTATGGAGCGCCAACGAATGCATGAAAAAAGTAAAACATGCACACAGATGTGTCCAAAACAATAAAAGGAAAATTTCAATATTAAATTTAAAATTACTTGTCGCTCGACATGTCAGAAGCCATAAAAAGTTTTCTTTTGGTTGAAATTAAAGAAATCAACGGGTCCCAGGCCTTATTCAATAAAAAGCCGCCATCACGATTAATGAGATTTTCCGCTAAACGTATTTCGACGGATTCCTTCACAACTGAATCCCAGAAGGATCTCGATGGGGCCAAGATTTTCGTGGCCGAATAATCCATAATATGTCCTGTGAATATACAATGTTCGGCTACGGCCGACTTTCTGGGCTGTAAAAGGCGAGTGTGGCGCTCATGTTCAACGCAGCGGTCGTGTACTGTGCGTGTGGTTTGACCAATGTAGGCTTTCCCACACTCGCAAGGTATTTTATAAATTCCAGCCTTCCGTAATCCCAGATCATCCTTGGCTGAGCCCAGAAGAGCACGAGTCTTTGTAGGTGGCTGGAAGATTGCTTTCACACGATGTTTCTTTAAAATTCTGCCTACTTTCGATGAAATGTTCCCGACATATGGGAGAAATGCTCTGGACTTTTTTCATGCATTCGTTGGCGCTCCATAGATGCAGTAATATTGTAGAGGGCCTTGGAATCGACAGGTGGCGCGCATGCTACGGTAACTTGCGCATGCGCGCCTGCGGCACTTTTAAGTATAAATAGAGCGACTTGCACTAGCAATCTCCAGTGTCAAACACTCGCCTGAAGATGGCTGTAAGGTTGGCAGCCGAAATATAGTGGAAAGAAGTCGATGAGATCCGGCTGCAATCGCGAAATCTTATGGAATATTCGATACGCCGGGAAAATTTCAAGAGTCATACTTATACCTAACTAACCTAAGGACGTCACACACATACATGACTGTTTCAGTATGCCTTGATAGCTGGTACCTACTGATCTGATCTGATTTGATTTCATGTACTCCATACGCACTGTTGTAACAATAAATCTCGAGTGAATTGGAAACTTCTAAAAGGGTGTGCCGGCCAATGTGGCCGAGCGGTACTACAAGCTTCAGTCTGGAACCGCGCGACCGCTACGTCGCAGGTTCGAATCCTGCCTCGGGCATGGATGTGTGTGATGTCCTTAGGTTATTTAGGTATGAGTAATTCTAAGTTCTTGGGGACTGATGACCGCAGATGTTAAGTCTCACAGTGCTCAGAGCCATTTCTAAAAGGGTGTACAATTTTTTTCCTGGCCGTGTAGTAACAACACTTTGTTTACGTGTTGGCAAAATAAGCTCTCCGCCGACGTTACAGGATTTCTGTTTCTTGGCAACCATAGCAGAAATTGTGAATGACGTCGGAAGGGCTTCGTGTGAGAGCTTTATTCGCTTTTTCATCATCACACAAGGTGCTCGAATTGAAGCACACAGATGCTGAAAATACTCTCGTGGCTTCTGAGAGAGCCGGCCGAAGTGTCCGTGCGGTTATAGGCGCTGCAGTCTGGAACCGCGAGACCGCTACGGTCGCAGGTTCGAATCCTGCCTCGGGCATGGACGTGTGTGATGTCCTTAGGTTGGTTAGGTTTAACTAGTTCTAAGTTCTAGGGGACTAATGACCTAAGAAGTTGAGTCCCATAGTGCTCAGAGCCATTTGAACCTTCTGAGAGACACTATTGCGACTCCGTTCCAAATGCCTTTTTAGCTTGTTAGGTACCACATATTCACTTGACAACAATGTACTGGGCCTCAAACATTTTGGTGTGGGATTGCCCTTCTCACCTGTCGACGTGAATCCAAGTTTGATATAGCTTCTTTTATAGTGGTGGCTATGTTGGACCTTGTTTGATCCTTGTTTTATGCTTTTCTGTTTAGTAGATGAAGAGGACCGGGCAATTTTTGTTCTCTAATATTGGTATATTCATCTCCACTCTCCTCAAATGAAGAAGTTCTGTCGATGTCTAAGACTTTCTACTTCCTTATTACAAACCTGTCCATGACGTAAACAGTGCACTAGCAGCTAGCAAAGGAACGAAAGTACTGATAATAGTATCAAACTGTACTGAGCAGCGAAACAAAAGACACGAGAAAACTAGTCACAAAATATAAAATGACCTAGAAGTTGATTTCGTCCTTCATATGCACTGAAGGGCCAAAGAAATTAGTACACCTGCCTAATATCGGTTAGGGCCACCGCTAGCACGCAGAAGTGCCGAATGGACTGGACTAATGTCTGAAGTAGTGTTGGAGGGAATTGACACCATGAATCCTGCAGGGCTGTTCATAAATTCACAAGAGGGTGAAGCTCTCTTGCGAACAGTACGTTGCAAGGCATACCACATATGCTCAATAATGTTCATGTCTGGGGAGTTAGGTCGCCAGCGAAAGTCTTTAAACTCAGAAGAATGTTCCTGGAGCCACTCTGCAGCAATTCTGGACGTATAGGGTGTCGCATTGTCCTGCTGGAATTACCTAAGTCCGTCGGAATGTACACTCGACATAAATTAATTCAGGTGATCAGACAGGATGATTACGTACATATTACCTGTCAGAGTCGCATACAGACTTATCAGGGGTCCCATATCACTCCAACTGCACACGCCCCACACCATTTCTTAAATAACAAGTATAACAATAGAAGTTCGCCAAAATTCAGGTATGTCAATCATATCTCTTTCGTTTTTATTAAAAAATGGTTCAAATGGCTCTGAGCACTATGCGACTTAACTTCTGAGGTCATCAGTCGCCTAGAACTTAGAACTAATTAAACCTAACTAACCTAAGGACATCACACACATCCATGCCCGAGGCAGGATTCGAACCTGCGACCGTAGCGGTCAGGCGGTTCCAGACTGAAGCGCCTTTAACCGCACGGCCACACCGGCCGGCCGTTTTTATTAAGTTATTATTGTATCTTATAGGCTATAGTTTGTTGCTCACGTTCATTATGTTCCGTTTCATTCAAAAATGTGTCCCAGATTTGTTGTTTTATTTTACTTGTCTCTCTTCTTACTGCTGTTGTTTGAAGCATATACCAGATGTAGTTTTCTTGTTTCCTTGGCTCCGACGTCACAGGCGACGAAACGTGGGTTCATCACTTTGAACCGCAACAAAACGTCGATCCATTGGAGACGAACGCACGGAAGTCGTCCCTTCAGTTTCCTGTGGGTGGCACAACAAACTTCCGAGTTAATCGTTGCACCATGAGGAAGGACATCCAATAGAATAACCCCCTCAGAGTCTCAGAAAACCTTCACCATAACTTTACCGGCTGAGTTTACGTAGTTGAATGTTTTCTTCGGAGGAGAGGTGGTGTGGCCCCGCTCCATGGATTGCCGTTTTGTTTGCGGTTCAAAGTGATGAATCCACGTTTCGTCGCCTGTGACGATTTCCGACAAAAAACTGTCACTATCAGCCTCGTAACGCACAGATATTCCGTTCCCTTTCATGGGCTTCTGTTAGGCGGCGACTAACCCAGCGGGCATACAGCTTTAAGTATTCCAACTGGGGGGCTGTAAGCGAATGGGGGAGGGTGGGGTTATAGTTCCGACTGTGTTTGCTAATTGTACCTACTCACCTCGTAAATCCGATCGTCATTCGCTTCTTCCCTTGCAGTCTAGGAGTAGCAGCTTGAATACTGCTGCAATAAATGATAGCTAACAAAGGGAATAAAATAACGAAATTTAAGTTTCAGCCTAGTAAAATCCATTGATGTACGTTTTAACACGTGCACTACACGGGACTGCACTGTTACACGCTTCACAAAGCAACAAATATGTTGATACTGGTACATACAGTAACACTACATCACAGTACATCGTCCAACACTGCAATCCAGATGCGGCGTTCGTGGCAATATAGGTATTCCAAGTTTTATTTACCGGCGTGGATGAGATAGTCGCGGGCATCTAATCATATTCTCGCGATTTTTCTCGTGGTTTTTGACTTCGCGAATCGCGGATTACGTCTCGTGAAGTACACGAATGATTACACGGCAATTTACTTGTTCTCTTAGCCTGATTCCTTAACATCTTCACACCAAACGCACGATTAAACACCTCCACGTGACTCCCTCGCTCGTTCCCGCGCAAAGAAACAAAGAAGCCACCATAGCGATGTTATCATAATCGATATCAGCGCTACTCGATACATGCTTACCGGGCGAGTGTGTCAGGGCGAGTGTCCAGTAGCGCAACAGGATGTTGTGATCCGTCGATTACATGCAATGACAGTTCCGCACATCCAAACATTGCAGGAGTCGCAGCTGGTGCGGCCGGCGAGCACGCGGAAGATCGATCAGGGGTACGGGACCTTGATATGATAATGACATACGTCTCACAATGCTTTTGTTCACAGCCAGGTGTCCGTAGACGTTCTGCAAAAGCCCATGAATAACTACGATGCTCTGGTTTTCCGACAAATGAATCTCAATGACAACTCTCTGCATGGGATGCACCTCCCTTACAGATGCCGTTGTGAAGGCTACGTACACTACTGGCCATTAAAATTGCTACACCACGAAGATGACGTGCTACAGACGAGAAATGCTGTGATATGCAAATGATTAGCTTTTCAGAGCATTCACACAAGGCTGGCGCCGGTGGCGACACCTACAAAGTGCTGACACCAGAAAAGTTTCCAACCGATATGTCATACACAGCAGTTGACCGGCGTTGCCTGGTGAAACGTTGTTGTGATGCCTCGTGTAAGGAGAAGAAATACGTATCATCACTTTTCGACTTTGATAAAGGTCGTATCGTACCTATCCCGATTGCGGTTTATCGTATCGCGACATTGCTTCTCGCGTTGGTCGAGATCCAGTGGCTGGTAGCAGAATATGGAATTGGTGGGTTCAGTAGGGTAATACAGTACGCCGTGCTGGATCCCAACGGCCTCGTATCACTAACAGTCGAGATGACAGGCATCTTATCAGCATGGCTGTAACGGATCGTGCAGCCACGTCTCGATCCCTGACTCAACAGATGGTGACGTTTGCAAGACAACAACCATCTGCACGAACAGATCGACGACGTTTGCAGCAGCATGGACTATCAGCTCGGAGACCGTGTCTGCGGTTACCCTTGGCGCTGCATCACAGACAGGAGCGCTAGCGATGGTGTACTCAACGACGAACCTGGGTGCACGAATGGCAAAACGTCATTTTTTTCGGATGAATCCCGGTTCTGTTTACAGCATCATTATGGTCGCATCCGTGTTTGGCGACATCACGGAGAACGCAGATTGGAAGTGTGTATTCGTCATCGCCATACTGGCGTATAACCCCGCATGTTGGTATGGGGTGCCATTGGTTATACGTCTCGGTCAGCTCTTGTTCGCATTGACGGCACTTTGAACAGTGGACGTTACATTTCAGATGTGTTACGACCCGTGGCTCTACCCTTCATTCGATCCGTGCGAAACCCTACATTTCAGCAGGATAATGCACGATAGCATGTTGCAGGTCCTGTACGGACTTTCTGGACACAGAAAATGTTCGACTGCTGCCCTGGCCAGCACGTTCTCCAGTTCTCTCACCAATTGAAAACGTCTGGTCAATGTTGGCCCAGCAACTGGCTGGTCACAATACGCCAGTCACTACTCTTGAGGAACTGTGGTATAGTGCTGAAGCTGCATGGGCAGCTGTACCTGTACACGCTATCCAAGCTTTGTTTGACTCAATGCCCAGACGCATCACGGCCGTTATTACGGCCAGAGGTGGTTGTTCTGGGTACCGATTTCTCAGGATATATGCACCGAAATTGCGTGAAAATGTAATCACATGGTAATTCTACTATAATATATTTGTCCAGTGAATACCCGTTTATCGTCTGCATTTCTTCTTGGTATAGCAATTTTAATGGCCAGTAGTATATATCGCCGCCACCTATCGGAACCATGAATCTAGAGGGGCTGAAACGGGGATGCTCCACAATCTCCCACAACGAATTTCGCATTTTTTAGCTGGCATCTGCAGAGAAACAAAATGTGTTGTATTACTTATTGAACGTTTCTCGCAAACGTAGACGCAATAGTTAGCATACTTTTGAGCCACTAGAGAAGTAGACGCCTTGGCCTACAACGTTTTGCACCCGTAATCTGGCGGGCGCACCGCCGCTCAGCCTCGGTGCCGTCGTAGGTTGTTGGCCTGCAGGTTGACCCCTCCCCCCCTCGCCCCCTTTCCACCCCCACACAGCGCCCCCCCCCCCTCCGCAGCCCCCCCCCCCTCCATCAGTCACGCACTGCTGAGTATCAGCCCGCAGCTGGCCACCGATCTGCCTAACTGCCCCTAATTGGATCCGACAAGTTTGCGCCAAGTTGGCGACGAATTTTCCGCTCGGCTCGTGACTGGCATACCCCTGCCACGCTCCGCGCCTGCGCCACGCCTCGCTTCCGCAAGCTGCATTACCTGCGACCGGCGCGGCGGCAGCGCTCTTCGTTCCTGGCAGAATCTTGTCGGGCTAAAGGCACTCCCTTCCAGATGACTGGAAGAAAGGCCCTCAGAATGTAATTTCATTCAGCGAATCCTAACATGAGTACCAGTTCTGACAAGTTAAATTATTCAGGGCGGAGAAAAACAACGTGTCAGTAATGTCAGAGCAGGTTAGGGTACATCGGATAGAGCGAAATTTTGCACTGAGCGAGCTGTCAGAAATGTAACGTGATGGAGTTAGGCTCATTAAACTACAGTCATTTCGCGTGCTGAAGTTTGTTAGGTTAGCAAACGTGTTTGGGCGCGTCTAGCGTTCTGGTTTTTTCCCTGTCTAAGCTACTGCTCTGTTGTGCTGTTGGCCGGCCGGGGTGGCCGAGCGGTTCTAGGCGCTCAGTCTGGAACCGCGCGACCGCTACGGTCGCAGGTTCGAATCCTGCCTATGGTATGGATGTGTGTCATGTCTTTTGGTTCGTTAGGTTTAATTAGTTCTAAGTTCTGGGGGTCTGATGACCTCAGATGTTAAGTCCCCTAGTGCTCAGAGCCATTTGAATCATTTTTTTGTTATGCTGTTGTTGTTGCTGCAGGTGCTGTTGTCGTCTTCGTCGTCACGTTTGTAGCGATATTGGAAGGTGTAAATTCGTGCATTTGCTGCAAAAATGTGATCTGAGGGACAAAAGTGTGCTTAAAATTAATTTCGATTATTTTTTTTACCATTGTGTTACTTCACGCATAATGGTCTACTACACGTTTTCGGAAATAAGTTCAACCCTGCTCTCCGTAAATTAGTAACTATTAAATAATGTAGCCTTTTGATTTCATACATGATATGTATTGGTGGAAAGAGAATAGAATGTATAAGATTTGCTGATGACATGGTATTAGTGGCAGAAAGTGAGCGGACAGTGAATAACATGCTCAAAGATATGAATGAAGCTTGTGTGGAATATGGGATGCAAATGAACCCAGCAAAAACAAAGACTATGGTCATCAGTACAAGACGCAGACTGTCCAACATTAAAATAGGACAATATACCATTAGCCAAGTAAGTCAATTTAAATATCTCGGAAGCACAATAACTGAAGACTTGAGATGTCACCAGGAGGTGAAAACTCGAATTGCCATAGCGAAGGAGGCATTCAACAGAAAGAGGAGACTCGTATGTGGCAAATTAGATAAAGGACTAAGGAAAAGGCTTGGCAAATGTTTTGTCTGGAGTGTGGCACTATATGGGGCAGAAACATGGACACTGAGACGAGAGGATGAAAAAAGGTTAGAAGCATTTGAGATGTGGTTGTGCAGGAGAATGGAGAGAATAAGCTGGATGGAAAGAGTGAGTAATGAAAGAGTATTGGAAAGGGTTGGTGAGAGAAGATGTCTGCTGAAGGTTTGTAAGAGAAAGGAAAAAGAACTGGTTGGGACATTCATTGAGAAGGGAGTGCTTGCTAGTAGATGCTTTGGAAGGATTGGTTTGTGGGAGAAGACTGAGAGGAAGAAGGAGATACAAGGCGATAGATGACATAAAGGGAAGAGGAAATTGTGCAGACCTGAAGAGGATGGCAGAAGACCGGACAGCCTGGAGAACTACCATGTGAAAACCTGCATTTAGGCAGAACACTGATGATGATGATGATGATGATGATGATTGATTTCATCATTAACAATGTTGCACTACATGTCGACTAGCTTATGCTAATGCCGACTCTGTATTACAGCTCACTGTCTTAACAAATCATTGGCATTAAAGATACTTCTAGCAGAATTTACTCCATAGACTGGTTTTACCCAGAAAAATAATACACAGAAAATTCACACCCAACGTTACCAACCATGGATGGGAATACAAAGTCTGCCTAGCTTTGACTTTCCAGCTAAAAATGTTACTTCCAGTTAATTTAATTAGTAATTGCACTCTTTGAATGTACAAAGTTCCTCGCGCTAGTCGCTGATTGGCTGCCGATTTATGATCGCAAATTCACGAGATATTTCTCCGATATCCGGTTACCTGCAAAATATTGCCCCATTCGTCACTCCTTACGCTGCTCTGACGTTGTTTTTTAGACAGACAGACAAAGCTAGATCGCTGCTGCTCATTTTTGCTCATTGTCTCTTCCAGAAGAACACATTCGACTTTCCACTCATAAAGATTAGCCGCACGGAGACAACATTAAGTTACAACATAAAGATAAGCGTATGCTTTTATTTCTTTTTGTTATATTTGCTCTATTGTTTACTACTACTTTGTTTCTTTTTAATTTTTGCCTCACTCAGATTCCGCGTGTCGTTTCCGTGACACTCGTTGCTTACGCACAGTAACACAAGCCATCTATATCTACACTCCGAAATCCACTTTACGGAGTGTCTCTTAGTTACTTTGAGTGCTACTATCACTTCCCGCCTTTCCTTTTCCATCAACCTACGGTTCGCGGAAAAGGACGATTGTTGATAAGGCATTATATCAGGTCAAATATCTCTAATTTTCCGTTCATGATGTACGTATGAGGAAGAAATATATTGTGTCACTCTTCTAGGAACGTTAGCTCTGATAATTTCTACACTAAACCAAACCATGATGCAAGGCGCCTCTCTTGCAGGGTCTACCACTAGACTTGGCTGAACATTGTAACTTGGTTTTCTCTTTTGATGCTAGTCAATTGTCAGGATGAGCATTACTGCAAAGGGCATTTGATTCTAATGCATTATGTCAGGGTGAAAAACACTAAATAAATTACTTTTTCTCTCTTAACAACTTGTGGGCAGGGTGGATTTTTCCTTGGCTCGGGTATGAGGTAGAATGAAACAGAATTTTTACATAAGATAACTTTTATTGAAAGTTTTGTACAACGGTTTCCTTACTGGATTGTTCTGGCTGGGAGAGCGGCATCTGTGTCGTTTGCGAATCCTTCTGCTGTGTGAGCGGCGGCGTCTGATTACGCCTGGCGGTGTACATCTCTTGTCGCCGTCTCGCCCAGTTGACTGGAGACGCGCAGCGCGAGGTGGCCCGTTTAATTCTTGAGAACGAAGTCGTGAATCGGATGGTGATACCTTGGATGTGGCGTCCCAGTGTTTCTCTTCTCTATGAGGCCGCGTGTGACAGCGTTGTGCGTCGGCCACCGGAGCGGCGCGGCGGGGAAGGCCAGTGTCCCGGACTCGCATAACGGACTCCAGCTTGCCAGTCTTCGGCTGATAGATCTTCATCACCAGCTCACAGGCATCTGCTGATGTGAGGCCGTCTCCTTCCCATCCTCACGAATCACCCGGGTACGTAAAAATCAGTCTTCAAATACCTTTTAACTTCCGTCTTCTGGCGGCGAGGCTGCGGCTTGCTATTCCATCACAGCGGCGGACTTGGTGCTTCTGTGTACGATGTAGTCTCTTCCTGCATGACGGTCTTCAGCACCGACTGAACTGAAAACTACCCTCAGGCCCACTGTGTCTCGCGTATTTATTTACTTCAGTTCACTGGAGGTGAACGACTTCACGGTCATTGCCTCTTCTGTCACGTTGAAAAGCTTCTCTAAGAGTCTTCTTAACGTCGGCCATTGGCTCTTGGAATGTAGGCGAGGGCCTTTGATCACATGTGACAATTGAGAAACACGTGAGCCGGTTGGGCGATGCCCTGACGGCTGAATCCACAGCTTCCGCTTATGTGGGGAGGGCGATGGCTTCTCGTGAATTTGCTGACTTGCAAGCGCCGGCTGCTGCCACTGCTGTTTGCCAGTGTATAATTCTTCGAAACTAAACTAAATTTTTCATTTATTTTCTAATTTCTACTTCAGATTGATTTCACTAATTTATTTACCTATCTTAAGTACCGCTCAACAACATCTCCTTGAGGGCACATAGTGAAATTGTGTGCTTGTGGAATATCGTCTTAGTTAAGTGACTGGATTTGTGATTTCCTGTCAGAGAGGTCACAGTTCGTAGTAATTCACGGAAAGTCATCGAGTAAAACAGAAGTGATTTCTGGCGTTCCCCAAGGTGGTGTTATAGTCACTTTGCTGTCTTTTATCTATATAAACAATTTTCGACACAATCTGAGTAGCCTTCTTCGGTTGTTTGCAGATGACGCTGTCGTTTATTGACTAATAAAGTCATTAGAAGATCAAAACAAACTGCAAAACCATTTAGAAAAGATATCTGAGTGGAGCGAAAAGTGGCAGTTGACTTTAAATAACAAAAAGTGTGAGGTCATCCACATGAGTGCTAAAACGAACACGTTAAACTTCGGTTACACGATAAATCAGTCTAATCTAAAAGCCGTAAATTCAACTAAATCCCTAGGTATTACAATTACGAATAACTTAAATTGGAAGTAACACACAGAAATTGTTGTGGGGGAGGCTAACCAAAGACTGCGTTTTATTGGCAGGACACTTAGAAAATGTGCCTACACTACGCTTGTCCGTCCTCTTGTAGAATACTGCTGCACGGTGTGGGATTCTTACCAGATAGGACTGACGAAGTGCATCGAAAAAGTCGAAAGAAAGGCAGCACGTTTTGTATTATCGCGCAAGATGGGAGAGAGTGTCACAGAAATGATACAGGATTTGGTAAGTACATTATTAAAAGGAAGGTGTTTTTCGTCGCGACGTAATCTTCTCACGAAATTACAATCACTAACTTTCTCCTCCGAATGCGAAAGTATTTTGTTGACACCGACTTACAAAGGGATGAACGATCACCAAGATAAAATAAGGGAAATCAGAGGTCGTACGGAAATATATAGGTGTTCATTCTTTCCGCGCGCTATACGAGGTTGGAATAATAGAGAATTGTGAAGGTGGTTTGATGAACCCTCTGCCAGGCACTTAAATGTGATTTGGAGAGTATCCATGTAGATGTGCTAAACGAACCTGTAACGAAACGCGGTGCTCTTTCTTGGATAGTCTCTGTTTCCTCTATCGGTCCTATCTGGTGGGGTTCCCAGTGCGAGGAGCAGCATTTAAACATTGGTCGAACGTGTGTTTTATAAGGTACCTTCTCCGTTGATAGACGACATTTCCAGATGAAACTTGCTATCAATCTCAGTCTGGCATCTGGCCTCCTTTATGCATCCGTTTCACTGTAAGTCATTCTGGCTGTATACTTCTAAATATTTGATGGATCTGACTGCTTCCACTAATTGTTTCACAAACTTATAGTAATACGAGGGGCGTTACGCTAATGCGACACATTATTCCTCTGAGAGAATCTTAGTTTTACACCATATTATTCCTTACTCTTGTAGCTAAAAACGCTATTTTTCAACATAATCCCTTCAATATGACAGCCTTACGCCAAGGTACTGGGAGGACCTGTATGCTCGCATGTAGCACTCTACTGATCGACGTCGGAGCAAACATCTTGCTTCATCAGTAACCTGCCCACTTTGCCCGTACTGTTTCCCGCGGAGTGTATCCCTCATTGAGCCAAGCAGATGGAAGTCGGAAGGTGCGAGATCCAGGCTGTGTAGATTAGATTAGATTAGATTAGATTAATACTAGATCCATGGATCATGAATACGATATTTCGTAATGATGTGGAACGAGTCGAATTTTCCAATACATGACATAATTAGGTTAATTTAACAACATACTTAAGTTCATATAACAACTTTATTTTATTGTGGTTTTTTGTTTTTCTTTATTTTTTATTTTTATTTTTTTTATTTTTTTATTTTTTTAAATATTTTTTGTTTTTTTCTTAATTTATGTCTAAAAATTCTTCTATGGAGTAGAAGGAGTTGTCATTCAGAAATTATTTTAATTTCTTCTTAAATACTTGTTGTTTATCTGTCAGACTTTTGATACTATTTGGTAAGTGACCAAAGACTTTAGTGCCAGTATAATTCACCCCTTTCTGTGCCAAAGTTAGATTTAATCTTGAATAGTGAATATCATCCTTTCTCCTAGTATTGTAGTTATGCACACTGCTATTACTTTTGAATTGGGTTTGGTTGTTAATAACAAATTTCATAAGAGAGTGTATATACTGAGAAGCTACTGTGAATATCCCTAGATCCTTAAATAAATGTCTGCAGGATGATCTTGGGTGGACTCCAGCTATTATTCTGATTACACGCTTTTTTGCAATAAATACTTTATTCCTCAGTGATGAATTACCCCAAAATATGATGCCATATGAAAGCACTGAGTGAAAATAGGCGTAGTAAGCTAATTTACTAAGATGTTTATCACCAAAATTTGCAATGACCCTTATTGCATAAGTAGCTGAACTCAAACGTTTCAGCAGATCATCAATGTGTTTCTTCCAATTTAATCTCTCATCAATGGACACACCTAAAAATTTGCAATATTCTACCTTAGCTATATGCTTCTGATTAAGGTCTATATTTATTAATGGCGTCATACCATTCACTGTATGTACTGTGTCTTATCAAAATTCAGTGAGAGTCCGTTTACAAGGAACCACTTAGTAATTTTCTGAAAGACAGTATTGACAATTTCATCAGTTAATTCTTGTTTGTCAGGTGTGATTACTATACTTGTATCATCAGCAAAGAGAACTAACTTTGCCTCTTCATGAATATAGAATGGCAAGTCATTAATATATAATAAGAACAACAAAGGACCCAAGACTGACCCTTGTGGAACCCTATTCTTGATAGTTCCCCATTTTGAGGAATGTGCTGATCTTTGCATGTTACGAGAAATACTTATTTCAACTTTCTGCACTCTTCCAGTTAGGTACGAATTAAACGATTTGTGCACTGTCCCACTCATGCCACAATACTTGAGCTTGTCTAGCAGAATTTCATGATTTACACAATCAAAAGCCTTTGAGAGATCACAAAAAATCCCAATGGGTGGTGTTCGGTTATTCAGATTATTCAAAATTTGACTGGTGAAAGCATATATGGCATTTTCTGTTGAAAAACCTTTCTGGAAACCAAACTGACATTTTGTTAGTACTTCATTTTTACAGATATGTGAAGCTACTCTTGAATACATTACTTTCTCAAAAATTTTGGATAAAGCTGTTAGAAGGGAGATTGGACGGTAATTGTTGACATCAGATCTATCCCCCTTTTTATTCAAAGGTATAACAATAGCATATTTCAGTCTATCAGGGAAAATGCCCTGTTCCAGAGAGCTATTACACAGGTGGCTGAGAATCTTACTTATCTGTTGAGAACAAGCTTTTAGTATTTTGCTGGAAATGCCATCAATTCCATGTGAGTTTTTGCTTTTAAGCAAGTTTATTATTTTCCTAATTTCAGAGGGAGAAGTGGGTGAGATTTCAATTGTATCAAATTGCATAGGTATGGCCTCTTCCATTAACAGCCTAGCATCTTCTAATGAACACCTGGATCCTACTATATCCACAACATTTAGAAAATGATTATTAAAAATATTTTCAACTTCTGACTTTCTGTTCGTAAAGTTTTCATTCAATTTGATGGTAATACTGTCTTCCTCTGCTCTTGGTTGACCTGTTTCTCTTTTAATAATATTCCAAATTGTTTTAATTTTATTATCAGAGTTGCTGATTTCAGACATGATACACATACTCCTGGATTTTTTAATAACTTTTCTTAATATAACACAGTAGTTTTTATAATTTTTGATAGTTTCTGGGTCACTACTCTTTCTTGCTGTCAGATACATTTCCCTTTTCCAGTTATATGACTGACGAGGAAGAACAAACAGTCCAGTGAAGTTTTGTGATCTCTTCTCTACAGTGTGCATACTTGAGTGAGGTCTTGCGTTGTCACTGTTGTGGCATCAGACGCCAAATGCGGCGTATTGACACCAAATGTAGCGGATGGGTGCCAGGAGGTGCCGTACTATAACTCGTCCGAGCTTTTCAAATGATTTATTCGTTTCCACTACAGTGCTTCGTTGACCTCGGTCCACGTCACAGGCCCTGCAATGTTGAGGCCACTGCCCCAGCTACCTGTGCAACGCAACGCTGTGTCGTGCTGGCCTTGTTCGCCAGCTGTAGCGTTCCGATCACGTCATGGTGGCTGCGCCAGCAGCCGGCTCAGCGGCCACCGTCCCCGTTGACTCTGTGCTGCTCCGCTGGGGGCCGTAGGCTGGCCCCGCTGCTGTTTATTCCTTGGCTGCCGTAGCTGGAAACGCAGCGGCAGCGACCGGCTGCGATCATGCATCGGAATCTGCGGCCCCTCGCCACGAAATTCACCGGCGAGTGTCGGGAGCCGAGACGACTGTCCGCAATAGCGAGACGAAGAGTGGCCAGCTCTGGCTGGCTGAGGACGCGTCGCCCTCAGAGGGGGTGGAACCAACGACCCGCCGTTGACTGGGACGCTGGTGCCCCATCTGTTGCTGCGTGTAGCCCAGCGGTGTGACACGTGCCGCCGTCCAGGGGAGCTGCCACACTTGAATGCATCTCGTTAGAAAACAACACCTATTTATCGAGAATGAGATTTTCACTCTGCAGCGGAGTGTGCGCTGATATGAAACTTCCTGGCAGATTAAAACTGTGTGCCCGACCGAGACTCGAACTCGGGACCTTTGCCTTTCGCGGGCAAGTGCTCTACCATCTGAGCTACCGAAACACGACTCGCGACCGGTCTCACAGCTTTACTTCTGCCAGTATCTCGTCTCCTAACTTCCAAACTTTACAGAAGCTCTCCTGCGAACCTTGCAGAACTAGCACTCCTGAAAGAAAGGATATTGCGGAGACATGGCTTAGCAACAGCCTGGGGGATGTTTCCCGAATGACATTTTCACTCTGCAGCGGAGTGTGCGCTGATATGAAACTTCCTGGCAGATTAAAACTGTGTGCCCGACCGAGACTCGAACTCGGGACCTTTGCCTTTCGCGGGCAAGTGCTCTACCATCTGAGCTAGCGAAGCACGACTCACGCCCGGTCTCACAGCTTTACTTCTGCCAGTATCTCGTCTCCTACCTTCCATACTTTACAGAAGCTCTCCTGCGAACCTTGCAGGAGGTACCGAGTTCGAGTCTCGGTCGGGCACACAGTTTTAATCTGCCAGGAAGTTTCAACACCTATTTATACTTGGCTGTGCGTCTCTATTTCGCTAACGCATCGCTCCGAGTCATGTACACCCCACACCTCGGTTGCGCCAGTGGTCCCCTTCTTCCTGTACGTTGCTACATTCAAACCGCTGCGTTAGCGCTTTTCAGAGGTTCGATGGCCCCTGTGGCCTCCATTCCACTTCGCAACCGCTGGTCAGCGTAACTGCAATCCGGTCCGTACCTGGCTGTAACTTGTGTGATCCGAAATATTGCACCAAATCTTACTTCCCTATCTTAAACTGTGGTGCCGCTACATCTTGGACAAGGAGAAGCTCTTTTGCATTTTTGTCATGACGAACACGCTCGAGTCGATTCTTCAATTTCCTGAGGGTAGAACAATACACTTCAGAGTTCATCGTGGCACCCGTGATGGAAGACATCAAACATAATAACCCCTTCCGACTCCTAGAAGACAGTCATCACAACTTTACCGACTGAGGGTGAGGCTTTGAACTTATTGTTCGGAGGGAAGGTGGTGTGGCGCCAATCCGTAGATTGCCATTTTCTTTCCGGTTCGAAGTGGTGGACCCTTGTTTATCGCCTGTGAGACAAACAAAAAATTTACACTCTCACAAGGGGACCTCCATACTGTAAATCACGGATTTTGATGCGCTTCAAATATGTTTAGAGGCACTTACCCTGAGTAAATGGCTATCCGGTTTTTTAGCGACGGGAGTTGGTTTTTGAGAAAATCGATTTTGAAGTTCATTGCGCACTTGGTATATTTGTTGCATTAGGTGTGTTTTGAGTAAGTCAGCGTAGCACAGCGGTAAAGGTTCATAACTACGGCGCTGGAGGTACTGTGTTCGAATCCTGCTCATGTAATTTATTTTTTTTTTAAATCGTCAGAACTTTTCAATTTTATTTTAAAAGAATATCAACAAACAGAGTAAGGTGTGATAAATTATAAAGATGTATTCAGTTATTAATTTTTTCAAATATTCATTCCGTTTGTGGTTCGCATCGTACTCTCCCAACCTTCTTCTTCGTTGAAATCTATCGATTCATCATCAATAACACTTGGTTCTTCCATTTCACAAAATTTCTGTAACACACGGCACTAGAGATACTTTGCGAGCAACTGACGCTGCAGTTAGATGCGAACGTAAGGGATTGCAACTCGCATCCACTTTGGCCTAGGAGCTGGGGTTCCCGTTACGGCCAACGGTGTTCACGGGAGAGGGGACGATAATGGGCGGAGATCGATTTCAGGTAATACAAGAAGCGACCGTTGTACGAACATTTGGAACTCCAACTGCCAATCACAAACGGAATGAATATCTGAAAAATTAATAACTGAATACAACTTCACAATTTCGCACACCATACGCTGTTTGTTGATATTCTTTGAAATAAAACTGAAAAGTTCGACCTATATTGAAAAAAAAAAATTACACGAGCAGTATTCGGAGACGGTACCTTCATCGCGGTAGCCGTGAACCTTAGTCGCTGCGCTACGCTGACATACTCAATATACTTCTGATATTACGGATATACAAAGTGCACAATGAACTTCAAAATCGATTTTCTCAAAAACCAAATCCTGTCGCTAAAAAAACGGATAGCCAGGTACTCAGGGTAAGTTCCTCTGCAACATATTTGAAGCGCATCAAAATCCATTATTTACGCTGTGGAGGGTCCCCTTGTCAGCCTCGTAACGTGCAAGAAATTCCGCACAGGTAGCCATCATTGTTGATCTTCAAAAATGGTTCAAATGGCTCTGAGCAATATGGGACTTAACTTCTGAGGTCATCAGTCCCCTAGAACTTACAACTACTTAAACTTAACTAACCTAAGGACTTCACACACATCCATGCCCGAGGCAGGATTCGAACCTGCGACCGTACCGGTCGCGTGGTTCCAGACTGTAGCGCCTAGAACCGCACGGCCACTCCAGCCGGCTCATAGTCTTCCTTAGGCGGCGAGGAACCCATCGGGCACACATCTTCGAATACGCCAACTGGTAGACGAGTGTGTCAGCAACGCCACAGAAACATCCAGTTTTGCAGTGGTGTGACTGCGTCAGGCACCTCGAATGAGAGTGTCCGCACGTTCCAATACAGCATGAGTCACAGCTGTGGGCGGCTGGATATCGTGTGGGAGTTCGGACAGGTTTGCGTGACTTCGTTGCAATAATGACGGATGCTTGCCCAACGACGTCGTTTTTGGAAACCCAGAATCTACTCTTTAGGAATCAACATGGATTCCGGAAACAGCGATCGTGTGAGACCCAACTCGCTTTATTTGTTCATGAGACCCAGAAAATATTAGATACAGGCTCCCAGGTAGATGCTATTTTTCTTGACTTCCGGAAGGCGTTCGATACAGTTCCGCACTGTCGCCTGATAAACAACGTAAGAGCCTACCGAATATCAGACCAGCTGTGTGGCTGCATTGAAGAGTTTTTAGCAAACAGAACACAGCTTGTTGTTATCAATGGAGAGACGTCTACATACGTTAAAGTAACCTCTGGCGTGCCACAGGGGAGTGTTATGGGACCATTGCTTTTCACAAGATATATAAATGACCTAGTAGATAGTGTCGGAAGTTCCATGCGGCTTTTCGCGGATGATGCTGTAGTATACAGAGAAGTTGCAACATTAGAAAATTGTTGCGAAATGCAGGAAGATCTGCAGCGGATAGGCACTTGGTGCAGGGAGTGGCAACTGTCCCTTAACATAGACAAATGTAATGTATTGCGAATACATAGAAAGAAGGATCCTTTATTGTATGATTATATGATAGCGGAACAAACACTGGTAGCAGTTACTTCTGCAAAATATCTGGGAGTATGCGTGCGGAACGATTTGAAGTGGAATGATCATATAAAATTAATTGGTGGTAAGGCGGGTACCAGGTTGAGATTCATTGGGAGAGTGCTTAGAAAATGTAGTCCATCAACAAAGGAGGTGGCTTACAAAACACTCGTTCGACCTATACTTGAGTATTGATCATGAGTGTGGGATCCGTACCAGGTCGGGTTGACAGAGTAGATAGAGAAGATCCAAAGAAGAGCGGCGCGTTTCGTCACAGGGTTATTTGGTAAGACTGATAGCGTTACGGAGATGTTTAGCAAACTCAAGTGGCAGACTCTACAAGAAAGTCGCTCTGCATCGCGGTGTAGCTTGCTCGCCAGGTTTCGAGAGGGTGCGTTTCTGGATGAGGCATCGAATATATTGCTTCCCCCTACTTATACCTCCCGAGGATATCACGAATGTAAAATTAGAGAGATTAGAGCGCGCACGGAGACTTTCAGACAGTCGTTCTTCCCGCGAACCATACGCGACTGGAACAGGAAAGGGAGGTAATGACAGTGGCACGTAAAGTGCCCTACGCCACACACCGTTGGGTGGCTTGCGGAGTATGAATGTATATATAGATGTAGACTCATCGCGCTTTTATTCACTGCTAGGTCTTCGTATTCTGCAAGAGCCTATGAGTATCCTCGATGTCCTGGTTTTCCTCCGAAAGAAACTCAATGACAACTCTCTGGATGGGACGCACCTCCATTATAGACTTCGTTTTGAAGGCTAAATATAGCGCTGATACCTGTCAGAAATTCATGTCACTATAGGGACTGAAGCGGGACTGTTCTGCGGTGTCACATAACAAATTTTCCAATTTTTCAACCGCAACTGACAGCACTCCCGTCTTCATGCCACGATTGACCTACCGGTACCATCCAACCGCCGTGTCATCCTCCGGAGAGGATGCGGATAGGAGGGGCGTCGGGTCAGCACACCGCTCTCCCGGTATTCTTGACCGAAGCCGCTACTATTCGGTCGAGTAGCTCCTCAATTGGAATCACGAAGCTGAGTGGACCCCGAAAAATGGCAACAGCGCATGGCGGCCGGATGGTCACCCATCCAAGTGCCGGCCACGCCCGACAGCGCTTAACTTCGGTGATCTCACGGGAACCGGTGTATCCACTGCGGCAAGGCCGTTGCCCAACCGAAACTGACAGGGAAGAAAAATGCGTTAAATTATTTATTGAACTCCCCTCGTACAATAACGGATATTTCCGCTTATTTATAAGCAATTGTTACATTTGTTTATGTTGAGGGTCAATTAGCAATCGCAGCACCACGTGTCAATCCTCTGCAGGTCGTCTGGTACCATTTTCTAGCATATTTTGTTTCTTCAAATGATTCAAATGGCTCTGAGTACTATGGGACTTAACATCTGAGGTCATCAGATCCCTAGAACTTAGAACTACTTAAACCTAACTAACCTAAGGGCATCGCACACATCCCTGTCAGAGGCAGGAATCGAATCTGCGACCGTAGCAGTCTCGCGGTTCCGGACTGATGGACCTAGAAACGCTCGTCCACTGCGGCCGGCTATTTTGTCTGTATCCGCTAAAAGTAGCATGGAATTTCAGACATTATTCACGAGGTCATTTATCAAAAGTAATGATTCCATTACACTGACTTAGGATACACACGAAATTACTCTCTCGTTTGATGTTTTCTCTTCATTGAGAATGACATGTTGTTTTCTGTTTGCTGTCTTCAGTCCGCCCACACAGGTAGTATGATATCGTTTTCTTTGTTCATTGTTATTTAGGCGACAGTGCGGAACCGTATCAAATGCCGTCCGGAGGACAAGAAATACGGCAGCAATCTGGGTGCCGAGAGTTGGGTTACAGCTGTTTTCGGTACCCATGTAAAGTTCTACAGAGACATTGCGTAGATGGCTCACCTCATGGGACACATAATCGGTGTCTGACAACGGTCTTGAACGACGTATGAAAGTTAGTAACACAGTGCTTTTCTGTGACGGGTGACAACGGTAGGTGGGTTGAAAGTACAGAGCCGTATGCGTATGTTTGCTGTAGACGCTGTGGGCAAGACATCAATTTCGTTTGCCGCAGACAAGGACGTCGAGGAAGGCCAATCCATCGTCTTTTACAGCTTTTACCATGAACAGGATGTTACTGTTAGAGTGCTGAGATATTCGAAAACCTAGTAAAGTTTTTACGCCCATGGAGGCAAATAACGTGGCATCAATGTACAGGAAGAAACTACTAGAGTTTAATGGGGTCGTATATAAGTCAATGTCCTTGACTTTCTCCATAAAGAGATTCGCAGTTGCTGGAGCTAGCTGCTTGCTACCGCAGTGTCGTCCGCCTGATCGTAGTACTGGCCGTTGTGCGGAAAGTAAGATTGTAACCTCCCCCTCACTTATCGACCTTAATGACAGTGAAAAATTAAACCGCGTGTACCTAATGGAAATTTGGGAAAAGCAATCGTCACCGAAGTTAATCTGTCGGAAAAGAGGGAGGAAAGCGTTATATCTGAATGAAAGGAAAAATTCAAATGAAATTGGTGGAAATTAATTTTGAAAAGGGGTACAGTTAATAAAGAAAGTAAATGTGCGGCCGTTACGTTAACAATTAACTAGCGGTAATTAGATATTTGAGATTTGGGGGAAATTACGGTCGCCAGTCCTATGGACAATTACTATAGTAACTGAAAAAGAAAGGTTATTACACATATAATTAGCACTAGAAGCGTGGCAACTGAAGGTTGACACGTGTAGTGTGAAAACTGAAAGTTTGTCAGAAGTAATGAAATTCGCTACACTCTGACTTAATTTAGCAAAAGAATTAATAAAACCGGAAAATTGAAAGTTAATTTAGTGACTGAAATTAATAGTGAGTTTTTTTCTGAAGCATTACGAAATTCAATAAAGTAAGGTTAGTCTTGGGCTACCTCAACAATCATTTCAAAAGCTACTTGAATCTACGCAATTTAGAAATACGAGATTTAACTTTGAACTTGAATTAAATGATTCTGAACATTTAACAATAGTAAAATTTAGTACGTACCAAGCTGAGCTGCAGTCACAAGTAAGCTAAAATATGGTAACAAAACTCGCACTCTTAATTTCTGCTTGTGTAATCTAAGTATTGTTGCCAGCTATGAATACCTTAACTGAACTTTGAAATTAAAGCAGTGAAATCGAATGATATTACTTCAATGCTGGCGTTTGAATTTCAACGACACTTGGGTTCATTCCGGAAAAGGAAAGGACCCTGCTTGGTAATGCAATTGGGACAATGAGCAACAAAGGTTCATGCTACGTTGCTGTAATTTAGTGAGAAAAATTTAAGAGTTTGAAAAGCAGAGGTCTACCATACAGTTCTAAAACTTTACGTGCTACCAGTCTTCCTTGTTGGTTGATTGAAGGTTAGAAGTCGTCGATCGAGGAGGTGGCCACTCATTGTCGGCCGTCGCTGTTGCAGAAGCTGGATGTTAGCGCGCCTTCTTCTCGACACGGTCTCCAGCCGAAACGGGCTCTTGATGCGTGCCAGCTAACGCTTCCCATCCGCGACACCATCTCAGAAACTAACATAGCAAGTCGAGCGCAATTACATGCTGCCAAACCCCGAAAGCGCGGCAACTCGCGGAAGCGTCACGCAACACACCTGCTCCTCTGCCCTCCTCCAGCCAGACTCCCTCTGCTCTGCCCGCGCTCCACGCGGCAGAGTTAACACTACCAAAGATCCTACACACTTTGGTTCTCCACACGACCTATCGATGTAATCGTTCGATAGCATAGCTTTCCCTAGGCAAGACCCAGCGTAAAAATACAAATAGTATTTACAAAACAAACCAATTATACATCGACATACATACATACAGGGTGTTTCAAAAATGACCGGTATATTTGAAACGGAAATACAAACTAAACGAGCAGCGATAGAAATACACCGTTTGTTGCAATATGCTTGGGACAACAGTACGTTTTCAGGCAGACAAACTTTCGAAATTACAGTAGTTACAAATGTCAACAACAGATGGCGCTGCGGTCTGGGAAACTCTATAGTACGATATTTTCCACATATCCACCATGCATAGCAATAATATGGCGTAGTCTCTGAATGGAATTACCCGACACCTTTGACAACGTGTCTGGCGGAATGGCTTCACATACAGATGAGATGTACTGCTTCAGCTGTTCAATTGTTTCTGGATTCTGGCGGTACACCTGGTCTTTCACGTGTCCCCACAGAAAGAAGTCACAGGGGTTCATGTCTGGCGAATAGGGAGGCCAATTCACGCCGCCTCCTGTATGTTTCGGATAGCCCAAAGCAATCAAACGATCATCGAAATACTCATTCAGGAAATTAAAGAAGTCGACCGTGCGATGTGGCCGGGCACCATCTTGCATAAACCACGAGGTGTTCGCAGTGTCGTCTAAGGCAGTTTGTACCGCCACAAATTCACGAAGAATGTCCACATTGCGAGCTGCAGTAATCGTTTCGGATCTGAAAAATGGGCCAATGATTCCTTTGCAAGAAATGGCGGCCCAGACCAGTACTTTTTGAGGATGCAGGGACGATGGGACTGCAACATGGGGCTTTTCGGTTCCCCATATGCGCCAGTTCTGTTTATTGGCGAAGCCGTCCAGGTAAAAATAAGCTTCGTCAGTAAACCAAATGCTGCCCACATGCATATCGCCGTCATCAATCCTGTGCACTATATCGTTAGCGAATGTCTCTCGTGCAGCAATGGTAGCGGCGCTGAGGGGTTGCCGCGTTTGAATTTTGTATGGATAGAGGTGTAAACTCTGGCGCATGAGGCGATACGTGGACGTTGGCGTCATTTGGACCGCAGCTGCAACACGGCGAACGGAAACCCGAGGCCGCTGTTGGATCACCTGCTGCACTAGCTGCGCGTTGCCCTCTGTGGTTGCCGTACGCGGTCGCCCTACCTTTCCAGCACTTTCATCCGTCACGTTCCCAGTCCGTTGAAATTTTTCAAACAGATCCTTTATTGTATCGCTTTTCGGTCCTTTGGTTACATTAAACCTCCGTTGAAACCTTCGTCTTATTGCAACAACACTGTGTTCTAGGCGGTGGAATTCCAACACCAGAAAAATCCTCTGTTCTAAGGAATAAACCATGTTGTCCACAGCACACTTCACGTTGTGAACAGCACACGCGTACAGCAGAAATACGACGTACAGAATGGCGCACCCACAGACTGCGTTGTCTTCTATATCTTTCACATCACTTGCAGCGCCATCTGTTGTTGAAAATTGTAACTACTGTAATTTCGAAAGTTTGTCCGCCTGAAAATGTACTGTTGTCCCAAGCATATTGCAACAAACGGTGTATTTCTATCGCTGCTCGTTTAGTTTTTATTGCCGTTTCAAATATACCGGTCATTTTTGAAACACCCTGTATATATACAAATAGTAAAACAATTACAATATACAAAGAGACAGAAACGTCTTATCTATAGGTAGCAAAATAAGGAAAACATTTATAGTACAATAGATGGAAATAGAAGGATATGCATTTTCCGGCGTTACAAGATGACGGAAGAGTGTGTCTAAACAGCTCGACTACATCACTTTCAAATAACTTGGATTCTAGGTCCAAAGAGGCTTTGATAGACACATTCGTAAACAGCGCCATCATATCAAAACTGACCACAATGCCACCATAGTAAATTTAAGACGATTAATTCGACTGATAAGTATACGGGTATAAGGATGTACCAGCAGCCCGACAGTACTCATCCCACATGTCAGTGGGAAGGAGGACTTGACAGAGAAGTCGTGGCATTTTAACCACTTGACGTGGCTAGTAGCCAGAGAATATTGTACTCAGTGTTATTGCCACGAGACTTTTCGTACAGCAGTGCGGGATAACCGTGCGGTCTATGGCGTCTTGTTACGGTTCGCGCGGCTCACCCCGTTGGAGGTTCGAGCCCTCCCTCGGGCATGGGTGTGTGTGTTGTCCTTAGCGTTAGTTTAAGTTAGGGACCGATGACATCAGCAGTTTGGTCCCATAGTCCTTACCACCAATTTCCATTTCTTACATGTTCATCGCTTCCTTGCGTCACTTGAGGTGATATTCTGTGATATTCAGACGGTAAGGAAGATGATACCATCTGCTCTTTCGTTATTTGTTAAACAGTAGATTGTATAAGGCCCGTCTAACCCATTTACAATCCCTAACTGTTCATACACATTTTCTAAAGTTAAGGGGAGATTTACTATCTTTGTCCAGAAAAAAGCATGTTCTTTCAGAATTTTTGCTCGGGATGTGTTATAGATATCAATGTCAAATTTGGTCAAAATGTTTATTGACATTTCCTTTACAAACTGGAATATTTTGACCGTAAATGTCGAAGAGCCGGCGGAACGAGACAAAATTCCGATGTAGACCTCGATGCGCGGTATGTCACAGGTCAGCCGGTTGGTCTGAAATCAAAATTGAGTTGACGTTAGCGGAGTATATAAGATTCTTTAGGAGCTGTACCTCGCTTAAGCTATTTGGACCATAGGAAACAAAATGGCTCCCATATGAAAAAAATAGGGTTTTTTTCATTTATTTTTCGAATTCGTCGGCCAAGTAAAAATATTTGTAGCTGATGGATAGAAATGAAAGTGGTACAACTCCTAAAAAATTTAGTTAGCTTCGTCGGAAAAAAAAATCATGCAAATCGGTTCAGTAGATTTGAAGTTACCATACCGCGCGCTAAAACAAATGTCATTTCGAGAAAAACGCGTTTGAAGTTTTGACTAGATATAAAAGCCATATTATGCAACTTACGTTCAGTCTGCTATTCCGGGTCCGTAAACTACTCCTTCGTCTTCCTCATAGAGGGCGTTCTGCTCTATCTGGGCCATCCTGCGCTGCTCCAGAGCCGCTCGTACGGCCGGTGACAAGCGGTTTTCGGCCGCTTGAATCCGGTGGTCTTCCGAATGTTGGGCGAACTGCGTCGAATAGAGTCCCAGGGTCACGTCCATCGTTGTCAAGGTCTTCAGAATTGCTGAATACCATTCGTTGAAGCTGCTCTCTGCTAGGAAAGTCGCAATCTCCACAGTCTTCGCGCCAGAATGCAAATGCTTGGGGGCTAACTTCAAAACACACGCGCTCAGACTTTCATTTGAATTTTGTGTGTTTCCTCCCAAGCACCGGCACAATAACTCGTCCTCCGAAAGAAAAAAACTGGTGCGTGAAGAAGGCCGATTTCAGGCAGGTGCATTTTTTTGTTCAAACACGAATAACAAACATTTCCGTTCCGTATTCGAGAAAAGCGTTTGAAGGGTGGATTCTAAACACTTTCATGGATCCAAAAATGCAATTGAAAAAAATGATATTTTTAACCAAAAGATAGTAAACCTCCCCTTAAGAAAGACAAGATACTTCCGCAATACGACATATCATGTCTTCCGTACACCTTTACAAACAGATTAGTTGCGAAATAGTAGAAAACAGTTCAGATGAAGCAATTGGTTTTTAGATATTACCTTGCCAGTTCCGGCAGCTGCATTGCAGCCACGTATTTACCTGGTCTTCATATATCAATAGCACAGTTCAGTGATAAACAGGAAATTTATCTGGTGGCGTTTGTGTTATTCTTCTATTAACGTCTAGAATTTCTTCCTTTAATGCCAGTCAATAATAGCCAGTTGTCGTCAGACTATCGATTTCGATCCATAATGCCCCCCTTCTGACCTTTCGGGAAAAGGGAAACCGAATACAGCTGCTGGAAAATATACGTAATGTAAACAGTAAATTATAAAATATTTAAAAAATACTAATTACGTATGTATGGGAAATACGATCTTAAAAGTGTAATGAGACATACCTGAATAAAACAGAAGCAGCCTACCATTAGCGTAATGCGATTAAGTCAAATCGACATCGCTATAAGATATAAACAAATTAAGCTTAATGGTCGAACAGACATGATAATACAGAACCGGGAGAATCACAATGTGAACAACGTTGCTGATCACAGAAATGGGATACAGCTTCGACACGAAAAACATTGCTGTAATGAAAACTCGTGTTATCGTTGTTGTGGTCTTCAGTCCAGAGAGTGGTCTCATGCAGCGCTCCCTGACACTCCATCCTGTGAAAGCCTATTCATCTCCGAGTAATTACTGCAACATACATTCTTCTGAATCTGCTTAGTGTATTCATCTCTTGGTCTCCGTCCACGCTGCCCTCCAATGCTAAATTTGTGATCCCTTGGTGCCTCATAACGTGTCCTACCAACTGATCCCTTCCTCTAGTCAAATTGTGCCACAAATTCGTCTTCTCCCAAATTCCATTCAGTACCTCCTCATTTGTTACGTGATCTACCCATCTAATCTTTACGATTATTCTGTCGCACGACGTTTCGGAAGCTTCTATTCTTTTCTTGTCTAAACTATTTACCGTACATGTTTCACTTCCAAACAAATACTTTAGGAAAGAACGTCCTGGGACTTAAATGTATACTCAATTTTAGCAAATTTCTCTTCCTTCGAAACGCCTACTTTGCCATAGCCAGCCAACATTATATATCTCCCTAAATCGACCATCGTCAGTTACTTTGCTTCTCAGGTAGCAATACTCATCTACTACTTTCAGTGTCTCACTTCTAATTGCCTCAGTATCAGCTCATCTAATATGACTACATTCCATTATCCTCGTTTTGCTCTTGTTGATGTTCATCTTATAGCCTTCTTTGAAGACACTGTCCATTCCGTTCAAATGTTCTTCCAGCTCCTTTACAATGTCATCGCCAAACTTCAAAGTTTTTATTTGTTCTGCATGTATTTTAATTCCTTCTCCAAATTTTTCTTTTGTTCCCTTTATTGCTTGCTCAATACACAGACTGAATAACATCGGGGGTAGGCTAAAACCGTGTCTCACTCCCTTCTCAACCACTGCTTCCCTTTCGTGCTCCTCGAGTCTTCTGTACAAAATGCAAATAGCCTTTCGCTCCCTGTATTTTACCCCTGCCACCTTTAGAATCTGAAAGAGTGTATTCCAGTCAAAAGTTTTCTCTAAACCTACAAATGCTAGAAAAGTACGTCTGCCTTTGCTTAACATATCAAGTCGTAGGGTCAGTATTGCCTCACGTGTTCGAACAATTCTGCGGAATCCAAACTGATCTTCCCTGAGGTCGGCTTCTACCAGTTTTTCCATTCGCCTGTAAACAATTCTTGTTAGTATTTTGCAACGGTGCCTTATTAAACTGATAGTTCGGTATCTTTCACACCTGTCAACACCTGCTTTCTTTGGGACTGGAATTATTATATTCTTTGAAGTCTGGGGGTATTTCGCCTCATGCATTTTTCTCACCAAGTGGAACAGTTTGGTCATAGCTGGGTCACTCAAGACTATCAGTACTTGTAATGAATGTTGTCTACTCCCGGGGCCTCGGTCGACTTAGATGTTTCAGTACTCGGTCAAATTCTTCACGTAGTATCGCATCTCCCATTTCATCTTCATCTACTTCCTCTTCCATTTCTATAATACTTCCCTCAAGTACGTCGTCCTTGTATGTACCCTCTATTTACTCCTTAAACCTTTCTACTTTCCCTTCTTTGTTTAGAACTGGTTTTCCATCTGAGCTCTTGATATTCATACAAATGGCTCTCTTTTCTCCAAAGGTCTCTTTAATTTTCCTGTAGGCAGTATCTATCTTACTCCTAGTGCTACCTGATTCTGCATCCTTACATTTGTCCTCTGACCTTCGCTGCTTACCGTTTTGCACTTCTTGTCTATCTCATTTTTGACACGTTTGTGTTCCTTTTCGCCGGCTTCATTTACTGAATTTTTATATTTTCTCCTTTCACCAATTAACTTCAATATCTCTTGTGTTCCCCAAGGATTTCTGCTAGCCCTGGTCGTTTTACCTACTTGATCTTCTGCCACCTTCACTCTTTCACCTCTCAAAGATACCCATTCTTCTTTTATTGTATTACTTTCCCCTGAACTTTTGAAGTGTTCCATAATTCTCTCTCTCAAACTGTCTACAACCTTTGGTTCTTTCAGTTTATCCATGTCCAATCTTCTTAAATTCCTACAGTTTTGCAGTTGATTCAGTTTTAATCTTCATTTCATAACCAATAGATTGTGGTCAGAGTCCATATCTGCCCATGGAAAGTCTTACAATTTAAAAGCTGGTTCCTAAATCTCTGTTTTACCATTATATAATCTCTCTGGAACCTTCCAGTGTCTTCATGCCTTTTTCATGCATACAACCTTCTTTCATGATTCTTAAATCAAATGTTAACTATGTTTAAGTTGAGCTCTGTGCAAAACTCTACCAGGCGGTTTCCTGTTTCCTTCCTAACCCCCAGTCCATATTCACCTACTACTTTTCCTTCTCTTCCTTTTCCTACTATCTCACAAACATCATACAAATACGTACGCAAAATTACGTAACAATCTTACAATGAATTAAAAACTATTCTGGAACTAAAATGTTTTAAAAACTGGATAGAGCACAAAGTGAAATGCATCAAAAATAGGCAGACGAAAGCATTTCTTTCAACTCTATTGAAAAAGGAAATGCGTGATTGACAGAATGTGATGCCGAAAAGCTGTAGATCTAGCGGCAAATTTAGCTAACAATACTTTAGCTAATGAAATGCAATGTATAAAGTTTAATGAGCTAATAGAATTACATAAATATGATGAAAATAAACCATAAAAAGAGAAGTTAAACGACAAAACGTATGAGTGGAATACGTAATCAGCGATGCCCTCTGCTGGCGTAAATTTCGCAATGCGGTGTAGGCAAGTACTGGTTAACAACGTCTTACAGCAGTTGTAATCAAACACAGATTTTTTATGTCAGACAAAAACGTCATCATGCTATAGCATACTGTCATACTCATGCATGCACAGCATTGAACTGTGAAGAGAGTGAAGGCATTTCCGTTCCCAGCGGCATCACGGACGCTGCCTGTAGCTTTTGTGGGAGCCATGAAGTTACGCAAGCTGTCAATTATTTACACGCTGTTATACACCGCACATTTGGCACACAAAGGGCGTGATGCACTGTCGCCTTTTCTGACAAGCGACGTAATTGCCTGCCAAAACGTCGCGTTTCAATCTGCATAGGGAATAAAGCAGGGAACACATTATCTGCTCCGTTGGGTGATCTGTTGGCCGAATTTCTGACGATGCCATCAGTTCAGCAGACTTCCAGTACAATTTGCCTAAATTCTGAAATATTTTCCTAATTAACTGAATCGCTCGTAACTTGCAAAATATTGCAGCAACGTCACCTTGTATTGGCACATCAGAGAGAACAATACAACATTGAGTACATTGTGCTGCATTTTAAAACTTTTGGTACGATGTTTCACACTGATTTCAAGTCTGATTTTGATATGTCTGTATCACGCCAGATTTTTGTACAAATAACATCTAATGTCTTAGGCGAAATCACATTTCTTTTTACCAACATGAAGTTTTTTTTGATTCCATTAAAAATAAATTA
Organism: Schistocerca nitens; assembly: GCF_023898315.1. NCBI lineage: Eukaryota > Metazoa > Arthropoda > Insecta > Orthoptera > Acrididae > Schistocerca > Schistocerca nitens. The sequence goes on along the minus strand of NC_064619.1, from coordinate 47,058,418 downwards.
TTTACACTGGTGTCCAAAATTAAAGCAACAAACCGCTATTTCCCCGTCCTGAGTTTAATACACGATATAATCATACAAACTGTAAACAGATGTCGGTATAATCGTGTTCTGCATGGAAGATGGTGTCCCGGTCAACAGAAAGCCACTCCAATGATGACGTCAGGGCAATTAGTAAACGTGTTTGCAGGGTAGTCCCACACCCACAATCGATGCAGCATGGTACAGAGAAGACGCCTACCAGTAGCCCGAGGGTTTAATGTGAATAGTTTCGATATGTCTGGGTTGTGGCAATAGTTTGCAGAAACCGAAACTGTATCCAGAAGACAAGTTCAGGGCCGACCATGTGTGACATCAAAGCGAGAGAAAAGCTATTTGGCTGTAATTACTCGACGGTGCCATCTTAGTAGTGAACGGGAACTGACATCTGACCTCGCAGCATCAACTGAACGTTTTGTATCGAGTTGACCGGTGTACACAAGGCTTCGGCGGGGTGTCTTTCACAGAAGGAAACATCTAGAGTGGAGTCACCAACATGCCACCCAGACGGTTGAATAGTGGGTCAATGATATTTTCACAGATGAGCCCCGATTTGATCTGGAGAGTGATTCTCAGGAATTCTCATCTGGAGGGAACGTGGACCACGATTTCGAGACCCTAAAATTGTGGAAAGACACCGATATCGAGGAGGATCGCTAACGGTGTGGGCAGGGATCACGCTGACCGCTTCAACACCTCTTCGTGAAATTGTACGCGTGAATCGGCAAGGTTTAACTGCTGTCAGATATCGTAACGACATCTTGGGACCTCATGTGCGGTTGTTGCGAGACGCACAGAGCCCAGACTTCGTATTGATGGACGATAATGCTCGATATCAGAGAGCACGGTTTGTTGATACCAGAATGAGATTTTCACTCTGCAGCGGAGTGCGCCCTAATATGAAACCTCCTGGCAGATGAAAACTGTGTGCCGGACCGAGACTCGTACTAGGCACTTGCTCGCTCTCACGATTCGAATCCCATAGAGAATGTCTGGAGTGCACTAGGGAGACGGGTTGCATCACGTCGGCATCCATCAACCACTCTCCAAGACTTGCGAGCAGCTCTGCAGGCAGAATGGGCATCATTGCGTCGACATTGGACTGACTTCATCGTTCACAGCATGCCGTCGGGCCTTTATTGCTGACAGTGGTGGTCATACCCCATAGTGAGCACATTAACCAGTTGTCGGAATGTATGTGCAAATACGTTAAGTCGGAAAAGAAGTTTTCCTTTACCGTTATAAACGTCGCAGTCGTTTACGTTCTGTATTCTTTCGCATTGTTTCTATTATACCATCAACCGTTTATACTGTTCCGTGGCAAAAAAAAAAAAAAAAAAAAAAAAAAAACGCAACGTTGAAAAATTTCCGTTTGTTGCTTTAATTTCGAGCACCAGTGTATTTTGTAACCATGTATAGAGCCAATAACACGCTGTATTAGAGTAGACGACAGTATATGTTCACTTAAAAATGGTAATAATTATTACAAAAACACCACACATGTGTGATGACAATTTAATTTCCCTTCTCTGATTCGCTGCATCAAGTCTTACATGACACTGGGGCGAAACTTCCCTTCCTGGATTGTCTCCCTTAACCACTGCCACATTTCTTTAGCACTTTGCATTTCGCCATACCTGATATGTCTTTTCCATCTCCTTGATCTACAGGTGAAAACCGTTCTACTTGTTCCTCACTGACATCGCCGAGGTCCACAGGGAAAAATTCAACATATTAATGTAAAACATGAAGCTTCACACTCATGTTGAATCCTAATTTCATAAAACTCTGCAACACCACAATTTAAGAACTTGATTTTTGTAGTGTCCAAAACGGTGGACACTACTTCAAGTCAAACCCAACACTTTTTCACTGTATTCATAATAAGGATAGATTGTTGAGTTATTGAGTTAAAATTTGTGCCAGGAGTTGAAGCCGGGTCTCCTGCTTACTAATCAAGTGTGTGACCCACTACACAATCTTGATAATGAGGCTGACACAGCTGCACGAACCATCCTAGTCGTGTGTCCTGCCTTACACGAACTTCGACTCACATCTTAGCCCATTTTTCTCTTCTTGAATTATCAGTATTGTCGAGGCTCTCCAATACTGGAATAACACCCGAGATTTGTACTACAGTAGCCAGTGGGTGATGTGTTGATCTGATGTAATTACATTATCCTGGAGACGTTTTGAGTGTCAACTTTATCTTCAATAAAAATAGAAGTTGAAGAGTTGGCTGCTCGGGCTGTGCCTGGAGATAGGCAGTGGATAGGAGGCCAGTTGCTGAAGTCTCACGAAACAGCGAGTCTTAGCCAGTGCCTCATGGAACAAGTTTGAATGGGATGGTGGCCGGACAAGTCGACGGACAGCACGCATGCGTCTGCTCTGTGGACAACCATGAGGTGGAGCGTGTAATGGTTCTTTATTTGCTTGATCATTACGGCACTGCAACCCCAGTTCTCGATACCAGTAATATCGTACTACTTTTCTGCGAAATAATAGACATATTTTTGAGACAATATTCACATTTCGATTTATTAATTTATGGGTACTCCGACCCCCCCAAGAACCATGGACCTTGCTGTTGGTGGGGAGGCTTGCGTGCCTCAGCGATACAGATAGCCGTACCGTAGGAACAACCACAACGGAGGGGTATCTGTTGAGAGGCCAGACAAACGTGTGCTTCCTGAAGAGGGGCAGCAGCCTTTTCAGTAGTTGCAAGGGCAACAGTCTGGATGATTGACTGATCTGGCCTTGTAACATTAACCAAAACGGCCTTGCTGTGCTGGTACTGCGAACGGCTGAAAGCAAGGGGAAACTACGGCCGTAATTTTTCCCGAGGGCATGCAGCTTTACTGTAAGATTAAATGATGATGGCGTCCTCTTGGGTAAAATATTCCGGAGGTAAAATAGTCCCCCATTCGTATCTCCGGGCGGGGACTACTCAAGAGGATGTCGTTATCAGGAGAAAGAAAACTGGCGTTCTACGGATCGGAGCGTGGAATGTCAGATCCCTTAATCGGGCAGGTAGGTTAGAAAATTTAAAAAGGGAAATGGATAGGTTAAAGTTAGTTATAGTGGGAATTGGTGAAGTTGGGTGGCAGGAGGAACAAGACTTCTGGTCAGGTGACTACAGGGTTATCAACACAAAGTCAAATACGGGTAATGCAGGAGTAGGCTTAATAATGAATAGGAAAATAGGAATGCGGGTAAACTACTACAAACAGCATAGTGAACGCATTATTGTGGCCAAGATAGATACGAAGCCCACACCTACTACAGTAGTACAAGTTTATATGCCAACTAGCTCTGCAGATGACGAAGAAAGTGAAGAAATGTATGATGAAATAAAAGAAATTATTCAGATAGTGAAGGGAGACGAAAATTTAATAGTCATGGGTGACTGGAATTCGAGTGTAGGAAAAGGGATAGAAGGAAACGTAGTAGGTGAATATGGATTGGGGCTAAGAAATGAAAGAGGAAGCCGCATGGTAGAATTTTGCACAGAGCACAACTTAATCATAGCTAACACTTGGTTTAAGAATCATGATAGAAGGTTGTATACCTGGAAGAATCCTGGAGATATTAAAAGGTATCAGATAGATTATACGTATAATGGTAAGACAGAGATTTAGGAACCAGGTTTTAAATTGTAAGACATTTCCAGGGGCAGATGTGGACTCTGACCACAATCTATTGGTTATGACCTGTAGATTAAAACTGAAGAAACTGCAGAAAGGTGGGAATTTAAGGAGATGGGACCTGTACAAACTGATTAAACCAGAGGTTGTACAGAATTTCAGGCAGAGCATAAGGGAACAATTGACAGGAATGGGGGAAAGAAATACAGTAGAAGAGGAATGGGTAGCTTTGAGGGATGAAGTAGTGAAGGCAGCAGAGGATCAAATAGGTAAAAAGACGAGGGATAGTAGAAATCCTTGGGTAACAGAAGAAATATTGAATTTAATTGATGAAAGGAGAAAATATAAAAATGCAGTAAATGAAAGGAATACAAACGTCTCAAAAATGAGATCGACAGGAAGTGCAAAATGGCTAAGCAGGGATGGCTAGAGGACAAATGTAAGGATGTAGAGGCTTTTCTCACTAGGGGTAAGATAGATACTACCTACAGGAAAATTAAAGAGACCTTTGGAGATAAGAGAACCACTTGTATGAACATCAAGAGCTCAGATGGAAACCCAGTTCTAAGGAAAGAAAGGAAAGCAGAAAGGTGGAACGAGTATATAGAGGGTCTATACAAGGGCGATGTACTTGAGGGCAATATTATGGAAATGATGTACATGAAGATGAAATGGGAGATAAGATACTGCGTGAAGAGTTTGACAGATCACTGAAAGACCTGAGTGGAAACAAGGCCCCCGGAGTAGACAACATTCCATTGGAACTACTGACGGCCTTGGGAGAGCCAGTCCTGACAAAACTCTACCATCTGGTGAGCAAGATGTATGAAACAGGTGAAATACCCTCAGACTTCAAGAAGAATATAATAATTCCAATCCCAAAGAAAGCAGGTGTTAACAGATATGAAAATTACCGGACAATCAGTTTAATAAGCCACAGCTGCAAAATACTAACACGAATTCTTTACAGACGAATGGAAAAACTAGTAAAAGCCGGCCTCGGGGAAGATCAGTTTGGATTCCGTAGAAATACTGGAACACGTGAGGCAATACTGACCTTACGACTTATCTTAGAAGAAAGATTAAGGAAAGGCAAACCTACGTTTCTAGCATTTGTAGACTTAGAGAAAGCTTTTGACAATGTTGACTGGACTACTCGCTTTCAAATTCTAAAGGTGGCAGGGGTAAAATACAGGGAGCGAAAGGCTATTTACAATTTGTACAGAAACCAGATGGCAGTTATAAGAGTCGAGGGACATGAAAGGGAAGCAGCGGTTGGGAAGGATGTAAGACAGGGTTGTTGCCTCTCCCCGATGTTATTCAATCTGTATATTGAGCAAGCAGTAAAGAAAACAAAAGAAAAATTCGGAGTAGGTATTAAAATCCATGGAGAAGAAATAAAAACTTTGAGGTTCGCCGATGACATTGTAATTCTGTCAGGGACAGCAAAGGACTTGGAAGAGCAGTTGAACGGAATGGATGGTGTCTTGAAGGGAGGATATAAGATGAACATCAACAAAAGCAAAACGAGGATAATGGAATGTAGTCGAATTAAGTCGGGTGATGTTGAGGGTATTAGATTAGGAAATGAGACACTTAAAGTAGTAAAGGAGTTTTGCTATTTGGGGAGCAAAATAACTGATGATGGTCGAAGTAGAGAGGATATAAAATGTAGACTGGCAATGGCAAGGAAAGCGTTTCTGAAGAAGAGAAATTTGTTAACTTCGAGTATAGATTTAAGTGTCAGGAAGTCATTTCTGAAAGTATTTGTATGGAGTGTAGCCATGTATGTAAGTGAAACATGGACGGTAAATAGTTTGGACAAGAACAGAATAGAAGCTTTCGAAATGTGGTGCTACAGAAGAATGCTGAAGATTAGATGGGTAGATCACATAACTAATGAGGAAGTATTGAATAGGATTGGGGAGAAGAGAAGTTTGTGGCACAACTTGACCAGAAGAATGGATCGGTTGGTAGGACATGTTCTCAGGCATCAAGGGATCACCAATTTAGTATTGGAGGGCATCGTGGAGGGAAAAAATCGTAGGGGGAGACCAAGAGATGAATACACTAAGCAGATTCAGAAGGATGTAGGTTGCAGTAGGTACTGGGAGATGAAGAAGCTTGCACAGGATAGAGTAGCATGGAGAGCTGCATCAAACCAGTCTCAGGACTGAAGACCACAACAATAACAACAGGTACTCCGATGTATCGATGTATTACAGTGATATGGTTCTTGTGTGTATTCATTTCTGTGAGACTGTCATAATCTTTGACTTACTTGTAACCGTTTTGGCGCGAAGGCACAGAGAGCAGTCTTTGTTTCACTTTGCAGAAGTTAAGTTGTTATTTCGCTTTGTAAAAGAACAGTCAAGTCTTATGTTTGGTGAAAGTGGAAATTAAATATATGAAGACTGGTACAAAACTGTTTTCTTGATGATGTGACAATTAAGAAAGATGTATATGTGAATTTACAAGAAGTTTAATAAAAATGTGGATCGTGAACACCAAGTCAAAAATTTTTTCTACCATACCATTGTTCTGATCTGGGATTGTTTGATCATTAAGAATTTCCTCAAAAACGCATTTGTTAGGTCTTCAAATATTGCTAAAGTACAGATCTGGACCTTCTAGCAGTCAAAGTGGGATCCCCCTAGAATCAACAAGATGAGCCATAACAACTTCGAGGAAATCTACGTGGGAATCCATTCAAAATAAGTGCCAAAATTAATGACATTTTTACAGGGATTTCATTATTTCCATTCTGACGATACCATCCACAGTCAATAACTTTGTTGTTGCCCGATAAAGCGAAAATATGCTGCGTGAGCAACATTATTAATTTGATTTCTAACCCACTTTGCAAGTGGTGGTATTGTTAGAAGCTGTTGTCTTTACTTGGACAGACGGACACTAATTCCAGAGGAGGCGAAGGAGCGGCTTTCACTAATCATAAGGGCACTGACAGTGCTTTTGGAGCTCATGGTGGCAGCCTGGTGACGTCGGGATTGTGGTGGTGCACCTGCGACGAGTCTCCAGTATGGAGACTTTATCAACTGAAGCGCCAATCACGCTGGTGTAGACATGCCTATTCAGATACAGAGATATGCAAACAGGAAGAATACGGCGCTGCTTCGGCAACGCCTACATAAGAGAATAAGTGTCTGGCGCAGTTGTTAGATCGGTTACTGCTGCTACAGTGGCAGATTATCCAGACTTAAAAGAGTCTGAACGTGCTGTTATAGTCGGCGCACGGGCGATGGGACACATCATCTCCGAGGTAGCGATGAAGTGGGGATTTTGCAGTACAAACATTTCATGAGTGTACCGTGAATATCAGGAGTCCGGTAAAACATCAAATCTCCAACATCGCTGCGGCCGGATAAAGATCCTGCAAGAGAGGACCTACGACGACTGAGGAGAGTTTTTAAACGTGACAAAAGTGCAACCCTTCCGCAAATCCCTGCAGATTTCAGTGCTGGGCCATCAAAAAGCGTCAGCGTGTGAACCATTCAATGAAAAATCATCGATATGCGCTTTCGGAACCGAGGGCCCACCCGTGTACCATTGACGACTGCACGGCACAAAAGCTTTGCGCCTCGCCTGGGCCCGTCAACACCGACATTGGTCTGTTGATGGGTGTAAACATATTGCCTGGTCGGACTAGTCTCGTTTCAGATTGTATCGAGCGGATGGACGTGTGCGGGTATGGAGACAAGCTCATGAATCCATGAACCCTGCATGTCAGCAGGGAAGGTTTAAGCTGCTCTAGGGTATGTAATGCTGTGGAGCGTGAGCAGTTGTAGTGATATGGGACCCCTGATACGTCTAGATGCGACTCTGGCAGGTAACACGCATGTAAGCATCCTATCCCATCACCTACATCCATTCATGACCGTTGTGAATTCCTACTTACTTGGGCAATTCCAGTAGGAAAATGCGACAACCCACACGTCCAGAATTGCCACAGATTGGCTCCAGGAACAGTCTTCTGAGTTTGAACACTTCCGCTGGCCACATAACCCCCTATATATGAACATTATTGAGCATATTTGCGATGCCTCGTAGTCTTACGGACTTACGGTCAGCCCTGCAGCATCCATGGTGTCTATTCCCTCCAGCATTACTTAACACATTAGTCGAGTGCATGCCACGTCGTGTTACAGCAATTCTGCGTTCTCGTAGGAGCCCAGCACGATGTTAGGTAGGTTTTCTAGTTTCTTTGGCTCTTCAGACAGAAATAATGCTCGCGTGGCCACCCCGCTCCCCCCTCCTCCCCGCATGACTTTGTAACATTTATACACTACTGGCCATTAAAACTGCTACACCAAGAAGATGACGTGTTACAGACGTGAAATTGAACCGACAGGAAGAAGATGCTGTGATATGCAAATGATTAGCTTTTCAGAGCATTCACACACGGTTGGAGCCGCGGCGACACCTACAACGTGCTGACATGAGGATAGTCTCCAACCGATTTCTCATGCACAAACAGCAGTTGACCGGCGTTGCCTGGTGAAACGTTGCTGTGATGCCTCGTGTAAGGTGGAGAAATGCGTACCATCACGTTTCCGACTTTGATAAAGGTAATGCGGAAGGCCGTGCTAGATCCCAACGGCCTCGTATCACTAACAGTCGAGATGACAGGCATCTTATCCGCATGGCTGTAACGGATCGTGCAGCCACGTCTCGATCCCTGAGTCAACAGATGGGAACGTTTGCAAGACAACAACCAGTTCGATGACGTTTGCAGCAGCATGGACTATCAGCTCGGAGACCGTGGATGCGGTTATCCTTGACGTACCATCACAGACAGGAGCGCCTGCGATGGTGTATTCAACGACGAACCAGGGTACACGAATGGCAAAGCGTCATTTTTTCGGATGAATCAAGGTTCTGTTTACAGCATCATGATGGTCGCATCCGTGTTTGGCGACATCACGGAGAACGCAGATTGGAAGTGTGTATTCGTCATCGCCATACTAGCGTATAACCCCGCATGTTGGTATGGGGTGCCATTGGTTACACGTCTCGGTCACCTCTTGTTCGCATTGTTACGACCCGTGGCTCTACCCTTAATTCGACCCCTGCGAAACCCTACATTTCAGCAGGATAATGCACGACCGCATGTTGCGGGTCCTGTATGAGCCTCTCTGTATACAGAAAATCTTCGACTGCTGACCTGGCCAGCGCATTCTCCAGATCTCTCACCAATTGAAAACGTCTGGTAAATGGTGGCCGAGCAGCTGGCTCGTCACAATACGCCAGTCACTACTCTTAATGAACTGTGGTATCGCGTTGAAGCTGCATGGGCAGCTGTACCTGTACACGCCATCCAAGCTCAGTTTGACTACATGTCCAGGCGTATCAAGGCCGCTATTACGGCCAGAGATGGTTGTTCTGGGTACTGATTTTTCAGGATCTATGCACCCATATTGCGTGAAAATGTAATCACACGTCAGTTCTAGTATAATATGTTTGTCCAGTGAATACCCGTTTATCATCTGCATTTCTTCTTGGTGCAGCAATTTTAATGGCCAGTAGTGTAATAACTCATTAAGTTTGAACTCTTTATGCGCTTATGATGGATGAAATTTAATTTATATCGCTAGCTTGAGTTTAGGAGCAGTAAGTCCCAGAATAATAACTGAGAGGTGAAGCTAGCCTTTCTCTTGAGACAGGGAATGTTTCTGTCGCTTTTCGAGGCGTTTATGTCGGAATGAGGGCTTATCCGAGTTTGGTAAGCTACTTGAGAGTGGAGCGCAGAGAGGGTTTCATTAGGCACGCAGCGATATATTACTGTCAGGCTGAAATTGTTCCTCGGCACGGCGCAGCGCTCACTGCGCAGCCAGCCTGAGTGAGCGGCGCTATCCACCTCCTACCCCCCCCCCCCCCCCGCCCCCCTCCCCGCCACGCGGCCTCTTCACCCACGCCTCTCCGCGCACGTGAGCGCCTCTCTAATTGGTCCGCCGCGCGCGATATGAGCAAACTTTTCCGCCGTCAGTCCGGCTGCGACAGGTGCGCCGTCGAAAGTACCTGCCGACGCCCCCCCCCCCCCCCTCGTCATGGCGGAGCGGACTTTAAAGCGTCACCTGCTGAAAACTGGGTGACGAAGACTAATGTCTCCTCACTCGACGGGTCGGAACGGCTTTCATCCGCGATTCAATTCCGTCTGACTACACCCGAGACTGGATTAATCGAAGCCAGTAATTTCTCAGGATTGATCATTTTGTCGCTTTCACACGGACCCTGTTGTAGAATCAGTATGTGACAGTTACCGAGTGATAGCTCTGTGCTAGCAGTGCCATCCGTATCTGCCGCACTTCCATATTTTCTCAGATTGGCCTCTCATTCTCAGCATTTATTCAGTCATTTATCTACTATGAACCGTTGCACCCTGTTATTTGGATAGCTAAAATAGGAGAGCGTGTAATAAAAAGTGTGATACAGCACTTGCCCACGAAAGGCAAAGGTCCCGAGTTCGAGTCTCGGTCCGGCACACAGTTTTAATCTGCCAGGAAGTTTCATATCGGCGCACGCTCCGCTGCAGAGTGAAAATCTCATTATGGAAACATCCCCCAGGCTGTGGCTAAGCCGTGTCTTCGCAACAACCTTTCTTTCTGGAGTGCTAGTTCTGCAAGGTTCGCAGGAGAGCTTCTGTAAAGTTTGGAAGGTAGGAGACGAGGTACTGGTAGAAGTAAGACTGTGAGGACGGGGCGTGAGTCGTACTTGGGTAGTTCAGTTGGTAGAGCACTTGCCCGCAAAAGGCAAAGGTCCCGAGTTCGAGTCTCGGTCCAGCACACAGTTTTAATATGCCAGGAAGTTTCAAAAGTGTACGTAATTATTATGCCAACGGCCTTTCCGTAACGGCTTCACTGGTTCCCTTCAGATCGCTGAAGTTAAGCGCTGTCGGGCTTGGCCAACGCTGAGGGCTGCCGAGGGCTGTTGGCAAGCGGGGTTCAACTAGTCCTTGTCGGGCGATTTGAGGAGCTGCTTGACTGAGAAGTAGCGAAAACTGACGCCGGCCAGGAGAGCGGTACGCTGACCACATGCTCCTCCATATCCGTATACATCAACGCCTATCAGCTGAGGGTGAAACGGCGGTCGGTCGGTACGACTGGACCTTCCGATGGTATTACAAACGGAACTAGGGAAATGAAAAGAAAAAAATATCTTCTACTACACCTTTATCAGTCACCTAACAACTAGTACTGCTGTTGGTACTACTGCTTCTGTTACTAAATGTGGTACTCTTTCTAGCAACCGGTTGTACTTGGGAAGCCGGAATGTGCAACATAGTACTTTTTATTTTGTCTTCTTCCCATCTTTTATTTCCCAAGTGTCAAGTCGCGTTTGTTAACTTTCGTGAGCCGGCCGGTGTGGCCGTGCGGTTCTAGGCGCTACAGTCTGGAACCGAGCGACCGCTACGGTAGCAGGTTCGAATCCTGCCTCGGGCATGGATGTGTGTTATGTCCTTAGGTTAGTTATGTTTAATTAGTTCTAAGTTCTAGGCCACTGATGACCTGAGAGGTTAAGTCGCATAGTGCTCAGAGCCATTTGAACCATTTTTTTTTTCGTGATGTATACTATGCATGTCAGCTGATACGAACGCGTGAACGCTACATGTGAAAAACTTAGCAAAGGTCTGCTTTGACACTGTAGATCATTACTTTTTATGGAACTTCAACCGCTTTAAAAATTATGTCGATGATATTAATTTTTAAGAAAGGTTGGTCCCATTCTAACATCCGTCCAAACTATTGTAAAGGCTATTTCTGAGGTTCGTCGTGAAACAAATACTTTTCACTGACACTTCAGATCTTACCTCAGTAATCTTGTAGATAATAGTGCACCCCGTAACATCCTGAAGAAGATCCCGCCAGAGAGGTCAGAAGGAAATATGACGTGGCCTAACAACCGACAAGATTTTAACTTTCGTATCGTCTAGATGTTGTGAGGGACAGTTGACTTTCCGACATACCCGTGTGGATTATACAATGATTCTCATCAGTTTGACTGGCTGAAAGTCAGTTCGCTCCCCAGTGGTTCATATGCATATAATGCAAGGAGTTGTGCAACGGATAGGTAATAGAACATGGTTGACTTCAGTAAGCACGACACTGGTTGTTGTACATTCGCCGGCAGCAGTGGCCGAGCGGTTCTAGGCGCTACAGTCTGGAACCGCGCGACCACTACGGTCACAGGTTCGAATCCTGCCTCGGACATGGATGTGTGTGATGTCCTTAGGTTAGTTAGGTTTAAGTAGTTCTAAGTTCTAGGGGACTGATGACCTCAGATGTTAAGTCTCATAGTGCTCAGAGCTATTTGAACCATTTTTTTTTTTGTACATTCCAAAAGATAATAAACAGGTGATAATCTAACAATGAGATGAAACAATTGCCACATTAATTCCTGTGTAATATAGTTTCTGCTGTCATGTGCATGGCTAACAAATTATCACATGACCTATTCAATTTCAGAAAATCAGGAAATGCTCGGAATACGAAAACTGACAACTACCGAAATGGGATAGTACTAACCTAACATTTCACTGTCCCGAGAAAGACTGGATGGTTAAGGTGAATTTGATACAACTGTAAGCTGTAAATGAATTACGGGAAGAGAAATCAGTTGGGACACAGCGTGATTGGTCACATCCACCGTAAGAAAGGGAAACTACCTCATGCAAATAACATCAGTGAGCGAGTCACGAATGAGCATTCAGACACTCGAGAAAACTACACGATTCACAGAACATAATCGACCCTGACACCAGGTCTACGAACTTTCAGTGAGTCTCTTCACTTGATTGCCCATGCTGCAGTTTTTCACCATGTTCTGTACTCATTAGTGTGGAATGTTAAGAGCGCAGTGGTCTGCTGCAAACATGAGACATATGAGACGCGGACTGCTGGAACAGACCTTCTCTACAGCTGCTTACATGTCACTGGATCAAGTGCACTGTTCCGTGTCTCCAGTCGAAGCGTTCTCTTCCAGCGCAGATTTCTCTCTCCTTTCTATATGCTTGCTCAGATCCCATGCACCAAAGAAAACGACTCTGCAAAGTGCTCGACAATGATATTTTTGTTAATAGGTCAACAATCTCCTCTGCTATCAACGTTAACAACCGTTCCACTTCCACGTTTGCAGTTGGACCACCCTGTATATGCTTACGTATTAGCCCTAATGTCTCATATCGTAACTTCGTGATGTATGTTGGGGACAGCAGAATCGGTCTGCAGTCACCTCCAGATGCCGGTTCTCTAAATTTGCCTCGAAAAGAACATCGCCTTCCTCCCAGGGATTCTCATTTGAGTTCCCAAAGCATCTCCGTAATACACGCGTCTTGTTCGAACCTGCTGGTAACAAAGCTAGTATTTCGGCTTTGAACTGCTTCTATGTCCTACTTCAGTCACATCTGGTACGGATCCCACACGCTCGAGCAGTACTCAAGAATAGGTCGCGCCAGCGTCCTAAATGCGGTCACCTTTACAGATGAACCACACTTTCCCAAAATTCTCCCAACAAACTGAAGTCGACCATTCACCTTCCGAACAACATTCCTCACACGCTCGTTCCATTTCATATCACACTGTAACGTTACGCCCAGATACTTGAACGACGTGACCGTGTCAAGGGTTAGCACACTGGACTCGCATTCGGGAGGACGACGGTTCAATCCCGTCTCCGGCCATCCTGATTTAGGTTTTCCGTGATTTCCCTAAATCGTTTCAGGCAAATGCCGGGATGGTTCCTTTGAAAGGGCACGGCCGATTTCCTTCCCAATCCTTCCCTAACCCGAGCTTTCGCTCCGTCTCTAATGACCTAGTTGTCGACGGGACGTTAAACACTAATCACCACCACCGTGTCAAGCAGCAGACCTCTAACGCTCTATCCGAACATTACAGGTTTGTTTTTCCTACTCATCCTTATTAGCTTACATTTCTCTACATTTAGAGCTAGCTTACATTCACCATATCAACTATAAATTTTGTCTAAGGGCATATTATGTCTTCCTGTAGTCACCCAACTTCGACACCTTATCACACACCACAGCATCATCGGCAAACAACCGCACTATTCATCGTAGCTTCTTACCATCATAATTTCCATATTCATTTGCTGCAACGTGATGGGCACTCTCGAAGACCGTTTCTTTCCATGACGCCCGACCAAAATTTCCTTGTCTCCACTGTACAATTGTTGACTGGTAGGGATGCCAGCATACTAACGTGTGGCTGAATTCTTCTTCTCCTGCCTTCCTGAACTCTATAAACGATGCAGGGAAACATTCCCCTAATTTAAGTTCAAATAAAGAACAGATGAATCAAAATAAAGAAACTGTATTAACACGAATGTTATCTGTGTGGTGGGAAGTTTTGTTTACAAGTGGTGACGTGATTAAAAAAAGAAGAGGGACTCCACGCTGGTTCTAACGCAAGAAAACATTAATGCAGTAAGATAATAATTCAGCATTCTGCAGAAATGTCTGCTCGAAAACAGGCTAAAGCTATTCAGTAAACTGGTGGAATGTGCGTCGAATTTTACAAGAGGACTTGTGATTTCGTCCGTACAAGATGGTCACTGTTTAACAATTGTTTGAATGTGTTTATGACAATCGTGTGAGGTCATGCGCAAACATCATTCAACTTGGGTTCGATTCCCGGCGAGGCCGGAAATCTTCTCTGTTCGAGGATTGGGTAGCGAATGGTCTTTTTCCTCGTTTCGTCATAACTCATACTGAAATCGCCTTCATTGACTCATATCAAAAGTCCAAGCGTACGTAACTTCATACCAGGGTATGACGTGGCCCTAATGAACGTTCTAAATTGTCGCAACACACTGACGTATCTTCCACTGGTGAGATGGCAGTATGGGCATGTCCCGAAAAGAAATCCTTGAGAATGCGCCTGATTATGCTATGATCCTTCGCAGCGATGAAGCACATTTTCGCTAATCATGGTGCGTTAATCGTCGAAATTTCTGATACTTCAGTGGACACAACCTTTGTCAACATCATGAAAACCGACTACGTATGACTGTGTAACTGAATCATTCACAGCTGGGAGATTTGATAATTTGTCCTTGCTGTTTTGAAGAGGATGTTCCCACTGTCACAGCAAACTCTCAACAATACAATCACGTGACCAAAACCTTTTTTGCTCTTCACCAGTATTCAGCGATCTGCAGTTTGTCCAGGTAATATTTCAGCAGCACGGAGACATCGCTCTAACAGCTTAGACTTATCTACAACCGCTGAGACATGTTTGCCGGCCGGAGTGGCCGTGCGGTTCTAGGCGCTACAGTCTGGAGCCGGGCGACCGCTACGGTCGCAGGTTCTAATCCTGCCTCGGGGATGGATGTGTGTGATGTCCTTAGGTTAGTTAGGTTTAATTAGTTCTACGTTCTAGGCGACTGATGACCTCAGAAGTTAGGTCGCATAGTGCTTAGAGCCATTTGAACCATTTGAACCTCAGAAGTTAAGTCGCATAGTGCTCAGAGCCCTTTGAGCCAATTTGAGACATGTTTTCCTCGGACGCTTAATTGCTTCACGTGTTAATGTCCTCTGACCAACGTGCTCACCGGACATTACACCCTACGACTGTTTACTGTGACAGTATCTTAAGGCTGAGGTGTTTAAACGTTGGCCCAGTACTTTTCCTGCCCTAAGAAATGCAATACGGGAAGAAACTGGTCTTATTCTTCAAGAAATGATCGTTAGTAGAATGCACCACTTGAGTAAAACACTGTTTAATAAACCAAAAATTTCCATTGAAACAACGTTCGTGTTAATACAGTTTATTTATTTTCGCCGATTTGTTTCTTATTTGAACTTTAAATCAGGGAGGATGTTTTGCCACATCCTGTACCTGCAGTATCGTCCAAGAACCGTCGGATCGACTCTTCCCTCGATGCTGTTAGAGTGACCCATTGTCCTTAATGCCTGACGGCGGTTACCCACTGTGTCTTCGCAGAGCACGCAGTACCACGACGTGTACTCCGGAATGTCCACACTGCCACAGGCGCTGCTAAAATTCACCTCTCATTTCATTTAATACAGATACGTAGCATATTGGCAGTGACTGATAGGAAATGCTTCAGCCTGCTCGACGAGAGACGAACTCTCGTAGTTCATTTCTTTCCGGTGTTGGGGAGAGATTCATATTTTCTCTTGTCTGTGTTTAAAGTATCCTATTCGTTTTGCCACAATTTTAAGATGCGATTTTGTATTAATCTTTTCCGTGTTGCTCTCACTTCCAACTATCATTCACACTGCCGTTTAATCGCACTTACTGAACGAATAACCGGCCAGTGTGGCCGCACGGTTCTAGGCGCTTCAGTCTGGAACCACGCGACCGCTACGGTCGCAGGTTCGAATCCTGCCTCGGGCATGGATGTGTGTGATGCCCTTAGATTAGTTAGGTTTAAGTAGTTCTACGTCTAGGGGACTGATGACCTCAGATGTTAAGCCCCATAGTACTCAGAGCCATTTGAACCATTTGACCTGAACGAATGTAGAATATCTCTTTCCCTGATTTTCGAGTCCAATAGCCATACTCCTAGTATTACAAAAACTCCATGCCATAGGTTACTGTTAATCGCAGTCGGGATTGATAAACAGTGTGCTTCCGGGACTACCGCCGAGTCGTTGGTTCCATTCTATGCATAAAATTAATCTACAACTAGGTACAACACCCGGAAGCATAACATTGTAAAACCTAAATTTTCTATTTTCGATATTTATGAGTTAATGCATTGTGGTTGTACCTTTCCTACCTTTCTCTGAACGACGTGCATTTACACTATGTGATCAAAAGTATCCGGACACCTGGCTGAAAATGACTTACAGGTTCGTGGCGCCCTCCATCGGTAATGCTGGGATTCAATATGGTGTTGGCCCACCCTTAGTCTTTATGACAGCTTCCACTTTCGCAGGCATACGTTCAATCAGGTTCTGGAAGGTTTCTTGAGGATTGACAACCCATACTTCACGGAGTTCTGCACTGAGGAGAGTTCACGTTGTCGATCGGTGCGGCCTTGCTCGAAATCGGCGTTCCAAAACATTGCAAATGTGTTCTATAGAATTCAGGTCATAACTCTGTGCAGACCAGTCCATTACACTCCGCCACCGGCCGTGCATTATGAACAGGAGTTCGATCGTGTTGAAAGATGCAATCGCCATCTCCGAATTGCTCTTCAACAGTGAGAAGCAAGGAGGTGCTTAAAACGTCAATGTAGGCCTGCGCTGCGATAGTGCCTCGCAAAACAACAAGGGATGCAAACCCCTCCATGAAAAATACGAGCGATCTAATGCGCTGCAGTCGTGGACTGTTCGGCTGGTCCCGGTGGAGGTTCGAGTCCTCCCTGGGGCATGGGTGTGTGTGTTTGTCCTTAGGATACTTTAGGTTAAGTGGTGTGTAAGCTTAGGGACTGATGACCTTAGCAGTTAAGTATCATAGGATTTCACACACATTTTTGAAGAACACGACCAAACCATAACACCACTGCCTCCGAATTTTACTGTTGGCACTATACAAGCTGGCAGACGCCTTTCACTGGGCATTCACCATGCCCACGCCCTGCCATCGGATCCCCGCATTGTGTACCGTGATTCGCCACTCCACAAAACGTTTTTCCATTGTTCAATCGTCCAATGTTTACGCTCCTTACACTAAATGAGGCGTCGTTTGGCATTAACCGGCGTGATGTGTAGCTTGTGAGCAGCCGCTCGACAATGACATCCAAGTTTTCTCACCGCCCTCCTACCTGTCATAATACTTGCAGTGGATCCTGGTGCAGTTTGGAATTCCTGTGTGATGGTCTTGGATAGATGTCTGCCTATTACACATTATGACCCTCTTCAATTGTCGGCGGTATCTGTCAGTCAACAGACGAGGTCGGCCTGTACGCTTTAGTGATGTACGTGTCCCTTCACGTTTCCCCTTCACTATCACATCGGAAACAGTGGATCTATGGAAGGATAGGAGTGTGGAAATCTCGCGTACAGGCGTGTGACACAAGTGACACCCAACCACCTGACCACGTTCGAAGTCTGCGAGTACCGCGGAGCTCCCCATTCTGCTCTCTTACGAGGTTTAATGACTACCGACGTCGCTCATATGGAGTAACTGGAAGTAGGTATCAGCACAATGCACCTAATATGGAAAACGTTTGTTTTTGGAGTGTCCGAACATTTTTGTTCACATAGTGTATGTTGCAGCACAAACTAACAGGGAAAAGTAAAAGAATACAGCAACTGAAATAGAAAGCGGTTACGTTGTTATCGTCAATATGCCTCGTTTATCAACCACAGCTGTAAACAGCCTCCTAGAATTCCACATACGTACGGTCTTCAGTATTTGGCATTCAAGGTCGTCGCCTCTGTCGTTAATCCATCTTATTTATCTCGTGCTCAGTTCCTTTTCTCATCACGAGTAATCCAAGACAGACTATCCTTAATCTGTCTCCTTCAATTTGCCTCAGTATACGGCCTGGACATCTCAGTTCCGTTTCATAGTAGACTCTACCACTGCCTCGATTTGTGTGTTTTCTCTTATCAATTTATTTACGTTTCTGTCCCTTCTACTTGGATGTAAAATTGCATCTTCCCAATGCTTAGCAGAGGTTGAAAATACATCTTGTAAATTACTTTATTTTCACACGACCTGTTTCGGGCTGTTATAAGCCCATCCTTAGGTATCGTACTGGAAATAGCAAGCGACGGGAGATATTTCTCACACGCTGCAACACACATAAAAAACAAACAAAAAAAACAATTTTTTTCAAAAAAGTTTTAAAAACCGGTCGGACAGTGTGGTACAAATCCTATGTCAATGCGCTAGTGGTACCAGACAGTACTACGGACGACTGCCTGGGTAGGGAATATACAGGATGGTCCATTGATCGTGACCGGGCCAAATATCTCACGAAATAAGCATCAAACCAAAAAACTACAAGGAACGAAACTTGTCTAGATTGAAGGGGGAAACCATATGGCGCTATGGTTGGCCTGCTAGATTGCGCTGCCATAGGTCAAACGGATATCAACTGCGTTTTTTTAAATAGGAACCCCGATTTTTTTACATATTCGTGTAGTACGTAAATAAATATGTTTTAGTTGGACCAATTTTTTCGCTTTGTGGATGGCGCTGTAATAGTCACAAACATATGGCTCTCAATTTTAGACGATCAGTTGGTAACAGGTAGGTTTTTTAAATTAAAATACAAAACGTAGGTACGTTTGAACATTTTATTTCGGTTGTTCCAATGCGATACATGTGCCTTTGTGAACTTATCATTTCTGAGAACGCTTGCTGTTACAGCGTGATTACCTGTAAATACCACATTAATGCAATAAATGCTCAAAATGATGTCCGTCAACCTCAGTGCATTTGGCAATACGTGTAACGACATTCCTCTCAACAGCGAGTAGTCCGCCTTCCGTAATGTTCGCACATGCATTGACAATGCGCTGACGCATGTTGTCAGGCGTTGTCGGTGGATCACGATAGCAAATATCCTTCAACTTTCCCCACAGAAAGAAATCCGGGGACGTTAGATTCGACGAACGTGCTTCGACGACCAATCCACCTGTCATGAAATATGCTGTTCAATACCGCTTCAACCGCACGCGAGCTACGTGCCGGATATCCATCATGTTGGAAGTACATCGCCATTCTGTCATGCAGTGAAACATCTTGTAGTAAAATCGGTAGAACATTACGTAGGAAATCAGCATACATTGCACCATTTAAATTGCCATCGATAAAATGAGGGCCAATTATCCTTTCTCCCATAATGCCGTGCCATACATTAACTCGCCAAGGTCGCTGATGTTCCACTTGTCGCAGCAATCGTGGATTTTACGTTGCCCAATTGTGCATATTGTGCCGGTTAACGTTACCGCTGTTGGTGAATGACTCTTCGTCGATAAATAGAACGCGTGGAAAAAATCTGTCATCGTCCCGTAATTTCTCTTGTGTCCGGTGGCAGAACAAATGTAATTCCTGCCATGTAATTCCAGGTGCATAGAAATATGGTACGGGTGCAACCGATGTTGATGTAACATTGTCAACACCGACGTTTTCGAGATTCCCGATTCTCGCGCAATTCGTCTGCTACTGATGTGCGGATTAGCCGCGATAGCAGGTAAAACACCTACTTGGGCATATCATTTGTTGCAGTCCGTGGTTGACGTTTCGCATGTGGCTGAACACTTCCTGTTTCCTTAAATAACGGTCCGGACACTTGGATGATGTCGTCCAGGATACCGAGCAGCATACATAGCACACGTCCGTTGGGCATTTTGATGACAACAGCCATACATCTACACGATATCGACCTTTTCCGCAATTGGTAAACGGTCCATTTTAACACGGGTAATGTACCACGAAGCAAATACCGTCCGCACTGGCGGCATGTTACGTGATACCACGTGCGTTTGTGACTATTACAGCGTCATCTATGAAAAAGCGATAAAAGTGGTCCAACTAAAACATTCATATTTCTTTACGTACTACACGAATACGTAATAAAAAATGGGGGGTTCCTATTTTTAAAAAACACAGTTGATATCCGTTTGACCTATGGCAGCACCATCTAGCGGGCTAAAATACCGCCATCTGGTTTCTCCCTTTAAGCTAGACGAGTTTCGTCCTTTGTAGTTTTTTCGTCTGATTCTTATTTCGTGAGATATTTGGCCCGGTCACCATCAATGGACCACCCTTTATGCAAATGATATCACGACACTTACGTTGTGCTGTGGTCGCCGAGCTCCGCGTGTACCAGGCGCTGTGTGGTGCCTATAAGCGCAGAACAGGGAGTAACGGATGCGAAGAAGGAGGCAAATTGGTGAACCCAATGCTTGTTGGGCAACTCTAATCGATTTTACTGTTTGCACGTTTCATGTTCGAGTTTCACTACCGTAAGTTAATACTGGCACTAATCACTGATTACAGACAATCCTTTTCCGGGAGACATTCTGTTTAAGTCAGGTTGTGAGTTTACTTCTGAATGCTACATTCAGTTTCCCAAATGAACTACAAGCTACTTTTATCCTCGGCGTTACTTCCTTAAGTGTTCATCCCTTTGTCAATTGCTTCTATAACTCCATTATTTATCTCGAGAATTTTTCTGTCAGCGTGATTATTGCGCATTAATTTGGTCTGCTATAATTAATCTTCAGGTGTGCTGTTTTGTATGTCGTGTTCATTTCCTCCATTATTCACTGACATTCTTCTCGATATGAAACAAATAACGTCATCTGCAGATCGCAGATAATTCAAATGAGAATCGTTTGTGCGCCTATTGCTTTTTGTTGTCATTTTAATCATTTGAAGACCACCTCCAAGCTGTAGAAAATACTTTTAGTGAAATGGAGTCAATTTGCCTATTTCCTTTCTTAATTATTAGGGATGTCTCGATAGATCCAGTTGGTAATATATTGTCCGTTGTGTGCTTTCGTAGTGCATGTTATTAAGATTCTCGGGCATTACCGTGGATGGAGTTCCCGACACTTTGCAAAACATTCTGCCAAAGAATTTGCCAGTCATCTTTAGACAGTGACACACTTTCACTTGAGTGAAACTTCTGTAAAGATCAATATGGAGAATCTATTACACAAAACGTACTGTAATGTAACCGCGCTACATGCCCTTCCACATCGTTACATCAGTGAAGCCTACCGCTACATTTAACTGTTGTCGCTCAGAAGGGTGAAGTGGAGATTAATAAGTTTGTTTACGTTAGATTCCTTGGCTACCATGAACCCATACAACGGTTAGTACTCTTGTTGCACTGATATTATAAAAATTCTTGGTCACCAATGAAAATTTCTTACGTCTACTTTCGGCCTTACAGAACAGTTTGAGGTGAAACATGTCAGTCGAAAGCAACTCTGTACACGGACAGTAGAAATTTGGAAAATTTAAAAACCACGCCCAGATCTGTATTTGACGTGTATATGGATAACGTGGAGCCGGAAGCGCTGGCCGAGCGGTTCTAGGCGCTTCAGTCCGGAACAGCGCGACTGCTACGGTCGCAGGTTCGAATCCTTCCTCGATATTGGATGTGTGTGATGTCCTTAGGTTAGTTAGGTGTAAGTAGTTCTAAGTGCTAGGAGACTGATGACCTCAGATGTTAAGTCCCATAGTGTTCAGAGCCATTTGATAACGTGGAAATTGTCTTTAAGGCCGAATCTGACCAATCGGGAAATGTCAATAAATTTCTGCTTTTGACAACATTTAAGTGTCTCCGCGGAACCCACGTTAATATTTAATGAGAAATAAGTTCCCTTTTGCTGTTTAAGTAGTACAGAAAGCAGGCATGAAAAGAGACACTGTGTACGACTTTTTCACAAATTTAGCTACACAACTAAGCGTTTTATTTATGCTGAGAACTGCAATTACGTCTCATTAAACAGGACATAAGCTACAGTAATCTTCAGAAGACTGCTGTACATTGAAAAATCAATGAACTTTTCTAGGATGTTGTTTCTGCTCAGAAAATCCGAACAGCAGACAAAACGATTCAAATAACGTAACATACGAATAAAATAATGACCTCAATTGATTCAAGTACATAAGAGTAAACATAAATGGAATGGAAATTTTCGTTGTGACTGCAGGCCTCTTTATGAAACGCACGAGTCTGACTTAGCCATGCAGGATCAAGAATGATTTTATCGATTGCGGCCTACCAACAGTTTCTAAAGCATATTTACTCTTGAAATGAGTTAGAAATTTCTTTCCTTAACGGCCGCGCGGAGTGGCCGAGCGGTTTGAGGCGCCATGTCATGGATTGCGCGGCCCCTCCCGCCGGAGGTTCGAGTCCTCCCTCGGGCATGGGTGTGTGTGTGTTGTTCTTAGCATGAGCTAGTTTAAGTAGTGTGTAAGCCTAGGGTCCGATGACCTCAGCAGTTTGGTCCCTTAAAAGTTGAGTAAGATTTTACATGCAGCTGTGTAATACGGAAAGGGAAAAAAAGAGTGCAGCAAACACATCTTACAAACACAAAATTTTAGATTTAGTACTCTTGTTGCACTGATATTATAAAAATAGTTGAGTAAGATTTTACATGCAGCTGTGTAATACGGAAAGGGAACAAAAAGAGTGCAGCAAACACATCTTACAAACACAAAATTTTAGATTTAGTACTCTTGTTGCACTGATATTATAAAAATAGTTGAGTAAGATTTTACATGCAGCTGTGTAATACGGAAAGGGAACAAAAAGAGTGCAGCAAACACATCTTACAAACACAAAATTTTAGATTTATGTGCGATGGGCCGGTTAAATCCGAAAAGTCGTAACTAAGACGAATAAAGAAACGATGATAAGTTCACAATGAAGTTCTGCTTTGAAACTACAACTGATACCACAAGATTGAACTTACCTTAGCGTCGTCCCTTTCAATCTTGTGGTATCGCTTGTGAGACATTACAGACCGAAACATCAGTCAGTCTTAAACAGTTAATGTTTTGGAAAGTTTCCCTGTCTTCTAAGCAAATGACGAAACTTTATTCGAAGTTTTGGTCTCCTCTGCCCAATTGTCAATTAGGATCTGCAGTGGACCATACCTTTAACAGCCCCTTTTACTCTTAGAGGCAGAGACTGAAAAGTATACAAAAATATAAAAATGTTGTCTGCAATTTCTTATTTGGATGATGACTGGATAACTTTGTTGTTATAGCGTATTTAAAGTTATGCCGGGAGATAGTCAGCGAAGATGCGACCACACAGAGTTTGGTTTCAAATCGGTAGGTTATGAAACACAGGAACTTTAATTCTAAATATTTAACAGTTATGAGCAGAAACATGCAGTGTCCATGTTTGAGTTCAATTAAAGATACTATGATAGACTGGCATTAAATCAAAGAAAGCTTTCCGCTTTTGTTATTGGGTATCTTTCGTTTGCACAGATTTTAATTTCTACATGTAACTGACTTCATCTTCACTGGATGCAGAGTGACGTATTTTCAGAGAGCGGGTTGGTTAGCCTAATGGTGCCACCGCGTAACCATGAATGAAGTTGTGCCGTAGGTGAGGCAAGAGCGGACTTCTTTTGCTCCTCCTCTAACACAGCTCGTTACTTCCGACAAGATTTAGGCTGTTACCAACCCGGCGAAGTTCGTGTAAACTCTATTAACTTTGCAGAAGTCGGCACGCAAGCCGCTCGGAGTTCCACGTAAGTGAGGATGTTAGTACTTCAGTGAAAGTAAGAAGCTACCACGAGATACTCCTTTAAAAGCAATGTACTGAGGAAGCAGACATTTCTTTGTACCACACTGCAGTCCGCCATTACAAGTTTTCAGAATTTCTAACAGGTTTCATGGAAAGGCCATAAAAGGAAATGAGTGTTGGTAAGAGCGTTTTAGTAATAACAATTGTTGTTGATCTTGGCATGGAACATAAAAATGAGGATATCTCCAGCAGTTGTATGTGTCAAGCAGCTAACAGATATTCTATGTACTAAACAGACATGGAGTGTCGCAAACTTTCTCGGTTGGTAAGGTACAGAAAGCAGCAGATTCACAGACGGATATTCGAGAAGGGGAACGAATAGTCTGAAAACAGTATTTCAAACGGCACGACGAGTTGAATGAACAATCGATATGGGGCACGTATGTGTGCACTATTTGTTTCGGCATCCTTTATTTTAACAAACATTACACAATAGTCTTTGTTGTTTTCGTCATGGCTTTTTTTCCTTTGAGGGTAACAGGACGTCGTTGTTGTGTGAAACCCCTGTGTAAGATGAAGAGAAACTGATTTGTACGATTATCTTCTTGTCTCACTTTACGACAGACTTCTTAGATGACTGAGATAGTTTTTCTTTTCGTTCTAATCTCAACTGTAGCTTCAGTCATTAGGCATTAACTGGTTGCAGCGGAAAGTAGTGAAACAACGTTTACGTCACTTAACCGTTCTTAACTCCGTTTAGTTCGATGTTCTCCAAAATACTAATTCCCGTTTATTCAACATGCCATATTTTTCTTTGTAAAACTGATACCGAACCTTCTCAGTATTATGAATCTTATTTCACCGTTCAAGGAATATACATTCATCCTGATGCTATCATCGTTCTTACTAAAAGCGTAGTTGTGTTGACGATTTGCTATTCTCAGTTATTGGTTCCGTTATTGCGCTCGTTGTCCCACGATACCTGCAGGTTCTTTGCAGTTAATTTCAGGGATTAGCAAATCCACCTACTGATTTGGTGATAGGTACTCAGTGCGTTCGGTCTCACGAACATCACTAAGTAGTTCAGCACGGTCGTATCTATTTTTTATTTTTTATTTTAATCTTCAGTCTTCTCGTTGGTTGAATTCCTCTTCTGTGGAGAACACCGCTTCCTCTTCTTAGTCCAAGTAACTTTCAGCATCCTCCTATTGCAACACAACTAAAACATTTCGATTCCCTTCTTCGCTGGCTTTCCCACAGCGGACGATTCACTTCCATACAACACAGGCTGTAAATGTAAATATCTTGCTCACATTAAATCCGATGTTTGATACTAGTAGATTCCCTTTGGCCAAGAAAGTCCGCTTTGTCTGTGCTGTTCTGCGTTGTACACCCACCTCACTTTATCCTTCATGTGTTCCCTTGCTTCCAAGGCAGCAGAATTCCTTTACTTCGTCTACCTCACGATCCTCAAATTTGATGTTAAGGGGAGGTTTACTATCTTTTGGTTCAAAAAATCGATTTTTTAAAATTTCATTTTTGGATCCATAAAAGTGTTTAGAATCCACCCCTCAAACGGTTTTTCCGAATGGAAATGTTTGTTATTCGCTGTTGAACAGAAAACTGAACCTGCCTGAAATCAGTCTTTTTCACGCACCAGTTTTTTTTCTTTCAGAGGTCGAGTTATTGTACCGGTGCTTGGGAGGAAACACACAAAATTCAAGTGAAAGTTTGAACGCGTGTGTTTGGAAGTTAACCCCCAAGTGCGAAGACTGTGGAGATTGCAACTTTCCTGGCAGTGAGCAGCTTCAAAGAAGGGTCTTCAGTAATTCTGAAGACCATGACAACGATTGTACGTCACCCTGGGACTCTATTCGACGAAGTTCGCCAAGCATTCGGACGACCACCGGATTCAAGCGGCCGAAAGCCGCTCGTCACCGGCCGTACGAGCGGCTCTGGAGCAGCGCAGAATGGCCCAGATCGAGCAGAACGCCCTCTATGAGGAAGACGGAGGACTAGTTTATGGACCCGGAATAGCAGATTGAACGTACGTTGCATAATATTGCATTTATATGTAATCAAAACTTAAAACGCGTTTTTCTCGAAATGACTTTTTCTTATCGCACGGTATGGTAACTTAAAATCTACTGAACCTGTTGGCATGATTAATTGTTTCCGATGAAGCTAACTGAACTGTCTAGGAGTTGTACCACTTTTATTCCGATCCATCAACTATAAATATTTTTACTTGGGCGACGAAGTTGAAAAATCGATGAAAAAACCCATTTTTTTTTTCAAATGGCCCGCATTTTATTTCCTATGGTCCAAATAACTTAAGCGATGTACAACTCCCAAAGAATCTTATATCCTTCGCTAACGTCAACTCAATTTTGATTTCAGACCAGCCGGCTGACCTGTGACATACCGCGCGTGAAATATTGTTTTGTTCCGACGGCACTTCCGCCTTTGCTCTTCAATATTTCCGGTCGAAAAAATTCCAATTTGTTGAGGAAATGTCCATAAACATTTTGGCCAAATTTGACATTGATCTCTATAACACATCCCGAGAAAAAAATTCTCAAAGAACATGCTTTTTTCGGGCCAAAGATAGTAAACTTCCCCTTGGGTTTCTCGTAGTTCTCATATCTGCTACTCCTCATTACTTTCGTTTATCTTCGGTTTTCTCTCAGTCCATAGTGTTTCCTAGTTAAACTGTTCATTCCGTTTAACAGGTCATCCAATTACTCCTCACTTTTACTGAGGATAGCTGTGTCCTCAGGGAATCTTATTATGGATATCCTTTCACCTAAATTTAATCCCACTCCTTAACCTGTCTTTTATTTACATCATTGCTCCTTCAGTATATAGACTGGGGCGACAGACTACAAGCCACTTGCATACCCTTTCTAACCCCAGCATTTTGTTTTTCTGCTTTACACCCTTTGTAATCTGAGCATTTTGTTCTTGGTCTTCCATTTCTGTTCTTCTCGCTTGTGCTATTTACGTGTTGTATATCAGGTCTGCTCGCGGCGCGTTTCGGCTTTGCCCGGCCCTTATAGGAAGTACTCGGTACAGAGCGACATTTCATTTAGTACTGCGACGTGGCATTTATCGGTCGGCACGGTACTCTTATGTCATCGCTGTTTTCCCTCAGGTATTTCTTCGTGGTACGAAAGAAGCTCACAGGTCTAGACACTATATGCATAAAAAGAGGCACTCTATCGGTCTATCGTCACAACACTTTAAAACTGAATGGGGATGACAGAAGAGAGGGATGAGAATTCTCCGCATCTACTGTGAGCTCCCATAATCGACGGAGTGCGCAAAGTTTCTATGCAACGACATTACGACACCATGTAGGAAGAATGTCAATGTTTAGTTGATAATGAAAGAGAAAAATTACAACATTTTTGGACGGTTACTATCAACAATCGTCAAGTAAAGTATAAAATGCATGTTTAACCATCAACGTATCTTCTTTGATGACCATGAAGTAGTACTGCCTGGAAACAAAGTTTTCCGCATCACTGACGTCGATACAGACATCATTATTGAACCGACGCAGTGCCTGACTTCCTCGCAACCTTAAGAGTGTGCACTGGGTAGGCACCTTCAAAAACCATTGCCATTCCTACCAGAAGGGATCGAAATTTCAGACTGAACACCATACTCAGTTCTCGAGGTCGGGAGGTAAGCTGTGCAATACTGC
This sequence comes from Schistocerca nitens, assembly GCF_023898315.1. Lineage (NCBI taxonomy): Eukaryota > Metazoa > Arthropoda > Insecta > Orthoptera > Acrididae > Schistocerca > Schistocerca nitens. The sequence continues at coordinate 47,030,851 of NC_064619.1, read as the reverse complement.
CTTCTACGCTTGCTTGCTCAGCCTTTGGATAAGCCCTTCGGTATATCGCGGCTTGATGCTGCGCAGGAGGTACTTAACGGCAGCACTAACCTCCGGTGCTTCGAGATAACTGCCAGTCTGCTGCGCTGGAGCTAAGCTACAAGCGGGCAGGGCCATCCCGCTGTTTATACACACCAAACTGCCGTCTGAGCCGTGGCGCACAGTAAATTACGGTGAGCACGTAAGCCCGGCGGAAATCTTAGTCAGGGTCTTGTGAGGCGGAGTCTGGCACTCACGAATGTCAACCCCAACAGCGCGTTTCTAATGTTGAACGATCAACACACCTTCCCCAACTGAAACGGGATTATGGGATACACTGATGAGCAAAACATTGTGACCTTTGTCCACCACGGAGTTTTATGCCGTTTGGTGGCCCTGAGAGCACGTGACGCACAGAGAAATATATCAGTGGAGCAGAGACGAGTAGGGAACCATTCTAGCAACTATTAGTGGTGACATGAGGAAAGTTTCCAGCCGATTTGTCATACACAAACAGCAGCTGACCAGCGTTACCTGGTGAAATGTTGTTGTGATGCCTCGTGTAAGGAGGAGAAATGCGTACCATCACGTTTCCGACTTTGATAAAGGTCGGATTGTAGCCTATCGCGATTGCAGTTTATCATATCGCGACATTGCTGCTCGCGTTGGTCGAGATCCAATGACTGTTAGCAGGATATGGAATCGGTGGGTTCAGGAGGGTAATACGGAACGCCGTGCTGGAACCCAACGCCCTCATTTCCGTAGCAGTCGAGGTGACAGGCATCTTATCCGCATGACTGTAACGGATAGTGCAGCCACGCGTCGATCCCTGACTCAACAGATGGGGACGTTTGCAAGAGAACAACCATCTGCACGAACAGTTCGACGACGTTTGCAGCAACATGGACTATCAGCTCTGAGACCATGGCAGCGGTTACCCTCGACGCTGCATCACAGGCAAGAGCGCTTGCGATGATGTAGTCAACGATAAACCTGGGTGCACGAATGGCGAAACGTCATTTTTTCGGATGAATCCATGTTCTGTTTACAGCATCATGATGGTCGCATCCGTGTTTGGCGACATCACGGTGAACGTACATTGGAAGCGTGTATTCGTCATCACCATACTGGCGTATCACCCGGCGTGATGGTATGGGGTGCCATTGGTTACACGTCTCGGTCACCTCTTGTTCACATTGACGGCACTTTGAACAGTCGACGTTACATTTCAGATGTGTTACGACCCGTGGCTCTACCCTTCATTCGATCCCTGCGAAACCCTACATTTCAACAGGATAATGCACGACCGCATGTTGCAGGTCCTGTGCGGGCCTTTCTGGATACACAAAATGTTCGATTGCTGCCCTAGATAGCACATTCTCCAGATCTCTCACCAATTGAAAACGTCTGCTCAATGGTGGCCGAGCAACTGGCTCGTCACAATGCGCCAGTCACTACTCTTGATGACCTGTGGTATCGTGTTGAAGCTGCATGGGCAGCTGTACCTGTACACGCCATCCAAGCTCTGTTTGAATCAATGCCCAGGCGTATCAAGGCCGTTATTACGGCCAGAAGTGGTTGTTCTGGGAACAGATTACTCGGGATCTATGCAGTCAAATTGCGTGAAAATGTAATCACATGTCAGTTCTAGTATAATATCTTTGTTCAATGAATACCCGTTTATCATCTGCATTTCTTATTGGGGTACCAACTTTAATGGCCAAACGAATAGAGAACCATTGTAGCAACTATTAGTGGCGCAGGTGCGAAAATCCGCCGACTTAAGATACTTTCACAAAAGCCAGATTATTTTGGCCCAGTGCCAGGGAGCGTGCATCTCAAAAACTGCGAAGCTGGTCGTCTGTTTGCTTGCTGCTGTCGTGAGCGTCAGTGGGAAGTGGTTGAATAGTGCTGAAACAACGAGTACGCGACAAGAAGTCGGACGTGCGCACCTCATCACAGAGCATAGGGATCGGAGGCTTTCCTGCTCTCTAAAGCAGGGTAGGCTGCGATCTGTGGCAGATTTGACGACAGAGCGCGGCGCTGGCGCAGGCGCAAGTGTTTTGGAGCACACTGTTGAGCGCACAGTGTTGCCTATGCTGTTCCGCAGCAGAGGACGTGTTCCCATGTTTCCCCAACAACACAGTGAATTATTATGAGTAATAGAAACCCTCAGCTAACGACAGGTGTTGTTGCTATACTTCAATGGTGACAGCTGAAAATATGTGCCCCAACCGGGACTCGAACCCGAGATCTCCTGCTTACATGGCAGACGCTCTATCCATCTGAGCCACCGAGGACTGTAGGGACTCATCCCTTGCACGCTTCCCGTGAGACCCACATTCCCAACTGTCCACAATTCTACATATGTAATGTACCTAATAGATATTTGCCCATCAACTCGTTACCGCGCACACTTTGGCGATTCCCGTAAGATTTCGGGCAACAAATTCGCACATACGAAGGTCAATGGCTGGGTAGCCTTTAACTGTATATATGATAGACCGCCACCGTTGGCACAATAAGCGAGTCTACTGACATGCTACCGTCGTGTATCGCGTCATCCGTCGACGCGGGCGGCGCCATGGGAGTGGAATCCGTAACACGTAGAACGGATGTGTCGTCATCGCCCTGTGTTGGAGGCTGGAGCGCTGACTCAACAGTGGATATCGGCTGTCATGGTGAAGTGGTAGCTGTCGTGAGGGCTGCTACTCAAGTCACAGGAAGCAGCGTCGGCTGCGATGGCGGGTCCGCGTCAGCCGGCGGCAGATGAGTGATTCGACGTTGGAAACAATCGGATCTGCGGTGTCCCTCCTTCCCTCAACCAGAGCAGGTCTTCGGTTGCGCGTCGTAGATGACGATGGCACGGCAAACACCGATATTGAGATATGAAGGTATAGGTCTTTAAAGTTCTATTCGGACCTGGCGGACTCCGTTCAGTACAGGATATGTCTGGAATTGCGCCCATTTTTCCGCAATATGATTATGCACTGTGCCGTAGGGACGCAGCGCTATCACGACGTCCTCCGCCGGTAGTTCGAATGGAAGTTCGAAAAGTCTGATCGAGCGGAATCCCATGCCAGAATAATCGACGTGCACAGCCCCCACATTACCATCACCATGGCAGCAACGGAGGCCCTGTTTCGTCTCCAGAACGATTCGTTCACATCTTGACATATTCGATGCTACTCACAGTGCACAAGTGAATGCCAAGAATGTCGGTCGCCAAGATTTTTGCCTCTTCTCGTAGGAATCGTTCGACTTCAAGTGCTTTGGGTCGTAGAAATTCGTTGCGGAATGTAAATTTGAGCGTCCATTTCCTGTACTGGTGCGCCATGGCGATCTACAGGGTGTTTCAAAAATGACCGGTATATTTGAAACGGCAATAAACACTAAACGGGCAGCGATAGAAATACACCGTTTGTTGCAATATGCTTGGGACAATAGTACATTTTCAGGCAGACAAACTTTCGAAATTACAGTAGTTACAATTTTCAACAACAGATGGCGCTGCGGTCTGGGAAACTCTATAGTACGATATTTTCCACATATCCACCATGCGTAACAATAATATGGCGTAGTCTCTGAATGAAATTACCCGAAACCTTTGACAACGTGTCTGGCGGAATGGCTTCACATGCAGATGAGATGTACTGCTTCAGCTGTTCAATTGTTTCTGGATTCTGGCGGTACACCTGGTCTTTCAAGTGTCCCCACAGAAAGAAGTCACAGGGGTTCATGTCTGGCGAATAGGGAGGCCAATCCACGCCGCCTCCTGTATGTTTCGGATAGCCCAAAGCAATCACACGATCATCGAAATATTCATTCAGGAAATTAAAGACGTCGGCCGTGCGATGTGGCCGGGCACCATCTTGCATAAACCACGAGGTGTTCGCAGTGTCGTCTAAGGCAGTTTGTACCGCCACAAGTTCACGAAGAATGTCCAGATAGCGTGATGCAGTAATCGTTTCGGATCTGAAAAATGGGCCAATGATTCCTTTGGAAGAAATGGCGGCCCAGACCAGTACTTTTTGAGGATGCAGGTACGATGGGACTGCAACATGGGGCTTTTCGGTTCCCCATATGCGCCAGTTCTGTTTATTGACGAAGCCGTCCAGGTAAAAATAAGCTTCGTCAGTAAACCAAATGCTGCCCACATGCATATCGCTGTCATCAATCCTGTGCACTATATCGTTAGCGAATGTCTCTCGTGCAGCAAAGGTAGCGGCGCTGAGGGGTTGCCGCGTTTGAATTTTGTATGGATAGAGGTGTAAACTCCGGCGCATGAGACGATACGTGGACGTTGGCGTCATTTGGACCGCAGCTGCAACACGGCGAACGGGAACCCGAGGCCGCTGTTGTATCACCTGCTGCACTAGCTGCGCGTTGCCCTCTGTGGTTGCCGTACGCGGTCGCCCTACCTTTCCAGCACGTTCATCCGTCACGTACCCAGTCCGTTGAAATTTTTCAAACAGATCCTTTATTGTATCGCTTTTCGGTCCTTTGGTTACATTAAACCTCCGTTGAAAACTTCGTCTTGTTGCAACAACACTGTGTTCTAGGTGGTGGAATTCCAACACCAGACAAATCCTCTGTTCTAAGGAATAAACCATGTTGTCTACAGCACACTTGCACGTTGTGAACAGCACACGCCTACAGCAGAAAGACGACGTACAGGATGGCGCACCCACAGACTGCGTTGTCTTCTTTATCTTTCACATCAATTGCAGCGCCATCTGTTGTTGAAAATTGTAACTACTGTAATTTCGAAAGTTTGTCCGCCTGAAAATGTACTGTTGTCCCAAGCATATTGCAACAAACGGTGTATTTCTATCGCTGCTCGTTTAGTTTTTATTGCCGTTTCAAATATACCGGTCATTTTTGAAACACCCTGTATATGCGGAGTACGGCACGCGCGGGACGGCCGAGTACGATGTAAACAACACCAGCGCTCGCTCCGAGGCAGGAACACAAACAGCGCGTCCTCACCGCAGCACTGCCAAAGGCCAACTTCCCGTGGCCTTCCACTGATGACGATGAAATGATAATGAGGGCAACACAACACCCAGTCCCTGAGCGGAGAAAATCTCCGACCCAGCCGGGAATCGAACCCGGGCCCCTTGGCGTGACAGACCGCCGCGCTGACCACTCAGCTATCGGGGCGGACAATAAAGAAAAGTGTGACGTTATTCACATCAGTACTAAAAGAAACCCGCTAAATTTAGATTACGTGATAAGTCATACAAACCTGAAGGCTGTAAATTCAACTAATATTTTGGGATTACAATCAAAATAACTTAAATTGGAACGATCACATACGAGGGCGAGTTAAATGAAAACCTTAATTTTTTAAAAAATATATTATTTATTGTGCAGAAGTGGTACAAAGCTGTATCACTTTTCAACATAATCTCCCCCCACACTCAATGCAAGTCCTCCAGCGCTTACAAAGTGCATAAAGTCCTTTAGAGAAAAATTCTTTTGGTAGTCCGCGCAACCACTCATGCACCTCGTGGCGTACCTCTTCATCAGAACGGAACTTCTTTCCTCCCATTCCGTCTTTGAGTGGTCCAAACATATGGAAATCACTTGGGGCAAGGTCTAGTGAGTGTGGTGGATGAGGAAGACACTCAAAATGCAGGTCTGTGATTGTTGCAACTGTTGTACGGGCAGTGTAGGGCCTTGCGTTGTCATGTTGCAAAAGGACACCTGCTGACAGCAATCCACGTCGCTTTGATTTGATTGCAGGCCGCAGATGGTTTTTTAAGAGATCTGTGTATGATGCACTGGTGATAGTGGTCCCTCTAGGCATGTAATGCCCCAAAATGGCGCCTTTTTCGTCCCAAAAGAGAGTCAGCATAACCTTCCCTGCTGATGGTTCTGTTCGAAACTTCTTTGGTTTTGGTTATGAGGAATGGCGCCATTTTTTGCTCGCTCTCTTCGTTTCCGGTTGGTGGAACTGAACCCAGATTTCGTCCCCTGTAACGATTCTTGCAAGGAAGCCATCACCTTCTCGTTCAAAGCGCCGAAGAAGTTCTGCAGAAGCATCAACACGTCGTTCTCTCATTTCAGGAGTCAGCTGCCGTGGCACCCATCTTGCAGGGACTTTGTGAAACTGAGTCACATCATGCACAATGTGGTGTGCTGACCCATGACTAATCTGTAAACATGCTGCAATGTCATTCAGTGGCACTCGGCGGTTTTCCTTCACTATATCTTCAACTACTGCTATGCTCTGTGGAGTCACAACTAGTTGTGCCTGACCTGGACGAGGAGCATCTTTCACTGAAGTCACACCACTTGCGAACTTCCTATTCCATTCGTAGACGTGCTGCTGTGACAAACATACATCACCGTACTGAACCTTCATTCGTCGATGAATTTCAATATGTTTCACACCTTCACTAAGCAAAAGCCGAATGACAGAACGCTGTTCTTCCCTGGTGCAAGTCGCAAGTGGGGTGGCCCTCTTTATACTGATACTGCGACGGTATGTGTGCCTCTGCACTATGCTGCCACATACAGGCCGTTCTGCACGCTGTTTGTAGCACGCTTACCAACTTACAGGATAACGGCCCCAAATTTCGATTTGTTATTACAAACTTAAGGTTTTCATTTGACTCACCCTCGCAGATAGTGTTGTGGGTAGAGCAAGCCAAAGACTGTGATTCATTGGCAGAACACTTAAAAGTGCAACAGGTCTACTAAAGAGACTGCTTACATCACGCTTGTCCTCCCTATTGTGGAGTATTGCTGTGCGGTGTGAGACCCACATCAGGTGGAAGTGACGGATAACATCGAATAAGTTCCAAGAAAGGCAGCTCGTTTTGTATTATCGCGAAATAGGTGAGATAGTGCCACGGACATGATACGTGAATTGAAGTTTCAATCATTAAAATAAAGACTTTTTCGTTGCGAGAGGATCTTCTCATGAAATTTCAATCGCCAGTTTTCTCCTCCGATTGCGAAAACATTCTGTTTGCATCCACCTACACAGGGATAAATGATCATCACGATAAAATAATAGAAATCAGGGCTCGGACTGAAAAATTTAAGAGCTCGTTTTTCATGTGTACCGTTCGAGAATGGAACGGTAGAGAGACAGCTTGAAGGCGGTTCATTGAGCCCTCTGCCAGGCAATCATTTCATCCTGTCATGTGTAATGGTACTTGAATTACGTAACCAATACGGTACCTCACCTCAACCTCTCGATACCAGCAATATTCTACTGTGTTTCTGTAAAATAGTTAACATATTTCTGTGAGATCATTCAGATTTGATTTCATTAATGTACTTCGATACATCGATATGTTTATATTGCAATGATATTGTTCTTATGTGTATTCTTTCTTTTGTCACTGTGATCTTTGCCGTACTTGTAACTCTCTTTTTTGGGCGCGTAAGCGGTTATTAGAGAGTCAAGCTTTCGTCGTCATGTTAAAAAGACGCAAATTGTAGTCAGTTTATGAAATGTGAACTTTAACAGTGAGGAAGATATTTTCAAGTATGTTTTATACTGTGAAGTGATGTTTTGGAACGATTTACGTGATATTGCAACAAAAGTAATAAAAAAGAAGTGTAACTTAAATTCGGAGAGCTGATAACATTTTTACATCACCATTGTCCTAACCTGCAAAAGTTTAATCTTCAAGAATGGTTTATGAAACACATCTATAAAACTTTTGAATATCGCAGAGCTGGCCTAGGTGGCCGAGCGGTTCTAGGCGCTACAGTCTGGAACCGCGCAACCGCTACGATCGCAGGTTCGAATCCTGCCTCGGGCATGGATGTGTGTGATGTCCTTAGGTTAGTTAGGTTTAAGTAGTTCTAAGTCCTAGGGGACTGATGACCTTAGAAGTTAAGTCCCATAGTGCTCAGAGCCATTTGAATATCGCAGAATAACACCTAGGCCTCTTTGCATCCGAACTTGGAATCATCACTACCTAGATTTTCGACGATTGAGCCATGAATTCACAAACACGAAAAGATGAGTGCCTAGTTTATCCATTATTTCAAGAAATGACTTTATTAACTGTGGTTCAAATGGTTCAAATGGCTCTGAGCACTATGGGACTTAACTACTGAGGTCATCAGTCCACTAGAACTTAGAACTACTTAAACCTAACTAACCTAAGGACATCACACACATCCATGCCCACGGCAGAATTCGAACCTGCGACCGTAGCGGTCATGCGGTTCCAAACTGAAGCGCTTAGAACCGCACGGCCACACCGGCCAGTATTAACTGTGCTCTAATGACACCTGCCACATAATATAACTTTGTTGTTGCCCGAAAATGCAATATTTAGCAGCGTGAGCATTAGTACAATCATAAGTAATTTTTAACCTTTGTTGTGGTAGGGTTGTTAGACATGGAACAGAGCACAGTAATACGACGGAATGAAATGATTGCCTTTCGAGACGCTAACTGCTCGGAGGTCATAAACGGCGGAACCAGTCAAGCCGCCCCCGCTACCTGAGGCACGGGCGAGACACGGACGGCCCTCCTGCACAGTATTCGCTCCCGCCTCAGAGAACAGCCGACGGCGGGGCACAATTAGCGCGCAACAGAGGCGCCCATGTCGGCTACACGGTCGCTTTGCTGTTCCCTCAGATTAAATTACGAAAAACGGCCGCTCCCTCAACCTCCCCGCGTTCAGAAAAGTTGCCCGCCAAGTAATTATTTACTCATCCATTAGCGGCCTCCCGCGGCGTGCCGTATTTTTAATTAAATTCTCCAGCTGAATTTTTTTTTCTTTTCGCATAATTTTGTGAATAAATTTACATCCACATGAGACGTGGTCCTTCTAATGGCATTAATGTCAGAGTAAATTTTACTAAAAAAGAAGATTATTTGATTTATTCTGAAACAATGTCTGTGCCCATTCCTGCATAAAAGCGCTGTTACCAGCGTGAACTGAAGTTTTCACTTTATCTTTACCATTCTTACTACTGCTGTTGTGTGTGCGTGTGGCTTACGTGTAAGTTGTCCCGTTTCCGTGCTCAGATGCAGTTAAAAAAATAACGTAAATAGAGAACTCTGCAGAAAATTGAAGAAAGAAACTCTTAACAATTGTAGTTTTATCCTTAGTAATGCAATCATGTTATTACAACTGTTCATCCTACCTTCACTGCTAACATTTCTTGATGGAGCCTAAACTATTATATAAAACTGGGCAGCAGTTTTACTTCCATTTTGCTCTTCAAAATCGTTGGAGGAGAGAACTTCAGCGTGACTTTATTATCTCAGTACAAAATGTGTATCAGGAATCTCTGTATAACTACATCCGCCTCGTATTTACGTTAGTTAAAACTTTTAAGATGAAGCAGTCATCAACATTTTTCACAACACACGATCCTGTTGTAGGTGACGTCCTGTCGCCTCTCACCGACTTCTGAACTCAATAAGCCATTCAGTTACAGAGGGACGTACAGTTTAGCGTGTACTCTGATCTGCTGTGCAACTCAGCACTTTTTCCACCACAAAACATTGCCGGAAGTGGTAAGTGACACATATAATTTTAAATCAGAGCGGGGATCAAAACGAAACTTTTGGGTCCTTAGCTTGGCACTTCACCACTGAGCCAGCGACCAAGAAATAAAATCAAAATGACATTTTCGATTAAATGCTGCGTGTATATGTGTTTGAGGGATGAAGAATGGCTGCTGGAAATGACTGTTCAAATAGAAATCGTTAAAGCTGAAAGCAAAGGAATGCTATGGAAGCTCTGAAAATTACTTGCAAAATGTTGTACCTGCAGGACACTAACAGTGCTGTGATTGTAGCAGTCTCCACGAAAGGTGATAGTGAAGACATAAGAACATACTGAACCATTAAATCTCCTTTCGTAATGCACTAGATATTCTCTAAAATTATTGTCAGTTGTATGCAATATACATTCGATTTTGATGAAGTGCCTGTAGTGACTGGACATTTTTATTACTTGATCGTAAGGGGGTGTTACATTGATCGTCGCTTCGTCACGTCCGTGGCGGCTGAGATTAAAAGAATGACAAATGTCCCTACACGTTTCCCTTATTAGACGGAGAAAGATTCACTCATCTGCTGATCTTCCGTCCCTGGATCACGACGGCATCTGTCATCATATAGTTGCCGAGATTGTTGCCGAGTCGATAATACACTCTAAGACAAAAAACGGCGCACCACGAAGGGATTATCCATATGGGAAGGAAATCAGTAGATGTGATGAATATGTATGGACAAATAAATGACTACTGTTACAGAAAAATTGGATGATTTAATCAAGAGAAAGAGCTTCACAAATTGTTCAAGTCAATAACGTGTTGCTACACATCTGGCCTTCATACATGAAGATATTCGGCTTGGCATCGTTTTATAGAGTTGATGGATGTCCCCTAAGGAATTTCGTGCCAAATTCTGTCCAACTGGCCCATTAGATCGTCGAAATCCTCAGATGGTTGGATTGCTGTACCCATAATGCTGCAAATGTTCTCATTTTGAGAGAGATACGGCGACCTTTCCGACCAAAATAGCTCGCTTGTCACCGAGACTCATCACTGAAGACCATTCTTCTCCAGACAATGACATTCCAGGCGAAGACGTTTCTCGAGACACCCCGCGCAGTGGTGGAATACCAAGCTGAATGTCGCCCGACGTATGGTCGGGCATCCTAGAGTGATGGTCTGGGGTGTAATTTCTTTTCATAGCAGAACCTCTTGGTTGTCATCCGCAGCACCCTTACAGCGTAGCGGTCCGTGGACGATATTCTTGTTCTTCATGGCAGGCCATTTTGGGCATACAAGATAAAAGCTCACCAGCACAGGGCGAGAGTTTCTGCTTCTTCTCTTCGTGCTTGCTAAACCCTTCCTTGGCCAGCAACAATGTCAGATCTCACCCCCACCTGAGAACGTTTGGAGCATTATGGACAGGGCGCCCTCCAACCAGATCGGGATTTTCACGATCTAAAGTGGCAAATGGACAGCATTTGGCACAAAAATCCCTTAGAACATCCAATAACTCTATCAGTCAATGCGTGACGAGTAACTGCTTGCATTAAGGCCAGAGATGGACCAATGTGTTACCGACTTGCTAAATTTGTTGAGCACTTTTTCTTGAATAAATCATCCATTTTTTTCTTAAATTGTGTTTTTTAGAGGATGTAAATTAATGAAGGGAACAGGAGAAAGGTCAGTAAGTGACTGGGGTCTAGTGAAATTAAAGGTGAAAATTTGTTGTAAACCAAAAGCAATGACGCAGCCCTTTCACCCATTTGGATTTGCCCACTCACAATAACGAGCGATTTGGCATGCTGCCTTTCTCCTATATGCCAGGTATTGCAAATGACAAACAAATCAAGAACTTCAGTAACGACAACGAAACCGAAAACCACTCTCCAAAGAGAGAGAGTGAGAGCTAATTGCGACAGTCGACTCTCGAAAATGGGGAATGCAAGCCACGGGAAACGAGCTGGCTAACAGCAACGGGGTAGCACTTTGCAGCTTAGTACGTTACGGCTGACGGCCTCGTAGCACTGAATGCTAGGAAAAGCAAGCGCAGGTACCGTAGTTGCTTCCAGTTACCAATCACGTTACTCGACTGCTATCTGGACTGTCCATTTTGTGATGTGATGTGATGGATGTGACGTAGAGTCAGACAAATTCTAAGATGCTAGTAACATCCATCTTTTTGATTTGCAGCTCCTTGTATTGGCCGTGTTTGCAGTTAAAATTTTTGGATGTGAGGGTCACCAGTTGTGCAAAAACACCGTTTTTCTCAATACCCAAACATGTATCGGCATCACTGTGCCGTCATCAGTGGGTTTTCGTTTTTATTTATTCTTTACATTTGGTGTGCATGAGTTTTCTGGATCACATTTGTGTGTTCTGGTGGAGTGAAAAGTGTTTTACTACGTTATTTGTGGAAAATACTTGTTATAGTTACGTATGCATCACAACATCTCAGCATGATGCGGAGAATGGAAGTGATTGCCACAAAAAAAATGACAAGCTACCTGTAGTAATTAACACAAAAGAGATCCAGGAATCTCATGCACACCAAATACATGTTTAGGTACTGAGAAAAACGGTGTTTTTGCGTAACTGGCGGACCTCACATAAAAAAAAGGTGATAGTAACCTCCGCGTTGCGCCTATTCATGAAGCGACACATGTTACATTCGCAAGTAATTAATACGGGTAGAGCCCTGACATAGTGGTTTTGTTACCTCGGGGTCAACCTGCTGTATGGTTCATGAGGAAGTGAACAAGTCCCCGTTGCCAACGCAATCGGAGGAGCAGGCGCTAACTGTTCGTGTGACCTCAGCCTGTTGGTGCTGCTATATCATTTAAAGTTTATTTTTCAGGGCCTGCTTGGCCGCCAGTTCTTCGAACAAGCTGACATTTCGTATCCCTACTTGCCGGCGTGCCCTCTAGTCAAGTTAAAAAGTAACTTGTCCAAATTTAAGAAACGTCATTTTGAGTGATTTCAATACGCATCCATCCAATAGTAAGCCATGCAGGTATGACATCGGTGGTGTTATTTAGTCAGAGAGAATTAGTTTTGATACTCACTTTGATTGATTTCATTAGATACCTTTTTAATACGCAGGTAATAGTACTGGGCTCAGTACCAGTAAGACTATCGTCTCATCAGCAACGTAAATCTATAATCTGATCTTCTGGATTAATTTTATTTCATTCTCACTCATTTTCTTTGCTTTCTGGTATGGGGAAGGGCAGTCTTGCCAGCCGGTGTGGCCGAGCGGTTCTAGGCGCTTCAGTCTGGTACCGCGTGACCGCTACGGTCGCGGGTTCGAATCCTGCCATGGGCATGGATGTATGTGATGTCCTTAGGTTAGTTAGGTTTAAGTAGTTCCAGGTTCTAGGGGACTGATGACCTCAGATGTTAAGTCCCATAGTGCTCAGTGCTCAGAGCCATTTGAACCATTTGAACCAAGGACAGTCTTGATGGTTTCACTTGCTCTAACTCCCCACAAAAAACTATGGGTTACAAGATGAAACAAACTAGCTTTCGAAATAGATATGGAACAATCGACCACTTGCCTGTAGTGAACAAAACTGTCGAACAGAACAACAAGTAAAATGTTACTTTGTCCTTGAGTTACATACCCTCAGGAAGTGTTTGACCCAGTTCCACAAAAGCTTCCATGGCGATGAGAAATTGAAAACTAAAGTATGTAGCAACGCGACGGCTCCCAGATGTTTGTTTCTGTACGGATGCACTGGTACCGTCCGAACTCCTACGGAAATAAATAATTTGCGAGAAGTCAGTTTAATGGACGAGGGACTCTGCATTCCGGCGTGCGATAAGTCGGAAATATAAGTCGGTCATCAAGTGTAAAGTGAATACGCTGATCAGAAAATATTTCAAATTAACACTAATCTCAGAGAAAATTTTGATATATTCTTTATTTAGAGCATTCGATATTGACGACTCTATGGATAACAATTAAAAAAAAAACAGAGGAAATGGAAGCGGCAGGGTAAAAAATGTGTCAAAGTTATTTTTGAGAAGGAAATATCTTTCAAAGCTAGTTTTCCGGTGATTCTGAAGCGGAAGGTTTCAAATCAATACGCTTTGTCAGTTGTGACATATATCAGTGAGACACGAGCTTTTAGTACGAAAACCATTCAAAAACTGGGGCGTGCGTGACGAGCATCACAATTGAACTGATTTGTCAGGAGACAGGCTGGAATGTAGGGTTGACAGATGACATTAGAAAACTAAGCGGTAACCTCAATATTCCTTTCAACACAGTGGAGATGTATTTGTAGCAAATAGTTTGTTCATGGAAGTCGTGTATTAGGGTTTAATTGTACTGTCCATCAGCAGTCGCACAATTAACAAAAGTCTGGAGGTAGAATGAGTCATAAAATACAAGTGTGTCTGCCACGCTGAATGTATCTCTAATTTCTCTATTGATTATCAGTACTGTAAAGAATTATCTGCGTTTTTCCATGTTAGCCGAGAGCGCTAACGCGCTGCTTCCTAGACCGGGGTAGGTGCGCCGGCCCCGGATCGAATCCGCCTGGCGATCAACGACGAAGGCCGGTGTGCCAGCCAGCCTTGATGTGGTTTTTAGGCGGTTTTCCACATCCCCTAGGTGAATACCGGGCTGGTCCCCACGTTCCGCCTCAGTTATCCGTCTCGCAGACATCTGAACTCTTTCGCACTCTTCCATGGATTACAATAGTCGCAGACAGTTGGGGTTCACTAATTCCTTCCCAGGCAGTACAGGGTGGCGGCAGGAAGGGCATCTGGCCACCCCTTAAACTAACATTGCCACATCCGATTAACCATGGCGACCCTGCGTTTCCGCGGGAAAAAAGGCACAAGGTAAAGAAAGAAAGAAAGAAAGAAAGAAAGGAATTATCTGCGTTTTTGTAGTCGACCGATATGAATGAACGAATGAGTGCAAGATTACCATACAAGTTGGCTATAATCAAACATTCGGTAACTGAGCCTGTGTAGAAAAAAAACTGTTTACCCTTTGGGAACCCAGATTCATAGTTATGGTGTTTAGAATGCGTGCTGCAGGATTTGCGTTGTTAGTAGTGTTAGTGTCATGACTTGCCGTCAGGCACCGCTGCTGGAACAGCGACGTAAGGATGAAACACAAGCATCAGTGGGCATCACAGTTGCAGACAGTCAATATGTGTCTGGCCAGGTGAGCAGGGCTTTAATCCGAAAAGTATTCTATCAAAACAACAGCAATAGTGCTGCTGCTGTTTGCTAGTATCGACGCATTAAAGGAATACTGGCAGGTCCACTTCGAGCACTGGGGTTGAAGAACATAATTAACTGGCAACTCGGGAGGTGCACCTCGGAGAGACTGACCGCTAGTTCAAAAATGGTTCAAATGGCTCTGAGCACTATGGGACTTAACATCAGTCCCCTGGAACTTAGAACTACTTAAACCTAACTAACCTAAGGACATCACACACATCCATGCCCGAGGCAGGATTCGAACCTGCCACCGTAACGATCGCGCGGTTCCAGACTGAAGCGCCTAGAACCGCTCGGCCACAGACCGCTAGTTGCCTCACAAATCGTTGGAATTACTGTTGCCATGGTTGTTTTCAGTAGTTGCAAGGGCAACAGTACGGATGATTGACTGATCTGGCCTTGTAACAATAACCAAAACGGCCTTGCTGTGCTGGTACTGCGAACGGCTGAAAGCAAGGGGAAACTACGGCCGTAATTTTTCCCGAGGGCATGCAGCTTTACTGTATGATTAAATGATGATGGCGTCCTCTTGGGTAAAATATTCCGGAGGTAAAATAGTCCCCCATTCGGATCTCCGGGCGGGGACTACTCAAGAGGATGTCGTTATCAGGAGAAAGAAAACTGGCGTTCTACGGATCGGAGCGTGGAATGTCAGGTCCCTTAATCGGGCAGGTAGGTTAGAAAATTTGAAAAGGGAAATGGATAGGTTAAAGTTAGGTATAGTGAAGTTCGGTGGCAGGAGGAACAAGACTTCTGGTCAGGTGACTACAGGGTTATAAACACAAAGTCAAATAGGGGTAATGCAGGAGTAGGTTTAATAATGAATAGGAAAATAGGAACGCGGGTAAGCTAGTACAAACAGCTTAGTGAACGCATTATTGTGGCCAAGATAGATACGAAGCCCACGCCTACTACAGTAGTACAAGTTTATATGCCAACTAGCTCTGCAGATGACGAGAAATGTATGATGAAATAAAAGAAATTATTCAGATAGTGAAGGGAGACGAAAATTTAATAGTCATGGGTGACTGGAATTCGAGTGTAGGAAAAGGGAGAGAAGGAAACGTAGTAGGTGAACATGGATTGGGGCTAAGAAATGAAAGAGGAAGCCGCCTGGTAGAATTTTGCACAGAGAACAACTTAATCATAGCTAACACTTGGTTTAAGAATCATGAAAAAATTTTGTATACATGGAAGAATCCTGGAGATACTAAAAGATATCAGATAGATTATATAATGGTAAGACAGAGATTTAGGAACTAGGTTTTAAAATGCAAGACATTTCCAGGGGCAGATGTGGACTCTGACCACAATCTATGGTTATGAACTGTAGATTAAAACTGAAGAAACTGCAAAAAGGTGGGAATTTAAGGAGATGGGACCTGGATAAACTGAAAGAACCAGAGGTTGTACAGAGTTTCAGGGAGAGCATAAGGGAACAATTGACAGGAATGGGGGAAAGAAATACAGTAGAAGAAGAATGGGTAGCTTTGAGGGATGAAGTAGTGAAGGCAGCGGAGGATCAAATAGGTAAAAAGACGAGGGCTAATAGAAATCCTTGGGTAACAGAAGAAATATTGAATTTAATTGATGAAAGGAGAAAATAGAAAAATGCAGTAAATGAAGCAGGCAAAAAGGAATACAAACGTCTCAAAAATGAGATCGACAGGAAGTGTAAAATGGCTAAGCAGGGATGGCTAGAGGACCAATGTAAGGATGTAGAGGCTTATCTTACTAGGGCTAAGATAGATACTGCCTACAGGAAAATTAAAGAGACCTTTGGAGATAAGAGAACCACTTGTATCAATATCAAGAGCTCACATGGAAACCCAGTTCTAAGCAAAGAAGGGAAAGCAGAAAGGTGGAATGACTATATAAAGGGTCTATACAAGGGCGATGTACTTGAGGACAATATTATGGAAATGGAAGAGGATGTAGATGAAGATAAAATGGGAGATACGATACTGCGTGAAGAGTTTGACAGAGCACTGAAAGACTTGAATCGAAACAAGGCCCCCGGAGTAGACAACATTCCATTGTAACTACTGGCGGCCTTGGGAGAGCCAGTCCTGACAATACCATCTGGTGAGCAATATGTATGAAACAGGCAAAACACCCTCAGACTTCAAGAAGAATATAATAATTCCAATCCCATAGAAAACAGGTGTTGACAGATGTGAAAATTACCGAACTATCAGTTTAATAAGCGACGGCTGGAAAATACTAACGCGAATTCTTTACAGACGAATGGAAAAACTAGTAGAAGCGGACCTCGGGGAAGATCAGTTTGGATTCCGTAGAAATACTGGAACACGTGAGGAAATACTGACCTTACGACTTGTCTTAGAAGAAAGATTAAGGAAAGGCAAACCTACGTTTCTAGCATTTGTAGACTTAGAGAAAGCTTTTGACAATGTTAACTGGAATACTCTCTTTCAAATTCTAAAGGTGGCAGGGGTAAAATACAGGGAGCGAAAGGCTATTTACAATTTGTACAGAAACCAGATGGCAGTTCTAAGAGTCGAGGGACATGAAAGGGAAGCAGTGGTTGGGAAGGGAGTAAGACAGGGTTGTAGCCTCTCCCCGATGTTATTCAATCTGTATATTGAGCAAGCAGTAAAGGAAACAAAAGAAAAATTCGGAGTAGGTATTAAAATCCATGGAGAAGAAATAAAAACTTTGAGGTTCGCCGATGACATTGTAATTCTGTCAGGGACAGCAAATGACTTGGAAGAGCAGTTGAACGGAATGGATGGTGTCTTGAAGGGAGGATATAAGATGAACATCAACAAAAGCAAAACGAGGATAATGGAATGTAGTCGAATTAAGTCGGGTGATGTTGAGGGTATTAGATTAGGAAATGAGACACTTAATGTAGTAAAGGAGTTTTGCTATTTGGGGAGCAAAATAACTGATGATGGTCGAAGTTGAGAGGATATAAAATGTAGACTGGCAATGGCAAGGAAAGCGTTTCTGAAGAAGAGAAATTTGTTAACATCGAGTATAGATTTAAGTGTCAGGAAGTCATTTCTGAAAGTATTTGTATGGAGTGTAGCCATGTATGGAAGTGAAACATGGACGATAACTAGTTTGGACAAGAAGAGAATAGAAGCTTTCGAAATGTGGTACTACAGAAGAATGCTGAAGATTAGATGGGTAGATCACATAACTAATGAGGAGGTACTGAATAGGATTGGGGAGAAGAGGAGTTTGTGGCACAACTTGACCAGAAGAAGGGATCGGTTGGTAGGACATGTTCTGAGGCATCAAAGGATCACCAATTTAGTATTGGAGGGCAGCGTGGAGGGTAAAAATCGTAGGGGGAGACCAAGAGATGAATACACTAAGCAGATTCAGAAGGATGTAGGTTGCAGTAGGTACTGGGAGATGAAGAAGCTTGCACAGGATAGAGTAGCATGGAGAGCTGCATCAAACCAGTCTCAGGACTGAAGACCACAACAACAACATGGTTGCGAATGCTGGACGCAGTGTGCGATCTTCAAACAGAGCACGAGCTGTGTCACGACAGATGAACATTCCACACTCCACCGTTTGGAGAGCGCTGCGGAGAACTTTGAAAAGCTACCCGTACAAACTTCCTGGCTGTGGTGGATGCATATGGTCGTCATACTGAGCAGCGATCGTATCCTGGAATGTAAACATGGTACGTAATTAACAAATGTTACTCTATCATACGCAAATTAAAATGGGTTTTCTCCAACGGTTCACTTAAGTAACGAGAGTTTTACTATAGCCGCTCTCTATTTTTATCTTTTATTTTTTCACATTTTATATTTACAAGATAAAATACGATATTCATCAAATTCCTGTCGCATGGAAGATGAAAAAGACTAAAGTTTTCAGCTTATTTGGACTCATTCGCCTATCTCAGCTATCCGTTGGACTTTATAACTGGCGTGGATTACCACTAAAGATAAGATATCACCCAATTTTCTGCAGGAAAGATTTAGAGGCGCCCTTGCAGAGACGTTTCGTAAATGTGAAATGATTACAGCTTTCTGATGCTTCGTAAGTCACAACTGCAATGGAAACCAGATATAATTCATGGTATAGCTATTTAAAGTGTCATTCTTTTGGTGATACTCAAAGTTTAAGGAATAATTTTTATTACACATTTTAAAATGTGTAGTACGAGGGTCACTCCAAAAGAAATGCACACCATTTTTGTAGAAATACAGTTTTCATTCTGCATGTGTGAACGTTTTACAGTGTGTAGATACATCCTTCCCGCTTGTTTTCAAACTTAGTTCAACCTGTTCCCGTGACTGGCGCCGTCACAGCATGTCTTCAAGATGGCTGCTACACTTGAAGGTAGTCAGAAGCAACGTGTTGTCGTAGAATTCCTGTGCTGTGAAAACGATACAGTAGGAAACATCCACAAGAGGTAGAAAAAGGTGTATGGAGATGCTGCTGTCGATCGCAGTACAGTTAGTCGATGGGCAAGCAGGTTACGTGATGAAAGCGGGCACGGCAATATTGAGGATTGTCCTCGCAGCGGCAGGCCTCGTACTACACACACTCCAGACAATGTGCAGAGAGTTAACGAATTGGTGACTGCTGACAGACGCATCACAGTGAACGAATTGTTACGCTACGTTGGGATAGGGGAAGGAAGTTTGCAGAATACTGAAAGTGTTGGCGTTAAAAAAGGTTTGTGCCAGGTGGGTTCCCAGGATGTTGACAGTGGCTCACAAACGAGAACAAGAAAAACGGTATGCAGCGATCTTTTGGAACTGTACGAGAATGGTGGAGATGAATTTCTTGGAACAATTATGACAGGTGATGAAACATGGCTCCATCATCTTTCACCAGAGACGAAGAGGCAACCAATGGAGTGGCATCATGCAAAATCACCTAATAGAAAAAAAATTCAAAACCACACCTTCTGCTGGAAAAGTTATGGCTACGGTGCTTTTCGATTCCGAAGGCCTCTTGCTTGTGGACATCATGCCAAGAGGGACCACCATAAATTCTGATGCATATGTGACGACACTGAAGAAACTTCAAGCTAGACGAAGTCGTGTTCGACCACATCGGCAAAAGCAGGATGTTTTGCTGTTGCACGACAATGCACGGCCACATATCAGTCAAAAAACCATGGAAGCGATCACAAAACTCGGATGGACAACACTGAAACCCCTTCGTTACAGTCCTGACCTGGCTCCATGTGACTATCATCTCTTTGGGAAACTGAAAGACTCTCTCCGTGGAACAAGGTTTGAACATGATGACTCCCTTGTGCACGCTGCCAAACAGTGGCTCCAACAGGTTCGTCCAGAATTTTACCGTGCGGGTATACAGGCGCTGGTTCCAAGATGGCGTAAGGCAGATGAGAGGGATGGAAATTATGTGGAGAAATGAAAATATTGTTCCTAAAGGATGTATCTACACACTGTAAAACTTTCAAACATGTAGAATAAAAGATGGATTTAAAAAAATAGTGTGCATTTGTTTTGGAGTGACACTCGTAGTATCAATTTTAGATGATTTCTGGTGTCTCGTCCACGTTTATCGATGCACTCATCAGTCAGAACATTACGACCACCTGCTTAACACCCATATGCCAACTTTGGCACGGATAACAGCGGCGACGCGTCTTTACATGGAAACACGGAGACGTTCGTATGTCGGTGGAGGGTGCTGGCATCACATCTGCACACACAAGTCACTCAATTCCCGTAAATTTCGATGACGGTGAGCTCTGACGCCACGTTCTGTCACATCCCAGATGTGTGCGATTGGTTATGATCTGGGCAGTTGGGATGCCAGCATATCAATTGGAATTCGCCACTGTCTTCCTCGAACCGCTTCATCACACTCCAGGTCTTGTGACTTGTTGAAAAATAACACTGCCGTCGGGAAACGTGATCGCCATGAAGGAGTGTACGTGGTATGCAGCCAGTTTACGATGCTCCTTGGCCCTCATGATGGCTTTCACCACCTCCACTCGACCCATGAATGCCCACGTGAATGTTCCCCTTAGCATAATGCGCTATTCGTCCACGAGACTCAGAGGGCCATAGACACGGGTTCACAGGTAGATGCCGTGCTTCTTGACTTCCGCAAGGCGTCTGATACAGTTAACCACAGTCGTTTAATAAACAAAGTAGGAGCATATGGACTGTCAGACCAATTATGTGGTTGGATTGAAGGGTTCCTAGATAACAGAACGCAGCATGTCATTCTCAGTGGAGAGAAGTCTTCCGAAGTAAGAGTGATTTCAGGTGTGCCGCAGGGGAGTATCGTAGGACCGTTGCTATTCACAATATATATAAATGACCTTGTGGATAACATCGGAAGTTCACTGAGGCTTTTTGCAGTTGATGCTGTAGTACATCGAGATGTTGTAACAATGGGAAATTCTACTGAAATGCGGGAGGATCTGCAACGAATTGACGCATCGTGCAGGGAATGGCAACTGAATCTCAATGTAGACAAGTATAATGTGCTGCGAATACATAGAAAGAAAGATCCTTTATCATTTAGCTACAATATAGCAGGTCAGCAACTGGAAGCAGTTAATTCCGTAAATTATCTGGGAGTAGGCATTAGGAGTGATCTAAAATGGAAAGACAATATAAAATTAATCGCCGGTAAAGCAGATGCCAGACTGAGATTCATTGGAAGAATCCTAAGGAAATGCAGTCCGAAAACAAAGGAAGGAGGTTACAGTACACTCGTTCGCCCACTGCTTGAATACTGCTCACCGGTGTGGGATCCGTACCAGATAGGGTTGATGGAAGAGATAGAGAAGATCCAACGGAGAGCAGAGCGCTTCGTTACAGGATCATTTAGTAATCGCGAAAGCGTTACGGAGATGATAGATAAACTCCAGTGGAAGACTCTGCAAGAGAGACGCTTATTAGCTCGGTACAGGCTTTTTTTGAAGTTCCGAGAACATACTTTCACCGAGGAGTCAAGCAGTGTAGTGCCGTCTCCTACGTATATCAAGCGAAGAGACCATGAGGATAAAATGAGAGAGATTAGAGCCCACACAGTGGCATATCGACAATCTTTCTTTCTACGAACATACGAGACTGGAATAGAAGGGAGAACCGATAGAGGTACTCAAGGTACCCTCCGCCACACACCGTCAGGTGGCTTGCGAAGTATAGATGTAGATGTAGATGTAGAATGGAGCCGCGCTAGAATGTCTCCGTCCCGCAGTATAGGTGTCAAGGAGCTGTTCCCTTGGAAGACGACGGATTCGCGACCTCCCACGGGAATGAGGAAGAAGGTATTGGGATTCATCAGACCATGCAACGCTCTTCCACCCGGGCAACGTCCAGTAGTTGCCTATGTTCTAGTGTACGCACTGGCACATGCATGGGCCGTCGGCTGCGGCGGTCCATCGTTAGGAGTATTGGTTGCACCGTGTGTTCACACACTTGTACCCTGCCCAGAATTTAAGTCTGATGTTAGTTCCACCACAGTTCGCCATCTGTCCTGTTTTACCAGTATGCACAGCCTACGACGTCCGACATCTGTAATGACGGCTGGCCAGCCAGCCCATTACGTCTGGAAGTGGTGGCTTCACCTTGGTTTCGCCACGCGTTGAAAACACTCACCACATCACTACTCGAACACCGGAAAAGTCGCGCAGTTTCCGAAATACTCATGCCGAGGCTCTGGGTCATCACAATCTGCCCTCGGTCAACTCAGATAGATCGCTCGGCTTCGCATTCTAACACAGGGACAGCACTCGCACCAATACCACATGCACCGTGCTTGTGTCTGATTAGCACTCATTCCTCGCGAGGTGACGCTGCTATCGCCTGGACGGTTTTATATCGATAGTAGGCCTCTGTACATAATGTTCTGGCTCATCCGTGTATGTTCTCAGAGTATTTGTACAACGTTAAACTGTTCTCTTCAACTGTGTGCTGTTGACTAAAACTACGAGTATTTCTTTGGCGTTATTTGCCACTACCTCGGTGCTGCTTCCATCGGCATTTCTACATCTACATGACTGCTCTGCAATTCACATTTAAGTGTTTGGCAGAGGGTTCATCCGACCACAATCATACTATCTCTCTACCATTCCACTCCCGAACAGCGCGCGGGAAAAACGAACACCTAAACCTTTCTGTTCGAGCTCTGATTTCTCTTATTTTATTTTGATGATCATTCCTACCTATATAGGTTGGGCTCAACAAAATATTTTCGCATTCGGAAGAGAAATTTGGTGACTGAAATTTCGTAAATAGATCTCGCCGCGACGAAAAACGTCTTTGCTTTAATGACTTCCATCCCAATTCGCGTATCATATCTGCCACACTCTCTCCCCTATTACGTGATAATACAAAACGAGCTTCCCTTTTTTGCACCCTTTCGATGTCTTCCGTCAATCCCACCTGGTAAGGATCCCACACCGAGCAGCAACATTCTAACAGAGGACGAACGAGTGTAGTGTAAGCTGTCTCTTTAGTGGACTTGTTGCATCTTCTAAGTGTCCTGCCAATGAAACGCAACCTTTGGTTCGCCTTCCCCACAATATTATCTATGTGGTCTTTCCAACTGAAGTTGTTCGTAATTTTAACACCCAGGTACTTAGTTGAATTGACAGCCTTGAGAATTGTACTATTTATCGAGTAATCGAATTCCAACGGATTTCTTTTGGAACACATGTGAATCACCTCACACTTTTCGTTATTTAGCGTCAACTGCCACCTGACACACCATACAGCAACCTTTTCTAAATCGCTTTGCAACTGATACTGGTCTTCGGATGACCTTACTAGACGGTAAATTACAGCATCATCTGCGAACAACCTAAGAGAACTGCTCAGATTGTCACCCAGGTCATTTATATAGATCAGGAACAGCAGAGGTCCCAGGACGCTTCCCTGGGGAACACCTGATATCACTTCAGTTTTACTCGATGATTTGCCATCTATTACTACGAACTGCGACCTTCCTGACAGGAAATCACGAATCCAGTCGCACAACTGAGACGATACCCCATAGGCCCGCAGCTTGATTAGAAGTCGCTTGTGAGGAACGGTGTCAAAAGCTTTCCGGAAATCTAGAAATACGGAATCAACTTGAGATCCCCTGTCGATAGCGGCCATTACTTCGTGCGGCATTCACGTGTTGGTTACCCTTA
The DNA here is from genome assembly GCF_023898315.1 of Schistocerca nitens. Lineage (NCBI taxonomy): Eukaryota > Metazoa > Arthropoda > Insecta > Orthoptera > Acrididae > Schistocerca > Schistocerca nitens. The sequence goes on along the minus strand of NC_064619.1, from coordinate 47,006,979 downwards.
CTTTGCTGCGCGTTAGGCATTCTTTCTTGATTTGAATTTTTATGAAAGTGGCCTAGTTCTTGATGGCTTCTCTGTATAATTGGTCACCATCACTGTGATGTTCTTTCACCAAAAATGTCAATGAGGAACGCCCAATCGAAAAGGAGACCTTCGTTGTAGCGGCACTGTATGTTATCCCAGTGGATGAGTGTCCCTACCGAGAGATGATGTGGTATTTCCAGACGAAGCAGGGTTAGCGGCTTCGGGACAACATCCTCATTTCTGGAGAGATTTTCCCGCGGTTCGTTGCATGATAGATCCTCCTAGATAAGCACAAAGAGCGGTTACCCAGTTTATTCTCGCAGAAGGGGAGCATGCTTCACGCATTCATCGTAGGTTGATTGATACTTACAGACAGCAAAAAGATGACTCTGAGCACTATGGGACTTAACAGCTGTGGTCATCAGTCCCATAGAACCTAGAACTTAGAACTACTTAAACCTAACTAACCTAAGGACATCACACACATACATGCCCGAGGCAGGATTCGAACCTGCGACCGTTGCGGTATCGCGGTTCCAGACTGAAGCGCCTTGAATCGCTCGGGCACTTCGGCGGACTTACAGACAGCAGTAGCTCGCTCGACGCACAATATTCCAGTGGTGTCAGCGTTATGAGGCTGGGAGTGTAAACATCGAAGACATGACACGCCTTGGGCATGAGCACATTGTCACCCCCAGTGCCTTGATTTCGGCTCTTTGACGGGCTCATAAGGATGAATTTCCTTTATTTTACGTCTACGGTCACAAATTGTTTGTCATCAGACTACCGGTTTCGGTGTATAATGTCCATCTCCAGATCTACATCAACATATGTGAAAAACACTTCCAGATTGTCTTCAGCTTAAAACAATAAAGTAGGCCATAATGGAAAGTATTCCTGACATATATATGCGTTTGTGCGCTTTAAATGTGAAGAGGCATACCTGTTTTATAAAAACATGTCCCAATATTCTGGAGACATAGTGGCATCGTCAAGTGATAAACAAGCGTCAGCACCGTCAAATGTATATAAATAATGGTATATACAAGAGTCATCTTATCAGCAGCACTACTGTTCAAAGCAAACTGCCGTCCAGTAGCCACAAAATGCTTGTCTTGCAAGTTCACCTGACGTAGCTACTGTAGGCGTAGACATATTCTTTACCGATTAATTGTACAATGTAAAGTAAAGGGGGAACTAGTTAATAAAGTATATTATATATAATTAATATACAGGGTGACTACAATTAAACTTTCAAACCGCTGTAGAAATAATACCACTGCTCAGAATGACGTCAAATTGCAACGGAATACACTCCTGGAAATTGAAATAAGAAAACCGTGAATTCATTGTCCCAGGAAGGGGAAACTTTATTGACACATTCCTGGGGTCAGATACATCACATGATCACACTGACAGAACCACAGGCACATAGACACAGGCAACACAGCATGCACAATGTCGGCACAAGTACAGTGTATATCCACCTTTCGCAGCAATGCAGGCTGCTATTCTCCCATGGAGACGATCGTAGAGATGCTGGATGTAGTCCTGTGGAACGGCTTGCCATGCCATTTCCACCTGGCGCCTCAGTTGGACCAGCGTTCGTGCTGGACGTGCAGACCGCGTGAGACGACGCTTCATCCAGTCCCAAACATGCTCAATGGGGGACAGATCCGGAGATCTTGCTGGCCAGGGTAGTTGACTTACACCTTCTAGAGCACGTTGGGTGGCACGGGATACATGCGGACGTGCATTGTCCTGTTGGAACAGCAAGTTCCCTTGCCGGTCTAGGAATGGTAGAACGATGGGTTCGATGACGGTTTGGATGTACCGTGCACTATTCAGTGTCCCCTCGACGATCACCAGTGGTGTACGGCCAGTGTAGGAGATCGCTCCCCACACCATGATGCCGGGTGTTGGCCCTGTGTGCCTCGGTCGTACGCAGTCCTGATTGTGGCGCTCACCTGCACGGCGCCAAACACGCATACGACCATCATTGGCACCAAGGCAGAAGCGACTCTCATCGCTGAAGACGACACGTCTCCATTCGTCCCTCCATTCACGCCTGTCGCGGCACCACTGGAGGCGGGCTGCAAGATGTTGGGGCGTGAGCGGAAGACGGCCTAACGGTGTGCGGGACCGTAGCCCAGCTTCATGGAGACGGTTGCGAATGGTCCTCGCCGATACCCCAGGAGCAACAGTGTCCCTAATTTGCTGGGAAGTGGCGGTGCGGTCCCCTACGGCATTGTGTAGGATCCTACGGTCTTGGCGTGCATCCGTGCGTCGCTGCGGTCCGGTCCCAGGTCGACGGGCACGTGCACCTTCCGCCGACCACTGGCGACAACATCGATGTACTGTGGAGACCTCACGCCCCACGTGTTCAGCAATTCGGCGGTACGTCCACCCGGCCTCCCGCATGCCCACTATACGCCCTCGCTCAAAGTCCGTCAGCTGCACATATGGTTCACGTCCACGCTGTCGCGGCATGCTACCAGTGTTAAAGACTGCGATGGAGCTCCGTATGCCGCGGCAAACTGGCTGACACTGACGGCGGCGGTGCACAAATGCTGCGCAGCTAGCGCCATTCGAAGGCCAACACCGCGGTTCCTGGTGTGTCCGCTGTGCCGTGCGTGTGATCATTGCTTGTACAGCCCTCTCGCAGTGTCCGGAGCAATTATGGTGGGTCTGACACACCGGTGTCAATGTGTTCTTTTTTCCATTTCCAGGAGTGTATAATTAATATACAGGGTGACTATAATTAAACTTTCAAACCGCTGTAGAAATAATACCACTGCTCAGAATGACGTCAAATTGCAACGGAATATTATCGCAGAAGGGGGAAAACGTATGTCAGAAGAAAAATAAATAGCTACAAAATGTAAAAGTATATGGCGCTGTAAGCATCGTAATTTAATAGTGGTCGACTACAAATGACGAATGAATCTTACAACAATGATTAAGGTGTACGTTTGACTCCAAACAAACTGTATTACTCAGTATGCATGGGTGTACAGGCGTGATAATGTTTGATATGTAAGCCCATCCACCACATTAGGTCATATCACATCGGATGGAGAAAATCGGTTTTTAATTGTTCAGAGACCAAAAACCGCATAAAAAGCACCAATAAACATGAAATCGGGTTAATAATTTGCGTGTGACCGGCGCAAAACATGTTTAATATGCTGTTCACGGTTTTCTCCGACAATTTGAAATTGAGAAACAGCATGTTCCACAACGGATCGAAGTCTTTCTTGGATCACGTTCAGAATGTGTTGCGCAATGCGGCCTTCAATGCAGCTAAGTTTGCAATCGGAACACTGAACACAATATCTTTCAGATAGCCCCACAGCCAGAAGGGACAGGGATTGCGATCAGGTGACCGGGACCGCCAGGCTGTAGGGAAATGGCGGCTGATAATTGTAGCATTTCCGAAATGGCGCTTCAGCAGCTGCTTAACTCGATTTGCAATGTGCGGAGGGGCGTCATCTTGCATAAAAATGATCCCATCGACACATCCAAGCTGTTGGAGAGTTGGAATGTCGTGGTTCAAATGGCTCTGAGCACTATGGGACTTAACGTCTGTGGTCATCAGTCCCCTAGAACTTAGAACTACTTAAACCTAACTAACCTAAGGACATCACACACATCCATGGCCGAGGCAGGATTCGAACCTGCGACCGTAGCGGTCACGCGGTTCCAGACTGAAGCGCCTATAACCGCACGGCCACACCGGCCGGCTGGAATGTCGAGGTTGCGCAAAAGACACTCATAGCGCTTACCAGTGACCGTACAGGTAACAGGACCGGAAGTACCTGTATCTTCGAAAAAATATGGTCCTGTGATAAATGATGCCGTAAACCCGCACCACACAGTGACATTTTCAGGATGAAGTGGTACTAGTTGATTTGCGCGTGTGTTTTCCGTTGCCCATATTCGACAATTCTCTGTATTGACATATCCTGTCAGATGGAAGTTGGCTTCGTCTGTCCAAAAAATCCTCCACGGCCAGTCATTGTCCACTTCCATGCGAGCAAGAAATTCTAAAGCAAAGGTCTCTCTTGCTGGCAGGTCAACAGGAAGCAACTCTTGCACATGGATAATTTTGAATGGATAGCAAAGAAGGATGTTTCGTAGGATTTTACGCACCGTGCTCACGGGTATGTCCAATGTTCGGGCAATTTTCCGTGCGCTACACGTTAGCACACCATCACTCGTCTTCTCCTGCACTGCTGTGCCCATTGCTTCCACTGACGTCGAATCAATTCCTTTCCTCCCTCTCCCATGTTTAGCACCAAAATAACAAGTCTTTTCGAATTTGCGAATCATTTTCTCCAGATCCACGCAGTCATCGGACCAACGCCTTTTTTCAAACGCTCTAGTGTCCGAAAGTTCTTCAGAGCGACATGTGCATAATCATCATTCTTGTAAAACAGCTTTACAAGCAGAGCGCGACCCTTCATTGAGACAGTCATGGCGAACGTCGCAGAAGCGAAAGCAGGAAAAGCCGTGTACCCGGAGTGTTTATACCAACTTCAATGGATCGTGCATATGACGGGTGTTTTCATTTACGTATTCTGACACATAAAGCGCCGTCTATTGATCAGTTTTAACCCAAATTTTTTTTCTTCTTCCGTACGTTTTTCCTCTTTCACGATAGTATTCCGTTGCAATTTGAAGTCGTTCTGACCAGTGGTGTTATTTCTACAGCGTTTTGAAAGTTTAACTTCAATTATAATCAGCCTGTACATTAATATTTTTATACACGGAGCAAGAACGGATTTCATTGTTCAGATTGTGGGATGTGATGAAATGTGACCACTGCGTCCCTGCCTCCAAATGGATGAGCATGGAGTGATAGCGTCTCAGTTCCTCTTGTCCAGAAAAGTCCACTGTGTCACCAATGGAGGAAGAACGATGCTCAGTTTCTACATCGACTGGCTACGACTGAGTAAAACAGTTAATGCTGAGCAGTGTTGCAGTACGTTGATATGACTCAAACCTTCAGACAAACCGTCAAGAACAACCACAGGGGCAAGATGTCGAATGGGGTGTTGCTTCTCCAGGACACCTCTATAGTACATGTGGCCAACAACACCCTCGCGATCCTTGAAAATTGCGATGGGAGGTCCTGGAACATCCTCCTTACAGTCCCGATATCTTCCCATGTAACTCAAGTATTTTTGGTCCCTTAAAACAACGGTCACAGGTTCATCTGCGACTAGGAAGTGCAGGACATTGTGGGAATATGCATCCGTCAGCAACCCACGAGTTTCTACACAAACCGTGCACTCCATTCCTATGCAATGGGATCGGTGAGTCAGTGTTGGTAGTTACGTGTAATTGTTCTGTTCCACATGAACTGCAATGGTAATATTGTTATTGAAATTTCTCTACACATGACTGTACTCTTCTTTCTATTTTGGCACACCATATACTTTGTGTTTCTCTTCATCGAAATAATTTCCTGCTGCTGTTCACTTTTTCACTGCTGCTTATTTCTCCTGCAACGAGAATAAGTTTTCAGTAGCAATGTTTGACGTCTTTCGTACACTATGGATCCCGGAAATTGAAACTCCGGTCTTCATATGCTTTCTCGCAATATCTTATTTGTTCACCTTATTTCTTGTATACTGAAACATCACTGTTAGACAGGCTTGGTATTAATAATTTTCGTATTCATATCGGTCTGTCTGTATCGACTTTCTGTGTACTGTAAACATGAAAGCATGCATCCTGATCTTTAATAAATATTTCTTCCATAAGGACTATTAAGAAAGAAATTTTTTTTCACAGTGTGACACGCCCGGGAGTACAATTGGTGGTGGAAAGGGGAGGGGGGGGACAGCCTTAAATTGGTTTCTCACTTCGGACCGTGCGCCCTGTCAATACCACGTACCTGATACTCCCCGGGCGGTTGTATTGTTCTGCTCTACATTGCTGCTGGCTTGCCTGAAATTATCTATCGAAATGTGCAAGCGTGTCTAGGGAAGCCACTCAACGTTAAAACACAACACTGTCCTACGTCTGGTATGAACAACTATATTCTGAGACGATAAAATAAAATCGCAGGTTGCATTCTAAGTCATAACTGTTGGATGATTACCAGTCCATCACCCGTGGTCTAGGGGTAGCGTCTTTGATTCATAATCAAAAATGTCTTCGGTCCCGGGTTCGATCCCCGCCACTGCCTAAATTTTGATAAATAATCAGCATAGGCGGCCGAAGACTTCCGGCATAAGAAGTCAGCCTCATTCTGCCAACGGCCTTGTCAAAGAGGGCGGAGGAGCGGATAGAGGTTCAGGGAACTCTCTTGTCCTAGGGGTGGGAAATTGCACCTAAAGGCGGAAGAATCAGCAATGATCAACGACATGAGGATGCAGAAGGCAATGGAAACCACTGCATTAAAGACACGTAAAGTGTATCCACAGGACATGTGGCCTGTAATTGAAGAAGTGTCATGATGAACTCTCCATTGGCAAAAGATTCCGGAATAGTCCCCCTTTCTGATCTCCGGGAGGGGACTGCCAAGGGGGAGGACACCATGAGAAACAGATTGAATAATCAACGAAAGGATAACGTTCTACTAGTCGGGGCGTGGAATGTCAGAAGCTTGAACGTGGTAGGGAAACTAGAAAATCTGAAAAGGGAAATGCAAAGGCTCAATCTAGATATAGTAGGGGTCAGTGAAGTGAAGTGGAAAGAAGACAAGGATTTCTGGTCAGATGAGTATCGGGTAATAAAAACAGGAGCAGAAAATGGTATAACAGGTGTAGGATTCGTTATGTATAGGAAGGTAGGGCAGAGGGTGTGTTACTGTGAACAGTTCAGTGACCGGGTTGTTCTAATCAGAATCGACAGCAGACCAACACCGATAACGATAGTTCAGGTATACATGCCGACGTCGCAAGTTGAAGATGAACAGATAGAGAAAGTGTATCAGGATATTGAAAGGGTAATGCAGTATGTAAAGGGGGACGAAAATCTAATAGTCATGGGCGACTGGAATGCAGTTGTAGGGGAAGGAGTAGAAGAAAAGGTTACAGGAGAATATGGGCTTGGGACAAAGAATGAAAGAGGAGAAAGACTAATTGAGTTCTGTAACAAGTTTCAGCTAGTAATAGCGAATACCCTGTTCAAGAATCACAAGAGGAGGTGGTGTACTTGGAAAAGGCCGGGAGATACGGGAAGATTTCAATTAGATTACATCATGGTCAGACAGAGATTCCGAAATCAGATACTGGATTGTAAGGCGTACCCAGGAGCAGATACAGACACAGATCACAATATAGTAGTGATAAAGGGTAGGCTGAAATTCAAGACATTAGTCAGGAAGAATCAATACGCAAAGAAGTGGGATACGGAAGTACTAAGGAATGACGAGATACGTTTGAAGTTCTCTAACGCTATAGATAAACCAATAAGGAATAGCGCAGTAGGCACTACACTTGAAGAGGAATGGACATCTCTAAAAAGGGCCATCACAGAAGTTGGGAAGGAAAACATAGGTACAAAGAAGGTAACTGCGAAGAAACCATGGGTAACAGAAGAAATACTTCAGTTGATTGATGAAAGGAGGAAGTACAAACATGTTCCGGGAAAGTCAGGAATACAGAAGTACAAGTCGCTGAGGAATGAAATAAATAGGAAGTGCAGGGAAGCTAAGACGAAATGGCTGCAGGAAAAATGTGAAGACATCGAAAAAGATATAATTGTCGGAAGGACAGACTCAGCATACAGGAAAGTCAAAACAACCTTTGGTGAAATTAAAACCAACGGTGGTAACATTAAGAGCGCAACGGGAATTCCACTGTTAAATGCAGAGAAGAGAGCAGATAGGTGGAAAGAATACACTGAAAGCCTCTATGAGGGTGAAGATTTGTCTGATGTGATAGAAGAAGAAACAGGAGTCGATTTAGAAGAGATAGGGGATCCAGTATTAGAATCGGAATTTAAAAGAGCTTTGGAGGACGTACGGTCAAATAAGGCAGAAGGGATAGATAACATTCCATCAGAATTTCTAAAATCATTGGGGGAAGTGGCTATTCACGTTGGTGTGTAGAATATATGAGTCTGGCGATATACCATCTGACTTTCGGAAAAGCATCATCCACACAATTCCGAAGACGGCAACAGCTGACAAGTGCGAGAACTATCGCACAATCAGCTTAACAGCTCATGCATTGAAGCTGCTTACAAGAATAATATACAGAAGAATGGAAAAGAAAATTGAGAATGCGCTAGGTGACGATCAGTTTGGCTTTAGGATAAGTAAAGGGACGAGAGAGGCGATTCTGACGTTACGGCTAATAATGGAAGCAAGGCTAAAGAAAAATCAAGACACTTTCATAGGATTTGTCGACCTGGAAAAAGCGTTCGACAATATAAAATGGTGCAAGCAGTTCGAGATTCTGAAAAAAGTAGGGGTAAGCTATAGGGAGAGATGGGTCATATACAATATGTACAACAACCAAAAGGGAATAATAAGAGTGGACGATCAAGAACGAAGTGCTCGTATTAAGAAGGGTGTAAGACAAGGCTGTAGCCTTTCGCCCCTACTCTTCAATCTGTACATCGAGGAAGCAATGATGGAAATAAAAGAAAGGTTCAGGAGTGGAATTAAAATACAAGGTGAAAGGATATCAATGATACGATTCGCTGATGACATTGCTATCCTGATTGAAAGTGAAGAAGAATTAAATGATCTGCTGAACGGAATGAACAGTCTAATGAGTACACAGTATGGTTTGAGAGTAAATCGGAGAAAGACGAAGGTAATGAGAAGTAGTAGAAATGAGAACAGCGAGAAACTTAACATCAGGATTGATGGTCACGAAGTCAATGAAGTTAAGGAATTCTGCTACCTAGGCAGTAAAATAACCAATGACGGACGGAGCAAGGAGGACATCAAAAGCAGACTCGCTATGGCAAAAAAGGCATTTCTGGCCACGAGATGTCTACTAATATCAAATACCGGCCTTAATTTGAGGAAGAAATTTCTGAGGATATACGTCTGGAGCACAGCATTGTATGGTAGTGAAACATGGACTGTGAGAAAACCGGAACAGAAGAGAATCGAAGCATTTGAGATGTGGTGCTATAGACGAATGTTGAAAATTAGGTGGACTGATAAGGTAAGGAATGAGAAGGTTCTACGCAGAATCGGAGAGGAAAGGAATATGTGGAAAACACTGATAAGGAGAAGGGACAGGATGATAGGACATCTGCTAAGATATGAGGGAATGACTTCCATGGTACTAGAGGGAGCTGTAGAGGGCAAAAACTGTAGAGGAAGACAGAGATTGGAATACGTCAAGCAAATAATTGAGGACGTAGGTTGCAAGTGCTACTCTGAGATGAAGAGGTTATCACAGGAAAGGAATTCGTGGCGGGCCGCATCAAACCAGTTAGTAGACTGATGATAACAAAAAAAAAAAAAAAAAAAAAAAAAAAAAAAAAAAAAAACAGTCCACAATATCACTCTGACGAGCGAACGCGTAACCGAACACGGCGTGGATGATTGTTGATGATGCGGAAGCCGAATAATCGAACGAAAGTTCTTACGCTTACCACGCCTACACAGATTTCTTTTGCAACAAGTCCTCCTTGACACTATTAATGATATAACACTGTTTATAGAGTTAATTTTTCAGTTCTCAGTTCTCACTTGTATGAGCGTGCGCGTAACCGTCGCGACGCGTCTGATTGTTGATGATGCGGAAACTCGATGACCGAACGCACTTTCTCACGCTCACTACAAGACACTGGCGCATGATTACACTCTTTTATGGTAACTAATTTCTACTGATTCCGTCAGTTCATTCTGAGAGACCGAACACGGCGCGGATGATTGATACTGTACAGTACGACACTCAGTGAGAGGATACACAAATACGTTATCGGCGGCACTAATCATTTTTAATTACATCTTGACGCACTTTCCTCTGAATCACGTCCATATGTCATCACTTTACTGTAATAGCACTTCAACTTCCATACCAACAATGCCTCTCACATGCAGAGCTACCCATAACACAACATACCAGTTCTGTCCCGCGCTCGACTCTGCAAAGGCGCTGCCTGCAAAGGTACTCCGCCACCAAGCCAGCGATATGACAGTACGCTTAAAACAAGTTTCAAAACATTCATAGTTTTTCACAATGAGCTTATATTTGTTCTTACCAGTAGAGCTCCTCCGAATGAATTTACATCAATCATCATCTTAGCGTTTAGTTATGAAAAGGGTTACAGAGCAGCTTTAGGGTCTATGATTTGACTGTTGTAACAATCACTATTGAATGCACAAAGAAGATGCGGTCGCCCTCACCACACAGTACACTGTAATTTCTTGAATAACGCTATCTGCGAGATATTAATGGTAATAGTGTTTATATCATTTCACTTTCGTAGGAAGATATTTCAGTAAATTTACACACGGGGAAACGAGGTAAGATAACTGGACAAAAATTTAGTAATCCCTAGAAAAATCATTATAAGTATCATTTAATACTGTACCGTCTAACTCAACCGATGGACTTTGTAACCTCCTGGACTCAGTCAGGCTGTACGAGTACGTCGCATCATCCAGGTTAAGCCACTTAATGAGGATATGATCGTGAAATTGCACTAAAATACGGTGACGGTGATTTTGGCTTTTTACGTGCCGTTCACAAATGTCCCATAGACTTTCTGTGGAGTTCACGACGGATATTTTTGCAGACCAGTCGAGATGTAACAGGTTAGGGCAGTGCTCACAAAACCGGTCACATATTCTTCCAGCCATCCGAAGTACGGTGTTGTCACCTTTAAGTGCCTGTGTGGGCAATGGCTTCTTGCGACTCCAAATGTTCGTTGCATGTACAGTCGTGGACAAAACGAGCGAGACCCCTCGCCTTTTCGTTATGCTGATCCGCACGGCTTTAAAGTCTGCTACACAGCATAACAGGCAAGGCGACGAAGTGCTACCAACATACTATGCGCAGGCGTGAAATTGACAAACTATCTGAACTTTTTTAGACTGTATTCCATAATTTGTAAGACTATATTAATGCTGATTAGTGTGTTAAATACAACACGTAAATATAAGACAGAACTGAAAGAACAAACGCTAATTGGTATGAACTGGACAAATAAAAATGAATTTCAACTTATCGAGATGACTTAACTGTTTCAGTAAGACAAAGAACCCCAGATCGTTACGAAGTAGCAAAATATTATCCGCATTCGGCGCGAAACGGTCTGTGTCAACGTTCAGACCAGTCATACTGGATTACCGTTGCTGACCTACCATGAAAGTGTGCAAATTTAGCAATGCGTGAAGATTCATAACGAAATTCACTTAAACATCATTCAGTGCCACGCTTAAGTCAATTCCATTATTGACAGAAGCGGAAAAAGGAGGCAGTAACAAGTATGAAATTCTACAAGAGTGTCATATTGACATGCACAGGGCGCCAGTACAGAATAAAGGTAGCGATAAAACGTATTGGGTGCGCGAGAATTTCTTAAAATTGCTTCACTGATATTCTACCTGCCTCCATAGAGATTAGAACCGAAAACAAACCAGACCTTCCTTTCACTATGCTAGCAGACAACCTAGGCAAACAGCCCTCTATTATTACCCCAGACATGAACAAGCACGCAATTTCGAAATGAAAATCTGCAGTTTCTGTTGCATAGAGCTTTCTGGACTCAAAAACATGAATTTTCTTCCTTTATGTCACCGCTTATGTGACAATCATTCGGGATGTTTATCGAAATAACAAATTACTGTTATTAGAGAGTAAATTTTGTAGGATAATTCTGCACCACCCCAGGAAATAAACGGCTACATAGCTGCCAAACGTATTCTGCATTGTTTCGAATTCTCCACTAGACTCGCCACAGCCAGAAAACGTTCATTAGCAGAAGTGTTTCTTAAGCTAGCTAGCAATGAGAATGTTCGTACTTCTAAAACGCGGTGGCATTAATACTGGGATGTGAATTACCACGTGTATAGGCAAATACATTCTATTTGCATTCCTGTAAACGTGATTAGGATCGAAAACGTAGCTACGACTAATATGCTTATGTATCGACAGCAACTAGAACATTTCGAATAAAGAGTAGCGGGTGTTATTTATGCGGCCCTCATCTTCAGTGTTTTCGTTGTTAGGATTTCGTCACCTAAACCGGTAAAAACGGAACCCTACTAGTCTCACTTTCTTGACCGTCTATCGGTCTACCCAACCCTTAAAACCCGTTTACCTCCAGAACGGGTGGACATAATAAGCGGAAATGTATCGCACTTCTTGCTGTAACCGGTCCCATGCTGGTGTAAAAAAGTGAGCTTCTATGTCAACGCAATCAAAAGATACGACGGTTTATGTAAAGAAAATTTACGCGAAAGGTCAAAAAATGGCTTCAAGAACTATGCGACCTAACTGCTTAGGTCATCAGCCCCTAGACCTAGAACTACTTAAACCTAGATAGCCTAAGGGCATCACAGACATCTATGTCCGAGGTAGAATTCCAACCTGCGACTGAAGCAGCCGTGCGGTTCGTCACTGAAGCGCCTGGAACCGCTCGGCCACCGCAACGCGGCGAAACCCTACTCACCTCATGTATAATGATAATATATACTGTCTAGTGAGGATAAACTGTATTCTCCAGCAACTCAGATCGTTTGGTCACGGAACTTTTACGAAGCTACATTCAAACTTTGTCGAAGTCGTCTGCAATATCCATTACAAACACCCTAGGAACTTCGTATGCGATATCCACTTCTGAAGACGCTGGCAGATACTGCAGTACTATAACAAGTAGGTGGGAATTTATTGTTATTGGTCCACGCATGACACTTTATTTCAATATCAATTTAACGCGCCTAGGTGTTTGTATATGCCTGAAACTATTGAACAAAAAGTAAATAAACAACAAACGAGCCGGCCGCGGTGGTCTCGCGGTTCTAGGCGCGCAGTCCGGAACCGTGCGACTGCTACGGTCGCTGGTTCGAATCCTGCCTGGGGCATGGATGTGTGTGATGTGCTTAGGTTAGTTAGGTTTAAGTAGTTCTAAGTTCTAGGGGACTTATGACCACAGCAGTTGAGTCCCATAGTGCTCAGAGGCATTTGAACCATTTTGAAACAGCAAACAACTTCGATGTTTAAATCAAATGAAAGTCACATGTCGTAATTAAAACATAATTTCGTCGTTACATCTACATGATTACATCAACAGGATTTCTTGGCAATCCGGACTTACGTGCCTGGCAGAAGGTTAGGGTTATTTCTCTACCGTCCCACTCATTAACAGTGTGCGGAAAAAAGGACCATTTAAATCTTTTCTTGCGAGCCTTGAATTACATTATTACTATGGTTTCTTCCTGTGTTCCCGAGGAAATACCCCGATCTTGCTGAAACTTCGCTCAGTGAAAGCGGGGAGAAAATAAGCGAACACGTGTCTCGGCTTATCTGCTTACACTCTACCGCTTCTGAGAAAACGACGGTCAAAGTTTTCAATGCGCTGTTACTATAGTGTAGACACCTCTTAGCGGGTAAGCATTCAACTGGAGCGGTGGCTCTGCGGCTACCATAGCGATTTCTGAACTTTGCGCTGCGAATTCGAAACCCGGTTTTTCCTTTTTTCCCCCCTCACTCTCTGAATTATCTACGAATGTTTATTCCAATTTATGTTGAAACACTGTTGTCGTTATTCGTCAGTTAATTTACTGTGTAAAGAAATAAGTTAAAAAGGGAAAACACAGTGCGTAGTGGGGCGATCACTCTGTTGTAGAAATAATTCAGAAGCCAAGATCGCTTAAATATTGTTTACTGGATAACCGGTTTCAACACACTAAAGGTGCCATCATCGGATCTGAATGTAGATTAACATTTATAAAATATTTGGTTATAACGATACATGAGGCAGCCCAGATGATGTTAGATCAGCTTGTCTCATTCGTTTATTACTTTTTAATTCATTAATTACACATAAAGTTAATTGGCGAATAATGACAACATTATTTCAACATAACTTAGAAAAAAACATTCGTAGATAATTCTGATAGAGAGGCAGGAAAATAAAATAATTAAAAAACCCAATATGGTATCGAACACGGGAATCAGTGTTAAGAAGGAACGACGGTAGCCACCGCTTCAATTGCGTTCTCGGCTGCAGAAGGTATCTACACTAGAGCAACAGCGCGTTGATAACTTTGACCGTCGTTTTCTCGGAAACGGTCGAGTGTCTGCAGATAAGCCGAAACACATGTTCGCTTATTTTGTCCTCTCCTTCACTGAGCAAAGTTTCGGGACAATCAGCCTATGACATTTGGCGAGTTCCCCTCGCTCGTCGAGTCGCTTCTTACGCCCGGCGAGAATTATGTATGCCTCCGAGTAAACTGCGCCACCTGGAAACACGGCGAGCGGGGATAAACACGTTTTCCTTCTTATAAGGCAACCTTCTACAGATAATATTCACGAAGTGTTCTTCAGGTTGCCTCAGATATTTCAGAAATGTTTCTTGCCTCAGGCCTGCCGCATATGCAAAACGTAAACATTTCATTTCATGTAATATTTATCAGGATAAGACATGACAAGAGTGGACCAGTCACTTCTGAGAAAAATTAGAGATTCTAAGTTGCTCCACTATGTAATGACACGGGCACGGGCTTGCGATCTGTCTTTTATGCCATCGATTTCCGTGTTACACATACTTGGCCACTGCGTTGCGGCTGCCATCTTGGAGGAGGCAGTCTGTTTCCTGCCAGCGCTGTTTCCGCAGCCAATATTAACCGCGACGAATCATTCAGTCAACGCTAAATGGCCCATCTGGCTGAGGCAGACAAGGGCGCTATAATACTCCATGCAGAGGGATCTTCAAATGCCGACATAGCGAGAACTATGGGTCTTCACAAGTCGACGGTAGCCAGGTGGATCAGACGAAAGGAAGAGAGTGGTAACTTGAATGGGAGGCCTCATGGCCGTCGCCGCAAAACAACGCAAGCTCAGGATCAGCAGATACGCCGTTTCAGTGAGAACCACCCATTTGTCAACGCACGACAAATCAGCAAATTCATGAAGCTTGGAATGAGTTACTTGAATCTCCTAGTTCTGTGGCTCGAGTTGTGGGCTCAATGCCCAACAGACTTCCAGCTGTTGTGGAAGCCAAAGGAGGCTATACGCGATTTTTTTTTACAGACTTATGTTTTATGTAATTTCAAGGAAACGCAATAAGTGGAATGGGGACAAACAAATTAATTCACAGCAAGATATGTAATATTTAATTTGATAAGAGAAGAAATACTCACCTTATATATTCATTCAGTCTCTATAAAATACGTGACACACGTGTGTATGCAAGAAGGGTACAAAACAGTTCAGCACAAAATAAAAATGTTGAGGAGAAGCTCCCCGATGAAGACGTAATTGCAGAACAAAGGTTGGGCTAGAAGGAGAGGTAAGGAGGCCCGAAAAAGCAGAACAAAATCAAATACCCAATAGGCTTTGAGTAGTTGTCGCAGCAAAGGGCGGTTGGTATATGCGTTTCGGAGCAACTGTACAAGAATAGTTTTATTTACTGATTTTTGAGGCTTTATTTTGTGACGGCTAAACAGTGCTGCATCATGAGACCCGCTATTTTTCCACATGTGGCTAAACATCAGAGCTGAAAAAATTTTGAGAGGTACCGAAGTTCTCTGGAAGAGTAAAGTGTTTTAGACAAGAAGATGATTTTTAGTTCATTTCATTTTAACCATTCACACTATGCTTCGACATTCTAATCTTTGATTTCATTTTATTATTACGTATCTTTCCTTCAGTGAAAGTCAACGGTAGTAAGTTTCAAGATATGAAGAATAACTGGAAGTTTTTAATTTGTGGAATAGCGTATTTAACAGTTCATATTTTCAACAAATCTGTAGTTATAGGACATATTAAGAAGCAAGTAAAAATGGCACTGTGGAAAGATCAGGTTGGCCTCTAAAGGGTAACGACGGTAAAATAGCAAATACTAAACAATGGGTAACAACTATTGTTGATGGTGAGTAGCCGTAATCGATATGTCACTTTTCCGTAATTGTATTTCTGAAGTTTATCGTCAATCCTAGGACTGACATCGATACTCTGTTTTACGTAAAGAATACAACCTTCAAAATTTATTTAGCAGCGCAGAATATTAAATCACAGTTTATAGATCAGGAACCTAATCCAACTGCCTTTAATTTTATTCTCACGGATGACTTTGGGACAGTAAATAACAAGAGAAATAAGAAAACTCTCAGAATCAATATATAGAATTAAAGTGTCCAGTGGATTCAAAAGTTTGCAATAATAGCGATTAATTGCTTTTACAGACTCCTTCATGCCTACATTTTCTATCAGACAATGTTTGAAACTAGGACTAAGAAGGTAAACAATTTTTCCACAAATTGTCAAATTGGAAGTCGGAGAGACAGTTACACAAATTACGATGACAACAAACGTTTTTCAAGTAAACTGATCACAGGAGGAATCCAACGCATTTATTGTGAGTTACATGCACAGTATGTAAACTGGCAACGCCACCAACACACAATACCACTAACAAGGGAACATCCCCATCGCACCGCCCTCAGATTTAGTTATAAGTTGATACAGGGGATAGGCCTTGAAAAACTGAACACAGATCAATCGAGAAAACAGGAAGAAGTTGTGTGGAAGTATGAAAAAAATAAGCAAAATATACAAACTGAGTAGTCCATGCGCAAGATAGGCAACATCAAGGATAGGGTGAGCTCAGGAGCGCCGTGATCCCGTGGTTAGCGCACGCAGCTGCGGAACGAGAGGTCCTTCCGTCAAATTTTCCCAGGAGTGAAAAGTTTAATTTTTATTTTCAGACAATTATTATCTGTCCGTCCGTCTGTCCGATGCGAGGTAACCGCGCCGTAGTATGATGACGCTACACCTAAAAAACATCGAAAGACATGACGTCAGTCGACTATAGCGCACGGAAGAGAGAGTATTCCTGCTAATGAGGCTCCCTGGCTGGCAGTTAACTGTTCGCTACTTTGGACGAGAGTGCATTAAATACGTGCGATGCATTGCGTGGGCAATATGAATCCAGCAAATATAGCTCGTGACTCCAATAACAATGTCAATGAATATTTTCCGAACTGTAAGGCATCGGAAAGTTCCTTAAGGGATCGAACGATTGTCGAACATTTGTATGATTATTTCCTACATTTGTTGAATAACAGTACGTGTGGTGATGATTGTCTGAAAATAAAAAAAATCAAACAACTAACCCGAGGGAAGACTTAAACCAACGACCTCTCGTTCTGCAGCTCCTCACGCTAACCACGCGACCACTGCGCTCCCGTGCTCAAGCTATCCTTGATGTTGCTTATCATGCACACGGACTACTCAGTTTGTTTGGTTTGAATATTTTTTTCATAGGTCCACACAACTTCTTCCTGTTTTTCGAATGATCTGTGTTCAGTTTTCAAGGCCTATCCACTGTGTCAACTTATAACTAAATCTGAGGAGGGTGCGATGGGAAGGTTCCCTTGTTAGCTATGAAACAACTGTAGCAAAACGGAGCATCCTCGTTATCCATGTGATGGATAAGACGACTAATTCGCAACATAAATGTCAATGTAAGCATCAGTTTCTGTTGGAACGTGCTTCCCGGACCAAATAACATACATTTCCTACGTCTTCAATGCGAATCATGTAGCAAATGTAATTTAAAGGACATAAAAATATCGAGTGAATTTACTAAAATAATTATGAACCACTTGAATTTGCATTCAACAGGCAATGTTCAGAAGTCTGGTGTAGGAGTACTGCATGCTCTAATTCGAAACAACAAAAATCAACAGAGTAACTATTATTGAACGTCATCAGGTCACTCATCGAGCATTCCTATGCACTACTGTTACTGGTGACGTGTTATGATGCCTTTATCGTTAACTTCCTAAGAAGAAATGAAAGGCTGAGCCCCACCAAAAGACGTAAACTCGAGGAGAGAGTTGCGTGAACATATTATTTTACATCTGATAAATCCAAAAGTGTGTTTTGGGCTACGAATTCTGCCCCCAGGGTGTGTGCAACACAGCTGGAATTTGTTGCCAACAACTGAGTCACCTTTCGGTCACAGTGTAAGAAAATCGAGCAACAAAACTACATCACCTGTGCTACTGCATGATAACGCACTATGTTGATTTGAGAAACAAAACTATCCAGGAGATTGATAGGAAAGTCGTCTCTCAGGCACATTTGTATTGATAGGGAAGTCCTCTCTCAAGCACTTGTCCCTCTCGTCATATATTTGTAAAATTTTACCTTTCCCACTCTAGATCGATCAACCGTCAAGGCAATTCATTTCTAGACGAAAATACTTTTAAAACTACTCTTGTTTATTGACATCGTTAGAACAAGTAGGTTTCTACAGGCGTAGAATTTGTAAACAACTTTAGCATTGTCATATCGTTTTAGATATCGTGAAAGAAAATTCTGCTGCTAATTAATTTCTCTTTGATAATTACTGTTGCGTTTAGTAAACTAATGGAAAATGCAATTAAAATATTCACTGTACTAATACAAACTAAAGTCAGCTTAATACAGAAACATCACGACGGCAGTCTATCTTAATAAAGCATTAAGTTTCTGTGAGACAATTGGGCTTATTTTAACACGAATTAGTAGGATATTACAGACTTTACACTTAGAAAAGATCTGTATTTATTTCTTTTCCTGTACCAATCGTAAGTGTTATGAAAATGGGGCTTTTCATAGATAAAATTATGTATTCACAACAACAAAAAAATGTCGGCAGAAAACAAAAGTGGCATTATGAATCTGGCAGTACCGTAAGGTTTTCACTCTGACACTAAGAGTTACTGAAAGTAGCAAGAAGAATTTTGCTCGAGCGTTGTCTTACGATTCCCTTATTAAGTTTTTATCTGCCTGCTTGTAGCTGTGCTACAAAAGAATTAAAAAGCTGGCTTTCAGCAAGTCTCGAAAGGCGAACAAAAGCAGCTTGCACCTGGTTACTAAGCATGTTACCTGGGGACTGGTTTTTTCTTAAAGCGGGAAGACATCCTTTTGTGGTTCAATTGGCAAATGTCAGTCAGACGTGTGACGTTAGTCTAAGCGTTTCGGTGTGTTGAATTTGTACCAATGATTTTTCTACACGTTTTTTCTGTCCCAAATAGAGTTGAAGTCTCCCATTAGTATTTTCACGTCATCTTGGTGAATTTTGCTCATGGTATTTTCGAGTGTGTTCCAGAATTTTTCAACATTGTCGATGTTTTTCTTATTTTCGATGTTGGTGGGTTCAAATGGTTCAAATGGCTCTGAGCACTATGGGACTTAACTGCTGTGGTCATCAGTCCCCTAGAACTTAGAACTAGTTAAACCTAACTAACCTAAGGACATCGCACACATCCATGCCCGAGGCAGGATGCGAACCTGCGACCGTAGCGGTCGCGCGGTTCCAGACTGTAGCGCCTAGAACCTCTCGAACACTCCGGCCGTCGATGTTGGTGGGGACACGTGCATTGATGAGTGTATATGTTTTACTGGGGCTCTGAATGACCATAGTCATAAGTCGCTTGTTGACGGGCCAGCCGCGGTGGCCGAGCGGTTCTTGGCTCTTCAGTCTGGAACCGCGCGACTGCTACGGTCGCAGGTTCGAATCCAGCCTTGGGCATGAATTTGTGTGATGTCCTTAGATTAGCTAGGTATAAGTAGTTCTAAGTTCTAGGAGACTGATGACCTCCACTGTTAAGTTCCATAGTGCTCAGAGCCATTGGAACCTTTTGATTGTCGATCGGTGTGATTTCTTTGGCAGAGTTGATAGATCGGTGTTCGAGAAATGCAATGCCGAAGATTGGTACGCCTTTCGTTACCTTTTGTTGTATTCTGCTCTTGAAGATGCAATGGTTTCCCTAATACACGGTTTCATTGTCAGTTAGTCGTGGTTCTTGAAGTGCAAGGATGAGAATTTTTTGTCGGTCCATTTCTTTTGTGAGATTATTTAGTTTTCGTGTTTGGATCAAGGTATCGATGTTTACTTTTAAATGCATGTTTTTTGCTTGTAGGGAAATTTACGAGAGATCTTCGATATTCTCTGTCGTGCTAACCTGGACTCCCCAGAATCCGAAAATCCAACTGCCGCCTGTCGACAGCCGGGTTGTGTACCACCTGGGATAAAGTTGACTTTGCTTGCATAGTTTACGTTTGCTTGTGTTTCATTGGTTGTGCTTGGGTGATACCAGGACCGGACAGGACCAGAGGGTGTTGAAGCCTTTGAAAGCAAATATTTTCAGCCAAGCTCATTGAGCTAACACGGTGACCAGAGTAACGGTGATTTTCACTCAGACGTGTCTGGATTTTGCGTTCAACGGATTGAGTAGCCGTTCAGGATTGTGTTAGTATTTGGTTCACCCCTAGTATTTGATTTCCTCGGTACCACCCATATGGGGGAGGGTTTCCACTATCCGCCACACGCGATTATTATTATTATTATTGACTGAATGATTCGTCGCGGTTAATATTGGCTGCGGAAACAGCGCTGGCAGGAAACAGACTGCCTCCTCCACGATGGCAGCCACAACGCAGTGGCCAAGTATGTGTAACACGGAAATCGATGGCATAAAAGAGAGATCGCAAGCCCATACCCGTGTCATTACATAGTGGAGCAACTTAAAATCTCTAATTTTTCTCAGAAGGGACTGGTCCACTCTTGTCATGTCTTATCCTGATAAATATTACATGAAATGAAATGTTTACGTTTTGCATATGCGGCAGGCCTGAGGCAAGAAACATTTCTAAAATATCTGAGGCAATCTGAAGAACACTTCATGAATTTTATCTGTAGAGGGTTGCCTTATAAGAAGGAAAACGTGTTTATCCCCGCTCGCCGTGTTTCCAGGTGGCGCAGTTTACTCGGAGGCATACATAATTCTCGCCGGGCGTAAGAAGCGACTCGACGAGCGAGGGGAACTCGCCAAGTGTCATAGGCTGATTGTCCCGAAACTTTGCTCACAAGGGGAGGCCGCCAAATGTGAAATTCAGATTCGATTCATACTGCGCATAATAAAAGCTCATGGCCAGAGGTGTAATGTGGCAAAGCACCAAGATGCACTTCTCAGCTGTTGTCGAGAAAATCGACAGTTAGAAGAAACCGTTGCGGTGAAATACTCTCTACGATTAATAATTTTCTACAGCGTCGTGGCGCAGCGGTAAGCGCTCGAGTTCGTAATCCGAAGGTCGCCGGATCGAATCTCACGCCATGCAACATTTTTTTATTATTATTATTTTTTTGTAATTCAAATATATATATATATATATATATATATATATATATATATATAAACTATTAATGAATTGCTTATGCATGTTGGTGAAGGCGGATCGCTCTCCAATTGTACCGCCTCCATTTTACCGTTTGTTTAACAGGGTGTACCAAAGCTCTCACGTCCGCACTGATTTTCGACGGTGTTATAAGTTGTGCTAGGGACCGCATCTACCTTCTTTCGAAGTTAGCAGGCAACTACGCTGTTATGCGGCGACTCGTTTCGGCCCATTCAACATCTGTCCTTCAAGTGTAACGAGCGAGTAACGGAGTTTATATTTCATACCTGCCACAGCAAATTTGTGTTCGTGGGGTTTCTATTCTAATTCGAACGTTTGACTTACGCTGTACGTATTCGTTTCGGAATATCGTTTCTACGTCTTCCGCTAACTATACGTGGTTAACATTATGAAGACAATTAATAACATTTGTGAAATACAAATTTGTTTTGCGGAAAACATAATGATGTTCGAAGTCGCCAGTTTTTCCACGACAAACGACTTTCAACAACTTATTATATGCATAATTGTTGCAACCTGTTGCCGGGAATTATATATATATATATATATATATATATATATATATATATATATGTGTGTGTGTGTGTGTGTGTGTGTGTGTGTGTGTGTGTGTGTGTGTGTGTTTATACACACATTAGAATTGCAAAAAACAAATACTAAAAAAAAAAAGTTGCATGGAGCGAGATTCGATCCGCCGACCTTCGGATTACGAACTCGAGCGCTTACCGCTGCGCCACGTTGCTGTAGAAAATTATGAATCGTAGAGAGTATTTCACCGCAGCGGTTTCTTCTAACTGTCGATTTTCTCGACAACGGCTGAGAAGTGCATCTTGGTGCTTTGCCACATTACACCTCTGGCCATGAGCTTTTATTATGCGCAGTATGAATCGAATCTGAATTTCACAATTGGCGGCCTCCCCTTGTCAGTGAAGGAGAGGACAAAATAAGCGAACTTGTGTTTCGGCTTATCTGCAGACACTCGACCGTTTCCGAGAAAACGACGGCCAAAGTTATCAACGCGCTGTTGCTCTAGTGTAGATACCTTCTGCAGCCGAGAACGCAATTGAAGCGGTGGCTCAGTGGCTACCGTCGTTCCTTCTTAGCATTGATTCCCGTGTTCGAGACCATATTGGGTTTTTTAATTATTTTATTTTCCTGCCCCTCTATCAGAATTATCTTCGAATGTTTTTTTTCTAATTTATGTTGAAATAATATTGTCATTACTCGACAATTAACTTTATGTGTAATTAATGAATTAAAAAAATAATAAACGAATGAGACAAGCTGATATAAAATCATCTCGTCTGCCTCATGTATCGTTATATCCAAATGGTTTATCAATGTTAATCTACATTTAGATCCGATAATGGCACCTTTAGTGTGTTGAAACCGGTTATCCAGTAGACAGTATTTAAGCGATCTTGGCTTCTGAATTATTTCTACAACAGAGTGATCGCCCCACTACGCACTGTGTGTTCCCTTTTTAACTTATTTCTTTACACAGTAAATTAACTGACGAATAACGACAACAGTGTTTCATCATAAATTGGAATAAACATTCGTAGATAATTCAGAGAGTGAGGGGGGAAAAAAGGAAAAACCGGGTTTCGAACTCGCAGCGCAAAGTTCCGAAGTCGCTATGGTAGCCGCAGAGCCACCGCTTCAGTTGAATCCTTAACCGCTAAGCGGTATCTACACTATAGCAACAACGCATTGAACACTTTGACCGTCGTTTTCTCAGAAGCGGTAGAGTTTAAGCTTATTTTGTCCCCTCTTTCAATGAGCGTAGTTAAAAGCAAGATCGGGGTCTGACACTTGGCGTGCCCCCTCGTAAATTGCGTGCGTTGGGATTCAGTAGACAGAATGCGTCCACTTTCCTCGACTACTCATTGACATGTTTGGAAACTTTCTTTGTTGTAGTTGCACTTTGCATTATGAGGGCTGGTTTTCCTGATGAGGATCTACTTATGGACTTTGCTCCTAATTTACGTTACTGTGTAGTAGACCTACTGCAACTACTTAAACCGGAAACGTTTGTTTGTTTGGATACTCCGCTTCTTAGTTGCTACATTTCGCTAAAATATTTTCCTTTTTTTCAAAACGGCAAGTTAAGATGACCACTGCAACATGGTAAGATCAGTAACAATTTAATACTTTGGAACAGTTATGTGTGGTGTACGAGGAGTCTACTGTTGTTGACTGAGGAATACATTAAACACGAAAGCTGCGTCCAATAACAATAATTAACTTTCGGTTACATGACAAAACACAAGTCGAAGCACTGTCAGTTCATCTCAGTACCCAGTAAAACTTAAACTGGAAAGATCGAAAACATACTTTTGTGATGAAGGCAAACGAATGACTGCGTTTTATTGGCCGCACACTAAGAATACGCAACAGGCCAACTGAAAACACTGCCTACACTACGTTTGTCCGTCCACTGCTATAATATCCTTGACAGACGTGATTGACTGGGCACGCAAAAACGTCCAAGGAACGGTAGCACGCTTTGTAATGTCACGAAATAGGGGAGAGAGGATCCCAGATTTGATAATCGAGTTGGGGTAACATTCATGAAAACATATGCGTTTTTCGTTGCCACGAGATCTTTTCACGAAATTTCAGTCACCACCATATGTTCTGAATGCCAAAACATTATTTCCTAGGGTACTTACACAAGAAGAAACCATAGTAATAATGTAATTCAAGGCTCGCAAGAAAAGATTTAAGTAGTCCCTTTTCCCGCACACTGTTAATGAGTGGGACGGTAGAGAAATAATCCGAACCTTCTGCCAGGCACGTAAGGTTGGTTGGTTGGTTGGTTTGGGGAAGGAGACCAGACAGCGTGGTCATCGGTCTCATCGGATTATGGAAGGATGGGGAAGGAAGTCGGCCGTGCCCTTTCAGAGGAACCATCCCGGCATTTACCTGGAGTGATTTAGGGAAATCACGGAAAACCTAAATCTGGATGGCCGGACGCGGGATTGAACCGTCGTCCTCCCGAATGCGAGTCCAGGCACGTAAGTCCGGATTGCAAAGAAATCCTGTTGATGTAGTCATGTAGATGTAACAACGAAATTATGTTGTAATTACGACATGTGACTTTCACTTGATCTGAACATCGAAGTTGTTTACTGTTTATTTACTTTTTGTTCATGAATTTCAGCCATATACGAACACCTAGGCGCGTTAAAGTGATATTGAAATAAAGTGTCATGCATGGACCAATAACAATAAGTTCCCACCTACTTGTTATAGTACTGCATTATCTGCCAGCGTATTCAGAAGTGGATATCGCATACGAAGTTCCTAGGGTGTTTGTAATGGATATTGCAGACGACTTCGACAAAGTTTGAATGTAGCTTCGTAAAAGTTCCGTGATCAAACGATCTGAGTTGCTGGAGAATACAGTTTATCCTCACTAGACAGTATATATTATCATTATACATGAGGTGAGTAGGGTTTCGCCGCGTTGCGGTGGCCGAGCGGTTCCAGGCGCTTCAGTGACGAACCGCACGGCTGCTTCAGTCGCAGGTTGGAATTCTACCTCGGACATAGATGTCTGTGATGCCCTTAGGCTAGCTAGGTTTAAGTAGTTCTAGGTCTAGGGGCTGATGACCTAAGCAGTTAGGTCGCATAGTTCTTGAAGCCATTTTTTGACCTTTCGCGTAAATTTTCTTTACATAAACCGTCATCTTTTGATTGCGTTGACATAGAAGCTCACTTTTTTACACCAGCAAGGGACCGGTTACAGCAAGAAGTGCGATACATTTCCGCTTATTATGTCCACCCGTTCTGGAGGTAAACGGGTTTTAAGGGTTGGGTAGACCGATAGACGGTCAAGAAAGTGAGACTAGTAGGGTTCCGTTTTTACCGGTTTAGGTGACGAAATCCTAACAACGAAAACACTGAAGATGAGGGCCGCATAAATAACACCCGCTACTCTTTATTCGAAATGTTCTAGTTGCTGTCGATACATAAGCATATTAGTCGTAGCTACGTTTTCGATCCAAATCACGTTTACAGGAATGCAAATAGAATGTATTTGCCTATACACGTGGTAATTCACATCCCAGTATTAATGCCACCGCGTTTTAGAAGTACGAACATTCTCATTGCTAGCTAGCTTAAGAAACACTTCTGCTAATGAACGTTTTCTGGCTGTGGCGAGTCTAGTGGAGAATTCGAAACAATGCAGAATACGTTTGGCAGCTATGTAGCCGTTTATTTCCTGGGGTGGTGCAGAATTATCCTACAAAATTTACTCTCTAATAACAGTAATTTGTTATTTCGATAATCATCCCGAATGATTGTCGCATAAGTGGTGACATAAAGGAAGAAAATTCATGTTTTTGAGTCCAGAAAGCTCTATGCAACAGAAACTGCAGATTTTTATTGCGAAATTGCCGGCTTGTTCATGTCTGGGGTAATAATAGAGGGCTGTTTGCCTAGGTTGTCTGCTAGCATAGTGAAAGGAAGGTCTGGTTTGTTTTCGGTTCTAATCTCTATGGAGGCAGGTAGAATATCAGTAAAGCAATTTTAAGAAATTCTCGCGCACCCAATACGATTTATCGCTACCTTTATTCTGTACTGGCGCTCTGTGGATGTCAATATGACACTCTTGTAGTATTTCATACATGATACTGCCTCCTTTTTCCGCTTCTGTCAATAATGGAATTGACTTTAGTGTGGCACTGAATGATGTTTAAGTGAATTTCGTTATGAATCTTCACGCATTGCTAAATTTGCACACTTTCATGGTAGGTCAGCAATGGTAATCCAGTATGACTGGTCTGAACGTTGACACAGACCGTTTCGCGGGCGAATGCGGATAATATTTTGCTAATTCGTAACGGTCTGGGGTTCTTTGTCTGTTATCTGGATAAGCTGAAATTCATTTTTATTCGTCCGTTTCATACAAATTAGCGTTTCTTCTTTCAGTTCTGTCTTATGTTTACGTGTTGTATTTAACACACTAATCAGCATTAATATAGTCTTAGAAATTATGGAATACAGTCTAAAAAAGTTCAGATAGTTTGTCAATTTCACGCCTGCGCATAGTATGTTGGTAGCACTTCGTCGCCTTGCCTGTTATGCTGTGTAGCAGACTTTAAAGCCGTGCGGATCAGCATAACGAAAAGGCGAGGGGTCTCGCTCGTTTTGTCCACGACTGTACACTCCTGGAAATTGAAATAAGAACACCGTGAATTCATTGTCCCAGGAAGGGGAAACTTTATTGACACATTCCTGGGGTCAGATACATCACATGATCACACTGACAGAACCACAGGCACATAGACACAGGCAACAGAGCATGCACAATGTCGGCACTAGTACAGTGTATATCCACCTTTCGCAGCAATGCAGGCTGCTATTCTCCCATGGAGACGATCGTAAAGATGCTGGATGTAGTCCTGTGGAACGGCTTGCCATGCCATTTCCACCTGGCGCCTCAGTTGGACCAGCGTTCGTGCTGGACGTGCAGACCGCGTGAGACGACGCTTCATCCAGTCCCAAACATGCTCAATGGGGGACAGATCCGGAGATCTTGCTGGCCAGGGTAGTTGACGTACACCTTCTAGAGCACGTTGGGTGGCACGGGATACATGCGGACGTGCATTGTCCTGTTGGAACAGCAAGTTCCCTTGCCGGTCTAGGAATGGTAGAACGATGGGTTCGATGACGGTTTGGATGTACCGTGCACTATTCAGTGTCCCCTCGACGATCACCAGTGGTGTACGGCCAGTGTAGGAGATCGCTCCCCACACCATGATGCCGGGTGTTGGCCCTGTGTGCCTCGGTCGTATGCAGTCCTGATTGTGGCGCTCACCTGCACGGCGCCAAACACGCATACGACCATCATTGGCACCAAGGCAGAAGCGACTCTCATCGCTGAAGACGACACGTCTCCATTCGTCCCTCCATTCGCGCCTGTCGCGACACCACTGGAGGCGGGCTGCACGATGTTGGGGCGTGAGCGGAAGACGGCCTAACGGTGTGCGGGACCGTAGCCCAGCTTCATGGAGACGGTTGCGAATGGTCCTCGCCGATACCCCAGGAGCAACAGTGTCCCTAATTTGCTGGGAAGTGGCGGTGCGGTCCCCTACGGCACTGCGTAGGATCCTACGGTCTTGGCGTACATCCGTGCGTCGCTGCGGTCCGGTCCCAGGTCGACGGGCACGTGCACCTTCCTCCGACCACTGGCGACAACATCGATGTACTGTGGAGACCTCACGCCCCACGTGTTGAGCAATTCGGCGGTACGTCCACCCGGCCTCCCGCATGCCCACTATACGCCCTCGCTCAAAGTCCGTCAACTGCACATACGGTTCACGTCCACGCTGTCGCGGCATGCTACCAGTGTTAAAGACTGCGATGGAGCTCCGTATGCCACGGCAAACTGGCTGACACTGACGGCGGCGGTGCACAAATGCTGCGCAGCTAGCGCCATTCGACGGCCAACACCGCGGTTCCTGGTGTGTCCGCTGTGCCGTGCGTGTGATCATTGCTTGTACAGCCCTCTCGCAGTGTCCGGAGCAAGTATGATGGGTCTGACACACCGGTGTCAATGTGTTCTTTTTTCCATTTCCAGGAGTGTATTTAAACATGGCTGCGTTGTCAGCGACCGTTACAAAATAAAATTAAAGCAACTGCAGCCCTCAGTCCCGAAAATGAAGCCTTTTTCTTCTGTAAGGGATTAACAATTCACTTGTGGGTGCCGGCCACAGTGGCTGAGCGGTTCTAGGCGCTTCAGTCTGGAACCGCGCGACCGTTACGGTCGCAGGTTCAAACCCTGCCTCAGGAATAGATGTGTGTGACGTCCTTAGGTTAGTTAGGTTTAAGTAGTTCTAAGGAACTGATGACCTCAGATGTTAAGTCGCATAGTGCTCCGAGCCATTTGAACCATGTCATCTGTTTGTACGCAGATCTTACTGTTCACATAACTGCATCACGTGACTTTCCTTTAGTACTCATTACATCTTCATAATGTTGGTCATTTATAATTCAGCTGTGTAGCAGTTATTCTTTATAGGCTTATTGCATCCAGACATTTATCTGGTACCGCACGCCCGGAATTTGAATCCGCGCCAGACGTCATGGACGCCGAAGACCCCTAGAGGTCTCTGCACCATTGCGCCGTAAGCTGTGGCGGCGCGCTCCTCCTGTGGGGGCGCCACAGGGGAGCACGTGGTCCCAGCGGCCAATAGCGGCGCCCCCGATAGTGTACCAGGAATCTAACATCGCGTGCGTCTCAGGACATATCACCTCAGACAAAGTATTGACTTTCGTGTTTCTGTTCCAGTGGACGTGGTTGTCTTGTTTGGTTCATTACTCTGTTGTCTGTTCTTGTTGTATCGTAACGTCCTCCGTTGGTCGTGTCCGTCCTCTCCCGTTGTGTTGTTGTTCGCGAACCGCTCCGCGGGTCCCGCCGCGTTTCCGCCACTACTACCCTGCGACCGTACCGGTCGCCGTTACAACAGTTTAGATTGAGTGATATTCGTGTCACAGTACAGCTACCTTCATCTATGGTTTTCATTATTTTACGAACTGGAAGAGACAAATAGCAGGAATGATGCTTCAAATATACTCCTGTAACTAGAAAATGTCATTAATGGAGCCCACACCAATTATGTTCGTCAGCCAGCAGCACCACTTGACACGAGTTTAGCAACATATACAGCGGCCACGAAAGAACTACAGGGCGGCCTTAACGTTTCGATGCAGCAAAACACTACCCCATGCATACTAGCTGCCGATTTGCTGTTGCCTGACAATCACCAACGAGAGTTTCCTACCAATCACTTAGTAGAGTGCCACAGGGAGTAGCCTGCCGGTACTCTTGTTTTCCTATCAGTCACCTACTACAGTTGACCTTCAGTCAGTCACCAGAGAAGCACAGGCATTATTAGCTTATCGTACAGCCATTCCCCTTCATAGCATCTACATCTACAACTACGTGATTTCTCTGCAATTCACGAATAGCGCTCACTGTAGGTGTTAGAAGAACGTGTATTTCGTGCACCTTCGGCATCGATAATGTTTTGGTGAGCGCTATTGGTTCACCCACCTATTCGATTGCCAAGTTCTTGGCAACATTTTTATGACCTTATGTGGGCCGCACAGATTCGTATATAAAGAATTCGGCGCATTTTACAAGTAAATTAAACGGCGTAGCGGTCCAGCGGGGCCGGCCGGGGTGGCCGAGCGGTTCTAGACTTTGTTATTCTGATTAAAAACTCAATGTTTCTTGTCAAATACTTTACAATGAAAAATGGAAAACCCAGCGCCATGATTTGTGTTGTTGGACAAAAAGAAAATAATTTTTATTCAATAATGTAACTAATTTGTTAAAGATAGTGTAGGTTTGGGAAACTTTCTGAATAATTGGTGGAATAACAAAATAAAATGAAACAGAAGAAAAAAAAAGAAAGTACCAGAGGAGGAATCGAACCCGAGACCTCTGGTTAAGACTCCAAGCCCTAAACATTTTTTTTTTTAATTAAAGTCGTTGTTCGACTTGTAGTTAAAGACCAGTTCTTACAGGAGCTCCTGAAGTGTCTCCACCTACAGCATGCCAGCTCGTCCAAACGTGTCTTCTCATGGCGTAGGCGTGGGTCCTGGGTAGCAGATCTATTCAGTTCGGTTCGGTTTATACAGTTTTCAGCTTCTCAGGGCTTGGACGTTCCAGCTACTAGGTGGGTCATCGAAAGTGCTCCGTAAGAAATTGGAAAAATATTGCTTATAGCGTGGGTTGCGTATCAGGACGCAGTGTCGTTCGTTGAGGTAAGTCCAATATCCTAGCGTAGACTTGTCGCCAGAAGTAAAAAGATAGCGGATCGTGTGGCCACAGATCCAATTCACAGCGTGAGTTTTGGCGGAGGGGTAGAAAGTCTTATCGGGGTACAAAAGCATGTGGACGTCGATCTGAGCCGGTGTCTGGCGAGTAAGAAACGCCAAAATTCGCCGCGCAAGTGTCCAGACGTCGAACGCTGTGCCACAGTGTAACCGGTGGACATCCGTGTCATCCACTCCACAGTGGGTGCAGAGGGATGAATCGGCGAGATGGATGCGGTGCAGACGATCTAGATCAACTTGTTTGCCATTCACGGTGATGTACCACGCTGATTGAACGTCTGATTCAAGAAAACGCGCATGGATCGGCTTCCATATGTGTCGCCACACGTACTGTGGATACTTACGTTCGATGGGGTTGGGCGGGCGGCACTGTTGTAACAATTCGGAGACTGTTGTCGTGAGGTACAAACGTGTAAGTGGTAAGGACCGGTATATATAACTGAACTCCAGGAAAAATCGTTGGATGTAATAAAAGGGGGTTGGAATGGTCGATCCAGTACGGGGGCGGACAAGGAGGCCGGTGCAAAGTTGTGAAGCAGGAGGCTAGTAAGGCTCTGCGGGCAACGATGCCAAAGTTTTAGTTGGGAGCTGACGTATAGGGCCTCGACACGAGTCGGCACGTGGATGAGTCCCACCCCGCCACGATCTCGTGGCAGTGCAAGGGATTCATACTGCACCTTGAATAACATCCCCGAGCTGACGAAGGAGCCGAAAGCCATCAACAGTCGACGTGCCAGGAGACTTGGGACTGGTAGTACTTGAGCCAAGTGTGGTATACGGGAAGCATGATACATGTTCACGTATTGCGCGCGTTGGATAACGTCGAGAGCTCGTAGCCGGTGATCTGCGAGATTTGCTCTGATTGTCTGTAGCAAGCGTCTACAATTGATAGTCGCTGAGCGGCGCAGGCCTGCTGTGAAATCAAGTCCAAGACACCGTATGGTGGCGGCGACACTAAGGGGGCAGCGCATCTCTCCGGTAAGCCCTCACCAATGAGCAGGACCTTGGATTTTGACACGTTGAGGCAGCTCCCCGACGCTTCGCCGTAAGTCGCCACCCATGTCAGTGCTGCTCGTACTTCATCTTCACTGCGCAGATATAGTACTATGTCGTCTGCGTAGGCTGTACAACAAAAACGGTGGCCGTGCACAGCCATACCTTCCAAACGTTGGCGCATGCCCTGGAGCAGGGGTTCCAAGGCGAAAACATACAAAATCGTGGAAAGAGGGCAGCCTTGCCGTACAGATCGTGCGATGACCAGAGGCGGTGTTAGGCGACCATTGTACATGATTTTAGAGGTTGCACTACTCAACAGGCGCATAACCACTGTGACAATACCGCCAGGAAAACCCATATGCTGAAGAACTGTCCGTAAATAGAAGTGGTCAACACGGTCGAAAGCCTGGCTAAAGTCCAGTGAAGCCAAGGCGCCAGGGAGACGCTGATAATGCGCTAATGCTATCATGTCTCTGTAACGGCAAAGGGCCGTACGGATGTTGTTGTCGCCTCCTAGGGAAGTCTGGTCGCAGTATGTGACGTAACGTGCGACCTTCTTGAGTCGCGATGCCAGTAGCCGTGTGAATATTTTCATGTCGCTGTTGAGCAAAGTAATTGGTCGATAGTCCTGGACCCTCGATAACCCGCGCGGTTTCTGTACGGGGATAATAATGCCTTCTAGAAAGGCGCTCGGGACCACTGGGTGACATCAGCACTTGTGCGATTGCCGTCCACGTGGAAGCCAACAAATATTGAAAACTTTTATAAAATTCGATGGGTATACCGTCAGGTCCAGGAGATCTGTTATCGGAACCCGCCTTGATAGCATCTACCACCGTCTTGGAGGTCATGCACTGCATCCTCCGGAAGAGTGTTCGTAGTAAGCTGAGCGACTTCTGTGATCAGTGCTGCAGAATGCGGTACGGCTGCGTATAGCCCGGCAAAATGGGCATGGAGAGTACGACCGATGCTTTGTTGGGTGTCGTGCCGGCGCCCTTGGATCAGAGCTCGTCGTCGTCGTTGTCTTTCCTGAAATGAAATGATCGTATGGCAGTGTTGGCCGGGAGGCCCCTTGCGGGGAAGTTCGGCCGCCGTATTGCAAGTCCTTCTTTAATTGACGCCACTTCGGCGACTTGCAAGTCAATGATGATGAAATGATGATGAAGAACACACAACACCCAGTCATCACGAGGTAGAGAAAATCCCTGACCCCGCCGGGAATCGAACCCGGGACCCCGTGCGCAGGAAGCGAGAACGCTACCGCAAGACCTCCTGAAGGAGGTGGTACATCGACGGACGTTCTTGAGGGATTCGATTAGAAGCTCGAGAACGGACTACAGTGCCTTCCAAGTGACGCCGCATGATCAAGGAGATCTGCGCCTTCGTGCGATGGACCATCGACTGCCGGGCTGGCGAGAAAGGCATCGTCGTACAGTCACGTAGTATGGTGTAGTAGAAGTGCAGGGTATGAGTTTGCCACGCCTTTAATTCCTTCCCATAACTCATCAGAGTCTTCCTGAGGGTCGGCTTTGCACAGGAGAGCCACCATGATAAGGTGGAGTCATAGGCTTCTCGACGATGGTGGCAGCGTGCCCACGCTTCTTCGACCATACGGCGACAGTCTGAGGAGGTCAGGTGAGCGACATTGAGTTTCCACAGACCACGGCTATGCCACACTTGCTGTCGGGCGAGAGTGACGTCACAGAGGTACGCATCATGGTCTGAAAAGACCAAGGGCCAGACTTCTGCATGACGTGTGCCATCAGCAAGGGAGCGGGTAACGTAGATGCGATCTATGCGGCTTGACGAGTGAGAGGTGTAGAATGTATAGCCCGGTTGAATTCCGTGGAGCTTCTTCCATGTGTCAACAAGTCGTAGACGTTCGATGACCACTGAGAGAGATGCACAAGGGGAATGTCGCGGGAGTTGGTCCGCGGGCTCTTGTGTCGAGTTAAAATCCCCACCGAGTACCAAATCGTCCTGCGGACCGGTGAAGAGGGGTGTGATGCTTTCGGCAAAAAAAGTTTGTCGGTCATGACGGCGGCCAGTGCCGGACGGAGCGTAGATATTAATAATACGCACGCCGAACAGTGTGAGGGCCATACCTCGCGCAGTGGGGAGGTAGATGACGTCCTCTGCAGGGAGTACGTCGCGCAGCAGGATGGCGACGCCGCTACCGGTGTCGGATGCGGGGGAAACATGGGCGTTGTATCCGGTGGGAACTAGGAAGTCAGCCACAAACACCTCTTGTAAGAGTGCTGTATCCACATCCGCAGAGTAAATAGTGTCTCTGAACATGGCCAGTTTATGGGGGGCACGAATGGTGGCAAGATTCATCGTGGCGATACGATATTGCTGTGTACGGCCATCCTCAGTATTTGCAGAACGTGCGGTAGAAGTAGCCGGCAGGTGGAGACCCGCCGGTGGTCCCGCAGTGGTGATAATTACTGGCGGGGCGCCAGCCCCAGTGTCCCCGAGGTGGACTCCTGTGCAGACACGCTGGCAGTCTGTTCCGCTTCTTCTTCAACGTCATCGGCCCAGGAAGCTGACGACGTGGGCATGTGACGGTCACGTACTTCCGGAACGGGTGTTGTGGATTCCGCATCATGAGTGGCAGGGGGACCGCCGTCATCATTCGTTGACAACGGCGAGGACACGTCCCGAACCTGGAGAGGAGGCGTCACAGGGGGGGGGGGGGGGGGGGGCTGTTGCTGCTGCATCGCGTGACTGGACGCAATGTGGGAGATCACCGTCGGACAACAGGTCGACATCTCGCGGGGCCGTCTGAGAAAGGGCGTCATCGGAAGGCGTTCGTCGTCGTTTCCTATGTTTGCGAGGCGACCGCTGTTTTCTGATGTGGCCTTCTCAATCAGAATGTGGTCGCCCGTCGTCTGACGCCGAACCCGTCTGGACAAAGGCAGACATCGGCACGACACCGAGGTCGACGTCCATGGTTCCAACAGGATCATCGGTTTCGGTCTGCAACCCGGACGGTCCTGAAGCGAGCACTGTAGGCGACGCCGTGCTTGTGTCGACGGCGCGTTGTGCTGCGGCGGGTGGCGTTGACGATGCTGCTGGCGCAATCGAGATTGGTACGACGGGGTCCTGTGCAACCTTGGCGTGGGTGGTGGGTAAGGACGTGACCGTCGAAGCCTGGGTCTCTTTACGTAACGGCGTCTGTATTAAACGGCGGTGTAAGCATTCGGAACGTACATGTCCCTCCTTGCCACATCCTGCGCACGTTCGTGGCTGTCCATCGTACATGACGATGGCCCTCACACCGCCAATCAGCAGGTACGATGGGACATGTTTCGTCAGCTCAATTTTTATTTGCCGGACGCCATTTAATACGGGGTAGTTCGTAAATGTTTGCCGCTTCTCCGCGACGTCACCCAAGACGGTGCCATATGGTTGGAAAGCGGCAATGACCACATCCTGAGGCACCTCGAACGGGAGCTGAAACACCCGCAATGTCCGGAGACCGAATCCAGCATGGGCGACTGTCACAGCACCCATATGTCCATCAGAGTGTTTAAATTTTGAGTACGGTGGCATGACGGTGAATTGTGTCATTGCAAATTTCCTCCGTCGACATCTTGATGTAGACAACACTTCCAGTGATGGAAAAATGTATGCCGATGACGTCCTGGGGGTTCAAACGTAGATCCTCACGTATGAACTGTTCGACTTCGAAAGCTCTGGGTCGTGGATGTTCGGCCTGAAACGTTACTTTGATCGTTGCACGGCGGTACGAGTGCGCCATAGTGTACGTTAGTACTGGATTCGATAGACACAAACACCGCGACGCGGATGTAAACACCGCCGAGAGCGGAGCGTCGGACGGCGAGCGGAGCAGCTCCGCACGCTAGCACGGCTGCGAGCCGACTGAAACATCTAGGCCAGACGGCAGCTCGGCAGTGGACTAACATTTTATACCAGGGCTTCACAGCATACGTGCTCGCGGAGCAAGCTGTGAGAAGCAAGGCGCGAGCACGGAGCAGCGCGAGCACGCTATCCCCACTACCGGACCAGAGCGGAGAGTGGGGAGAGTCACGTGGGGTACACAACAGCTGCCGCCAGTCGATGTAAATCCGCGGTCACCTGCAGGGATATCTCTCACGAATTATTACTGCGACAATGAAACAAATAAAGGGGAATGTACACGTGCCACATAATTTTATTAGCTTAGTGTATGCCTCTACCATCTGTAGACACTGAAACTAAAGAATTCCACGACAATCCTATATTTTCAACACTTTCTTCAACACTAGTTAAAATATCACCTCCGGTTGTAGTGTTCTTCATGGCTACTACATCGAGGAGCTCCTCCCTCACCTGAAAATCTCTATTAACACCTCTAATAAATATGACAAGCTGCGCTGTTCCAGTGATATCAACACTTTCGTCCAGAGCTAGAGAATACGCCATAAAATCTTTACAGATATTTGCAAGCTGGCTCTGGATGTCGTCTGCCATGTCCTGTATGCGACGCATAATGGTCATGTTAGATAATGGCACAATCCGAAACTGTTCAACTTGAGATGGACACAAGTGTTCCACTGCAACTACCAAACATTCTTTTATTAAATCGCTATCAGTTAAGGGGCGCAGGGATTTTGCTAAAAGCAAAGCAATTTTGTAACCCACTCTGAGAGCTGCCTCACTTGATTTTTCTTCGTCGTCCAGATCTTCTTCAGATAGCTTCCTTTTAAGTTTAATAACTTCCTGTCCACGATCTGGTCAATCACATTTTCTACGTCCGTAGTCTTTCGCGTGGTACGACATATAATGTCGCCTCAAATTAAATTTCGTTAAAGAATTCAGCGTTTTGTGACATACTAAACATTTTGCAACACCATCTTTTTCAGTAAACAGATACAATTCCTCCCAATGGGGGTTGAACTGCGAAAGCATGGTTGGGGTTACACAACGGCGACTTCACATAATTCTTAACCAGCGAAGTGACTGTCAAGAGCTGATCGTAGTACTTTAAACGTTACACAGTCGGCGCGAATTCAATAGGCACGCTGCGGCCCTATTCAAACGTGCGCGCGCAGTTCCCCTCCCTCCCTACTCCGCGACCTTGCAGCTGCTCGCGAGCACGTGCCTGAGCAGACGCGAGTACTCGCACTCAAAACCGGCCAGTTGTTAAGCCCTGTTTTATACTCATAAGGCACCTAAGAAACTTTGGATCGATTTTTCCCGGATAGTGCGTCCTAATATTTTAACCACGTGAGGTGTTAGGGGTCCTCTTCAACCACACAAAATTTCGGACAAATTCACGACCGCACGGTCGTGCCGTCTCCTTGTTAGTTTTGATATGGTATCGCTATTTACTATGCTTCCGCTCAATGATGTGTTGCAACAACTGAATCAGATTTTTCCTCCCGATATTTCAGAACCGTTTAAATATTGCTCCACAACCACGTATGTCCAATGAAACGATGAGTTCTATGAACAGACTGATGGCGTGGATGCAAGGAGCACATTAGGTCCAGTTACAGTGAAATTATTCATGGAAACCTTTTTTTAAAGTCCGTACCACCATTAGACTGTTTTTTATTTGCAGTGTTACATTTACACGATCATGATTTCGGCTTTTTAAAAAGCCATTATCAAATGTTTTAATGTTATACAGTACCTAAGATAGCATACTGTCGTTTTTAAAATACGTATAACATTAAAACACTTGATAATGGCACTTTAAAGCCGATATCATGATCGTGTAAACGTAACACTGCAAATAAAAAGCAGTCTAATGGCGGTACTGACTTCAAAGAAACATATTATGCCTGTGGCCCCACATTATGAAAAAATTATATTCATGGAAAAATTCGAGGAGCAGGCACTGGAAACTGCCAACAAGAAACCGAATATTCGGTTCCGGTACGTGGACGACACGTTTGTTCTGCGGAGGCGTGGCAGAGAGGAAGGAGGTCATTTTCACAAGCATCTCAACTGGATTAATCCGAAGATTCATTTTACCGTGGAGGGGTAGGCAGGCTAAAGATTAAATTTTCTTGGGGTGCTAGGTTTCAGGGAAGAAAATTGTTGCTTAGGTCACATGGTTTACCGAAAACACACGCACACGGATCGCTACCTACACCAGAATTCAAACCAGTACCCACAACAAAAGCGAGGCATCACAAAAACGTTGCCGGACAGAGCGAGAAACATCTCCGAACCAGGGCTGCTTGACACAGAACTAAAACATCTTACATATGCATTGCTCAAAAGTGGTTACTCTTCCACTGAGGTAAGTAGAGCGTTAAGCCGACTTCACAGTAACCATAGAAATGCACAAGCGCCTCTTGTGAAATCGAAAACTGTCCTGCCTTTCATTAACGACGTTACTGACCGGATAGGAAAAAATCTTGAAACAACGGAATGTCACGGTAATCTGCAGACACACCTAGAAGATACAAGATCACCAAACAATTGGCCAAGAATGTTCACCAAAAACTGGAAAAAAGGAGGAATTTATAGGATTGCGTGTAGTTGTTGGAAAGTGTATGTGGACACTACAAAAAGAACGGTCGAAAAGAAATATAAGAGCACAGGGCAAAATGCCGACAGATGAAGATTGACATCTCAGTTGTCGAGGAACACGTGTTGCAGCCAGGAGGGCAAAACATTCATTTTGATAGGACTCAAGTACTGGCGGCCACAAACTGATACCACGAAAGACTAGAGAGAGGCATTAGAGAGTGTGAAACACCCCTGGAACTTTAATAGGAAGGAGGAGGGCGTGAAATTGAATGAAATTTGGATTCCGGTGCTGAAGATGCTGTGTACCAGTCTTCCACCGTGGGATGATAGTAAAATCGGACGGCAGCAGTCGATAACCGTCAGTTTCGTCCGCGTATTTAAAACATGTGACGTCACGCAATTGTGAGGGAACACGCGTAAACGGAATTTTACTGCAATCAGTAGCGGGACACTCAAAGAAGCTACGATCCATCTTGAAAATGTCTACCGGAAATGGGCACGAAACGTTGAGTGTACATGTGAAATCCATTCGACCACAGCATAATAGTCCGGAAAATTTCATTAACCGTGCCCACCAGGTAATAGGAATACACAGGATATAGAAGAAGAGGTATATCAGTATCCAGCAGTTAACTACTCTGAAGAGAATTGCAGCAAGTCAGTTTAATTGCTTTAATACACTACTGGCCAATAAAATTGATACACCACGAAGATGACGTGCTACAGAAGCGAAATTTACCCTACAGGAAGAAGATGCTGTAATATGTAAATGATTAGCTTTACAGAACATTCACACAAGGTTGGCGCCGGTGGTGACACCTGCAACGGTTCATTAGGAAAGTTTCCAACCGATTTGTCATGCGCAAACAGCAGTTGAGCGGCGTTGCCTACTGGAACGTTGTTGTGATGCCTCGTGTAAGGAGGAGAAATGCGTACCATCACGTTTCCGACGTTGATAAAGGTCGGATTATAGCCTATCGCGATTGCGTTTTATCTTATCGCGACATTGCTGCCCGCGTTGGTCGAGATCCAATTACTGTTAGCAGAATATGGAATCGGTGGGTTCAGGAGGGTAATACGGAACGCCGTGCAGGATCCCAACGGCCTCGTATCACTAGCAGTGGAGATGACAGGCATCTTATCCGCATGGCTGTAACGGATCGTGCAGCCACGTCTCGATCCCTGAGTCAACAGATGGGGACGTTTGCAAGACAACAACCATCTGCATGAACAGTTCGACGACGTTTGCAGCAGCATGGACTATCAGCTCGCAGACCATGGCAGCGGTTACCCTTGACGCTACATCACAGACAGGAGCGCCTGCGATGGTGTACTCAACGACGAACCTGGGTGCACTAATGGCAAAACGTCATTTTTCGGATGAATCCAGGTTCTGTTTATGGCATCATAATGGTCGCATCCGTGTTTGGCGACATCGCGGTGAACGCACACAGGAAGCGTGTATCCGTCATCGCCATACTGACGTATCATACGGCGTGATGGTATGGGATGCCATTGGTTACACGTCTCGGTCACCTCTTGTTCGCATTGACGGCACTTTGAACAGTGGACGTTACATTTCAGATGTGTTACGACCCGTGGCTCTACCCTACATTCGATCCCTGCCAAACCCTACATTTCAGCATGATAATGCACGACCGCATGTTGCAGGTCCTGTACGAGTCTTTCTGGATACAGAAAATATTCTACTGTTCCCCTGGCCAGCACATTCTCCAGATCTCTCACCAATTGAAAACGTCTGGTCAATGGTGGCCGAGCAACTGGCTCGTCACAACACGCCAGTCACTACTGTTGATGAACTGTGGTATCGTGTTGAAGCTGCATGGGCAGCTGTACCTGTACACGCCATCCAAGCTCTGTTTGACTCAATGTGTAAGCGTATCAAGGCCGTTATTACGGCCAGAGGTGGTTGTTCTGGGTACTGATTTCTCAAGATCTATGCACCCAAATTGCGTGAAAATCTAATCACGTGTCAGCTCTAGTATAATATATTTGTCCAATGAATAGTGGGAAATAATGTAGTACATAAGTACGCTTCCCTCTTGTCTGCTCAGCTGTGCCCATCTGTTTGCATACCACATACTACTGGTTCTGATGCTACCCACACAACATGCCAGCCCTGCAGGGTAGCCGAAATATCAGGCACTACTAATTATTTTCACTCTGTCCCTTACTCCTATGGATCAGACAGACAAGGAAGCGAGTTAATACTGCATTGTCATTAAATCGTGAGCTTTGTTTAAAATTGCAAGTGTTTGGCTCATCGGGAAGTTAGTTTAAAATCAGTAGTTAAATTTATATCGAACAGATGGAAAAGCACGCCAACTAATACAAACGTTCTAAAAAAGTCTCTTGGTAGGCTGCGGTCATTACGTTTTGACTAATCAGTGCAGTGTGAAGGTCTCAACCACCTCCTGCCTGCAGCCTTCCGTTTAGAGTCCCCACGCCCCACAGCAGGGCTGTTTCTCGCATTGGCCGTTAATTACCATTACACAGGTGACGAGTACGCTGGGGAAGGGCCCATTAGGGAGTGCGGCAGACCGGAAACCGCGAGGAAAACGCCGCGCCGCAACAAGTGCCACTGCTGCGCCAATCACGTGACGGGACGGGCGGGCGGACGGTCGGCTGGCCATCCCCCCCCCCACCCCCCCCCCCCCCGTGTGCGGACCGGATTGATTAGTCTGCTAATGAGGGCGTTCCGTGATATACCTGTTTGTGGCCCACGGGAGACACGCATTACACGCTGCGTGCCACAGTGGGGCCCGTTCTGCGGCCAGCCTCATTCGACCCTCCAAAACCACTCTCGGCGATCTCGTTCCATACGGACAAACCATGTGCATGGATATCTGCTCTTACTTCGTTGTTGTCTCTAAGTTCGAACTGTGAATTTGACATGTGCTTCCTCGCTGAAACTCTAGTAAACGTGAAGAAATACAATCCAGTAAAGGACACCATTTACGTGCTGCCACACTAGTAAAGAACGATCACAAAGGCCGGCCGGTGTGCTCGAGCAGTTCTAGGCGCTTCTGTCTGGAACAGCGCGACCGCTACGGTCGCAGGTTCGAACCCTGCTTCGGGCATGGATGTGTATGGTCTCCATAGGCTAGTTAGGTTTAAGTAGTTCTAAGTTCTTGGAGACTGATGACCTCAGATGGTAAGTCCCATAGTGCTCAGAGCCATTTGAACCATTTTTGATCACAAAGATTTCCTCAGTTGGAAGCGCCAAGCAGTATAGTGCGACTGCAGTAAAGGAAACATCACATTGTAACCAAAGATTTCTAGTCATGAGGACAACGTTTGGTAATCTAGTGACACACACTGCATTAGCAGACTCACGCAAATTAATCTGAACTGTATGGAAAACGTAGTGTGTACTGCCGTGACGAGGGAAAACTGAAATTTCGGCGGTCTAGCGGTGAATGTGTCTGTTAGGTTACAAATATCCTTTTCGACGTACTACTCTTTCAGATCAGCCCAAATCGCCGTATAATTTTCATTCCTTCAGTGTTGTTGTGCAAGGTCTACATAATTCTTGGTGCTGCGAGCACATGACGCAGTAAGGGAAGTATACACTCTGAGATAAAGAAATAAAACTACAAACTGCGAATGAATTATCCGAATGGGCAAGATATCGGTAGATACGACTATCATCAGCGCTCAGTTCGAATTGTGACTTGTCACTAAGACACTTCTACTCAGCTACATTACAGGTGGGGGACGTGTCTGGAGACGCCCCAGACAACGATGTGATACTAATCTGACTGCCACTCGCCATATGGTCCGACAGCCAGGATTCGGTCAGTGGAGCACTTTCTCTTCATAGTCGGACCCCTTTGGTTATCATATGCGGCACCCTTGCAGCACAGCGGTACGTTAGCGAAGTCCTGTACCCCGCTTTGCTGCCTTTCATGGCAAACCATTCTGAGCTTACCAGATAAATGCCCACCTGCACGCGACGAGAGTTTCTAATGCTTCTCTTCGCACTTGACAAACCCTTCCTTGGATAGTAACAACGCCAGATCTCTTCCCATTTGAGAATGCTTGGAGCATTATGGGCAGCGCCCTCCAACCATCTAGGGATTTTGATGATCGAACGGGCCAGTTCGACAGAATTAGGCACAGTATCCCCCTGGAGAACATCCAACACCTCTGTCGATTAATGTTTGCATAACGACTAGGGGTGGAGCAATCCATTATTGTCTTGTTCTGTTTGTGAGGCCCCTCCTACTGAATAAATCATCCACATCCAATTTTTCTGAAAATGTGATAATTTGTTTGGCTGTACATGTACATCACATGTACTGATTTCCATCCCATTCAGATAATTCCGTCTTGGTGAGTCGCCTATTTTTTTTTTTTTTAATGTATAAGCGGAACAAAGAAATTGGAAGTCGTTCTAGCAACTGTTGTTGTTGTTGTGGTCTTCAGTCCTGAGACTGGTTTGATGCAGCTCTCCATGCTACTCTATCCTGTGCAAGCTTCTTCATCTCCCAGTACCTACTGCAACCTACATCCTTCTGAATCTGCTTAGTGTATGCATCTCTTGGTCTCCCCCTACGATTTTTACCCTCCACGCTGCCCTCCAATACTAAATTGGTGATCCCTTGATGCCTCAGAACATGTCCTACCAACCGATCCCTTCTTCTGGTCAAGTTGTGCCACAAACTCCTCTTCTCCCCAATCCGATTCAGTACCTCCTCATTAGTTATGTGATCTA
The DNA here is from genome assembly GCF_023898315.1 of Schistocerca nitens. Taxonomy (NCBI): domain Eukaryota; kingdom Metazoa; phylum Arthropoda; class Insecta; order Orthoptera; family Acrididae; genus Schistocerca; species Schistocerca nitens. Next base: position 46,964,538 of record NC_064619.1, on the reverse strand, counting down.
CCCATCTAATCTTCAGCATTCTTCTGTAGCACCACATTTCGAAAGCTTCTATTCTCTTCTTGTCCAAACTATTTATCGTCCATGTTTCACTTCCATACATGGCTACACTCCATACAAATACTTTCAGAAAAGACTTCCTGACACTTAAATCTATACTAGATGTTAACAAATTTCTCTTCTTCAGAAACGCTTTCCTTGCCATTGCCAGTCTACATTTTATATCCTCTCTACTTCGACCATCATCGGTTATTTTGCTCCCCAAATAGCAAAACTCCTTTACTACTTTAAGTGTCTCATTTCCTAATCTAATACCCTCAACATCACCCGACTTACTTCGACTACATTCCATTATCCTCGTTTTGCTTTTGTTGATGTTCATCTTATATCCTCCCTTCAAGACACCATCCATTCCGTTCAACTGCTCTTCCAAGTCCTTTGCTGTCTCTGACAGAATTACAATGTCATCGGCGAACCTCAAAGTTTTTATTTCTTCTCCATGGATTTTAATACCTACTCCGAACTTTTCTTTTGTTTCCTTCACTGCTTGCTCAATATACAGATTGAATAACATCGGGGAGAGGCTACAACCCTGTCTTACTCCCTTCCCAACCACTGCTTCCCTTTCGTGTCCCTCGACCCTTATAACTGCCATCTGGTTTCTGTACAAATTGTAAATAGCCTTTCGTTCCCTGTATTTTACCCCTGCCACCTTTAGAATTTGAAAGAGAGTATTCCAGTCAACATTGTCAAAAGCTTTCTCTAAGTCTACAAATGCTAGAAACGTAGGTTTGCCTTTCCTTAATCTTTCTTCTAAGATAAGTCGTAAGGTCAGTATTGCCTCACGTGTTCCAGTATTTCTACGGAATCCAAACTGATCTTCCCCGAGGTCGGCTTCTACCAGTTTTTCCATTCGTCTGTAAAGAATTCGTGTTAGTATTTTGCAGCTGTGGCTTATTAAACTGATTGTTCGGTAATTCTCACATCTGTCAACACCTGCTTTCTTTGGGATTGGAATTATTATATTCTTCTTGAAGTCTGAGGGTATTTCGCCTGTTTCATACATCTTGCTCACCAGATGGTAGAGTTTTGTCAGGACTGGCTCTCCCAAGGCCGTCAGTAGTTCCAATGGAATGTTGTCTACTCCGGGGGCCTTGTTTCGACTCAGGTCTTTCAGTGCTCTGTCAAACTCTTCATGCAGTATAGTATCTCCCATTTGATCTTCATCTACATCCTCTTCCATTTCCATAATATTGTCCTCAAGTACATCGCCCTTGTATAGACCCTCTATATACTCCTTCCACCTTTCTGCTTTCCCTTCTTTGCTTAGAACTGGGTTTCCATCTGAGCTCTTGATGTTCATACAAGTGGTTCTCTTATCTCCAAAGGTCTCTTTAATTTTCCTGTAGGCAGTATCTATCTTACCCCTAGTGAGATAAGCCTCTACATCCTTACATTTGTCCTCTAGCCATCCCTGCTTAGCCATTTTGCACTTCCTGTCAATCTCATTTTTGAGACGTTTGTATTCCTTTTTGCCTGCTTCATTTACTGCATTTTTATATTTTCTCCTTTCATCAATTAAACTCAATATTTCTTCTGTTACCCAAGGATTTCTACTAGCCCTCGTCTTTTTACATACTTTATCCTCTGCTGCCTTCACTACTTCATCCCTCAAAGCTACCCATTCTTCTTCTACTGTATTTCTTTCCCCCATTCCTGTCGATTGTTCCCTTATGCTCTCCCTGAAACTCTGTACAACCTCTGGTTCTTTCAGTTTATCCAGGTCCCATCTCCTTAAATTCCCACCTTTTTGCAGTTTCTTCAGTTTTAATCTACAGGTCATAACCAATAGATTGTGGTCAGAGTCCACATCTGCCCCTGGAAATGTCTTACAATTTAAAACCTGGTTCCTAAATCTCTGTCTTACCATTATATAATCTATCTGATACCTTTTAGTATCTCCAGGGTTCTTCCATGTATACAACCTTCTATCATGATTCTTAAACCAAGTGTTAGCTATGATTAAGTTGTGCTCTGTGCAAAATTCTACCAGGCGGCTTCCTCTTTCATTTCTTAGCCCCAATCCATATTCACCTACTACGTTTCCTTCTCTCCCTTTTCCTACACTCGAATTCCAGTCACCCATGACTATTAAATTTTCGTCTCCCTTCACTATCTGAATAATTTCTTTTATTTCATCATACATTTCTTCAATTTCTTCGTCATCTGCAGAGCTAGTTGGCATATAAACTTGTACTACTGTAGTAGGTGTGGGCTTCGTATCTATCTTGGCCACAATAATGCGTTCACTAAGCTGTTTGTAGTAGCTTACCCGCGTTGCTATTTTCCTATTCATTATTAAACCTACTCCTGCATTACCCCTATTTGACTTTGTGTTTATAACCCTGTAGTCACCTGACCAGAAGTCTTGTTCCTCCCGCCACCGAACTTCACTAATTCCCACTATATCTAACTTTAACCTATCCATTTCCCTTTTCAAATTTTCTAACCTACCTGCCCGATTAAGGGACCTGACATTCCACGCTCCGATCCGTAGAACGCCAGTTTTCTTTCTCCTGATAACGAGATCCTCTTGAGTAGTCCCCGCCCGGAGATCCGAATGGGGGACTATTTTACCTCCGGAATATTTTACCCAAGAGGACGCCATCATCATTTAATCATACAGTAAAGCTGCATGCCCTCGGGAAAAATTACGGCCGTAGTTTCCCCTTGCTTTCAGCCGTTCGCAGTACCAGCACAGCAAGGCCGTTTACAACCAGAAAATGGGAAAATCCACTGACATAAAGGACTTTGAGAAAGGGAAGGTGGTTATGGACCGTGCGCCTGGGAACGAGGATCAGAGAAACGGCGAAATAGATCGGCTATTAGCGTGCTACTGTCGTGAGCATCAACGAAAACCACTGGAGGATGATGAAATCACAAGCAGGCGACAATGTGCTGGATGTTCACGTGGAGGCCGGAGGCTTGCCGACTCTGTGAAATAGGCTGGGTGACGATACGTGGCAGATCTGACGACAGAGTATAATCCTGGTGCAAGCACAAGTTTTTCGGAGCCCGCCGTATTGTAGAAAATGGGGATCTGCAAGACACAGTCCCTACGTGTTTCCATGTCAACCTAGGACATCATCAATTTCAACTGCAGTGGGCAGGGCATCATCAAGGTAGATGATAGTATCCAGGAGGCAAAAAAAAGAAGGAAGATTAGGCTTTAGCATCCTGTCTACATCAAGGTGAAAGTCTGTTCGAATGATATACAGTGCCGTGGGCACAAGCTCGGCCGTTTTATGCTAAGAGGGTAATTCAACTCAACTTCCGTGGAAGCTGTGATAGTAATTACAGTCGTAATTACAACTGTGAAATACTTGAGCATTTTTTCGGACCACCTGCACGCCTTGATGCTTGATGTCTTCCCCGATGACGATAGCATCAGCCAGAGGTGCTACACGAATTTGAGAAACGTGATAGAGAACTCACTTTGATATTTTGGCCTCCAACTTTATTTCTGGGACGGTGTCAGGAAATACCTTCACGGCCACCAGTTTGTGGCCCATAGTTTAAGGGAATTGCGTGACTTCTGAGTAGACGTCTGACTCTACTACCTCCGAACACCCAGCTCTTTGGACCCCACATCCTTGTCGATTCTAAACTCACTGAGTTCCAAAGGTCGACCGACACTAATAAGACGGTGGTCACAAAGTTTAGCTTCATTCGTGTAGCTGTAAGTTGGGTTGCTTCACCTCTCACTTAAATACACTGTCCAGTCACATTAATGAGTCCAACATTAAAAGCCTGAATATCCATCTTTTTCCCTGTGTGGACCCCTGCGAGATGTGCAGGTAGAGAGCCAGTGAGGTTCTGGGTGGAGCCATGACGACCCCAGTTCCGGGGGCCAGCTGTGCTAGCTTTCCCAGTTGAATATCCGCGGCACAAACAGTCCTATCGAGGTTGTCCCACAGATTCAGGGAGTTTAGTGGACGGGACAGAAATGTAAACGCATCCTGATGCCCTTCGACAAAACACATACACTTTGAGCTGTGTGACATGGTGCATTGTCCTGCTGGTAAATGCCATCGTTCCGAGGAAAACGAACAGCATGTAGGGATTGATGTGGTCTCCGAAAATAGATGGGTACGTATAATGACGCATTGTGCCTTGCAGAATGACGAGATCACCCAGGGGATGCCCGAAACCTGGACCCTTCCGACGATTGTCGCAGGGTGCTCCCTTTCAGACGTTCAACGCCATACATGCCAATGGCCAACTGTCTGAGAGAGCAACAAAAAATGTGATCCATCTGAAAAGCACCTGTCGTCACTCAGTGGATGGTGGTGGTCGTTAGTGTTTAACGTCCCGTCGACAACGAGGTCATTAGAGACGGAGCGCAAGCTCGGTTGTAGGGAAGGATTGGGAAGGAAATCGGCCGTGCCCTTTCAGAGGAACCATCCCGGCATTTGCCTGAAACGATTTAGGGAAATCACGGAAAACCTAAATCAGGATGGCCGGAGACGGGATTGAACCGTCGTCCTCCCGAATGCGAGTCCAGTGTGCTAACCACTGCGACTCAGTGGACATCCAGTTTCTGCACAGGTGTGTAAATTCCAGCTTTTGTCGCCCATGAGCAACAGTCAAATGGGTGCATGAACCAAGCGCCTGCAGCGGAGGCAACATTCGGTGAATTGTCGTTAGGGTAACACCTCGCTTTATCTGGGCGGTCAGCTGCTCAATAGTTGCACGTCTATTCTCTCATACACATCTCCACGGACGTTGTTCAAAAATGGTTCAAATGGCTCTGAGCACTATGGGACTTAACTTCTAAGGTCATCATGAGGCGAAGCGCCGTATAACGATCCTGCCTTAGAGGCGGTTAAGTGGGATATGTGTCTCAGAGCTGGATAGTGACAGATGGTGACGCGAGAAAGGATGCGCACGTAGTTTATGTATCAGCCCATAGAGAACAGTATTGGATAGGAGACTGATTTAGTTTCGATTGTGCCCAGTAGAGTGCACTAAAATAATAGAATGTTTTTCATAAACTGTTCTAGCATTTTCATAAAGTGTTATTATGTCTTTTGGTGTATGTAAAATGTTATAAATGTGTTTTAGCAGTATGAATGATGCGTGAGTGTGGATTAATGTTAATATGAAGATAATTGTTTAACGAGTTATGTAGTAGGATTTAGTGTGGGAACATTTCGAAGAAGTATGGATATGAACAAAGGGGATTTTTGTAGAATAAATTTGTAAAGTAAGTTTATGGTAAAGGGAAAGTTAATTCATGTATAAATAACAGTAGTAAGTAACGTTATGCATAGACAAAACTTCAGCCTATTAGATAATTACGTCGGTAAAAAGTGCAGTCGTGAAGTTTACTATTTTGCGATTCGTTATGGATGAAAAGCTCGGACTGACGCGGGAGAATGTTATTTTGCTATTGGCTGTTAAGTAAACTGACCAATGATAAAGCAATATTCTTCACGTGCCTTTCTCTGCTGGTAGAGATGATTTAGAGTATTCTAGAGAAGAGTCGAAGCCTAGCCATGAAAGCGATCGGACGTGTGCAGAAGTAGTAGTTCCGATGGAAATGATAAGTTGCCGTACCTAGAAGTGTTTCATACATCAAAAGTGTGGTAAAGTGACGGCATAATTGTTCCGATGGGCGTGTAGAAATTTCGGAATTTTTAAGTGAATTTTGTGACGACAAAAGACATATATTCCGCGTGGCGTATTGAGCAGGTCGGTGGCTAAAAACTGTGACTGCATTTGCTACCGACAGGCTTAATATTTGGCCAGCATTCTCAATCAAAAACAATCAATATTTTTGTAGCTATTACGTTTTCGGGAAATGCAGCACCATAAACTTGCTAACGTGAGTGAAAGGGATTATGAGTGACTGTGTTAATACTAGCACGGGCTTGGCAGTGATACTTGTTCACCTAAGTTTCGGAATATATTAACTGAGGACAAAATTTCAAACCTTTCATTTCGTGTTTCTCCCGAAACGTAGATTAGTGACTTTAATTGCAGCCTGGTTCACGTCGATGTACAGTAGGTTTCACTCGGCTTTCCTACTGATGATCTGCTGAGTCAATGTTCACAGGTAGGTGCAGGTCCGTCGTAAAGGGACGGAAAGAACCGCGCCGCCGCAATCAGTCGCCTAGAACTTAGAAGTACTTAAACCTAACCAACCTAAGAACATCACACACATCCATGCCCGGGCACGATTCGAACCTGCGACCGTAGCGGTCACGCGGTTCCAGACTGTAGCGCCTAGAACCGCTCGGCCACCCTGACCGGCACGGGCGTTGTTGACTTTGTAATCTATTCCCCCTGGTGCACCAAAGTTACTACGGCGCTGGTTTTGGAGAGGGCCATTTCGCCACGTACGGCATAATTTAACCACGGTAGCACGCGTACAGTTCATGAATTAGCCGTTTTGGAGATGTTTCCACCCTTGACCCGAAAGCCAATGATCATGCCGTTTTGGATTTTAGATAAATCGCTCCGTATGTGCATTACGACTACTCCACTGTTTTCCGCATCCACCAACAGGCTGGTGCAGCCACTTGCCGTCTGTGAATGGTTATTGCATGTTGACGTCGAACGTAGGCGATTGTCACATTAATGTAAGAGGACTGTGCATTTTCTGAATGGTTGCCCGTATACCACATCTAAACGTCCGACATTTAGATCTTTTTTCTGACCGCTGCCTCACAGTTTCTTGACAGCAACGGGTAAGTAAGCTGACATTTTCAAAATCTCTTATAAGCGTGAAGACGCTTACAAATGACTATTTTAGGATGTTTTTAATGTCCTTATTGCATTGCTAATTTTTTTCTGTCATCAGTCATCTGACAGATTTGATGTTACCCAGCCCGATTTCCTTACCTCCACCATTTTCTTCATCTCAGAGTAGAAATTTACATCTCAACTAACACATTCAAATCTCTGAGTTGCGGTAGAATTTTATTCTGTACAACAGCTTCCAGCAACGTACGAGCCATAACCTGAGGTCTTTGCTTGCCAATTCCGCAGGGAGCCTTCAAATTTCTTTTTGTATCGGTCCACTTAATTTTGAGTATCTTTCAGTAGTACCATTCCCTTCTGTTCTTTCTCTTCGGATTTTCTCACATCCCAGGGCATATTTCCATACAATTCTGTGCTCCAGACCCACATTCACAGAAATTTTCTCCTGACATTGTGGCCTATGTTTGATACTAGTAGATTTCTAATGACGAGAATTCCCCCTTAGCTTGCGCTAAATCTGCTCCTTATATCTTCTCCGTTTCGTCCGTCGTTACTTCACTTTCGAGTTAGCAGAATTTCTCTACTTCGTGTACTACATGGTTTCTAAGTTTATCGTTATTCACAATTGTGCTACTCCTCGTTGTTTCATCTTTCATTCGGACTCTCATGCCATATTTAGTGCTCAGTAGATTTTATTCCGATCCGTAACTCCTGTGATTCATCCTGACAGATGACAAGAATATCATCAGTATATTTTATGATCGATATTCTTTTTCGCTGAATTATATCCCTTCTTTTGAACCTCTCTTTTATTACTTTCGGTCCTCAACAACTTACCGAGGTAGTATTCACAGCTGTCTTTTCTAGCTGGTACACCGAGATGACGAATAAATAGGGACACCATTTCTGTACTACAGTTCATGCCAATAACACCCAAGAGAATGGCTTCAAAGTTCTGATTCGAACTAGTTGGTAGGCCACATAGCTTTCATGAAGTCTTATTCCGAGCTAATTAACAAGTATTGTACGTAATAGATTTAACTCTGAGATACGTATCTCAAAATGTGTAATCAAAATATTACTCCGTGCTGCTTATAATGCATCAACTTTTATTATCTAGTGCATTCCCGTAATTGATACATCTGAGAAAGCATTCATGGATGCTTTGGTAAATACAAAATTTACAATGGAAGCAAGTAAGGAAGTTGAAGCCAGGACTGAATATTTTTAAAATTTCGTATTTTTCTCAGATTAATGTAGGACCAGTTTGTCTACAATTGCCGTGTTTGAGACAGTTTTGATGTTAACGTAGAATGCGTACATCTTTAAACGGAAGCGTAATTCTACTAATAAGTTTAACATGTTAAATAAACGAAACCCCATTCTTTCGCGTCCGTAAATTTTTCCTAGTTGTTGTTGAAGTCATCTGTCCAAAGTCTGGTTTAATGCAGGTCTCCATCGAACTCTATCCTGAACAAGCCTCTTCGTATCCGAGTAACTACTGCAAACTACATCCTTCTGAATCTGCTTACTGTATTAAATCTATATTCGATGTTAACAAATTTCTCTTCTTCATAAATACTCTTTTTGCCATTGACAGACTTCATTTTATATCCTCGCTACTTGGGCCACTCTCAGTTATTTTGCTTCCCAAATAACAAAACTCATCTACTACTTTCAATGTCTCATTTCCTAATCTAATTCTCTCGGCATCACTTGCTTTAATTCGACTGCGTTTCGTTATCATCGTTTTGCTTTTGTTGATCTTAATCTTGTATCCTCCTTTCTAGACACTCTCCATTCCGTTCAACTGCTCTCCCTAGCCCTTTGCTGTCTCTGACAGAATTACAATGTCATCGGCCAATCACAAAATTTTTATTTATTCTCCCTGTACTTTAATTCCTATTACAAATGTTTCTTCTCAGTCACTGCTTTCGATTCATGCCCCACGACTACTATAATTGCCGTCTGGTTTCTGTACAAGTTGTAAATAGCCTTTTGCTATCTGTATTTTCCCCTGTTACACTCAGAATTTCAAAGAGACAATTCTAGTCAACATTGTCAAAAGGTTTTTGTAGATCTACAAATGAAATAAACGTAGTTTTGCCTTCCTTAACTTCTATGAGAAGTCGTATAGTCAATATTGTTTCACGTTTTCCTGTATTTCTCCGGAATCCCAACTAATACTCCCCAAGATCGATTTCTACCAGTTTTTCCATTTTTCTGTACAGAATTCGTGTTATTATTTTCCAACCATGAGTCATTTAGTTGATAATTCGGTAATATTCACACCTGTCAGCACCTTCTTTCTTAGGAATTATTATATTTTTCTTGATGTCTGAGGGTATTTCGCCTGTCTCATACGTCTAGCTCACCATATGGAAGAGTTTTCTCATGGCTGGCTCTCCCAAGTTTGTCTATAGTTCTAACGGAATGTTGTCTACTCCCGGGGGCTAACAAACAGCACAAAAGCAGAGAAATTGCTGTTAGGGGTTTCCCGATAAGCGTTGATTATCATATCCAAAAACTTTGAAAAAATTATTTTCTTCAAAACGAACTATTTTTAAGGTCGCTGTTGTTATTGCAGGCGCCTCGTGAAATTGGGGTTTCTAGGAAGTCAGAGTCAAGACTCTCCTAGGATATATTCTGCACCAATGTTTTAGAGTCCTAATCACACATATATAACTGGAGACATCGAACGAATTCAGTCGCCAACCAGAGGACGTACCTAGCTAGTATAACCTCCGCGAAAGTGGAACTTCGACGCTGAGGGAACTTTGAGGGCAAATTGATCTCTGAGGTTACTGATTGTGTCTCTCCGGATGTCGTGCCCAGTTGTTGTTTTCCGTTTCATGCTCGATATTTCGACCAACGACCCAGCCGTCTACGTCGGGTGCTGCGAATTTTCTGTTGCGTATACACACTGGCTGGTGTCCAGACATCCTTTTAGATTTCACGCAGTAAGCAAGAAAAACAGCAAAATTCGCTCTCGGTCGACGTATCGCTGCACGTCTTCAAACCCCTAGGACACTTCAGGAGCTCCGACAGGCACTGGTGCAAGAATGGGAGGCTATACTCCAGCAGCTGCTTGACCAGCTGAACTAGAGAGTATGCCAACCCTTTGTGCGGCCTGTGTTCGTGTGCATGGTGATTATATCCCAGTGGCGTTTTGTAGCACATGTGCTTCGGGACCGTTTTCTCAACTTATCACCCATACTGTGGACTTACAGATCTGTGTCGTGTGTGTTCCCTATGTGCTTATGCTATTAGCGCCAGTTGTGTGTAGTGCCACGTTGTGTGGCACCACATTCTGCAATTATCCTTAATTTATGAGCGTGAGTGTACATCCTTGGCTGTCTTTCATAACTTAGGACTCGCCATTGAAAACAATAATATTAACACTCTGAACACTAGTTCAGAGTCAATTGAAGTCTCTACTGATGTTAACTAGTTTGTAACTGTCTCAGCGCTAATTAGGCTATCGTACTACTTCTGGAACGTGTGGTGTACGAACTAGGGGTCCTTGTTTCCAGAAACAAAGTACACATTTCACTCTTACTTTTACTTATCGTTCTGATAATTTATGTTCCCCTCCAAATCAGAGTGTCGGCATTCACCTCTGAGGCAGGAACCAACACCAACACACCTTGAGAACTTCCCTCGTGAAAATTAAGAAACCTTCTTCTTAATATCGGTCGCTAAATCCGACAGACACGAATTTTCAAAGTAAGTCTATTCATCAGACCTACAACAGTTAAATAATTTATCATTTAATAAATCTAATTATGCTTGCTGTACCAGAATGACTCTAACAAGACTTTAAATGACTTCCTTCTCAAACATTACCTTACTGACTTAGCAGAGAAAAGATGAAGTTAGTAATTGTCACTAGACTGTTACTTTTATCTTGAGACTTTTAGCAGATGGATTTATACAAATGAAATTTGAGTAAGTGCAGTTACAATGCGAACCATCGAAGTTGCATATCTCCATTTTCTTACTTTAATAAACCATGTAAATATTGCATCATTATTATCATTCATCTACAAAACAACTTGTAATTTTAAGACGGAATTTAAGCACAGTAAAGATACTTACCTGAAATAAGACGGTAATACTTGTCAGAATTAACTGTCAATGTGCTGAATCAAAAGCACTTTTTATAAAAGATTTTGTTAACACAAGTCTAACTTTCCTGTACATGATAAATGAAATTAATTTCCTACAACTTGCCTTGTCAGAAGCAGTACAGTTGGAAATGTGCCGCAAAAATACTTCTGACAATTCTTCGCGTCTCTTATTAATCAGATAGACCAAACGCGCCACATTGTCGACCTTTGAGAAACATTCTTGAAGTAAGATGGTGTAATTCTTGCAACACCATATTTAGTCCATGGCTACTATTTAAACAAGATGACATATTAATGGAGAAGTGTTAGTTATGGCCCTCTTCCACAAGTTTTACGAATGTCAACACGAAATATTTAATATCTTAGTGAGCGGAACAGTGTATGATACAACTCGTCTAGTGCTAGCTGGATACTTCCTTATAGTTCAGTCTCGCTGCGGTCTACTTCTTTCCACATAAAAGGCGTTCACAAAACGCAAACTGCCAATGCTATCTCGACGCTGTTAATAGGGTCAGCCCGCTGTGCATCTGACTTCATAAAAAATGCGTTCCCGAAACGGAACGAGAAGGGAAGAAGCTTGGCCATTCCCGGGCCTAATGGCTTTCTCATTTCTTTGGCAGAATACTGCTCTTTTCGTAATAATAAAATATAACATCTTCTGAGTGAGCTCCGACTTTATAAATATAATTGATTTGAATCCTTAAGTGCACAACAATGACATAACAGTGCAGTTACTAATCACAATATACTTTTACAGTTGTTTGACAATATCTCTCTCACTAAAATCATCTTTAAACCAGACTAAAAAATGTTCCTGTTGTGTGACGAATGCGTCCTTGTCAGTATTACGGATTTAAAAGGAGGGATCTAGCTTTTCGACTTACCTAAAGCTTCAAAACATTTAAACTAAAATATCTTGACATATTCGCCCTTTTTTATTTGTCACTACTAGTACCCATGTCATGTAACATAACAGTGTCAAGTAAACTAACATGGTTCATGATGTCATGTCGTGTAACGTGACATGTCCCATCATATCATCCAACATGGCACATGTCATGTCGTGCAGTATTAAAGTTTAGGAAGCATAGATGCCCACTCTGGAATACTTCCTATTATAGATGCACTACCACTCTCGGATACTTTCTATTGAAAATGCATCCCACTCTCTATGAGCACATAAATTTGTGTGCACCCCTCACGACATATGTAACAGGTCGTAGGTCTAACAGAGCTCACTGTATTGTGGAAGTAGAGTTAACTCGTAAAAAAGTGCGCATATGTCACGATCTGTTGATATATATGTCTTTGAAGCTGCCAGATAAATCAAAGAGCTAGATTCCTTCTCGTACATCCCTAACTCTGCCAAGGACATCTTCGCCTTTTGGTGCTACGATATGAGTATTTTTCATTGTGGTTCCACAACTTTCACTCTTACATAACTTCGACGTTAGGCTGCCATAGCTTGGCAACCGATGTAGGTTTTTGTCGACTCGGGCGACAGTTGACCCGTTATAGGTTTGTTTATTGTCTTTCGAACAGTGTTCTTTATGTAGTGACACGGGATAAAGCTTTCACAAAGCACCAGGACGACCTTACTTACATGTATTTGTGTGCCTTCTTACTTGAAAACCTATCCGCGTAAGTGGCGGGCATAAACAACTCACAAAAAAGTGATTTTTTGGACACAGCACACGACCGAAGTTACATTTGAGTTTTTAATTTTACCTAAAAATGAATTTTTTAATTTATTTTTTTGGAATTTCACCCGTTTCCACCCATCAAGTTCACGCAAGAACCAATTTTACGTGCTACACTTAGCTCGACTTTAAACCATCGTGTCACGACAATGGTTAAAAAGTTTCGTTTTGACTTTAACCATTTATCTTCCTGCAAAGTCTGAACCAACTCGTACAAGTTTGAAGTACAGAAGTGCCGCGCTTCAGAAACCTCTCAGACAAACTTTTTTTCTCCCACGTAAAATCCAAATGAAGCAAAGTCGTTTAAAACGGTTAAAACTGATCTTAGAATATGGTCCGATACGAAGTTATTTGGGGGTGATTATTTTTGTACGTGAAATCCGAACGAGGATGACTGTTTTTACACGTAAAATCCTAACGGAGCACATGCAAATGGTGCTATTTTCTGAACATTAATTTCAGCCAAATTGAAATCTTTTGCAAAAGGAATAAATGTATTCGCACAATTTTCCTTGGCGCCAGCTCCAGTTCGTCGTTCATACCTTGATTAATATACCGTAACATAGTAACAGCAATACAAATGTTCGAATGGCTGTGAAAAAAAAAGCCGCTGGTCAGAGCTAAAGCAAAAATTGTTCCCTCATATTCCTGGCTGAAGTAGGAACTGAGCACTAACAAGTCTCAAACCGCGATTCTGGTCGAGGCCTTTTCAGACACATTTGTTACAGCGTTTCCGTGATACTCACTGACAAATCGTAAAGATACGGACTACGCAGTACGTAGACGTAAAAGTAACACTGTTATGCGGTCTCAGTGTGTTTCTAATGGTCTTTCCATCCTTCCGTGTCGATATTGCTCCGCGCGACTTCTCTCGTCGACCCAGGGTCCTTTGTGTGCGAAACCAGATTCCGTAATAGCAGTTCGGATGCCGGCAGCGGTGTCCTGTATCGGCACGAGGCCTAACCTCCAGGCCTCTCTCTACAGTGGCGCATCGGAGGGCTGCCGTGTCGCCTGTCGATACGAGGGTCGGCCTGTCAGCCCCTGACGTTGCCGGCACGCGCTCCCGGATACTTCCATCTGTGCTCCGTCCCCGATAAGCAGCCCCGTACTTCCGACATCTGTCACAGCGCGCCTGTGTGCCGTTCTGTGCGTCGAAGACACCCGCCAGCCAACGGCTGCCATCTCGAAACGAGCTGTCTGATTGGATGTGCGAGTGCAGCGCGGGTGGATGAAGGGAGCTTCCAACTATGGCTGCTCGTCTGCCACAGCTGTTTTCTTCCTCTCCTCCCTCCTTTCGTCTCCTTCGCTTCTACAGACTTCTTCCTGTAAGCTCATGGTACAGGGACGTTGATACTTCCGTGACAATATATTACGACACTCTGTGAAAAATTCATTCCACCAACGCATGAAAAGTAAGATAAGATTTTGAAACACGTTTCAGTATGTCTTTAAGCTGGAGTGTAGTCTACAGTCAGTGACAGTCATGCATACTGTTTACTGTTGGGTACGGTCTTTTACGACCAAAACATGTCCTTAATTTCAGGTTGGGTCTCATCCTCTGTTTAGATTTTGAATAGGAATGATCAAGAATAGCGGTTGAAGACAACTGATAAGAGAGTTCACCCTCATTGGGGCTACGGCCTTGTCAAAAGAACGAAAGACTGGTTAGAGTTTCACCACACCTTCTTGTCCTTACCATACCAAACTGTCCCTAAAGATGAAAGTATCAGAAATTATTGACATGAAGTTGCAGAAGGCTATGGAAACCACAACATTACAGACACATAACATGTATCCGAAGGACATGTGACCTGTAACTTAGACATACCATATCAAACCAGTTAGAAGGATGATGACTCAAAAAACTGAAAAAGAAACGAGAGTATATATCCTGTTGAGCGCTAAAATGTTAAATAAATTCATGAGACACAGAAGAAATCAGGTTAGTGTAGGAACATTTGTGGCAATACTTGTAGGCCCACTACGATTTATCTCAGAAGATAGATTGAACAATGACAAACTCACATGTATTGCCTCTGTAGATTAGTGAAAGCTTTTTACAGTGCTGACTCGAATACACCCTGAAACGTTCTATAGATATAACTACTTCTACTACTGTAACTACTGCTGTTACTACTACTACTACTCCACAGCTCTACAAAACTTACACAAGATAAATAAAGTAACGTAAGATATTGACAATTCGGTGGAAATACGAGGGGTGTTTTTTAAGTAAGTACCGTTTTGAAATTAAGCCTGTACCTTAATCTACGCACTGACGCCATTACAGTCTGATTCCTCCTTGTTTACGTTTTGTACTGAGTGTTTAAGGAGCCTCCGATAATCGTGCGTCTCGACGACTGTGAAGTATGGGCTGTTATAAGATTTCTTAGTGCTAAAGGCCTAAAAGCGATCGATATTCATCGTGAGATCTGTGCAGTTTACGGAGAAAACATTATGAGTGATGGAATGATAAAAAAGCGGATGAGAGCATTTAAAGATGGTCGCACAAATGTGCATGATGAACAACGGAGTGGGCGTCCTTCAGTCGTTAATGAAAGTTTGGTGCAGGAAGTGGACAATAACGTGAGAGAAAACAGACGTTTTACGATTTCCTCCTTGCGGGATGACTTTCCCAATGTTTCTCGTAGTGGTTTGTATGGCATTGTGACCGAGCACTTCAATCACCGCAAATTGTGCGCAAGTTTGGTACCGAAAATGTTGACTGTTGTGCACAAAAGCAAAGTTTTAGACAGTGCATTGACTTTCCTTGAGAAGTACCACAACGGCGGTGATGATTTCTTAAGCCGAAATTGTTACGGGCGATGAAACATGGGTGGCCGACATCACACCAGAATCAAAGCAACAGTCCATGGAAGTTGAGCAAGGGCATCGTTTTTCTGAAAGACAATGCCCGTCCGCATGTGGCGAATCAGACCAAAGATCTCATCACATCTTTTCGATGGGAAACTCTAGATCATCCTCCGTACAGCCCCGATCTTGCTCCCAGTGACTACCATCTGTTCCTGCACTTGAAGAAACACCTGAGCGGTCAGCGTCTTCAAGACGATCACGAAGTCAAAACAGTGGTGATGCAGTGGTTAACAAGTCAAGCGCCAGACTTCTATGAAGAGGGTATTCAAAAACTGGTACAACGTATTGCCAAGTGCCTCAATATTAGCACGCCTTTTTTTTTAATTTCAAAACGGTACTTACTTAAAAAACACGCCTCTTATATGAAAGTGCATGGGCGCGTTGCCACAGGTCTCCCAGTCGTGCACAGGAAGCTGGACGTCAAATGGCGTGAGGTCAGCGTGGCTAAAGCGCCAAATGGGGCCGGCCCACAACGAGAGGCACCTAAAGACAAAGGAAACATCGATGTACGTCAATCAGCTAGCAGTTACGGTGCACTGTGCTGGATTTCCTCATTCTTACGTGGTCTGAAGATAACATTTGGATACTTCACTCGGGAAAGAACCATCGGGGAAGTGGAAGGAGGACGAAGTGTGATGAGTGTGGCCGAGGAGTTTAGTATTGCTCACAGCCTTGTTTCATGTGGAAGTGAGCAAAACTTTGTTCTGTTGATCATCGACAATGAAGTAACAATGCGTAACTCATAGACAGAAGTGGCTTCTCAGCACACAGGCGCTGCAGAGTTGACCAAACTGTAAGACTGAAGTCAGGAGTTGCAACACCACATCACTATGCAAAGTGCTCAGGGGATCCAGAAAACAAGGCCACATTCTGCCGTTCTTGCAACATGGAAACGTCATTGGCATAGACCAACCGGTATAAATATCAATATCCAGGTGGGACCCCTTACGCTCCATCCAAGATCCACCAAGACTGATCCACTATCTAACAGCCAGCCCAGTCTGAAAAACCTGTCTGCCGTGGACGTCCCGAATTATTTTCACATAAGCGGTGACATAAGGGTAGAAAATTCATGTTTTGAGTCCAGAAAGATCTATGTAACAGAAACTGCAGATCATTTTGTCATTTTCATTGGGAAATTGCCGGCTTATTCATGCCTGTGGTAATAATAGAGGGCTGTTTTCCTGGTTTGTCTGCTAGCGTAGTGAAAGGTGTTTGCTACTGCAAGGAAGGTCTGGTTTGTTTTCGGTTCTAATCTTGATGGAGGCAGGTAGACTATCAGTGAAGCAATTTTAAGAAATTCTCGCGCCCCCAATACGTTTTTTTGCTACCTTTATTCTGTACCGGCGCCCTGTGGGTGTAAATATGAAAATCTTGTAGAATTTCATATTTGTTACTGCCTACTTTTTCCGCTGCTGTTTATAATTGAACTATCGTAAGTGTGGCACTGAATGATTTTTAACTGAATTTCGTTATGAATCTTCACGCATTGCTAAATTTGCACACTTTCATGGTAGGTTAGCAACGGTAATCCAGTATGACTGGTCTGAACGTTGACACAGACCGTTTCGCTCCCGAATGCGCACAATATTTTGCTAATTCGTAACGAACTGGGGTACTTTGACTAAAATAGTTATGTTATCTGGATAAGCTGAAATTCATTTTTATTAGTACAGTTCATACCAATTAGCATTTCTTCTTTCAGTTGTATCTTATATTTACGTGTTGTGTTTAACACACTAATCAGCATTTAATTATAGTCTTACACATGATTGAAAACAGTATGGCAAAATCCGGAAACAAATGAAGATGGTATCTGTTGTTTCGGACATGTCCGAAAGAACAGATATCATCGGTGACCATGCAGCTCGTTAGAATGAAATTACAATGAAATGAATACCCTTAGCTCCATACAGGCGTTGATATAAGTCAACGGGGACAGTTGAAAGTGTGTGTCGCGACCGGAACTCGAATCCGGGATCTCCTACTTACATGACAGACGCTCTATCCATCTGAGCCACCGAGGATACAGAGGATAGTGCGACTGCAGGGACTTATCTCTGGCACGCCTCCCATGAGACCCACATTCACAACATACTGTCTCCCACTATATTCATAGTGCCCTTGCCCATTGTACTCATTACTCGCGGCTTTACTGCCGATTCCCGTAAGAGTTTGGGCACTGTTTGTGCATCTGCACAGAAGAAGATGGTCAAATGGCCGGTGAGCCTTAACTGTACGTATATGAAGATGGTATCTGTTCTTTCTGACATGTCTCATTCACTATTTTCCGGCACGGTAACTCAGCGTGTTCGATCAGAGGGCTGCGTGCTCTCTGTAATAAAAAAAAAACGCAAAGTCAAGGGATCAACGATCAACTTGAACGGATGTCCTGTGACATCCGCCCAGACCAAACGCAACGAACTATTTCGAACAAAACGGGAAAAAAAGATGGATAGAGCGTCTGCCATGCAAGCGGGAGATCCTGGGTTCGAGAACCGGTCAGGGCACACATTTTCAACTGTCCCCGTTGATTTATATTAACGCCTGTATGCAGCTAAGAGTATTCATTTCATTGTAAAGTTCGGATAGTTTTTCAATTTCACGCCTGCGCATAGTATGTTGGTAGCACTTCGTCGCCTTGCCTATTATGCTGTGTAGGAGACTCAAAAGCTATGCGGATCAGCATAACGAAAAGGCCAGGAGTCTCGCTCGTTTTGCCCACGACTGTACATTACACAGCATTGTATGGTAGTGAGACATGGACAGGAGGAAATCCGGAAAAGAAGAGAATCGAAACGTATGAGATGTGGTACTATAGAAGAATGTTGAAAAGCTGGCCGCTGTGGTCGAGCGGTTGTAGCCACTTCAGTCCGGAACCGCGCTGCTGCTACGGTCGCAGGTTCGAATCCTGCCTCGGGCATGGATGTGTGTGATGTCCTTAGGTTTAAGTAGTTCTAAGTTCTAGGGGACTGAAGAGAATCGAAACGTATGAGATGTGGTACTATAGAAGAATGTTGAAAAGCTGGCCGCTGTGGTCGAGTGGTTGTAGCCACTTCAGTCCGGAACCGCGCTGCTGCTACGGTCGCAGGTTCGAATCCTGCCTCGGGCATGGATGTGTGTGATGTCCTTAGGTTTAAGTAGTTCTAAGTTCTAGGGGACTGATGACCTCAGATGTTAAGTCCCATAGTGCTTAGAGCCATTTGAATGTTGAAAATTATGTAGGCTGGTAAGGTAGGGAATCAATACAGAATCGACAGTGAAACGAATAGACAGAAAACGCTGATACGAAGAAGGGACAGGATGGTATGACATCGGTTATGACGTCAGGGAATGACTTCCATGGTAGACGGAGCCGTAGAGGGTAAAAACTGTAGACGAATATAGAGACTGCAACACAACCAACAAATAAATGAGGATGTAAGTTACAACTGCTACTCTGAGACTGAAAGGTTGGTATAGGAAAGGAATTGGTGGCGGGCTGCATCGAACCAGTCACAAAATTGACGATTCCAAAAAATTCTGCCGAAGGTAATTGCCACGCCAGATCGCTAGGTCAGATAGTCTACTGGTGAATGTGATTGTCTGCGAAAAGCAGGACAGAATCGACTTCTAGTCTGTTACAGACTTTCGTTAGTCGCCACGTAATTAGTAACCTCATTAGATATTGCCACGTTCTATTGACCGACCTACGCATTTCCGGACTCACGCTTAGTTCCGCTCGCTCCCACGAGGTGGTGTCCTGCGACGCAGCTGCGGCAGCTGACATTAGAGGCCCAAGGCGCTGTGGCGGCCATTACGGTGGGCGCGTGAGGCGCCTCCAGGAGGCGGGAAATTGCGTCACTCAGCCGGCAACAAAGCCGCCGCCGGGACAGGCGGAATATAAAACAGCGCCGGCGGCAATCATTGGCGCAGTGGGCGCGCTGCTCTCCTCTCCGCATCTCTCGCCTGTTTTGCTGCTTCCGTTCAAGTCGCTCCTTTCCTTTAGCGGTATATTTTCTCCAAATGTGCAGGCTATTTGACTACTATACACTACTGGCCATTAAAATTGCTACACCAAGAAGAAATGCAGATGATATACGGGTATTCATTGGACAAATATATTATACTAGAACTAACATGTGGTTACATTTTCACGCAATTTGGGTGCATAGATCCTGAGAAATCAGTACCCAGAAAAACCACCTCTGGCCGTAATAACGGCCTTGATACGCCTGGGCATTGAGTCAAACAGAGCTTGGATGCCGTATACAGGTACAGCTGCCCATGCAGCTTCAACACGATACCACAGTTCACCAAGAGTAGTGACTGGCGTATTGTTACGATCCAGTTGCTCGGCCAGCATTGACCAGACGATTTCAATTCGTGAGAGATCTCGAGGATGTGCTGGCCAGTGCTGCTGTCGAACAGTTTCTGAATCCAGATAGGCCAGTACAGGACCTCCAACATGCGGTCGTACATTATCCTGCTGAAATGTAGGGTTTCGCAGGGATAGAATGAAGGGTAGAGCCGCGGGTCGTAACACATCTGAAATGTAACGTCCACTAATCAAAGTGCCGTCAATGCGAACAAGAGGTTACAGAGACGTGTAACCAATGGCACCCCAATTCCATCACGCCGGGTGATACGCCAGTACGGCGATGACGAATACACGCTTCCAATGTGAGTTCATCGCGATGTCGCCAAAGACGGATGCGGCCATCATGATGCTGTAAACAGAACCTGGATTCATCCGAAAAAAATGACGTTTTGCCATTAGTGCACCCAGGTTCGTCGTTGAGTACACCAGCGCAGGCGCTCCTGTCTGTGATGCAGCGTCAAGCGTAACCGCAGCCATGGTCTCAGAGCTGATGGTCCGTTCTGCTGCAAACGTCGTCGAACTGTTTGTGCAGATGGTTGTTGTCTTGCAAACGTCCCCATCTGTTGACTCAGGAATCGAGACGTGGCTGCACGATCCGTTACAGCCATGCCGATGAGATGCCTGTCGTGTCGACTGCTAGTGATACAAGGCCGTTGGGATCCAGCACGGCGTTCCGTCTTACGCTCCTGAACCCAACGATTCCATATTCTGCTAACAGCCATTGGATCTCGACAACGAGAGCAGCAATGTCGCGATACGATAAACCGCAATCGCGATAGGCTATAATTCGACCTTTATCAAAGTCTGAAACGTGATGGTACGCACTTCTCCTCCTCACACCAGGCATCACAACAACGTTTCACCAACCAACGCTGGTCAACTGCTGTTTGTGTATGATAAATCGGTAGGAAACTTTCCTCATTTTAGCACGTTGTAGGTGTCGCCACCGGCGCCAACCTTGTGTGAATGCTCTGTAAAGCTGATCATTTGCATATCGCATCATCTTCTTCCTGTCGGTTAAATTTCGTGTCTCTAGCACGCCATCTTCGTGGTGTAGCAATTCTAGTGGCCAGTAGTGTAGTTAAAAGCGAAAGGGGCGATTACTAGACAGTAAAACGAGTAAGTAATCGTAATAAACGTAGGTCTGGAAACACGTAGTTTCGGAGATACACCGAGAGAGGTGGCAGACGATGATT
Organism: Schistocerca nitens; assembly: GCF_023898315.1. Taxonomy (NCBI): domain Eukaryota; kingdom Metazoa; phylum Arthropoda; class Insecta; order Orthoptera; family Acrididae; genus Schistocerca; species Schistocerca nitens. Next base: position 46,943,516 of record NC_064619.1, on the reverse strand, counting down.
CAAACCGCGTCTGACCATCCTGATTTAGGTTTTCCGTGATTCCTCTAAACCACTTCAGGCAAATGACGGGATGGTTCCTTCGAGAGGGCATGGCCAGTTTCCTTCTCCATCCTTCTCTCATCCGATGGGACCGATAACCTCACTGTTTAGTGCCTCCCCCAAATCAGCCAACCAATCATCGTCGATACGACGTATGCACAAGTGCAGTCATGCCAGTATCACAACACTGTGTGATACAGTGATATTGCTTCGTTATCTGCCATTATTTCGTGGTTGTTTTATTGAGAATACTGGGGAAGTTTGTTTTGGAAGAATGTTTGTGTACTTCTCGCTGGGATGGTGCACTACCAGTATCGTCTCAAGTCCTACTTGTCACAAGAATGTTGTGTATTATTATTATTATTTCTTTACTTTCTCAGACGTTAAGTCTGGTTAAGAATGGAAAGAGACGCGGACCTTGATCAAGCGTCACTTCCTATTAACTGTACGGTATGTGTTATATTGCATTTAGGAACTTTCGGGTAATTGAACATGTATCAATAATTACGGATTTCTGTAGTTGTATGTATATGTTTGGATGTAGCTGTATTGCATTGATGTACTGGTGGATATTGTGTGGTATGACTCCTGTAGTTGATAGTATAATTGGTATGATGTCAACTTTATCCTGATGCCACATGTCTTTGACTTCCTCAGCCAGTTGGATGTATTTTTCAATTTTTTCTCCTGTTTTCTTTTGTATATTTGTTGTATTGGGTATGGATATTTCGATTAGTTGTGTTATTTCTTCTTTTTATTGGTGAGTATGATGTCAGGTTTTTTATGTGGCGTTGTTTCATCTGTTATAATGGTTCTGTTCCAGTATAATTTGTATTCATCATTCTCCAGTACATTTTGTGGTGCATACTTGTATGTAGGAACTTGTAGTTTTAAAAGTTTATGTTGTAAGGCAAGCTGTTGATGTATTATTTTTGCTACATTGTCATGTCTTCTGGGGTATTCTGTATTTGCTAGTATTGTACATCCGCTTGTGATGTGATCTACTGTTTCTTTTTGTTGTTTACAAAGTCTGCATTTATCTGATGTGGTTTTGGGATCTTTAATAATATGCTTGCTGTAATACCTGGTGTTTATTGTTTGATCCTGTATTGCAATCATGAATCCTTCTGTCTCACTTGTATATATTGCCTTTTCTTAGCCATGTGTTGGATGCGTCTTGATCGATGTGTGGCTGTGTTAGATGATACGGGTGCTTGCCATGAAGTGTTTTCTTTTTCCAATTTACTTTCTTCGTATCTGTTGATGTTATGTGATCTAAAGGGTTGTAGAAGTGGTTATGAAATTGCAGTGGTGTAGCCGATGTATTTAGATGAGTGATTGCCTTGTGTATTTTGCTAGTTTCTGCTCGTTCTAGAAAGAATTTTCTTAAATTGTCTACCTGTCCATAATGTAGGTTTTTTATGTCGATAAATCCCCTTCCTCCTTCCTTTCTGCTTGATGTGAATCTTTCCGTTGCTGAATGTATGTGATGTATTCTATATTTGTGGCATTGTGATCGTATAAGTGTATTGAGTGCTTCTAGGTCTGTGTTACTCCATTTCACTACTCCAAATGAGTAGGTCAATATTGGTATGGCATAAGTATTTATAGCTTTTGTCTTGTTTCTTGCTGTCAATTCTGTTTTCAGTATTTTTATTATTATTATTATTATTATTACTATTATTATCATTATCGTACGCGTCAATTACAGTAATACACATTTACCAAAACAAAGAAATATACATAAAAATGAACATGTGAAATTATATACAGTACACAAGTTTTAAAACGGCTCAGACTACACTCGAATGTTGATGGACTCGATCCAGCGGAGTGCCTCGTGGGATGCGTGATGGAGCTTCTCAATGCCACCAGGGAGGCGTCTGAGTGGACACTCATTCACAATGTGGCTCATTGTTTGGGTGTCACCACAGTCACACACACTCTCACTTGAAAAGCCCCACTTTTGAATGTTGTATTTCCACCTACCCTCCTCAGTCCGATATCTGTTTAACTGCACCCACACCTCCCTTGTTTGGTGGAAGCCTGGAACTGGAACTGTTGGATTGTCGGCAAGTTCGTGGTTTCAAGTTATTGTAGCTTGCCACTCACGTTTCCACTCTGCGTCCTGGTCGAATCCTGTGGATAGGATTTGGACTCCCATTTCATATGCTGGTCTTCTAGATTTGAGGCGTTTCTTGGGCAGTGATAGCAAACCTTAATGAAGAGGGATCGAGTTGTTTTCAGAAACTTGTTGACAGAGGTTGCAAAGAGCAGCCTTTCGACGGAGGTCAGGTGGACTGATGTTGTTTATGACAGATGTTGTGTATGACTTTGTACAAAACGGTGAGGAGAGCATATAACACTCCTGTCTGTTACTGTTATACCATAACCTTAAAGTTGGAAACAGGTCGTGAAATAAAACTATTTTGTAAAAGCAATTATGGTACAAAGCAGCAGAGCAGTGTTACCCTCTGGAAGGAATTTTGTTAAGTTGACCGTGTTGTACCTAACGAAAGTGGCTTATCGGAAATGAAAGTCAGAATTACGTAAATATTTGAACAGTACCAAACAAAATTTTGCCTATCTGCACTGTTCAACGGATAAAGAAAACGGCCGCCAGCCTAACTAGGCAAGAGAATGATTAACATTCTCGTTTAAGAAAGTAGGTATAAGTAACTATAACGGACAAACACAACCTAGACTTGGCCACACGCGAGTGCAATGAACTCTGACACACATATGTTTACGGTAAGATTGAAACTAACAGTTGGAGCAGCACAAACTATTTGCAAAATTATAACACGTACAGAAAAACACTATCACTTTCAGGGCTTACACAAACTTAGTGGTCTTTATACTGTTAATATGCACACAAGAGAGACAAACACTTAGTAATCATGAGCATATAATTTCCTACTATGCAGTTTTCTACTTTTACTACCGTGAGACATAAAATTAACATTAATGTTAGATACTGACCCACTTTCTGAGATTAACAACAGGCAGTAATGTGATCATTTACTAAGCAAAACTCTATAAGCCTCAGGTTTGAGAGATTTTAATTTGAAGTTGGCAACAACACATTAATAAGCAGTTTTACTAGGAAAATTATTTCAGCAAGCATCATTACCTTTAACTCACTCTCTTGCCACATTAACTTTATCTTTCTTTTTACTAAGTTCAAGAGGCATTAATTAGCATAACATTGGTCATAAAAGTTCTTTCAGTAGGAACACTCGGTGATTACTTTAGTTCAAACGGAAAGGACCCTGAGAGGTGTTATGATGAGGAGAAAAATCAAGGTAGGTACATAAATTCAGATAAAATTTACCTTATATTTGAGCACACTAACACATCCGTTAAGCTGATCCTTCACTGTACATCATTATAATATTACGTTACAGTGATTGCGCAACGTGGTGGCAACCGCATGTTGGTAGGTGGATTCGCAGACTGAATTGCTGGACTCTGTCATTCCTTGGTGGCGACGACAGATACAAATTCCAGAATAGTTCCAGCTATTTATCCATCCATCCGAGGCATTGGAAAGTAGCAAGAAAAGCCTCTCTCAGAGCTAGCACCATATGCACCTTTTACATGGCAGTGCACGGACTCGTAGCTTGTCTCCGTCTGCTGGCTCGTCCCCGACTGACTATCAGTTCCACCTTTTCCACCTAGGCCAACCGCAATTTGCGCGCGCTACACAGTTTCGTTCCCGAGGGGAACCACTACACCTTTTATATACAGAATTACTAAGATTCCTAAGTGAGGATCAGCAGTTTACATAACAGCAACCAAATGCATTAAATAAAACAAAACATTTACACCTATTGACATCTCTACAAAAATTATTCACACAGAATTACAATTATATACAGTAAGTTTTGTTCCCTCCAAATGGGACAAAGTATTTAAACAAGAGATACGCTACACAGCATAAAATCAGACCATGACTCAAAGTTTGTGCAAAGAAAGAAATACACAGTTTTATGTTATCGATTCAATCGCACACAGTTACAGGAGCTCAGCGATGTAACATTAAATGAAACAAAAGTAAAATTAAGTCAGCACAGCAGTAGAGCTATGGTGTTACAAGCTGGGCTACAGAGTGATACGTCAACTGTCGTCGTAGGGAAGCAGAAATTATTAGCAAACAAGATAACACAACAAAAACAAGATTTATGTAACTTGTACTTCTCCAAACGAACGACGACTCATTACAAATAATGCAGCAATAAACACAGTCCAGCTACCGCAGTGCCAACAAGGAAAACGTTCCCTTCACTAAGCATGAACGATAGTGCAGTAGCGGAGAGGCTCCAAGTGCAAGTGGACTCTCTGGCAGCCGGATGCCATCCTACCCTGCGGCAGCAGAAGGCGCTCAGGGTACAAATCCTCAGGAGGCGTGGCTCAGCGAGCGTGTGCCATTGGGTACACCAGATCCCGTGTGACTGCCATCGGTGTCAAACGGAAACCTGCAACTCCATTGCCAACTGTGACGCCTGTGGGTGAGATTCCATGCAGAAGGTAGTGAGTTTCAGTAGGAGGAGCAGTGAGCAGTTTTTTGCAGAACTGGAGTCTACGTCTGTTCTGTGGATTTGTTGGCGGATGCAAGTAGCCTGTCTTCACTGGGGGGAAAGAACCTCCGAGAAACCACAGCTGTCCCCAGAGAATAACTGATTACTATATTTAGCCTTTCTGTACGAACATCAAAGGACAGGCCGCCGTGGCACCACCCAACCAGCGTGAGAAAGTCATTTGCTTTCGCTCCAAAATTCAGTTGTATCCAATCGAATGATTTGCAACCGCCACCGTGCATGGCGCGATGAGACTTATCAATCAGTGGAGTATTGGCACATGGCTATACCAACCTCGTGCCTGTTAAGATGCTTTTTGCATGCCTAGAGTGAGAAATGTCTGCTGCACTCCCCTGTTTTTACGAGGAATAAGTGGTATTCTCGTTTGTCACGTTGGCAACAGCAATGATTCATCCCATCCACGTGAGGTTTTTCTGAAGGTTGCGCAGCTGAGAGTTGTGAGATAAACTTCAGGGCTTCGTCTTCCAGCTGCAATCTAGTGCTCATCATCCCACGCTAGCTGATTTTGGGGAAACATAAGTGTCACAATTTGGGGTAGCACAATCCAACTTCACAACTTACTTGTTCTACCAAAGAGCTTGTGTCGCCTAATGAATATAACTCTTTGTTCTTCCAGCTCATTAACTTTGGGTTCGCGAGCTGCCCAGGTGAAAAAATCTTTTTACGTTTTCTCCATTCAGTCTTGCATATTATTAGATGTTCCATCCCAAACAGCGTTAGTGTCATTTTATGTAATTTCAGTTGAGCTTTCAGAGGACTTGGCCCTGTGTCAGAATTTATATTAATTCTGGTCATTCAGTGGTGCACATAAAAATTTGTTGCACTCAGCCTTGACATACATTTCGAAATCCCTTAAGCATCCTACAACTTTCCGCATGATCAGGCGATCCACAAATAACAAATCTAAACTGCTTCGTACCTAAGCCGTTGTTCCCATTATGACGCTGTAATCACTGTGTACCAAAAAAAGAAAAGATGCTTCAAATGTCTCTGAGCACTATGGGACTTAACATCTGTGGTCATCAGTCCCCTAGAAATTAGAACTACTTAAACCTAACTAACCTAAGGACATCACAAACATCCATGCCCGAGGCAGGATTCGAACCTGCGACCGTAGCGGTCACGCGGTTCCAGACTGAAGTGCCTAGAACCGCACGGCCACACCGGCTGGCCGCTGTGTACCATGGCCAAACATAACCATCAGTAATTTCATGGTTACAGAAGATAACGAGCATTCCATTCGATTATCTCATATGATAATAAATTTTTTGATTAAGAAGCCAGATATATTTTCGATTTTTTCCTGGATTTGAATCTTTGTTTAGTGTTTTTCTTGATAATTTTGGGTAACGACATTGCACTCTTTAGATATAACAGACAGTATCATTTTTACAGCAAGGTTCTATCACAACTCAGGCAAAGGACATACTGCACCCTTGACTCAGCTTTACAAGCATCAGGAAGCAAACCCTATCGGTTGTTAATCTTTAACGCTGAGGTTATGTTCCACCTTCGCCGCTGGCATACTGCTGTCAGTCAGTTGAGTACGTTACTACATTGGTATGAAGCGAAGAGTGACCTTGAAATAACCACTCACAGCTCAGATTTCGGGCCGTGACGGCTACGTTCGAGCAACGAGGCAGCAGCCTAGACACGGCCCTAAGTTCCAGGCACGATATCCAGAAATGAACAGCAAACGCAGTGTAGCATTTCAAGCAATTGCCATGGCTCCACACATATTTTCAAACGAAGAAATGACTGACATCCAATTGATGTACAGGGGTGCTAATGTCAATGAAGGGTATGCAGCACAATTTGTATCAGAAAGCGTATCGTTGTAACTTAAAGAGTCTAGGGAGAAATCCTTAGTGGAACTGAACATAACAAACAGTTAATGTCTGTTGAGCGGTCGAGATCGTGGTGACAATAGAAGACTGTAACTTAGCGAGACTTGGGAGATTCACGAGGCTGTAGTGGAAAATTACAAATAGTTAAGTGGGTTTTGAGTCAGCCAAGAACAGAAAGCTAGTAGCTTGGAAAGGGAGAGGACCTACTGACAATGGCAAGATTAGCGCGAGCGAGCGACAGGGTTTTACCAGCAGATTGAGTACAGGCGGCCGCAAGACCCTAAAGTACCCTAAAGTGCACGGATGGCTGATGGCAGACATGGTACACATTCTAATAACATCAAATGAGGCTAGGTACACTAGTAAAACAAATGCAAGAACATAAAGTCAATCAACAGACTGCAATACAAAGTATAAAAAGTTGCCAATACAACGTATAAAAAGTTGTAAACTGTAATCATAAACATATTTACAATTAAGCCATTCATTCCACCAAAAATTTTTGCACTTACTGAGTGATAAACAATTATTGTATGGTACGGAGTAAACGATATGGCCGGTAATGGCATTGCACAGTAGCCATCATCGAGACTAACAACGAATATTACATTATTATTGTTAAATATTCTAAAATATGAAGTTTTAATGTCTAAGAGTGGCGAGACAGATCGTCCTCCAGTGCTAGGCTGATACAATGAAGCAGCATGTAGTTATTAGGGAACCGCTATATTAATTGATGCTCAGTGTTGATTATGTTACAAATGAGGGTGTGTTACAAGCACAAATAGGAAGACGTTAACAAAATAAGTAATTAAAAATGGTAAGAATTGTTGTCAGTAGACACGTCATCTGACAATCAGAATATTTATTTTAATTGTAGAACAATTAGTATAGGAATGGTGGACCACCTGCATATAACTGAAATTTTGTCTGATGTGTGTAACTTGGTGGGGGATTCTCGAGCTCTCATTGGTTGAAGGATCGTGACGTTGGGGGATGTTGGTTGTGGAAGAGGTAGTCTTGGGAACAGGGTGGAAGAAGAGGAGGAAGAACTGTTCGGGACGTCGGTAGGAAAGCAGAGACTCTAGTTTTCAGCCATCAAAGAATATGGCAGACAGGTGCGGTTTTATTAACGTAGAGACATTTTTGTCGATTTATCGGAACAGTTACAGGCATCTAAGAAAGCCAATGAAGAAACTTACTCATTGAGTACACGTCGTGATTTGCCCTGAGTGGGGAAGCTGTCATCTTTCCTGTCACTCTAAAAAATTCAAGGGCTGTGATAAAGTTCAAGTAAAACACACACACACACACACACACACACACACACAAACAAACAAATCCTCTCTCTCTCTCTCTCTCTCTCTTGTCTTTCTTTCCTTATTTCTTTCAGTCTCTCTCTCTCTCTCTCTCTCTCTCTCTCTCTCTCTCTCTCTCTCTGCCCCAGTACTCATCACACACACGCAAACCCACATAAACCACACACCACTAACACCAAATACAATTCAAATTCGCGTGCCTCACCCAGCAGAACACGCTACGAAACAAATGAACGCCACACAGCCACAACAACACGTAATGGCAGCGAAAACTCCGCCTATGTTTTGAGTAATCGAAAAACTGCATTGCCACGCGAACACGGGCAAAGAAGTAAGCCTATTTACTTCGCCAACAACACAGGAAAACGTACCACAGCTTCAAAACTGTAAGTTACAGAAAGAAAACGTGATACAGTCTTATTTCCGTTCGTAACTGTATAACAAACAGAAAATAAATTACGTTTTGCTGTTTGCAGATGACAAGTTGTATATTGTGTAGCATAACAGCTACCAAAACAAGAGGACAATAACATAATGTAAGGTATGTTACTTTTCGCCAATTAAGTTATAAACGCAACTTTTACATAATGTTGTAAACGACGCAAATGTTAATATGTTAACAACAAATTTACAGTTAAAAATAAAAATAGAACCCACTGACGATAGCACAAAAGTGCTGAAACATGTATGGGTGGAACAAAAGAAGAAAGGTGTCTTGCATAAGGCGGTTCTTCTCATCCCATTTTCAATAATTAACTTAGTGCGTGAGAAAACTGCTTGTCGGACCACCGTTCAGTAGGAGTTTCGACCTTACTAAGCAGACCGTCATTTCTTAAAAGTTAAATCTGCATTTTTGCCTACGTCTATTAAAAAAATGGTTCAAATGGCTCTGAGCACTATGGGACTCAACTGCTGCGGTCATTAGTCCCCTAGAACTTAGAACTAGTTAAATCTAACTAACCTAAGGACCTCACAAACATCCATGCCCGAGGCAGGATTCGAACCTGCGACCGTAGCGGTCTTGCGGTTCCAGACTGCAGCGCCTTTAACCGCACGGCCACTTCGGCCGGCCTACGTCTATTACAAATTTTTCCCTGTCTGCCCATGTGGATTAATTTATAACTCCCCTAAGTGTCTATCTTCAATTATTCGACGGCAGGATCATCTTTTAGTAAATTACTTTGCTAATACAGCAACGGGCCTTTAACTGGACAGTGTACGGCTCGTCCCTAGCACTTTCACAAGCCAAGCTTTATTCAGAGAAGTACATTTGCCCCCCTGTTTCATTAACAGCAGAGTAGTACGTTGCAAACTCAGATAAGACAGCCAGACAGCAAAGTGTTCACTCGCCGTTTATAGCTTACGTGCAACATGCAGGTAGATCAAGAATAGTATCAGGGTCACGGTCCTGTACTGCAACAAGTGGACACAGTAGCAGGCACAAGTAGGAGAAGGGTTGCTGCACCAAAACACATTTCGTCCTCCACCATATGGCGCATATCCACGGAGTAACAGTTGTATCCATATTACGTACAAACTGTGAAAGTCCTTTCCACACCTTGCTTTCCAGCCCGGGTTGCCGTTTGACACTGGATCCTTACATAATACGGGAATGATCAACGCTTCCTCGTGTACATGTCATTGACAGACTACTCAAGCTTTACCTGTGATTGTATTATCGTCATCTGCAACATATACGTTTGGGCTTCTGAGAACTCACATGCTACGATTGAGAGGTTACTTCAGTGGAGATTTTCCGTAAACGTTTGCGCAGCTGTCGTTGGTAGGGTCACATTTTCTACCTGGCCTACTTACTGGGGGTACTTTCATTTCCTGCAACACAGGCAAAGCAACTACACTCCTGGAAATTGAAATAAGAACACCGTGAATTCATTCTCCCAGGAAGGGGAAAACTTTATTGACACATTCCTGGGGTCAGATACATCACATGATCACACAGAACCACAGGCACATAGACACAGGCAACAGAGCATGCACAATGTCGGCACTAGTACAGTGTATATCCACCTTTCGCAGCAATGCAGGCTGCTATTCTCCCATGGAGACGATCGTAGAGATGCTGGATGTAGTCCTGTGGAACGGCTTGCCATGCCATTTCCACCTGGCGCCTCAGTTGGACCAGCGTTCGTGCTGGACGTGCAGACCGCGTGAGACGACGCTTCATCCAGTCCCAAACATGCTCCATGGGGGACAGATCCGGAGATCTTGCTGGCCAGGGTAGTTGACTTACACCTTCTAGAGCACGTTGGGTGGCACGGGATACATGCGGACGTGCATTGTCCTGTTGGAACAGCAAGTTCCCTTGCCGGTCTAGGAATGGTAGAACGATGGGTTCGATGACGGTTTGGATGTACCGTGCACTATTCAGTGTCCCCTCGACGATCACCAGTGGTGTACGGCCAGTGTAGGAGATCGCTCCCCACACCATGATGCCGGGTGTTGGCCCTGTGTGCCTCGGTCGTATGCAGTCCTGATTGTGGCGCTCACCTGCACGGCGCCAAACACGCATACGACCATCATTGGCACCAAGGCAGAAGCGACTCTCATCGCTGAAGACGACACGTCTCCATTCGTCCCTCCATTCACGCCTGTCGCGACACCACTGGAGGCGGGCTGCACGATGTTGGGGCGTGAGCGGAAGACGGCCTAACGGTGTGCGGGACCGTAGCCCAGCTTCATGGAGACGGTTGCGAATGGTCCTCGCCGATACCCCAGGAGCAACAGTGTCCCTAATTTGCTGGGAAGTGGCGGTGCGGTCCCCTACGGCACTGCGTAGGATCCTACGGTCTTGGCGTGCATCCGTGCGTCGCTGCGGTCCGGTCCCAGGTCGACGGGTACGTGCACCTTCCGCCGACCACTGGCGACAACATCGATGTACTGTGGAGTCCTCACGCCCCACGTGTTGAGCAATTCGGCGGTACGTCCACCCGGCCTCCCGCATGCCCACTATACGCCCTCGCTCAAAGTCCGTCAACTGCACATACGGTTCACGTCCACGCTGTCGCGGCATGCTACCAGTGTTAAAGACTGCGATGGAGCTCCGTATGCCACGGCAAACTGGCTCACACTGACGTCGGCGGTGCACAAATGCTGCACAGCTAGCGCCATTCGACGGCCAACACCGCGGTTCTTGGTGTGTCCGCTGTGCCGTGCGTGTGATCATTGCTTGTACAGCCCTCTCGCAGTGTCCGGAGCAAGTATGGTGGGTCTGACACACCGGTGTCAATGTGTTCTTTTTTCTATTTCCAGGAGTGTATTTGGCTGATGTTCCTTGTGGTGAAAGGATTCGTATGTGGTGCATGCGTGATGGTGCACCAGCACACTTTCATGAAGCTATTTGGGAGTACATAGCACGAATCTCTGGCAACAAATGCATCGATCGTGGCTCGCCAAAACCATAACGCCCGAGGTCCACCGACTGGAACCGTAGGATTATTTGTGTGAGAGTATCTAAAAGTTTCGGTGTTTTCCAGCACAGCTGATAGTACGATTAATGTTGGGTACGTATTGTGGGTGGTGCTTAGAGCATTTGAAATATTTTACCAACATAATTTATACTTTATTCAGAAGTTGGTCCTGATGCATGGTCTCTTAAATGTTGCAGAATGACATTACAACTGTACACGGAACATACATACATTTATATTTTACTATCTGCTAATGACCAAGTCGTTATGCCATAAGACAGAGAGCATGTAAATTACGTATGTAAACATTTAGTAAGAGAATTTAAAAACTGGGATCTGAAAATTATCAAATAACAGAATACGTGGTCAGCATTCGAGACGAACTGTATATGGGAGCAAAATCAAAAATATTTAAAATGGTTCAAATCGCTCTGAGCACTATGGGACTTAACATCTTAGGTCATCAGTCCCCTAGAACTTAGAACTACTTAAACCTATCTAACCTAAGGACATCACACACATCCATGCCCGAGGCAGGATTCGAGCCTGCGACCGTAGCAGTCCCGTGGTTCCGGACTGCAGCGCCTAGAACCGCACGGCCACCGCGGCCGGCAAATATTTAAAACTTTTGTTATCTTGTATGTACTAGGAAACTTTAAATGTAAGCTACACATCTCATTCCACGCTATGTCTATTGTCCAAAAAAAGTTCCACATTGTCATTACATGTTCAGTTTTTCCTGCAGACGCGGTTATGCTGCGGTATGGCTAACAGGTGCTTCACAGTGGAGGACTGAAATTGCATGCTTACTGGAAATGTGCGATTTTTGCGGGCAAAGTGTCTAAATTTTCACAGATTCAACTCTACATTAAGGCCATGTGCAGGCGAAATGCAACGACGCGTCCAGCTGTAGTGAATTGGTGCCACTGATGTGATCAACGTCATTTGATGTGCGTGATGCTGATCGAGAAGGAAAACAGTCGACATGTCTAACTTACTTTTTTTTAAGTACACTAGTATTTTAGAAAAGAGGGAAAGTCGAATGATGAAATTAAGAAAATAGGTAATAAAGGGCGAAAAAGTAATTGGGATGCTCAGCTCAGTCTCACGAAGCAGGAATGCGACGAACAGAAATAAAAGAATAATATTCGATATTAGAGAGAACTGTCTCGTATGGAGCAGGATGTGTCAATTAGCTTAAAGTATCAGAGATAGACTTTGAAGGAGCTCCGCACCAATTTCAAGAAAAGAAAAAGTGTGGAACGATGAATTTTTCAAGAGAACAGAAGTAAAAGAAGGAATATCTGATGTGTAAGACTGAAGGAAATTGCAGTGGAATGGACATGTACGAAGAAAGGAGGAAACAAGAATGCTAAAGCTTATAGTGGTATGATAAACTGAAGGAAGAAAGACAGGAGCATGATACATAACTACCTGGCTCCAAAATCTACAGTTGATATTGAGAAAACTTAGTGTGGAAGAAGAGGATACACAAGATCGAAACATGGGGAGAAATCTCTTGAAGTTCCGCACTGTCGCCTGATAAACAAAGTAAGAGCCTACGGAATATGAGACCAGTTGTGTGGCTGGACTGAAGATTTTTTAGCAAACAGAACACAGCATGTTGTTATCAATGGAGAGACGTCTACAGACGTTGAAGTAACGTCTGGCGTACCACAGGGGAGCGTTATGGGAACATTGCTTTTGACAATATATATAAATGGCCTAGTAGATAGTGTCGGAAGTTCCATGCGGCTTTTCGCGGATGATTCTGTAGTATACAGAGAAGTTGCAGCATTAGAAAATCGCAGCGAAATGCAGGAAGATCTGCAGCGGATAGGCACTTGGAGCATGGGAGTGGAAACTGACCCTTAACATAGACAAATGTAATGTATTGCGAATACATAGAAAGAAGGATCCTTTATTGTAGGATTATATGATAGCGGAACAAACACTGGTAGCAGTTACTTCTGTAAAATATCTGGGAGTATGCGTGCGGAACAATTTGAAGTGGAATGATCATATAAAATTAATTGGTGGTAAGGCGGGTACCAGGTTGAGATTCATTGGGAGAGTCCTTAGAAAATGTAGTCCATCAACAAAGGAGGTGGCTTACAAAACACTCGTTCGACCTATACTTGAATATTGCTCATCAGTGTGGGATTCGTACCAGGTCGGGCTGACGGAGGAGATAGAGAAGATCCAAAGAAGAGCGGCACGTTTCGTCACAGGGTTATTTGGTAAGCGTGATAGCGTTACGGGGATGTTTAGCAAACTCAAGTGGCAGACTCTGCAAGAGAGGCGCTCTGCATCGCGGTGTAGCTTGCTGTCCAGGTTTCGAGAGGGTGCGTTTCTGGATGAGGTATCGAATATATTGCTTCCCCTACTTATACCTCCCGAGGAGGTTTGAGCGCGCACGGAGGCTTTCCGGCAGTCGTTCTTCCCGAGAGCCATACGCGACTGGAATAGGAAAGGGAGGTAATGACAGTGGCACGTAAAGTGCCCTCCGCCACACACCGTTGGGTGGCTTGCGGAGTATAAATGTAGATGTAGATGTAGAAGAGGGAATGTTGAAGACGTTTTTCCTATTACTATCAAACTTCTGAGCTACTGATAGGTTGGAGAAGGAATGGCTGTGTTGAGAAAATTTAAGTTAATAACAGCACAATAAATTTAACATGTCAGGTATAGGAGACTCTGGGTCTCCTCAAATTCTGGAGAGTCTTGGCCTCTCTTCTCGGGAAGAACGACTGCCGGAAAGCCTCCGTGCGCGCTCAAACCTCCTCGGGAGGTATAAGTAGGGGAAGCAATATATTCGATACCTCATCCAGAAACGCACCCTCTGGAAACCTGGACAGCAAGCTACACCGCGATGCAGAGCGCCTCTCTTCCTCGTTAGTGTTTCAATAGCTGTTGGCAACTCGACGTTTACGTTACAATCCCTAGGAGCAAACGCGCGTGTCGTGCTAGGAGCGTTCCGCGGAAGTGAGCGCGCCCTGCGCCCGGCGACGAGAAGTTAATCGGCGAGCAGCGACCCAGATTTAGGCGGCGGGTGCGCGTGGCTGGAACAAAGGCACACCGCACAAAGGCGGGTGGGCGACAGTGCCGGCCCAGCAGCCGAGCCACCACTCAGCGACAATGCAGCGGCCGCCGCCGCCACAGCGCCTGCACGCTGCAGGCTAGGCAACCGAGTGGCACACCGCCCCTGCCGCCGAGGTTGCAAGCTACCCGCGTCACAGACCCGCGGTGCATCCTGGACCCGCGCTGAATCATTTAATGCGTTTACCATTTGCTACCGCTGGGAACTGTGTTTGTCTCCCCCACGCAGAGGTGCGTTCTGTTGGGCTCTGAATTATTCGAGGGCAAGTAGGACTTGTGGTAACATAATCCAGCCTGCCTTCAGAATGAACTGAAGCATTTCCTTGTTCTAGTTATTATTATTATAGTTATTATTACTACAGACATTCTTTCAGCGAAATATTATCTTATTCAGCGCTGAATTGGGCACCAGTGATGGTAGCAGGGCTGTAGCAGTGCTGCATAAGGACGGTAACATTGTCACACTATGTTCACTGCCTGACACTATGTTCACTGCCTGACACTAGCACGTTACAAGACTGGCTGCTTGAAAAAATTGTACTATATATTCACACAGATTCTTCAAAGTTAATATACAAAACATTTACAAACATTGATCACTATTGAACATCTGGGCAACCAAATGATGAAACTGCAGTTGAAGAACAAATTGAAAACTGAAAAACACAAAATCTCTATAGACCTGTCCGTCTTTCACATGGTAAAAATTTACGAAAAATGTGTCACACATTCCGACAAGAACTTACAACCCGTTAATATTTATCAAATTGCGAAAGTGCGTTTGGTCATCACTATTTAAAGTGTCAAACTTAAACAACTGAAGACACTGTTGTTAAACGGTTTCTTTACTCCCATGATCACAACTTTTTAATTACCAGGTCGTCATAGTTTTGGGAATTGGATTAAATAATTTTAAAGTTCAAACTTAAACAACTGAAGACACTGTTGTTAAACGGCTTCTTTACTCCCATGATCACAACTTTTAAATTAGCAGGTCGTCATAGTTTTGGTAATTGGATTAAATAATTTTAAAGTTCAAATTAACTCAGTATTTACCTGTTCTGGAATAAGAATTTAACAGCAGTAAATTTGTGACTGATGTAAAATTAGGAAAGCAACAATGATGACTTACTAATCCTAAAACAATTATCCATGATCCAGTAAGTATTCTAGAAAATGCCGAAAGGGACGCTTGTTTCCCTAGGCACTTTCTTCCTGATTTTGTAAAATATTTCTTCTAGTCGTACAAACAAAAGCGAAATTCCAGTACCAAAATATGTGAAACGTATAACAATACCACGCATTCTCAAGGTGAACAGTCTTCTGCAGAATGTGGTCCTTCTTTCACCATTTGTAATACGGTATTGTTGAAAATCAGCCGCGAAGTGTTAAATAGGGACAATTTTTCTCTCAGATTAGTTATTTAAATGAAACTGAAGGAACATTTAAAGTGTGAAACAATTGTATACAAAAGTTTTGGTTTCATAGTTTTCATCAAAAACATTCAAACCCTGAACGAAATTTAGATGTAATGTGTCATCTTTCGAGAAACAAAATATGTCCCACTATCTTTATATAGCTTAGAACAAACGAACCACCAAATTTAAGAGTTAAAAAACATCACAAAATAATATCGTTCTTCTGTAGGATGTTCTTTCTCTCACATCTGTCGTTCACTACTCCCGAGAGTTGGGCTGGCATTTGTGGAACAAACTCTGTTCCTTTCAGCCAAACTTCCCAGTAGGCGAGAAGTGGGAATATATGGGATGCGATTTTCAGCTATGGCGTCCGTCTGAAGACAAAGAGAAACCTCCTGTAAACGTTTATCAGAACCCTATGACTAGACTTTCTTTTAATTCATTTTCATGGACAATATTGTCCATTCGGGAAACGACGTTTCTCTGAAGGTCAGCTCCGCTCTGTTCGTCCACGAGATTTAGAAAGTACTGACGAACCGTGACCAAGTTGACGCTAAGTTCCCCTAGTTCCTATGCAGTCCCGGGTTGCCACTTAGTGAACAAAATACGATATAAAGGAATACGGAAACATCTTTTTGACTGGAATGAAGATAACCTAGCGTATGGAGTCATATGAGTTCTAGACACATTTTTCACGGGCACCAGTTGCAGACGGAACAGAAATAAAGGGAATGATGGTACAAGATGTACCCTCCTCCACAAATAATAACGGGAAGCTGCGGAAATGTAGATGTAGGCAGATAAAATAGGTTCTACATTTGACAAGAACAAACTGGGCGTTAAATGGAATGTCATTGCTCTCAACGTGTTAACATCGATGTGATTTTAAGAAAAATCTCGCTTTTTAATAAGCACAAATTATCTATAGTGCCAGACAGTGTGCTTGTAAAGTGGCATTCAGACTTTGCCATAAACCGGACAGCGAATGCACGAGAAGCTCTTCACCGCCAGCTGTCAAGTTTAGATACTCATCAGTTACTTCACGTTATTCACATTTTGTGCATCAACTACAGTACAGTGAGCCAAGCGGAAATACGAACACCTATATATACACTTTTTGATGTACTGTTTGCTTACCAAAACCAAAACCTAAGTTATAGAAGCATAGAAGAAGTAGGGGACAGTCGTAGGATGAGGAAAAGTATGACATGAGTGAAATGATGAATCACGAAAATGATGAATGATTAAAATTTTGCAGTTATATCATAAGAAACCTCTTGAGGCAAGCCGCTTGTTTTCGAACATGATAGTGCACAAGTAAGCCTCTGTGAGTTTTCCTCGACAGGGCGTTTCCTCAGAACTGGATTGACAGAGGCAGCCAAATTAACTACTGTCCTACGTCACGTGGCAATACCCTCTTGGACTTATCTGTGTGGCGATGTAAATAGGGACACAGGACGTGCATATTGTAATGAGAATAAAAGACTCTGATCCATAATTGTTTCTACATGCATGTAATTTGGGGCTGAAATTATTTCACTGTTCATTAATTATGTAAAGTAATTGAATTTACGCTGATAATGTCTATCAGCTGATAGCAACATAACACTGATTTTAACTATGTAACGAAACCTATTGTTACGTTACAACAAGTTAAATGTCTTGCGTGCTTATAAAATACCACTTACAGGAAAAGAATTTAAGACATGCCACTTTGTTAATGATACAGTCAAAAAATCCTTAAAATATATCACTTGGATGTGATGCCATAATACATTGAAATTTTGAAGTTTCTTTTGAAAGCACAGGCTCTTACTGAACGAAAGATTTAAACTATATAAAATTTTCCGAGCGGAACGGTGCTTATGAGTGGAGACATTGATAAAATGTTTTTACGGCAAGGATGCGCTGTGCCAACTTTGAGGATCAGGTAACATTGAGGGACAGCCAGAAGTGTTCCACTCCTTAATAATGAACGAGCTCCAGTGAGCTCTTTAGCGGAAGGATTTAAAATGTACGTCGCGTTATTGCATGCTTCCTACCCGCTTTGAAGGCGAGGAGAAAGGCAGGGAAAGAGATAAAGGGGGATGGATGAGCGGGAAAGGGGTGATGAGATTCCCGGTAGGATGAGTCGATGGCGTTTCCTTCTGGCAAGTTGGCAGTGCCGCTGCGGCGCGCTGTTGCATTTCTAATGAGGCACTAACAACGGAGGAGATTCTTCCTGGGAGGTGCCCGCGGCAGAGATGATGAAAAAGGAAATAGCAAAGCAGCGGGGACAGGGGAGAGAGTGGGGCTTGGGGGAGTGGATGGTCTGGGAGTGAAAAAAATCCGGAGGCCAGGAGTAGACTCGCGGGACGTCGCACGGCCGACGCCACGGGACGCAAACTTTGTTAGCGCCGCAGCTTCCGCCCGCAGGCGCCTGATGCGGGCTCCGTGTCCACGACGCGGCTCTCTCTGTCTCCTGCTTTCCCTTCCTCTAGGTCGTCGTTGCCCCACCATCATGTGATGTGGTGCCTTGGAGGAAGCCACTGACTCCAGCAGAGTCTATTTAAATCGTTAACCAGTTGATATACGCTTGTTCAGGTTAGTCTCTAATCTTCAGATACCATCTCTGTCTTCTGATTGGTTTGGAGCGGCCCGCCACAATTGCATCTCCTACACCAACCTCTTCATCCATACTAGCACTCGCAACCTACGTTTTCAATTATTTGTTTGATTTCGAAGCCCATTGCGAGCAAAAAGCTGTCTCACATGGCATGCCTTTAAGATCCATGTTAACTATTCTTAACGTGCACAATGTTAATGCGTAATGTCATTTCGAAGGCCATAAGCCGTGCGGGATTAGCCGAGCGGCTTAAGGCGCTGCAGTCATGGACTGTGCGGCTGGTCCCGGCGGAGGTTCGAGTCCTCCCCCGGACATGGATGTGTGTGTTTCTCCTTAGTCTAATTTAGGTTATGTAGTGTGTAAGCTTAGGGACTGATGACCTTAGCAGTTAAGTCCATAAGGCTTCACACACATTTGAACATTTGGAGGCCATAACTATAGATAACCAACACGAATTTTCTACGGAAGATTGGGAAAACAGGTAGAAGCTGACCTCAGTTTGAATTCTGGAGAAATGTAGGAACACACGTGTCAATACTGACCCTCAGAAGTCAGTTTAACGAAAGGCAAGTCTGCATTTATAACATTTGTAGACTTAGAAAAAGCTTTTGACAATGTTGACTGGAAAAGTCTCTTTGAATTTCTGAAGGTAGCAGAGGTAAAAGACAGGGAACGTAAGGTTACTTACCTCTTGTATAAAACCCGGACGGCATGAAAGGAAAGCAGTGGTTGAGAAGCGGATAAGGCAGGATTGTAACGTATCCCCGATCATATTCAATATGTACATTTGAAAAACAATAAAGGAAAGCAAAGAAAAATTTGGAGTAGGAATCACACTTCAGGCACTTCAGGGGGAGGAAATAAGAAATTTGAGGTTCGCTGGTGACGTTGTAATTCTGTCAGAGACAGGAAAGGACATGGAAGAGGAGGTGAACAGCATGGACAATGTCTTGGATAGAGGATGTAAGATGATCATTAACAAAAGCAAAAAGAAGAGAATAGTATATAGTGGAATTAAATCAATTGATGATGCGAGGTGAATTTGATTAGGAAATGAGAAACTGAGAGTAGTAGATGAGTTTCGCTATTTGGGCAGCCAATATAACTGATGTTGGCCGAAGTAGACAAGACAAGCTTAATTTAGTAACATCGAATATATAAGTGTTAGGAAATTTCTTCTGAAGATATTTGCCTGGAGTATAGCCAGGTATGAAAGTGAAATATGTACGATAAACAGTTCAGACAAAAAGAAAATAACAGCTTTCGAAATGTTGTGCTACAGAAGAATGTTGAAGATTAGATGGGTTGATCTTGTAACTAATGAGGAAGTACTGAATGGAGTTGGCGAGACAAGAAATTTGTGGCACATCATGACGAAAAGGACGCATTCTGCGACATCAAGGGAAGCGTATGTGATAAAAATCGTAGATAGAGATCAAGATATGAGCACAATAACCATATTCAGAAAAATGTAGGTTGCAGTAGTTATTGGGAGGTGAAGAGGGTAGCACAGGATAGAGTATAGTGGAGAGCTGCATAAAACCAGTTTTCTATCTGAAGACCTATACAAAACTTTATTTTAACACGAATGGAAGGCGTCAAACACAAACAATCTTTCAGTTAAAAAAAATTTATTCAATAAATTATAATAAAAATTAGCAGATTAATCAACATTTCTGAATGATTCATAAACTCATTCTACATAATTTAACTACTGGATTTTTGAGTGGCTAGCAGAGTTACTTCCCCCAACAAGATAACTAAGCTCTCATATCGTAAAATATCACACAGTAATTTTTCTGAAAATTTGTTAACCCCAAATGAGCAGAGCGACTGTACACCTGGTTGATGAAGATGCTCATGCACTCAATGCAGGAACTGCTAATCTGAAACAGGTGATCGAACAGAAATCCCCAAGTGCGGGCCGACAATGCCCCACCACGCCATCGCTGCGTTTTATACTCGCCGTAATTGTTGCCTGACAGTTGTGCTGCTCGCCGCTGACACGCGGATGACTCTGCTGCAGAGGACGTGGGCGCAGTACTGCTGCAACTCCGAACTCCGGTCGTCCACTAAGATGCACTCTCCAGACCGCATCTTCAGCATCCCTACTGCGCACTCCAAACTCCATCCACCGTGAACTCTTTCCACTGCCTTTTCATTTTCAAGCGTGTTCTTAAGACTATCTGTAGTTTCTTTCCAAGCCATATACGTCAACCAACAGCGAAAAGTATATACACGGAATTCCAATAGCGAGGACTCCCTCCAGCACACAGACTCCCATCATGACAATACGTCACGTTACCAGTCCAATCATATCGCAAATTGACTTCCCACTTTTTTAAAACAGTCGTTTCAGCTCTGTCTCCATGACATCATTGCCTAATTTACCAATGGCACGTTTTCTAACCCCCGAAATTAGAGAGCCATATGGGAAGCTAGGCCCATCACTTATTTTCGTCTTTCATCGGTTTACTTTCTGTCCATAATAAATAGTCATTACAGTGTTCGTTCCATTCAATGTGTCCTGCAATTCTTCATTTTTGCTTTATCCACCAGCAGCCGGACAGAGGTGCGCAAGTAAAAAAAAAAAGGAGAGACACGATGACGACGTAAGGCGGCAAGACCGTCAGCAGACGGGACTCAAACCCACGCCGGAGTCGAGCAACAGAACTTACCGAACGGCGGACCCAACACACGAACAGCAATTTAGCAGCAACCTATGCAACAGCAAAGTGCAAAGAACTTTCGACACAATGCTGTCAAAGGGTCAAGCACGAGCCGCAATACAAAGTCGATGCCAAAGAGTAAGACCAATACCAAAGCGAAGCCGTCGACGAGTAATCGGTAGTATGGTGCAGATAGTAACGAACGCTATCAGACGAAGTACGCGACAGGTTGAGCGGTCTTCTTTTTTTTTTTTTTTTTTCTTTATTGTACTTCAGTTCCCCATCGGGGCGGGCTGGCAGCAGCATATGCGCTGCTCTTCAGCCGAAAGACATAGAACAAACAATAGAAGACAGTGAAAAATATACAAAGGAGAGAATAAGGTGAACACAGATATAAATAAGGGGGAACATCATGGAAGGCAATAGACAGAAAAGGGGGCGACTGTAAAATGGAGATAAAAACCGTAAAAAAGTAGCGCACAAAAAAACCACACACTGCGACAATTAAAAGAACACAAGGCACAGTATGATCGAAGCATAAAAGTACCGACAGATGGCGTAGCACATAACAAACACTGACGGCGAAACTCAAGGCAGCACACAATTAAAATCACACCTCTTGACGCACAGGAGAAACAGCACTAACACAACACTGACGTGGCACACTGAAGACGATCAAAACGGAGGATCTGCCAGGGGCGAAGAGATTAGGGACACCGGAAGAAGGGAGGGAGGGAGGGGAAGAGAGGGGGGAGATGGTCGTGGGGCGCGCTGAAGAGGGCCAGAAAGGGAGGGATGTGGGAAGGAAAGAGGCAAGGATGCGGTGCAGGGTCTCAGGGGGAGGGGGGGGGGGGCTGAACGGTCGAGTTGCGGCGGTATTTATGCCGACTGCGAGGGACTATTGGCGGCGCATTCACATGGTGAGACGTTGACGCACTCACTTAGCGAGTGCAGCACTACGGCAACACTGCCCTCTATCGTGCATCGAGGTCTATTTACTCTGGTGGGTATTCAACTTCCGCGCAACCCGACACCAGAATTTTCACTACAGATAGCCGTGTCATCGGCGAACTTATCTTTGACATGTTTCATCCTTAATTATTATCCCACTCTTGCAGCTTTCTGTTATTTCCGTCACTGCCTCATCATTATACAGACTGAACGGCAGGGGCAAAACATAAATGCCTGTCTTACGCCCTTTTTAATCCAAGCACTTTTTTGTCGCTCTTATATTCTTATTTTCCCCTCTTGGGTCTTGTTCATATTTTATATTATTCGTCTATCCCTACAGATTACTCCAATTTTCCTGAAAATCTCGAACATATTGCACCATTTTACATTGTCGAACTGTTCTTATAGTTCGCAGATCGTATGAACACGTCTCGATTTTTCTTGCCACCATTATCAAGCGGTAAGTTGTAAGTATCTCTTTTGTGCCTATATATTTAAAAGTCAAACTTTTCGTCATCTAACAGATCTTCAGTTACCTTTTCATTTCATAAAATAAAATTATGTTACCAATTTTTTTGTTTGATTGCTGGTGTGTTTGCTGTCGTTGTAGACATCGAAATCCATTTGCGATAGTCATGTAGCTCGCCGCCTTCGTGCCTAAACAAAGTACCGAAGTCCATCGTTTAGGATGAGTATCGTGTGTTTTTACCTTTTCCGTATTTGAAAGGGAACATCACTGCAAGCACCTGCGATGAGTTACTGGGAGTATACGAAAACAGCGTAACATCGTGTGACACATCTTTTAGTTGGTGTAGACGCTTCCAGTGTACTCAGACGAGAATGAAGCGGCGGGCGATCGCTCTGCGAAGAGCCGAAATGAGAAGTAGAGGTCCTGGTGCTTGGGGACTAGCGAGAATTGGGAAAGTGAAAATCAGTTCAAAAAATGGTTCAAATGGCTCTGAGAACTATGGGACTTAACATCTGTGGTCATCAGTCCCCTAGAACTTAGAACTACTTAAACCTCTTTAACCTAAGGACATCACACACATCCATGCCAGAGGCAGGATTCGAACCTGCGACCGTAGCAGTCGCGCGGTTCCGGACTGAGCGCCTAGAACCGCTAGACCACCGCGGCCGGCTGAAAATCAGTCACCGATCAGTTTTAACCGTCTTGAACCACACGTTGAACATGACAAAGGAAGGAGTCCGCTAGGTTCCACAACTCATATACGCCTATTCAAAAGGTATGCCGGATCGTGTCTGCAGCGGAAATGCTGTGGTTGTGTCAAACATATCAAGATGACTTCTTTATCGACCTAATCGCCATGGATGAATGCTGGATGTGCCACTACGATCCAGAGACAAAAGAGTGGAATAAGCAGTCGAAATAAATTGATTCACAACCGCCAGGAATGTGAAGTTGTAGTATCACTATGCGAGGTGGTACGGGGTGGTTTTTTAGACTGCATTGGTGTGGTGCCAGCCACGCAGTTAAGAGACACACCATCGAAGGAGCATACTACAGATGTACATGGCAGCAGACTGCATTGCTAGTGCAGGCATAAGTGTTTTGAGGCACATCATTCAGCGCACAGAGCTGAGCATGGGATCCTGCAGCAGACAACCCGTACCTGTTCCCATGTTGACCCAACGATAAAATCATTGAAGGTTGTAGTCGGTAGGGAGTCTTCGATATTCATTCGTGGATCAATGGACGCCTGTCACCTGGTCGGGTTAATCACGCCTGAATGAATGGTGTGGTGATATCTTCCCCAAAGGAGACGGAGTCTCTCCCCAGAGTTAATGTCTGTGTCACAAGGCCAGAGACGCAACACAGAGGTTTGAGGACTATGGTGATGAATTCTCGTTGATCTCTAGGCCACCAAATTCGCCTGATTTGAACACAATGGATCATGCCCCCTAACGCTATTGGCTGCTCTCTCGCGCCCAGAAACCACTGGCCCGCAATTTACATGATCTCTGCGGATATCTGGTAACATATACTTCCGGAAACTTGCCAAGAACTTGTCGAATTCATTGGTACACTGCGTTTCGTGTACTAACACACTATTAAGTAAGCAGTCAAACATTTTTGGGTCACGGGAGTATTTGTACGTGCAGCAGACAACGAACTTATGGCTGCTGTACGGCTAACGAGATAATGACAGCCTGTGAAATATACAGCAACCTTTCAACAAATAAACTGCAAACAGCTCTTAGGTAACCATGCCTGACAAAACTAACTGCAAGTTTGTGTTTTTATTGCGGTATGTAAATTAACTGTTTTCTTGGGACAAATATTAGTTGTAGTAATCGCGGTAAGCCTTTAATCCTCAGAGGTAAATGAGAAGCCCCTTATGAGAAGTTTCAGTTGAAACGTCGGAGCGTTTGATCAAATAGTGACAGTGTTTCCGACCGGTCGTGCAATCTCTCTGAGAAGCTCTGATAGCTGTAACGGACGATAGCATAGGGCCCGAATCTGCCGCAGCGTAAGGGTTTCTCCGGAAATTGTATTTCCATATTAATGAACTTGATAACCACCGGAGATCCAGTTGACTCTGATGAATAGTAATAGGAATCACGAGAGAACCTGAATCTGTGAATAATAATAGGAATTATAAAATACTAAAAGAATTCGTTTTGTAGGGTCTCTTTCTTGCTTCTAAAGTAATAACGTACTCACGAATAAAAAGTACAGAAAGAAAGAAATTGACAGTAAAGTACAGTGAAGATGACCTACTCCTTCCATACTACGGCAGTTTACTTGGTAACGTTTCAAAAGCTTCTATCTAAATAAAATTTATGGTATGTAGTAAGTAGACATCATGCTACGCAACTGAGAGCCCATAAGACCCGTAAAATGAATAAGCACTTCCCTATTCAAGTTTTAATGAAGCATTAATCTGCCTAGCTTCTGTAATTACGATTATCCTTTTTCCTGGATCAAATGCATTTGACACTTTTATAATGACTCGTGTAATGGCGTTGTAACAAGCACTGAGGGACTCTGGCTGTGGCAACTTAAGAACCATGGAGCTAAATTGAAATATATATATATATATATATTTGTGCTATCACAAAGCATTTCCGATAGTCCTTCTGAACACACGCAATTCGCATCTGAAAGAGCAACGGGGAATAAACAACAGTTGTAAAAGGAGAACCCTCCTCCACACATCGTAATGCGTGTAAAACATTTATGTAGGTGAAGACATCTGCGTGATTTTTGGAAAGATAGTTCTCAATCTTGCGCCATGTGTTAGATTCTGTAGGAATCACTCACAGAAAGAAGTCAGGAGTTAGGTCAGACCATAATGGTGGCGATGTTGTAAGTCAGCTTCAACCGGCCCAGCTGCAAGTACACGCATCACGAAGAAAAAAATGGCTCTGAGCACTATGGGACTTAACTTCTGAGGTCATCAGTCCGCTAGAACTTAGAACTACTTAAACGTAATTAACCTAAGGACATTACACACATCCATGCCCGAGGCAGGATTCGAACCTGCGAACATAGCGATAGCGCGGTTCCAGACTATAGCGCCTAGAACCACTCGGCCACTCCGGTCGGCCATCACGAAGAGACCACACCAGTGTGATATGAGAATGTGGAGGGGATGTGGAAATACGGCTCATAGGGGTAACTGTGGATCGACACAATACTCTGACATATCTAGGCACTGTGTGTTCAAGAAACAATAACATTCTAGTGATGCAGAGTGACACATTTACTTCCTTTGTATCACACTAGTAATTAATGCGTGCGGGTTTTCAGTCTCAAAACTCTGCACTTATACCAGTTTACTGCATGACTGGTTACCAGTTTCGTTCATAGACAGCATCACATTGCTTCAGCAAACGTTTGTGAAGCTATTCCTATGGAGAGTCGTAATAAGGCAGAATAGTGTGAAAAACTCTTGGAACGCAGTAGATAAGGTAGAAGCGTTCGTTTTTACGAGCATATGATTTAACTTCAATTTCAGCACATTCGTATATCTTTCGAGTGTTCTTATGCGTTCTCGCAAAGAACCCCTGAGTGTCGTGATGTCGTTTTGAATTCTCCGATTGTTATGGCTGTAAATCAATATTTCCTTTTTTGTTTCATTTTGTGGGGTTCGACCCATGGGTTCTTACACACAATTATTTCGGCAGCCCACATGCAATGGAAATATCTTAGACCTTGCAGCTACAAACAGGTTGCGCCTTACCAACGACGTCAGTATAGAGACGGTGATTGGTGACTATGATGTCATCGTAGTGACTACAGTTAGTGATATCAATAAACAAGTCAAGAAGGCTAGGAAAGTGTTTGTGCTAGGAAAAGCAGATAGAACGTTGTTAGCATTCCACGTAGACAATGAACCGACATCATTTAATTCAAGTATGATGCACGTAGACGAATTGCGAGCAAAGTTTAATCAAATTGCAAATCGTGCTCTGAAGAAATATGTGTCTAGTAAGTGGCTTAACCCTTTCGTGAGCCGTGGGAAACATGCCTGCCACTACAGTGAACTCGCTCCTAGTCCCGTGGGATTCACAGTTCCCACCTCTGTACGATGCTACCACCTAGTGAACGGTATAGGGTACTACTTCCAGTAGGAAGTTTCCGCCGTTTTTGCTGTACCTTCGCGGAGGGGCATTGTATAGCTGAGTGTTGCTCTGTAGAGGAGCCTTTCAGTGCTGTTTGCGCGACATTTTGTGATTTTTTCCTCAAAGCTATAGTGTAAGGTAAATACTTTTGTTTTACCCAAGTTTATGAAGGAAAACGTAAAATTGGAGCGAGGAGAATTCCAGTTTGAAACAAAAGGAGCCATTTCTGCAGTAAAATGGATGGATAACCGTCCAGTCACTTTCCTGTCCTCAATTCATGACCCATGAGAAACAGCCACAATGAAAAGGAAAAACAAGGATAGTAGTAGTACAGAGATTTCTTGTCCTAAAATTGTGGCAGAATGCAATAAAATAATGGGTAGTGTCCATAAGTTTGATCAGTTACGAGAAAGGTATGCTATTGGCTGACGTTCTGTAAAATGGTGGCACAGAATATTTTATTTCCTGGTGGACGTTGCTGCAGTGAACAGTTTTATCCTGTGGAAAATAAGTAAAAGAGAAAGTGGACAAAATGGCTCAAATGGCTCTGAGCACTATGGGACTCAACTGCTGAGGTCATCAGTCCCCTAGAACTTAGAACTACTTAAACCTAACTAACCTAAGGACATCACACACATCCATGCCCGAGGCAGGATTCGAACCTGCGACCGTAGCGGTCGCGCGGTTCCAGACTGTAGCGCCTAGAACCGCTCGGCCACTACGGCCGGCAGAAAGTGGACAGCTCGATCAGTTCACATACAGGATCCATCTAGCCAGACAATTGATCGCTGGCTTCTCATCCCAAAAAAGGCGTGGACAAAAACATGTCTTTCTGGCAAAAAGGCGTAAAGTACCTGAAGATTTTCGTCATGTGGCTGTAGGGCAGCATCAACCCATTTTAGGAGAAACCTACTGGACGTTCCGTCATTGTAGCACCAAAGCTGCGGAAAAGAGCACTCGCTGTGTTTGTAAGTATTGTCAAATACCACTTTGCATAGACCCATGTTTCAGATAATTTCATGGCGAGTAATTGTGAAGAATCATTGTAACAGGAGAAGTAAATTTATCAAATAAATATGACATATATTGAAAAAGTTGTTTTTGTCATTTAACTCCAAGGAAGGGCAGTGGGAAGAATACTTCCCACCTTGCTGTGTGACCTCACTTTCACAGTTGGAGCAAATTTGATATTTTGTATGATAAATATACCTATCTGTTAATTACTATCTGCTCTCCATTCATTAAAAAAACTCCTCAATAATTTTGCCCACGAAAGGGTTAAGGACGGGAAAAACCCACCGAGCTTTAGCAACGAACTTCGGAAAACGGTAAGGAAACAAAGGTTGTTGTACTCTCGGTTTAAAACAGCACCCGCAAACGACGACAGGCAAAGGTTATTAGAGATTTGCGTGCCTGTGAAAAGATCTATGCTTGAAGCATATAACACCGACACTAATAAACCAAAACATTATTACCACTGCCCACAGCGATCTCGGATGCCACCTAGCGGCGTTACTGGAACGTCACGCCGTAACAAAAGTATGTAAGCAGAGCAAACATGGAAGCGGGATTATCCTAGCGAAGATATGGGCTGCAGTGGGGAAGTCCATTGAGACACACGATTTTGGAAAATGGCAGGTTATTATCACGCAGAGCCTATGAACAAGTGTCTCGAAACGGCCAAGCTGATCGAATGTTCGCGTGCTACTGTCGTGAACATCCACAGCAAGAAGTTGGAGAGTGAAGCTACCACTAGGGGCTAAATGGTTGGACGTCCACGACCCCTCACAGAACTTGGGGTTCTGAGGCTAGTCTGCTCTGTAAAGTAGGGTAGATGGTGACCTGTGGCATCTCTGACGAAAGAGGGTAATGCTGGTGCACGCACAGGTGTTTCGGAGCACACTGTTCATGGCTCATTGTTGAACATGGAGCTCTGTAGCAGACCATCTCCCCGTGCTCACATGTTGACCGAACGACACCGTCAGTTACGATTGCAGTGAGCAATGAACCCTCGCCGGCCGGAGTGGCCGAGCGGTTCTAGGCGCTTCAGTCTGGAATCGCGCGACCGCTACTGTCGCAGGTTAGAATCCTGCCTCGGGCAAGGATATGTGTGATGTTCTTAGGTTGGCTAGGTTTAAGGGGCTCCGGAACGCCCTATACTTGCAATGTTAAAATAACGCTTATAAATTACATCTTTCCTCACAAAGTATTTGAGGTAGGAAGTTGAACTTTTTACAGATTATTTATTGGAATATGGGCTACAACTTAACACATGGATTTTACAAAATTTTAGTTCAGTTATTAAAGATGATTTTTTTTTTCAATTGTAATGAAAATTCACAACATTTTTTTGCAATTTTTTATTTATATATTCAAAAATATACAGTTTTTTGGAAAAAGGCTGTGCTAAATTATGCAGAAGGTACTGTGTAACATTTACTGAAAGTTTCAAACAAATATGTTTGGAAGATCCTTAGAAAACATGTAATTAGTATGAGAAAATAAAAGTTTTGGGAATCGAGCGACAAAGATTGGATTAACTTTTTAGTGCATTCCATGTCCATAGGATGGATTATCTTCATCCTCTGCAAACTCCTCCTCCAGCTTCCTCTTGTTCCTCCTCCTGTTTACTCTTCTTGTATTTCTAGACTCTTTACAGCCCTGTCTGCAGCCCGAAGGCGTTCCTTGTCTAAAGCAAGCATCGCTCGTACCATGTTAGAACCTATCTTCATTCCCATATTTCTAAATACCTTTGGCTTTCCAAAATTTCTCCTTTTCTTAAAAGCCTTCAGAGGATTTCTAATAACTTTACTTTTACTCATTATTATACTTCAACAAAACAGAGACTCAAGAAACAGAATTAATTACGAATATTTTCGAGACAACGACAGAGTAAATAAACATGAAACAATCGACAATCACACCAGCGATATATATTGAACCATCACTGGTTAGCCACAACACATACTTTATCTCACATCACTAAAATGTACCTGATGAACACGGACGTTAATAATAACACCATTTGACAGCAGTTTAACAGCGCCACAGTGGGTCACGCCCATGTAGAACACATTTAAAAAAAATTTAAAAATAGTTGTAGACTTCGGAATTGAATAAATTATACACTCCTGGAAATGGAAAAAAGAACACATTGACACCGGTGTGTCAGACCCACCATACTTGCTCCGGACACTGCGAGAGGGCTGTACAAGCAATGATCACACGCACGGCACAGCGGACACACCAGGAACCGCGGTGTTGGCCGTCGAATGCCGCTAGCTGCGCAGCATTTGTGCACCGCCGCCCTCAGTGTCAGCCAGTTTGCCGTGGCATACGGAGCTCCATCGCAGTCTTTAACACTGGTAGCATGCCGCGAAAGCGTGGACGTGAACCGTATGTGCAGTTGACGGACTTTGAGCGAGGGCGTATAGTGGGCATGCGGGAGGCCGGGTGGACGTACCGCCGAATTGCTCAACACGTGGGGCGTGAGGTCTCCACAGTACATCGATGTTGTCGCCAATGGTCGGCGGAAGGTGCACGTGCCCGTCGACCTGGGACCAGACCGCAGCGACGCACGGATGCACGCCAAGACCGTAGGATCCTACGCAGTGCCGTAGGGGACCGCACCGCCACTTCCCAGCAAATTAGGGACACTGTTGCTCCTGGGGTATCGGCGAGGACCATTCGCAACCGTCTCCATGAAGCTGGGCTACGGTCCCGCACACCGTTAGGCCGTCTTCCGCTCACGCCCCAACATGGTGCAGCCCGCCTCCAGTGGTGTCGCGACAGGCGTGAATGGAGGGACGAATGGAGACGTGTCGTCTTCAGCGATGAGAGTCGCTTCTGCCTTGGTGCCAATGATGGTCGTATGCGTGTTTGGCGGCGTGCAGGTGAGCGCCACAATCAGGACTGCATACGACCGAGGCACACAGGGCCAACACCCGGCATCATGGTGTGGGGAGCGATCTCCTACACTGGCCGTACACCACTGGTGATCGTCGAGGGGACACTGAATAGTGCACGGTACATCCAAACCGTCATCGAACCCATCGTTCTACCATTCCTAGACCGGCAAGGGAACTTGCTGTTCCAACAGGACAATGCACGTCCGCATGTATCCCGTGCCACCCAACGTGCTCTAGAAGGTGTAAGTCAACTACCCTGGCCAGCAAGATCTCCGGATCTGTCCCCCATTGAGCATGTTTGGGACTGGATGAAGCGTCGTCTCACGCGGTCTGCACGTCCAGCATGAACGCTGGTCCAACTGAGGCGCCAGGTGGAAATGGCATGGCAAGCCGTTCCACAGGACTACATCCAGCATCTCTACGATCGTCTCCATGGGAGAATAGCAGCCTGCATTGCTGCGAAAGGTGGATATACACTGTACTAGTGCCGACATTGAGCATGCTCTGTTGCCTGTGTCTATGTGCCTGTGGTTCTGTCAGTGTGATCATGTGATGTATCTGACCCCAGGAATGTGTCAATAAAGTTTCCCCTTCCTGGGACAATGAATTCACGGTGTTCTTATTTCAATTTCTAGGAGTGTATATCTATTAAAAGGTAATAGTCTGCAGATTCAGAAAACGCAAAAAAGTAAAAATTGAACTTTTCATGATTTTGAGCCTTTCCGGAGCCCCTTAAGTAGTTCTACGTTATAGGGGACTGATGACTTCAGAAGTCAAGTCCCATAGTGCTCAGAGCCATTTGAACGGGACCCTCGGGATTCGGCCATCGATCGTTGGAAACGTATCGGCTTTTCGGGTGACACATTTTTACAAAGCTAGGCCGATGGTCGCCTCCACGAACGCCGTCACCGATGTGAACGGTGGCTAGAAACGTGCAGCGCTCTACGACCGCCGGCTGACGGAAGCAGTATTATGCGCTTGCACGGGACTACGATCGAAGCCACACTGACAGCTGCTGTCCTCCTGCATCCCTTCATGGCCGATACCTTCCCCGTCGGCGATATCATCTTTCAGCGCGGTTTCTTTGTCTCGACGGCAGAAGCGTGCAACAGTGGTTTGAGGAGCATTGGTGAACTCATGCTGATGTCTGGGCGACTAAATTCGCCTGATGTAAATCCTATGGAACCCATCTGGGACGCTAGCGGGCGCCATCAGCGCGTATACAAATCAGCGGCCCGTTATTTACGCGAATTACGTGACCCGCACGCACACATATAACGACACATACCTCCAAATCCTACCAACAAACTGTCGGACTCCTGATACGCAGAACTGAAGGCGCTAAATATTAGAATCAGAAAGATCAAAATTCGTATGAAGCTTTGATATAAAAACATTAAATATGTCACTCCATGAAACTACCTCTAATAGTTTGCAAGCAATTTATTGGAATCTAAATTTGGAACAAAAACGTCCTTATTTGAAATACGAGGGCAGTTCAATAAGTAATGCAACACATTTTTTTCTGAAACAGGGGTTGTTTTATTCAGCATTGAAATACACTAGGTTATTCCCCAATCTTTTAGCTACACAACACTATTTTTCAACGTAATCTCCATTCAATGCTACGGCCTTACGCCACCTTGAAATGAGGGCATGTATGCCTGCACGGTACCATTCCACTGGTCGATGTCGGAGCCAACGTCGTACTGCATCAATAACTTCTTCATCATCCGCGTAGTGCCTCCCACGGATTGCGTTCTTCATTGGGCCAAACATATGGAAATCCGACGGTGCGAGATCGGGGCTGTAGGGTGCATGAGGAAGAACAGTCCACTGAAGTTTTGTGAGCTCCTCTCGGGTGCGAAGACTTGTGTGAGGTCTTGCGTTGTCATGAAGAAGGAGAAGTTCGTTCAGATTTTTGTGCCTACGAACACGCTGAAGTCGTTTCTTCAATTTCTGAAGAGTAGCACAATACACTTCAGAGTTGATCGTTTGACCATGGGGAAGGACATCGAACAGAATAACCCCTTCAGCGTCCCAGAAGACTGTAACCATGACTTTACCGACTGAGGGTATGGCTTTAAACTTTTTCTTGGTAGGGGAGTGGGTGTGGCGCCACTCCATTGATTGCCGTTTTGTTTCATGTTCGAAGTGATGAACCCATGTTTCAGCGCCTGTAACAATCTTTGACAAGAAATTGTCACCCTCAGCCACATGACGAGCAAGCAATTCCGCACAGATGGTTCTCCTTTGCTCTTTATGGTGTTCGGTTAGACAACGAGGGACCCAGCGGGAACAAACCTTTGAATATCCCAACTGGTGAACAATTGTGACAGCACTAACAACAGAGATGTCAAGTTGAGCACTGAGTTGTTTGATGGTGATCCGTCGATCATCTCGAACGAGTGTGTTCGCACGCTCCGCCATTGCAGGAGTCACAGCTGTGCACGGCCGGCCCGCACGCGGGTGATCAGACAGTCTTGCTTGACCTTGCGGCGATGATGACACACGCTTTGCCCAACGACTCACCGTGCTTTTGTCCACTGCCAGATCACCGTAGACATTCTGCAAGCGCCTATGAATATCTGAGATGCCCTGGTTTTCCGCCAAAAGAAACTCGATCACTGCCCATTGTTTGCAACGCACATCCGTTACAGACGCCATTTTAACAGCTCTGTACAGCGCTGACACCTGTCGCAAGTCAATGAAACTATACGAGACGAAGCGGGAATGTTTGAAAATATTCCACAAGAAATTTCCGGTTTTTTCAACCAAAATTGGCCGAGAATAAAAATGTGTTGCATTACTTATTGAACTGCCCTCGTACATTAAGTATCATTTATATTCATGATAGAAAGTTTTGATTACAGCACTTGATTACATCCAATGAACAATGAAGCTGTAACAAGTTCCACCACTTTAATCTAAATAACAGTCAATACAAGGTCTCTTTCAGATGTGTTTCAGAGGTCATGTTCTACTGTCGGTTTCGTTCTAAAAATTCTAGCCGACAAGTTTACATGCAGTCGAGCTGAAACTTTTTCAATAACTCAAGTCAACTTAACTTTACTCATATAAAAACTACGAAGATTGTGAATTGATTCAAGACAGAGTTATGAAATACACTGGTGTCCAAAATTAAAACAACAAACGGAAATTTTGCCAGATTGCGTTTATTTTTCACACAGAACACTCTAAACTGGTGATAAAAAAGTAATAACAATCTAAAAAATACAGAACATAAACAACTGCAACATGAATAACGGTAGATAAAAATGTTATTCGTTTTTTTCAACTTAACGGATTTGCACACACATTCTGACAACTGCTTAATGTGCTCGATATGTGATAGATAGAAGTGCTTCAGTCATTGTAAACTATCAAACAGTGCTTAAAATAATCATATATAAATTGTAAATTTCTGAACGTACCGTGGCGTTACCCTTCTCTGAAGAAAATATTGACGTTTTGCTAAACTAAACTTATGAAGATCACAAATTAATTTGTCGAAACCGGTTAAGCATAATAAAATTTATTAGCAGCTGGTGACTGGAATTTATCCTGAAAAAATAATGTACTACAGTAGCTGAAAATTACAGCCGTAAATAAGACAATAAATCTGAATTTAAGTTTTGAATTATTTCACTAAATCTCTTAAGGCTACTGCCCGAATGGTTTCTTTAAAACAGAACTGTCGATTTTCTTCCTCCGTCCTAACTTCGCCTTTAACGACGCTAAACTGTACGCTTCTTTCCTTCTTCCTTTTGAGATGAGATAGCTCTACCGTAATCAAACCGGAAATTCTACTCGTCAGAAATGGCAGGTTTCGTATTGTCCAGCTACAAAGCAAATTGCGCCTTTTCTTGCAACAAAACTGTTCTCACTTTATGTCTGACTGTTTACAGCCACATGCAGGGTGGAGAAAAATAACGAGATAACAAGATCGGTAATGGATAGGGGCTTCAAACCGAGAAAAATTTTCCAAATAACAACAGATCGGTCCACCAAACAACAGACCGGCGACGAATGCGTGGCACTGTGTACACTTACTAACTGATCCCAACAATACCTGTTACGCTAAAGAGCTCAGGAATCAAATAAATTAGCTGATTTTAATGGCTTTAGCTTACATTGAAAGCTTTTCAAATTTTAAATACCCATCCGCGGCTGGTTGTTCTAGCAGTAAACTTTCTGTGATGTTTACTAGCTAAAGTTTGACTTTTTACTCAATATTCCAAAAGTACCGTAATGCCACTACTCTGATTAGATAATAAAATGTTCTGCAAAAAAGCGCTGCACTGCGCTACTCTAATATGCAATTTCATTACAATGAAACCTAATGCCTACATGTTTTAATTCTTGCTGGTGTACAGAAAGCATGACAAGCTCATTCGGACAATCCGTACTGCTACACACACTCTGACATGTTCACTTATTGGACAACTTTTGTGCGCTAGTGGGTGAGTGTGTTGTCAAGGCCGTAGTTCAACAACGGTGATTATTTGGAAACTTTTTTCTCTATCATCCTTACCTCTCCCTTGCTCTAGCCTTATTGTCAAGTTCCACTCCTTCACCCCGTATACTTCTGTTCTTCTACAAATTTGAGTGTATCGGGTCATTGCTATCGAGAAACTAAGACGAGAGATTTATATATATATATATATATATATATATATATATATATATATATATATATATATATATATAATTTACGGTTGCCATTTCAGTAGCTCATTTATTTTCGTGCGATGTGACTAGTTTCGATCAAAGTTGATCATCCTCGATCTTTGTAGTTGTGCAAGCAAACCATCGTATCCACACAGAACTACACAACAGAATCACACCGATACGATGGGTTGGCGAAATGGGTTCCTTTTGACGATTTTAGCGTTGCTATAGACTGTAGTCATTAATGATACGACTGTAAGCTGTCCCGTCACCACCACAACTTCGTCTGGTGCTTCATACAGTTTGACTGTAAATCATTAAATTGTGAATACTTGCAACTTCGCATCATTTGAGGCAAAATATGGTAAAGAGAGGAAACTTCTTTTCTATTGTCACTTTCAGTTATTATCGTACAATCCAGCCCCTGATTTTCTCCAGTGCCAAGACAACCAGCCTTGTTATTTAAATACCCATTCAACAAAATCGTTGAATTGTTGGTTTCTGCGTCGTCAGTTAGAATTTACATTAATATTTTCCAACATTAATAGGTCACAGGGTTCTTTCCTACGTAATCTGAATGTAAACATTTCATCAAGAACTCGTTTACACCTCTTTCCTGTCCATGAAACACAAATAATTGTGTCGTAAAAACTCGAAGTATTATAAAACCAAACACACACACACACACACACACACACACATATATATATATATATATATATATATATATATATATATATATATATTATAACGATTGTTCCCCTTTAGGAGAGCGATTGAACTTGAATTCATAATTTCATCTTCGGATGTTTTTCTTCTTTGCTTCCCAAAACCTCCTCATTCTCTCAGAATGCTACTTCTTCCGTTCCTCTGTCCATTTCTTACCAGGCTGACGCGATGTTCTTTCCCCAAACTTCACACTTGTGATTTTATGCCGGCACTCGGTGCGATCTTCGAGATTTTTTATGTTGATCTGCTGTAGATCCCTCTGGACTTCTTTCAGCCATTCTGTGCCACATTTACTCCTTTTTATAATATTGAATAATTTCTTTGCTGTTCTGGAGTCTTCCATCCTGTAGATTTGTGTATAAAATTTGGCTCGGCACTTTCTGATTTCATCTGTTACTATGTTGATCTTTCTATAGAGTTCGTTTTGTGGTCTCTTCATCCAAATGCCATTTTTGTTGATTGGACCGTAGATCTTCCTGAGAATTTTTCTTTCCTGCTTTTCTATTTCCTTAATTTTTGAATGACCATCAATCACCATTGTTTCAGCTGCATAGACTGCGTCTGCAAGAATCACTGTTGTATAGTGCCTTAATTTTGCGTCTGTCGAAATGCACTTCTTGTCGTAATGCGTCCATGTTAGCTTGTAGGCCTTCTGGAGCTTGGTGACTCTTTGTTCATTGGCAATTCGGTTTAATCCTGAGGACTGTATAGTTTCACCGAGGTATTTAAAATGGCAGACTTGTGCAATTTTACCATATTTTGTTATTAAAGGGGATTTATTTTCTGGCTGCCTTTCCATATATTGGGTTTTTTCATAAGATATCTGTAGTCCGGTTTTTTGTGAAATTTCATGTAGTTTTTCCACCGCGTGAATCGCTTCTGTTCTGTTATTGGTGATAATTGCAATATCGTCAGCGAAAGCAAGGCGCTTGACTTTAATTCGGTTCTCTTTCTTGATACCAATTTGGATACCCTTTACGTGAGGTTCCCATTCCCTGATTATCTTTTCTAGAACAATATTGAAAAGGATTGGGGATAGTCCGTCCCGCTGTCGGACTCCAGATTTGATTTCGAAGGGTTCTGATACTTCGCCCATGAATTTCACTTTGGCCGTTGTTCCTGTAAGTGTCTGTTCTGTGATTTTTCGTGTGTTTGGGTCGATCCCAAATTCTTCCATGATTTTAAACAGGGTTCCACGGTCCACTGAATCATATGCTTTCCTGAAGTCGATGAATGTAACTACTGTGTTTCTGCATTTCATCATTTGTAATATTGTCTTTAAGCACCAGATCTGTTCCGCACATGAGCGTCCTTTTCTGAATCCGGCCTGGTATTCACCAATTAGTGTATCTGCTTGGGATTCTATCCTGTTTAAAAGCGCTTTGGAAAGGATTTTGTAAGCGACTGGGAGCAGGGAAATTCCTCTGTAATTGTTCATATCTGTCTTGTCGCCCTTTTTGTGTAGCAGGTGAATTAGAGCGCATTTCCAGTCCTCTGGTATCTGCTCCGTTATCCATATGTCTGACATTATATGGTGTAATTTCTGCATAAGTTAGGATCGTTTAGTTTCCAGAACTCAGCAATGATCCCATCTTCTCATGGTGCTTTGTTATTTTTCAACTGCTTGACTATCACCATAATTTCTTCAAGATCCGGGGTATGTGAGTCTGGGGGTGTGAATACTGGAGAAGAGAAGACAAGTTTTTCTTGGGGTGGTTCGCAGTTGAGGAGGAAACTGAAATATTGGGCTAAGATTTTGCAGTTATTTTTCATGTTGGTTTCCAAAGAGCCATCGGGTTTCTTGAAGCACAAGCTAGGCGCTTGGTATCCCTGTAAGTTTTCTCTGGAAGTCTTATAAAAATTTCTTGTATTATTTTTGATGAAATCCTGCTGGATTTCAGGGAGTCTGTTGTTGTCATATCCCCGTTTTTCTTTTATAATTATTTTCGAGGTCTGTTTTTGAGTTTTAAGAAAGTTCTCCCAGTTTTCTTCAGTTTTGTGTGTGCTAAATTTATTCCATGCAGTTATTCGGTTGTCGACTGCCACATCACAGGCTGCATTCCACCAGCGATGTTTCCTGTTGCGAGGGGGGTTGTCCTAATTTGAGGGCTTCCTGAATTTTCTCTGTTAGTTTCTTCCAGTCTGTTGATTTTTCCTGATTAATTTGCATGATGATTTTTTCTTTGTTGCGTTGCAGATATTCCGGATCTGGTTTGGTACTTTTGGGTGGCCTTTTTAGCATTCTGTTGGGTTGGAATTTTGTTTTTATTTGGAGAAGATGATGATCTGA
The DNA here is from genome assembly GCF_023898315.1 of Schistocerca nitens. Taxonomy (NCBI): domain Eukaryota; kingdom Metazoa; phylum Arthropoda; class Insecta; order Orthoptera; family Acrididae; genus Schistocerca; species Schistocerca nitens. The sequence continues at coordinate 46,905,355 of NC_064619.1, read as the reverse complement.
TTCAAAGACACCTTTGCGGGTTCTGATGTTTTGAATTTCTTTTATGTTTTCTTTGGAATTTGCAACATGGTCTATTTGGTATTCACCCTGTCTAAGACTGGGTGATCTCCATGTGGTTAATTTATGTGCAGGTTTTTGAAACTGGGTACTCATTATTTTAAGTCCAAAGTTTCTGCAGAAGTCGATTAGTTTTTCACCATTCTTGTTGGTACGTTTGTGTTTGGTGTGGGGTCCAGTGGTATCTCTGAATTTTTTTTCCTTCCCTAGTTGTGCGTTAAAATCGCCTACTAAGATTTTTACATGGTGCCTAGGTATTTTATATATATTAGTTCTCGCTAGCACTTCCAGCATTTTCATGTGCTGCTAACTAATTGCTTAAAATTTTACAGGAGTGACAAAGTGACAAATGAAGTACTTCTTCTTTGACATACAAGCTAGTATACATGATACAGTGATTATTAATTATGTTCCACAAACACTTCGATGTACAATGCCAGGCCACGTATAAGAAACGTTCTTGACTGATTCCATGTAAATGAGAGTGATTCTAGAGTGGTCAAGAAAGGTGAAGACATTTCAAAAGACATATGTAACAATGAAACCCGTTTCATTTACTAAATTGTAAAATCGCATTCGCCGCAGGAAACGTAGAATACGCTTAAGCTTCTTATTGAGGTAAACTGCCTTCGACCAGCTGTGTGTTGTACAACTCGCTACCCCACAAGAACCCCTCCTGCGTGAGCGGGGTCAACTTTGCATTTTCAAATGGAAACCCCTTATTTTTACTACATAATCCGATTTTCTGCCAAAAAATAAGTACGGTATATTCGAACAATTGTTTCCATTCCTGTCAGATGGCGCTGTAATTGACACATATGAAGTGTGTCTATTTTCGCCAGTTAGAACAGACGCATTTCATTCTATATTTGATTTACGACGTAATTGTGAACCATTGCGCCCTAACGGCTGATACTTATGTCCGACGTTTACTTCAGTGTTGCAAATTTGACTGTACGTTACAACATGGTTAGCCATTACAATGTCAGGTTATAAACTGGGTTTAGATAATCCAGTAACGGCGACGTGGGTGTAATAGTTTACTGTGTTTGTTATCGTTGAGTCCCCCTGCCTTTCACCCATGGGCTGCTTGATTTCGGTACGTATCCATGGCAGGTGCGCCTGTCACTAATACCACATGGACATTTTGCCTTACTGCAATGGATGTGTTTTGTATTCTGCCGATAGTTACGGTGATTAAATGGAAACACGCACCGAAATCAGTCACCCTGATGGCGGGGTTCGAGGGCGGCCACCGAAATCAAGCTTTCCCATGAATTCGCGACTCGCCACAATTAACCTCGTAGGGAAAGAAACCTACGTTAACAAGCCAGTAGATTATTTGTCAGAAATATCAGCGTCTATACATATTATCTGTACTATAAAATCACATTTTCAACACTGAAGTAACCTTTGAACATAAGTATCAACTGTCGGAACATAAGGGTTTAAAATTACGTCGTAAATGCGAAGTAGGATCAAATGCGTCGGTTCTTCATTGCAAAAATAGGCACATCTGGTATTTCTCAATTACAGCGCCATCTACCACAAATGGAAAATAATGGTTTCAATAAACCGTGTTTACTTTTTGGCGTAGAATCCTAATACGTAATAAAATTTGGAAATTTGCGGTAAGTTCTTATGGGACCAAACTGCTGAGGTCATCCGTCCCTAAGCTTACACACTGCTGAATCTAACTTACGCTAAGGACAACACACACACACCCATGCCCGAGGGAGGACTCTAACCTCCGACGGAGGAAGGTGCGGGAACCGTGCAAGACACCTCAGACGTCGCGGCGATAACATGGGGTGGGAGGGGGGGGGGGTCCCATTTGGAAGTTCAAAGTAGACCTGGCCCCGGCGGGATGATTGCTTAAGAGATGACCAGTTCTAGGACAGACAGATGTGCCTTTTACTAATATTTACTTTTCACATTGTCTCAAAATCTCAAAATGCGGCAAATAAGTGGCAAAGTTCTCGGCGATACTGGGCAATTTCTGTATCAAAATGGTTCAAATGGCTCTGAGCACTATGGGACTTAACTTCTGAGGTTCAAAATGGTTCAAATGGCTCTCATCACTATGGGACTTAACTTCTGAGGTCATCAGTACCCTAGAACTTAGAACTACTTAAACCTAACTAACCTAAGGACATCACACACATCCATGCCCGTGGCAGGATTCGAACCTGCGACCGTAGCGGTCGCGCGGTTCCAGACTGTAGCGTCTAGAACCGCTCGGCCACTCCGGCCGGCTTCTGTATCAGCAGAATATGAAGATGATGAACTTTTATCAAAAATAAATAGGCAACAGAGATAGAAAAAATAAGCAATAAAGTTTAGGTATCAGCTCAGTTGCGGAAGTTCTGACGACGAAGGCAATAGTTAATTGAGTTTTTTCTTGTTGTTTAATTATCCAAGCAAGCACACGCAATCGATTCATCAATAAGATTTCGCAGTAGTTTATTACCATACACTCTCAAAGCAGACATCTTTTGCTCCTCCGGTTTCCCTCTGTGTCACGAAACTGAGAGACCTTCGTACAAAGTTATGGACACAGAAAAATATTGCAAGTGATTAATAACGTAGTCCATTTTCTTGCAGCAGTCGGTGATACGTGAATCCACCATTCTCAAAGAGAAATATTCCTACAGAGTATCTTCTTCACACTTTTCTCTGGAAGGGAACTTCCAGTTCCAGAACTCTCCTCTGGAGATCTCAAGTCACCTGTAACTCGACTGCAGCCCTCACTTTACGAAGCAGCCACGAACACAGTGACTCGTGCACTTTTAGCGCCGGCTGTCTGGAAATAAACCAAACTCAGGCATGGCATCGCAAGACTTAGTGCGGGCGGAAATATTCAGATGCGCCAAACTTGGAGCATCAGCAATGCAAAGCAGTTAGCCGCGTCGGCCGCGTTAAATAACGCATTCAGCTGCCGTGCGCTTCTGTTCCAGCAGACGCTTCCCTGCGCCTCTCAGGTTCCCAGCACCACGCCGCGCTGTTATTTCCGTTGTTCAGCATCACAGAGCGGGAATGGCTACGAGGTGATCGAAGGCACTGCACGTTATCACCACCATCAAACCAGGATTGTAGCATAACTTTCGTATCACACTGTCTCTCTACGTCCTGCGCTTATGTCGAAGCATCAATATCACAAGAATTTTTCCTGTTTATAAACATTTATTTATTAGTAACAGTAACGTTGAATAGTTGTTGCTGTTACTGACGCAAATATAAACACGTCATGACGGTATATTTAAGAGGGTTGCTCAGAAAGTAATGCACCGCATTTTTTTTTCTCAGCTGAAAACAAAGCTACGAAAGTGAAACGTTACGTATGGCAGGCCGGGGTGGCCGAGCGGTTCTAGGCGCTACAGTCTGGAACCGCGCGACCGCTACGGTCGCAGGTTCGAATCCTGCCTCGGGCATGGATGTGTATGATGTCCTTTAGGTTAGTTAGGGGACTGATGACCTTGGGAGTTAAGTCCCATAGTGCTCAGAGCCATTTGAACCGTTACGTATGTATTATTTGAAGCCTCTTCGGTGAGCGCGTCAAGTTTTTGTCACTTCGGACAGATAGCGTAGCTGCAGGACAGTTTCAAAATGACGTCTGTAGGTGATGTACGAGGCGTGTTTTTTTTGGTAAGTACCGTTTTGAAATTAAAAATGACGTGCTAAGATATCTCAATAATTTTATTTTTACATGAAATCCTCTACCTTAACCTACTTTTCTACATAACTTCCGTCAATACTGAGGCACTTGTCATGACGTTGTATCAGTTTTTGAATACCCTCCTCATAGAAGTCTGCCGCCTGACTTGTTAACCAATGCATCACCACTGTTTTGTGATGATTTTTTAAGCCAAATTGTTACGGGCGATGAATCATGGGTGGTCTATGTCACTGCAGAATCAAATAAACAGTCCATGGAATGGCGGCATTCTGATTCACCCAGAAAAGTGAAGTTTCAGCAAACAATTTCTGCCTGGAAAATCATGTGCACAGTTTTTCGGGACAGAAAAGGAGTATTGCTTGTGGAATTTCTGCCTCGTAATGAGACAATCAATGCAGCAGCTTACTGTAAGACATTGCACAATCTGCGTCGTTCAATTCAGAACCAAAGACGTGGCAAGTTGAGCAAGGGCATCGTTTTGCTGCAAGACAATGCCCGTCCGCATGTGGCGAATCAGACCAAAGATCTCATCACATCTTTTCGAAGGGAAACTCTAGATCATCCTCCGTACAGCCCCGATCTAGCGCCCAGTGACTACCATCTGTTCTTGCACTTGCAGAAACACCTGGGCGGTCAGCGTCTTCAAGACGATGACGTAGTCAAAATAGTGGTGATGCAGTGGTTAACAAGTCAGGCGGCAGATTTCTATGAGGAGGATATTCAAAAACTGGTACAACGTTATGACAAGTGCCTCAATATTGACGGAAATTATGTACAAAAGTAAATTAAGGTGCAGGCTTTCACGTAAAAATAAAATTATTGAGATATCTTATCACATCTTTTTTTTAATTTCAAAACGGTACTTACTTTAAAAAAAAACACACCTCATACGTTGCAAGCAAATTGCCGCCATTGAATTTCTCTATCCTGACAGAGAAACTTAGGGGAATATCCACAGACGCTTGTGCAAAGTCTATGGAGCATGTGCTGACTGCAGAAGTACAGTTAGTCGCTGGACACGGAGGGTGAGGTTATCAGAAGGCGGTTCGGCGGAGCTCCACTATTTGCAGCGGTAGGGGCTGTCAGACCTGACACACCTAACCTAGCCCTCTCCCACTTGCTTGGGTCATTAAAGGCTGCCATTCGTATAAGACATTTTGAGGACGATTAGGGGGTGATTTACACAGCGAAGAAGTGGCTGCACCACTAGGACAATTTTTGGTACCGACAGGACACACACGCCCTTGTTTCGCGCTGGAGGAAGACCATGGATCATTTTGGAGATCATTTGGAGATTACGTGGGAAAATAGTGTGTGTAGACAAAAGAGCATTGTTTCTTGTACGTAGCAAGAGCCTTGACGCAGTGGATACACCGGTTCCCGTCAGATCACCGGAGTTAAGCGCTGTCTGGAGTGAGCGCACTTGGATGGGTGCCCATCCGGACCGCCATGCGCTGTTGAAATTTTTCGGGGTGCACTCAGCGTCCTGATGCCAATTGAGGAGCTACTCGACCAAAGAGTAACGACTCCGGTCACAGAAAACCATCATAACGACCTGGAGAGCGGTGTGCTGACAACACGCCCCTCCTCTACGCATCCTCAGCTGAGAATGACACGGCGATCGGATGGTCCCGCTGGGACACTTGTTGGCTGAAGACGGAGTGCTTTTCTCTTGTGCGTAATCCTCATTATGTTCAATAACGAATTGTTGAAGAAAAAAATGCGTTGCATTATTTTCTGGGCACCTCTTGTACATTTTATGGGAAGTTACATAAAAGGGCTAATCATGGTTATGTCATTAGCAAGAGACGCTTTACGTGTTGAAAAATATCAGTCCAGACTGTGCTACAGAGTTCATATATGACTTATGATTTATTAATCATATTTATTAATCATTGCTACACTGGTGTGCAAAACTTAAGGACGAAAATACTAGGGTGTGTCAAATGAAAACCTTAAATATTTTTTTAAATATTATTTATTGTGCAGAAGTGGTACAAAGCTGTATCACTTTTCAACATAATGTCTCCCATGCTCAATGCAAGTCCTCCAGAGCTTACAAAGTGCATAAATTCCTTTAGAAAAAAATTCTTTTGGTATTCCGCGCAAACACTCATGCAACGCGTGGCGTACCTCTTCGTCAGAACGGAACTTCTTTCCTCCCATTGCGTCTTTTAGTGGTCCAAACATATGGAAATCACTTTGGACAAGGTCTGGTGAGTATGGTGGATGAGGAAGACATTCAAAATGCAGGTCTGTGATTGTTGCAACTGTTGTACGGGCAGTGTATGGGCCTTGCACTGTCATGTTGCAAAAGGACACCTGCTGACAGCAATCCACGTCTCTTTGATTTGATTGGAGGCCGCAGATGACTTTTTAGGAGATCTGTGTATGATGCACTTGTGACAGTAGTCCCTCAAGGCATGTAATGCTAAAAAATGACGCCCTTTTCGTCCCAAAAGAGAGTCAGCATAACCTTCCCTGCTGATGGTTCTGTTCTAAACTTCGAGTCCTTTGGTTTTGGTGTTGTGGAATGGTGCCATTCCTTGCTCGCTCTCATCGTTTCCGGTTGGTGGAAGTGAATCCAGGTTTCGTCCCCAGTAACGATTCTTGCAAGGAAACCATCACCTTCTCGTTCAAAGCGCCGAAGAAGTTCTTCATAAGCATCAACACGTCGTTCTCTCATTTCAGGAGTCAGCTGCCGTGGCACCCACCTTGCAGGCACTTTGTGAAACTGGAGCATATCATGCACAATGTGGTGTGCTGACACACGACTAATCTGTAAACATGCTGAAATGTCATTCATTGTCACTCGGCGGATTTCCTTCACTATGGATTCAACTGCTGCAATGTTCTGTGGAGCCACAACTCGTTGTACCTGGCCTGGACGAGGAGCATCTTCCACTGAAGTCACATCATTTGCGAACTTCCTACTCCATTCGTAGACTTGCTGCTGTGACAAACATTCATCACCATACTGAACCTTCATTCGTCGATGAATTTCAGTAGGTTTCACACCTTCACTGCGCAAAAACCGAATAACAGAACGCTGTTCTTCCCTGGTGCAAGTCGCAAGTGGGGCGGCCATCTTTATACTGATACTGCGACGGTATGTGTTCATCAGCAGTATGCTGCTGCCTACAGGCCATTCTGCACGCTGTTTGTAGCACGCTTAGCAATGTTCAGGATAACGGCGCAAAATTTCGATTTGTTATCACAAATTTAAGGTTTTAATTTGACGCACCCTCGTAACTTCCGCACGTCTCGTCACTGCCCAGTAACGTAGCTCAATGAAACTTGGACCGTACTTACCAAGAACTGCCACGGTGTAGTACAGAGGATTACTGACAGAAATACGCAATAAGAAGAAGGAGAAAAATGACACTTCCGTTCTAAGACAATGGTTACAGTGAAGTCATCGCGATTTACGGGGTTGTGTGATCACCAACGTGCTCCCATTCTCGCCGCAAGTTTGGTGAGGAGTTTCTGCGGCAGAACTTTCCACTCCTCCACTTGCGAATCCGACAACTGCTGGATGCTCGTTGGTGCCTGTGGACGTGCCGTTGTGCGTTCCTTCAACGCATGCCACACGTGCTCGATGCGATTTAAACCGTGAGAACGGACAGGCCAGACAATTCGCTGAATATCCTCCCTTTCCAAAAACTTCTCCACTTTTCGATTTCGATCCTTAAAAATGAGCTCATTGACTAGAACGCCATTGAAAAGACCCATGTGTGAAGGAGTACAGCGACACAATAACCTTGTCCGGTGAGTGTTCGACGTTCAAGGATCTGGAGGTCAGTACGCCCATGCCGCATAATGCCTCGTCGCTACTGTAACGTCCGGACCACCAAAACGACCATGTTCGACAATGCTGGAGGTTTCCTCATGTGGCGAGTGGTGGAAATAGGTGAGCCAACCGTGAATGTTGTTCGGGTCATTACGTTTTTCTTTCAGTTACTTTCTGTAATGTAATTTATCAGTTCTTTTTCTGTTTGTCCGAGTTTCATCCGTAGATGAAGCAGTTTTCATGGCAGTAATACATCGTGCGAATGTAATTTTCGTACTTACGTTTTACAGACCATTTACTTACGAGGCAAATGCTACATAAATTCCGTAGTATACTGCCAGTCTATCAGTTGAAAGTGCGAGTATACAAATGCTGCGCAGTTTTCACCTACTAATCAGATTTTTGTAATATATTCTGAGTCATTTATTCTGGATTACATGGCTATCCAAGCCGTTATTGTTATTTTAAACTTGTCTTAACGCGAACCTGTGCTACTGGTACCTATGACGTCGAGACTACATTAATGTTTTAGTTTCTCTAAGGATAGTCTCTCCGAAAACCTGAAGGTAGCTGGGACAAAATGCAGAGAGCGAAAGGTTATGAATAACTTGTACAGAAACACCACCGTATTTGTAAGAGTCGTAGAACAAACAAGGTAATCAGAGTTTGAGAATATACTAAGACAAGCCGGCCGGGGTGGCCGAGCGGTTCTAGGCGCTACAGTCTGGAACCGCGCGACCGCTACGGTCGCAGGTTCGAATCCTGCCTCGGGCATGGATGTGTGTGATGTCCTTAGGTTAGTTAGGTTTAAGTAGTTCTAACTTCTAGGGGACTGATGACCTCAGAAGTTTAGTCCCATAGTGCTCAGAGCCATTTGAACCATTTGAACTAAGACAAGATTGTAGTCTATCTCCGAAGTTATTCGTTCTGTGCACTGAGCAAGCAGTAAAGAATACGGAGGAGAAACATGGAGAAGTTTAAAGCTTTGAGGGATTCCAACATTGCTTTGATATAAAGGTCCAGCAACTATATTTCATTGTTCATTTAGTTTCCTGTCGCAGCGCCTACATGTTCCTGTACTTGCCATGGCCATGTGTGTGAAATATTATGAGACTTAACTGCTGAGGTCATCAGTCCCTAAGCTTACACACTACTCAGCTTAAATCATCCTCAGGACAAACACACACACACCCATGCCCGAGGGAGGACTCGAACCTCCTCCGGGATCAGCCTCACAGTCCATGACTGCAGCGCCTTAGACCGCTCGGCTAATCCCGCACGGCGTTCCTGTACAATATCATGCAAATGTGACAGGAAACTAAATAAATAAGAAAAGTTTTGAGGTTGGCCGATGTCGTTGTAACTGCGTCAGAGACGCAAAGAACTTGCAAGAGCAGTTGAATGGAATGGACAGTACCTCGAAAAGAGATTATGAGATGAACATCAACAAAAGTAAAACAAGCGTAACGGAATGTAGTCTAATTAAATTAGGTGTTGCAGGGGAATTAGATTAGGAAGTTATCCACTAAAAGTAGTAGATGCGTATTGCTATTTGGGCTGCCAAATAACTGACGATACCCGTCGTAGAGAGGATATAAAACTCACAGAAGTATTTCGACAAAAAAAAACCGTTTCTGGACATGTAATGCAAATTTATGTGTGAGAAATTTTTTCTGAAGGCATTTGCATGGAATGTAGCCACGTATGGAAGAGAAACATTGATGATAAGCAGTTCAGATAAGAAGAGAATGGAAGATTTTGCAGTGCGGTGTTACAGAGAAATGCTAGAATTTAGGTGGGTAAATCACATAACTGCTGAGGTGATAGTGAATCGGCTTGGGGCAAAAGAGAAGTTTATGACTAAACTTGACTAAAGGGATAGGTTAGTAGCACAGAGGGATGAAGGGACAAATACAGTAAGCAGGCTCAAGTGGATGTAGATCGCAGTTGTTATCCGTAGATGAAGCGGTTTGCATAGGATAGAGCAGCGTGGGAAACTGTATCAAACCAGTTTTTGAACTGAAGACTAAGACAACGACCATTACCACCACCACCACCACCACCACAGCAACAACGACAACTACGATTGACAATGATAACACAGCTATACAAAACGAATTTCGCTCCTAAATATTTTCGAGAACATGATAAATCACTAATTTGCTGCATGTTGTAGCTCAAAATTCTAAGGTTTTGGGGATATTTTAATTTTGACGTACTAGGAAACCATTTCTCAATTCCTCAGTTGCATAATTTATTAAAACAGAGACTCAACAATACGATGAAGTGCCGTACAAAAGTTAAGGAATACAGCTGTGGCTGTTCTTCCCGTAGCGACATCTGAAGTGTGAAACATGCCGCAGACAAGCGCAATATCTTATTTATCTCTTAAAGGGCTGTAAGTAAGGTTAGTAGAAGATATGGAATCCAAAGAGTTAAGATTTGTATGAATGACGTGTAGAGAAACCATGATAGTATAAGTGGAAATTGTCTCCACTAGCGCTGCAGGGACATTGAAAATCAACACGGCGTTTATGAGCAAACCTTACGCTGACCAGTAGTCATATGACTTTGAAGTCAATATATGTAGATGACTGAAATTCTGTTCTGCGCATCTCAGTACTCACTGCATAGAAATTTCTACTCTTTGCCGAACGCCGAACGCCATCGGAATTGTTCTTGCGGAATCCGGCCAGCCGACACTGTCAATGCTTAGCAGCTCATGAATATAAAGAAGTGTTCAATAGATATTAGTATATGTTCGTATATCAAACCGAACTGACGGCTGTTCGATAAAATATTATGTATAAATAGCCGTACCAACGTTTTGGTCATTAGTTCCTGCAAGAGAAGACCTCAGACAACCTAAGTTAAGAATTTTAAATAAATACTCTGTGCTTAGTCTCAGAATTGCAGTGTCTGTATAACAAGTGTTATCTTTGACTTAAACAAATGATTGCTTTCCGAGTAAACCCACGAAAAAATGTGAAACAAAATGCCGAAGACTGGGAACCAGTGACGTGGTACACACAGAACGCAACTGCAAGACTAAAGATGGCTTCTGCGCCTTTGACGTTCCCGAAGCGAGGTAAGAGCGAAGGTGTCAAACAGAAATGTAGACCCCAGCTACATGTACCGGCTTAGTAATTGAACAGGAATGTTGTATCTGCTAAGGCACATGCCAAGTACAGACTGCACTGTTTATATCATGTCGTCTTACTCTACATCTGCGCTTCACACTTAAATGCTTGGGAGAGGTTTCATCGCACCGACTTCAGACTACTTCTCCACCGTTCCACTCTAGAACAGCGCGCGAGGAAAATAAACTCTTAAATATTTCAGTGCGAGCTTGTTATTCCCATGTATTACGTGCAGTTCCGCTAAAATGCTCAGCATTAGCAAATCCAAGCAGGTTTACACTCTACCACTGGATTATGTGGAGTGAGAACTGGATGAATAACGTTGAGAATGACGATTTCAAACATTTATTAATTAAAATACACACCTGATAAAATGGAATAATTTTTTAAGGCAAAGTATATCTGGCTGAAGATGAGCTCAAAAATTTTACAATTAAAAACAAACAATAGAAGTAGTTAACGTTTTTAAAAATGAAATAATTAAGTGATTTTAAAAATGATTAAGTGATTTTAAGATTCGTCCACAATTTGACAGTTAAAAAATGCAATTATTTAACAAGATGATTTTAGTAAAACAGGCAAAATCAGTATAGAATTTTTACAACCATGACAGTACAACCAATACTGCTCAAAATAACTTGGACTGAGTGTGTCCACAGCCCACAAGTTTCGATGCATAAATTCCTTAAGGCCATTACAACTAATTACTTAAGAAAATAACCCTGGCCGACCGAAAAGTAACAAATTTTAAGTCATAAAACAATGGGTACTATCGCTATCGTACCAATTATGTCTATTATGTCCCGTCCGGCGCACCAATACGCTAACTATGATAAACCAGTTGCACTCACAATTTTCATTAAGTTCTTAGATATTATCAATATGGACAATAAAGTATGCACCAACTCACACTGGGCAATTTTAACTTCTTGTAACCTGGAGAACTAAGTCATGTAATTAAAACGCCATGATGTTCCTGACGAACAGAATTCCACGTGTCTTCCAAAATATCTCGCCAACCTGATAAAAGGAATCAGAATATTAAAAACAGCAACAATTATTAAACACTTCTTTACTCAGAATTGTAAATCCTCCCTCATTCTTCCTGAACGCCACTTTGGCCTGTAATGTTAAATCAGTGAAACATTCGTCGTCAATGTTAAACTTGCGTAGGTCTATGGCTTGTTAGTTTTGCTTACTTGGACGTTAATGGCAAATACACACAGTGACACAATATTTACAAATACAAGTCCCAATGCCTGACACATTGCATAAGTCACTATCAGAGTCAAAGCGGAGTCGCCAACCGCGAGCTCTGTATCAACAGCTACTTTAAAGGAACGGTAGAATTTTTCCACGTAGGTTCAAATGAAGCAGCTTGAGTCGCAAACTGAGGAAGGCCGCACATGAGCACCTTAAGCACTAGTCTAAAGGTATCGATAATTTTAGTGTTCCTCGTATTGCTGTGACTTCATAAGGAAAACGTTCCCTCTCATGTATTTTAGCTGCACCGGCGCAATCCACTACAGCATCGTAGTTACTTCCCATTCAGTAAACGCTTAAACACTGGCCTGCCAAGCAGAGTCTAATACCAACACGACTCAACCACCAGTTGCTGGAACAGTATGTAGGAAAGAGCACAACCGTACCAGACTGTCTGTAGTCGTTTCTGCTAACCCAGCCCAGTGTTAGAAGTACTTGAGGATTTGTACAGCCGCCGCATCCCCCCCCCCCCCCCCCACACACACACACACATCCTGTTCGCAACATCCCGCCCACTTACTTCATGCTCTCGACATCGCTTCCGCAACGCGTCACCACCGCGCGCCAGATATCCTCATCCTAAATGGAATGTGAATGCAGCAGGCACACCGCTCAATGTCATTTTGAAATTTATATATATATATATGGCTCTGAGCACTATGCCGGGCGGGGTGGCCGAGCGGTTCTAGGCGCTACAGTCCGGAACCGCGCGACCGCTCCGGTCGCAGGTTCGAATCCTGCCTCGGGCATGGATGTGTGTGCTGTCCTTAGTTAGGTTTAAGTAGTTCTAAGTTCTAGGGGACTGATGAGCTTAGAAGTTAAGTCCCATAGTGCTCAGAGCCATTCCATTTTCTGAGCACTATGGCACTTCTGACGTCATCAGTCCCCTATAACTTAGAACTACTTAAACCTAACTAACCTAAAGCCGTCGGCACATGGACCGTGCATCCGAACGTTGAGCGTTGAGCGTGTCGAGTTTCTGACGTCATAGCGTGGAATAGTACGTTCGGGAGTCTTTCCGAACGTGAAGAGCAATGTCTGGCATGTCAGATATTCTTAGCGTGCGTCTGAGCGCTGACTAATGAGACGGCACAACGCCACCTACGTCACACGCACGCCGTCTCCCTTCAGTACAGAGTTGTGATGCGCCATATTGGCATTCATTTCAAGCCTATATGTATATATGCCATTTCTGAGCACCAGCAAATTGAAAATCACTGGAAAACACGTTGTTAATTGTGTGATTCGTTCCAATAAAATAATGAGATATATAACGTGGCAAAAGAATTATTACAAAAAGAAATGGTTCAAATGGCTCTGAGCACTATGGGACTCAACATCTGTGGTTATCAGTCCCCTACAACTTAGAACTACTTAAACCTAACTAACCTAAGGACATCACACACATCCATGCCCGAGGCAGGATTCGCACCTGCGACCGTAGCGGTCACGCGGTTCCAGACTGAAGCGCCTAGAACCGCACGGCCACACGGGCCGGCAGAATTATTACAACTTACGTATTATGAGAGTAGGCTATTTGAAAGCAGCGACACACTGAAAATCCACCCGAAACGTATTGTTCTTGGTACAATTTGTTATAGTCAAATTTCAGTAACGTATCTACGATTGTTTTCAGCGTGACGTAAGATAATATTATCTAATGTAAGAGGTGTATTGCTGGTATAGCGCAATGAGTGGTGTGACTGTCCTGTATTGCAGTTGTTTGTTGGGGTGGTGGTTCGCGACGTAACACTCCTAATATTCGTGTTTTTATTAGGTTCTGATACTTTATTATTAGTTTAATATAAGTATATACTATAATATTTGATATGTAAATATAGGTTCACCTTTTTTTCAGAGGTGACTTTGTTCGATTGGCTTAATCTACAGGACAGCTTCCGCTATTTGTATAAATATATTTTGCTCCTTTTTCTTTTACGCTTCGTAATTCACATGTTGCAAAGATTCTGCTACTGGGTAGGAACAGTGATCAAATAATACTGACCTTGGAGGTTTTACTAAAATGTGGGAATGATGAAATAATGTTTATCTTATGCGGACAAGTATTCCAAATTTGTACCGCGCTGTTTGTAATGGGACTTTTATAAGCCTGTGTCCTTATTGATTGGACACCGTACTTTCCTTTTCGTGAACGATGGAGGAAATGTGCGTTTTAATAGAGCTAACGTAGGAATTGTACGCGCGCCCGTTGATTACACAGTGTGATTTACGAACTAGAAACATCCCTCAACTGCCGCTGGAGTGCGTTGCGATCGCGTATACCACGTTGGGACCCACGTACCGTATGCACAAGTCGCCTCGTTCCTGAGCGTTCAGCTGCACGTTGAACTTGGCACGCTCAACCTTAACGTTCGACAGCATGGTCCGTGTGCCGACGGCTTTAGTACATCACAAACATCCATGCCGGAGACAGGATTCGAACCTGCGACACCGTAGCGGTCGCGCCGTTCCAGACTGTAGCGCCTAGAACCGCTCGGCCACCCCGCCGGTTTGAAATCTGTTGCATATCGTATTCACCGTATGCAGCTTTAATGGTCAGTAGTGCATTTCCACTCAGTTCCAAGCAACTAGGTGGGGTTGTTACACTGGACTCGCTTTCTGGAGGCCAACGGTTAAAATCCACGTACGGTAAGGTTTCCGGTAATTTTCCTAAACTGCTGCAGCTGGGATGATTCCTTTGAAAAGAGCACTCCAAATGTCCTACCCATTCCTTTGGCAATTCGAGGTTGCACTCCTCTAACGACCGCGCTGCCGACGGGACGTTAAACTCTTGAAGCTAGGAGTTCGAAGGCTAGACTGTGTATTGTCTGCCAGGGAGGGCGTGCTTGCTGACCGTGTGTGGCTAGACGGGAACACTTTTAAAGCGGGTGAGACGGACGTGCCCCTGGCGCGGCGGCAGCAGACAAATGACAGGCGCCGGCAGCTGTCGGGCCAGCGATGACGCGTCGCGCCGTCATTTGTCACCGGCGCTGGTGAGCCTGACTGATGGCGCCCCCTATATTAACCGCCGCTCCGGGCCGCGGCGCGGCGGCGGTGAAAAATGGGCGCGCCCGATCGTCGCAGCACGCGTGCTTTCGATTAATAACGCCGCCTCGATAGACAGCGTCTTCACCGCCGGTCCGCTACTCGTAAGGAGAGCTCTGCTGGTATAATAAACACAGCAGCAGCTCCTAGAGTAAGCTCAGAGGACAAAACATCAGTCAACACTGTAAAAGCACACTCTGCTTGCTAAGGAGCAGTTACCGGGCCTGATACGGTACGAGGGGCGTTTGAAAAGTCCGTGCAAAGTCCGAGAGATGGCACCACCGGCGCGTATCGAGGTCATGTTTTGTTAGTAGCATCTTTGTAAAGAACGCACAACAAGTTTCAGCCATATTGGTCTATTTCTTTGTGTTTGGCATTCGTGTGAATCAAGGAAGTCGAGTGATTGTCAAAAAATAGACGAAAAAGAATTTCGTGTGGTGATTAAATATTACTTTATGAAAGGTAAAACGCCTCTGGAGACTAAAGAGAAGCTTGATAATCATTATGGTGACTCTGCACCTTCGATTGCAACAGTTTATAAGTGGTTTCAAAATTTTCGGAGGGGACGTAGGTCCCCGGACTCGAACACGTACAGCGCCGGAGAGTGTCGCCAGTGTTTGTATGTGCCATTGTGTTAGTGATTCAGTGTTTCGTCGATTGTGCTCCTTCGTTCACATGTATTATTTCTGTCGTCTCTGTTAGTGCTGAACGTTTTTATTTCGACGCTGCACCTGTGAATGACTTCATCTAATTTAAATTTGTGTGTCTACTGTTGTCTATCCACCGTGTTGTTTCGTTTTTCGATGTCTCCACCTGTACTTCATGTATTATCTGTGGCTGAAGAGCGGCGTAGTTTTTCCGCTGCCGGCTTACCTTGTATAAGGTGCTAAAATTACCATAAAGGAAAACAAAGGAGTGGCCATATGGGCATAAATGATGCTGAACGTTCTGGACGCCCTGTGTAGGGTACGACTCCAGAAATCATTGATGGAATCCATGATATGGTGATGGATGATAGAAGAGTTAAGGTGCGTGAGATTGTTAGCGCCGTGGGCATCTCGAATGAACGTGTACATAGTATTTTGCATTATCATTTGGACATGAGAAAGCTATCCGCAAGATGGGTTCCGCGATTGCTCACGCTTGACAAAAACGGAATCGTGTGAAGTGTTGCAAGGATGGTCTGCAGCTGTTCAGGAAGAATCCGTAGGACTTTAAGTGTCGTTTCGTCACTGTGGATGAAACATGGATACATTACTATACTCCTGAGACCAAACAACAATCTAAATAATGGGTTACCAAGGAAGAATCTGAACCAAAAAAGGTGAAGACCATTCCTTCGGCCTGAAAGGTTATAGCGACTGACTTGGGATTCGCAAGGGATAATCCTCATCGACTATCTGGAAAAGGGTATAATTATTACAGGTGCGTATTATTCATCGTTATTGGACCATTTGAAAAATGAGCTGCAAGAAAAACGCCGGTGACTGGACCGCAAAAAAGTCCTTTTCCATCAGGACAATGCACAGCACACACTTCAGCAGCTGTGGTCGCAAAATTAATGGAAATAGAATGCCAACTCGTTTCACATCCCCCCTATTCTCTAGACTTGGCTCCCTTAGACTACTGTTTGTACCCCAATTTGAAGAAATAGCTGGCAGGACAAAGATTTAATTCAAACGAGGAGGTGGTTGCAGCAACCAATAGCTATTTGGTAGACTTGGACAATTCTTATTGTTCGGAGGAATCAACAAATGAGAACAGCGCTGGACGATATGTATAAGTCTAAAAAGAGACTATGTAGAAAAATAAAAAAGTTTTACTCCAAACACGTAAGTAGTTTTTATTTTTGCACGAACTTTTCAAACGCCCCTCGTACACACTGAGGAGACAAAAGTCATGGGATAGCGATATGTACATATACAGATAGTGGTACTACTGCGTACACGAGGTATAAAAGGGCAATGAATTGCTGGAGCTGTCACCTCTACTCGGGTGATTCATGTCAGAAGGTTTCCGACGTCATTCTCGCCACACGACGGCAATTAACAGACTTTGTACGCGGAATGATAATGGGAGCTAGACGCTTGGGACATTCCATTTAGAAAATCGTTAAGGAACTCAGTATTTCGAGATCAACAGTGTCAAGAGTGTGCCGAGAATACCACGTTTCAAAAACTACACTACTGGCCATTAAAACTGCTACAGCACGAAAATGACGTCCTACAGCCGCGAAATTCAACCGACAGGAAGAAGCTGCTGTGATATGTAAATGATTAGCTTTTCAGAGCATTCACACAAGGTTGGCGCCGGTGGCGACACCTACAACGTGCTGACATGAGGAAAGTTTCCAACCGATTTCTCATACATAAACAGCAGTTGACCGGCGTTGCCTCGTGAAACGTTGTTGTGATGCCGCGTGTAAGGAGGAGAAATGCGTAACATCACGTTCCCGACTTTGATAAAGGTAGGATTGTAGCCTATCGCGATTGCGGTTTATCGTATCGCGACATTGCTGCTCGCGTTGGTCGAGATCCAATGAGTGTTGGCAGAATATGGAATCGGTGGGTTCGGGACGGTAATACGGAACGCCGTGCTGGATCCCAACGGCCTCGTATAACTAGCAGTCCAGATGACGGGCATCTTATCCGAATGGCTGTAACGGATCGTGTTGCCACGTCTCGATCCCTGAGTCAACAGATGGGGACGTCTACAAGACAACAACCATCTGCACGAACCGTTCGATGTCGTTTGCAGCAGCATGGACTATCAGGTCGGAGACCATGGCTGAGGTTACCCTTGACGCTGCATCACAGACAGGAGCGCCTGCGATGGTGTACTCAAAGACGAACCTGGGTGCATGAATGGCAAAACGTCATATTTTCGGATGATTCCAGGTTCTGTTTACAGCATCGTGATGGTCGCATCCGTGTTTGCGACATCGCGGTGATCGCACATTGTAAGCGTGTGTTCGTCATCGTCATACTGGAGTATCACCCAGCATGATGGTATAGGGTGCCATTGGTTACACGTCTCGGTCACCTCTTGTTTGCATTGACGGTACTTTGAACTGTGGACATTACATTTCAGATGTGTTACGACACGTGGCTCTAACCTTCATTCGATCGCGGAGAAACCCTACATTTCAGCAGGATAATGCTGGACCGCATGTTGCAGGTCCTGCACGGGCTTTTCTGGATACAGAAAATGTTCAACTGCTGCCCCGGCCAGCACATTCTCCAGATCTCTCACCAATTGGAAACGTCTGGTAAATGGTGGCCGAGCAACTGGTTCGTCACAATACGTCAGTCACTACTCTTGATGGACTGTGGTATTGTGTTGAATGAACCTGCATGGGCAGCTGTACCTGTACACGCCATCCAAGCTCTGTTTGACTCAATGCCCAGGCGTATCAAGGTCGTTATTACGGCCAGAGGTGGTTGTTCCGGGTACCGATTTCTCAGGATCTATGCACCCAAATTGCGTGAAAATGTAATCAGATGTCAGTTCTAGTATAATATATTTGTCCAATAAATACCCGTTTATTATCTGCATTTCTTCTTCGTGTAGCAATTTTAATCGCCAGTAGTGTATCTCTCTCAATGGATAACGCAGCGGCCGACTACCTTCACTTAACGACCGAGAGCAGCGTATTTTGCGTAGAGTTGTCAGTGCTAGCAGACTAGCGATGCTGTGTGTAATAACCGCTGAAACCAATGTGAGACGTACGACGAACGTATACGTTAGCACAGTGTGACGAAATTTGGCGCTAATGGGAGTATGTGAGCAGACCACCGACGCGAGTGCCTTTGCTAACAGCACGACACCAACTGCAGCGACTCTGACGGGATCGTGACCGTATGGGTTGGACCCTAGACGACTGGAAAACCGTGGCGTGGTCAGATGTGTCCCGATTTCAGTTGGTAAGAGCTGATAGTGGGGGTCGGGTGTGGCGCAGACTTCACCAAGTCGTGGGACCAACTTGTCAATAAAGCAGTGTGCAAACTGATCGTGGCTTCATAATGTTGTGGGCTGTGTTTACATGGCATGGACTGGATTGGGTCCTCTGGTCGAACTGAACCGATCAATGACTGGAAATGTCTACGAAAGGCTACTTGGTGACGGCTTGCAGCTTTTCATGCACTTCCTGTTGGCAAACAACGAAGGAATTTTCACTGCGACTCATTTGTTCGCGATTGATTTGAAGAACATTCTGGACACTTAGAGCGAATGACTTAGTCACCCAGATCATCCGACATGAATCCATGAACTTTTACGAGGCATATTCGAAAGGTCAGTTCTTGCAGAAAATCCTGCACACACATACACCTCCCGCACTTATAGGCTACCACACATCTACGTCTACGTCATACTCCGCAGGCTACCTAATGGTGTGTGGCGGAGGGTACTTCCGATACCTATATCTGATCCCTCCAATCCTTTTCCACTTGCGAATAGAGCTTGGGAAGAACGATTGTCGGTAAGCATCTGTGTTGACACTAATAATCTCGAATTTTCTCCTCGTGATCAATACGCGAGAAGTAATATGTTGTCCGACTCCTCCTGAAACGTGCTGTCCCGAAATTTCTGTAACTCTCTCCGTAATGCACAACGCCTGTCTTGTAGTGTTTGCCAGTGGAGTTTGTTTAGCATCTCCGTAAGGATCTCTCGCCAGCTAAACGATTTCGTGACGAAACGCGCTGCTCTTCGTTGGATGTTCTCTGTCTCCTTTATCAGTCCTACCTCATAGGGATCCCAGACAGATGAACAACACTTAAGAATCGGGCGAACAAGCGCCTTATAAGCTATAGAGGCAGCATGGCTCAGTACTTCAGCAGGGTATGTCCATCGACTTCTTCAACCCATGCCATGTCGAGCTGCTGCACTACGCCGAGCAAAAGGAGGTACTATAGGACATTCGGAAGTATCTCATGACGTTTGTCACCTCACTGTAAATTAGACTGCGAAATCTCTGTCACGCGGGGAACGACGACCATAGCGCATTAGTGTTGCCGTGTTTAGTGTTGTTACCGGACATGAGATGGTATATCAGCAATGTGAACAGTGTCAGATGTTGCGTGGTCGCTGAAGGACAAGGAGATGCTTCATTCTCATGTGAGACAGTATTATCACTACATGACAGAGTTTGAACAGGGCCTCATCGTCGATTTTCGTTTCGCCGACTGACGGAATGGTGACACCTTCCCGTCTCCTCTATATCTCTTTTGTTACGCAACCTTCCCTTCTACAATAACCTATGAAACCTTCCCTTAGGATTTGTATCTCTTGCTTAATAATAACAAATGAAATCTTCCCTTTGAAATTAATTCTCATTCTCAGTCTTCGCATACAAATTTAAATGCTGCTGATTAAAAGTGATTTTATGAGTATTTCGACGAAACATAGAATTTGTCGTCGTCGTGGCCCTCAGTCACTACCTGCAATAACCCAGAACTGTTCTTTACCTTTTTTACTGTTACTGGACCGCCATCTGACTGCTACATCGAACTGCGACATGAATGTACTTACTCTGTTTTACTATACTCTATTAGCTGCTGGTGGGCTGTCATAATAAGTGGCTGTATTTATTACCAAAGCTGACGTTATTCTTTAATAGCAAAGCTGACGTAATTCTTTAATTAATTTGACTGAAGTTACGTAATTCATAGTTAAACTTTTTCTTGAGAACAATAAAATTTTGCAAAGTTTTACGTTGATGGTTTTTGGGATGGATTATAATCAGTAATGCAATTTTGCTGCAAAAATTAATTATATTCTGAAAACGATTCTTCAAATATTTACTGTTGGTAATGAAATGATTTTACAAACGTTCAAATGGGACTTACTTTTTACAATAATCTAAGAACTAGCATTCCGCAAGCATACCTTCAGTAGTCTTGAGTTTCTAAAAAAAAAATAATTCAATAATATTAGTTCCTCTGATGTTAATAGTTAGCTGATGTCTCTGTACATCCGTTTATAATCTCTTGTAAATCATAGCTGATGGCTGGCAGGCACACCGCTCCTCTCAACCCCTCGCTTCAGACCTGCTACCGACTCGCTTCACATTCGCTTACTACTGACTTCCTACGAACGCTAAAGTGCGGTCTTTCCCACCAACAATGCTGTCTGGTGCAGACAATCCCTGTTACCATTACAAAATGCATCAATGCGCGGTCTTTCACGCTCTTTTCTTAAAATGTATCCATACGCTGTCTCTCCCGCCCATTTTAAAATAATATCAATGTGCGGTCTCTCCTGCCAACAATACTTCGGTGCAGACATGCAACACCGGTCGAAGGGTAGCAGCGTATGGGATACGGAGACATCCCCCCACCCCCCATCCATAGGCTGGCGTTATCCCCACAACACAAACGGCTGCGTCTGGAATGGTACCGTGACTGCTGACGAATAGAGTCGCATTGTCTACAGCGACGAATCGCGATTCTGCCCTACGAAGGTTGATGATCGTCTTCTAGTATGACGGCGACGTGGGGAGTGCCACATTCTCCCAATATATACACTCCTGGAAATGGAAAAAAGAACACATTGACACCGGTGTGTCAGACCCACCATACTTGCTCCGGACACTGCGAGAGGGCTGTACAAGCAATGATCACACGCACGGCACAGCGGACACACCAGGAACCGCGGTGTTGGCCGTCGAATGGCGCTAGCTGCGCAGCATTTGTGCACCGCCGCCGTCAGTGTCAGCCAGTTTGCCGTGGCATACGGAGCTCCATCGCAAACACTGATAGCATGCCGCGACAGCGTGGACGTGAACCGTATGTGCAGTTGACGGACTTTGAGCGAGGGCGTATAGTGGGCATGCGGGAGGCCGGGTGGACGTACCGCCGAATTGCTCAACACGTGGGGCGTGAGGTCTCCACAGTACATCGATGTTGTCGCCAGTGGTCGGCGGAAGGTGCACGTGCCCGTCGACCTGGGACCGGACCGCAGCGACGCACGGATGCACGCCAAGACCGTAGGATCCTACGCAGTGCCGTAGGGGACCGCACCGCCACTTCCCAGCAAATTAGGGACACTTGCTCCTGGGGTATCGGCGAGGACCATTCGCAACCGTCTCCATGAAGCTGGGCTACGGTCCCGCACACCGTTAGGCCGTCTTCCGCTCACGCCCCAACATCGTGCAGCCCGCCTCCAGTGGTGTCGCGACACCCGTGAATGGAGGGACGAATGGAGACGTGTCGTCTTCAGCGATGAGAGTCGCTTCTGCCTTGGTGCCAATGATGGTCGTATGCGTGTTTGGCGCCGTGCAGGTGAGCGCCACAATCAGGACTGCATACGACCGAGGCACACAGGGCCAACACCCGGCATCATGGTGTGGGGAGCGATCTCCTACACTGGCCGTACACCACTGGTGATCGTCGAGGGGACACTGAATAGTGCACGGTACATCCAAACCGTCATCGAACCCATCGTTCTACCATTCCTAGACCAGCAAGGGAACTTGCTGTTCCAACAGGACAATGCACGTCCGCATGTATCCCGTGCCACCCAACGTGCTCTAGAAGGTGTACGTCAACTACCCTGGCCAGCAAGATCTCCGGATCTGTCCCCTATTGAGCATGTTTGGGACTGGATGAAGCGTCGTCTCACGCAGTCTGCACGTCCAGCACGAACGCTGGTCCAACTGAGGCGCCAGGTGGAAATGGCGTGGCAAGCCGTTCCACAGGACTACATCCAGCATCTCTACGCTCGTCTCCATGGGAGAATAGCAGCCTGTATGGCTGCGAAAGGTGGATATACACTGTACTAGTGCCGACATTGTGCATGCTCTGTTGCCTGTGTCTATGTGCCTGTGGTTCTGTCAGTGTGATCATGTGATGTATCTGACCCCAGGAATGTGTCAATAAAGTTACCCCTTCCTGGGAGAATGAATTCACGGTGTTATTATTTCAATTTCCAGGAGTGTATATAAGAGGCATATTGCTGTTACTCATGGCGTCATAGTGTAGAGAACCATCGGGTATGACTTCTGGTCTCAGGTGGCACTGCTTGAGGTAACAGCGGACAGGGCAGTGCAACGTTACGGACAAAATGCGTCCTCATGTCCCATGCGGTACTATCGTGGTGTCATTTTTCAGGTGGATTCAAAATGGTTCAAATGGCTCTGAGCACTATGCGACTCAACTTCATAGGTCATTAGTCGCCTAGAACTTAGAACTAATTAAACCTAACTATACCTAAGGACACCACACACAGCCATGCCCGAGGCAGGATTCGAACCTGCGACCGTAGCAGTCGCGCGGTTCCGGACTGAGCGCCTTAACCGCGAGACCACCGCGGCCGGCTTCAGGTGGACGGTGCTCGTTCACGCACTGTACGTTTTTCTATACGAACTGTCTCTGTGATGTAGAGGTAGTCCGGGGCCAGCAGATCAGTGTTGTATTGCATTGTATGTTAAGCGGGGGCCTAGAAACGACGGAGAGGCTCCGTCCCGCCGCAGCCGCAGTGGTCCACAACCCCACGACGACTACCGCAGTCCACTTCACCCCTCCACCAGCCAGCACCGAACCACTATTTCAGGGTTATTGGGCGGTTCGGCCCCCGGTGGACGCCCCCAGGGAACGTCTCACACCAGAGGAGTGAAACTCCTATCTTGTACATGGCTGCACGTTCAGAGACCATGAATAGTTACAATTGAAAGAAAATCAGCTCTCGGTCACTATTTTTAACAAATTGACCTGGTTTCTACACTGCTAGGAGTGTCTTCCTCAGAATTTAAAACAAAGAATGGTCTATGTTATAGAATATAGAGCATTCTTTGTTTTAAATTCTGAGGAAGACACTCCTAGCAGTGTCGAAACCAGGTTAATTTGTTGAAAATAGTGACCGAGGGCTGACTTTCTTTCAATTGAAACCCCTATGTTTGCGTCGTAGAGTAATGGTGTTGTACGCATACGTGGAGAACTTGTTTGCGCAGCAATCGGCGACATAGTGTAGCTGAGGCGGAATAAGGGGAACCTGCCCGCATTCACCGAGGCAGATGGAAAACCGCCTGAAAAGCATCCACAGCCTGGCTGGCTCACCGGACCTCGACACAAGTCGACGGGCGGATTCGACCCGGGCAACAGGCGCTCCTTCCCTATCTAGAAAGCCGTGCGTTAGACCGCACGGCTAACCGGGTGGATAGCAGATCAGTACGCGACAGAACGTGTGCGCTACCAGGGAGGGCGTCAGCTGCTTTGCCGTGTTAGTGTCCAGGATATCGAAGACCAGTCACGACAGCTGACGGGGTGCTTGCTTCTGGAGAGGAGGGAACGGCTTCACAGCACTCTTCCTGGCGGCATCAGTGCATGCATCTGCAATAGATGGGGTGCAACGGCACACTGAAAAGTACGCCCATACTCTTCACAAATTTCACACGATTTTGTCATCGCTGAAATATACTTACGTCTTAATAGTTGTGGCTCTCGGATAAAGCCCCAATAAAATGCTCGGCGCCTTCACTGACCTGATGCCAGAAGCCTCTAGTTGCCGCAGGTGGACTCTCCACCGTCCTGGTCCCTGTACTGGAACAGTTTTATAAATTTGGACATTCGAATTTTCCTCATAGGTGTTGTACCGCGACTGAAACTTTGGATCTTTGCCTTTTCTGCACGACTTCTCTGCCGACTCCCCACCTCCTCTCACAGCTTTCTTTCCGCCAGTACGTCTTCCTCTGCCTTTGGAACTTTAGCA
This sequence comes from Schistocerca nitens, assembly GCF_023898315.1. Taxonomy (NCBI): domain Eukaryota; kingdom Metazoa; phylum Arthropoda; class Insecta; order Orthoptera; family Acrididae; genus Schistocerca; species Schistocerca nitens. The sequence continues at coordinate 46,880,679 of NC_064619.1, read as the reverse complement.
GAAGAGATACTGGCACAAGTAAAGATGGGTGGTAGTGGAGGACGAGAGGGAGAGAGTCGTGCTTGAATAGCTCAGTCGGTAGAGCAGTTACCCTCTCAAGGCGAACGTGGCAGCTGCGAAACCCGCACTGGCACACAGTTTTAATGTTGTTGTTGTTGTGGTCTTCAGTGGCCCTGAGCACCATGCGACTTAACTTCTGAGGTCACCATTCGCCTAGAACTTAGAACTAATAAAACCTAACTAATCTAAGGACATCACACACATCCATGCCCGAGGCAGGATTCGAACCTGCGACCGTAGCGGTCGCTCGGGTCGAGACTGTAGCGCCTAGAACCATACGGCCACTCCGGCCGGCTGATCTTCAGTCCTGAGACTGGTTTGATGCAGCTCTCCATGCTACTCTATCCTGTGCAAGCTTGTTAATCTCCCAGTACCTACTGCAACCTACATCCTTCTGAATCTGCTTAGTGTATTCATCTCTTGGTCTCCCTCTACTGTTTTTACCCTCCACGCTGCCCTCCAGTACTAAATTTGTGATCCATTGATGCCTCAGAACATGACCTACCAACCGGTCCCTTCTTCTAGTCAAGTTGTGCCACAAACTCCTCTTCTCCCCAATTCTATTCAATACCTCCTCATTAGTTATTTGATCTACCCATCTAATCTTCAGCATTCTTCTGTAGCACCACATTTCAAAATCTTCTATTCTCTTCTTGTCTAAACTATTTATCGTCCATGTCTCACTTCCATACATGACTACACTCCATACAAACACTTTCAGAAATGACTTCGTGACACTGAAATCTATACTCGATGTTAACAAATTTCTCTTCTTCAGAAACGCTTTCCTTGCCATTGCCAGTCCACATTTTATATCCTCTCTACATCGACCATCATAACTTATTTTGCTCCCCAAATAGCAAAACTCCTTTACTACTTTAAGTGTCTCATTTCCTAATCTAATTCCCTCAGCACCACCCGACTTAATTCGACTACATTCCATTATCCTCGTTTTGCTTTTGTTGATGTTCATCTTATACCCTCCTTTCAAGACACTGTCCATTCCGTTCAACTGCTGTGTCCCTAACATAATTACAATGTCATCGGCGAACCTCAAAGTTTTTATTTCTTCTCCATGGATTTTAATACCTACTACGAACTTTTCTTTTGTTTTAATATGCGAGCAAACTTCAGATCAGCTCACACTTCGCTGCAGCGTGAAAGTTCATTCTGAGTTTTAAAACGTTTTTCTGTCAAACATTTGAGCTGCCTAGCGAGACTGGAGGTAGCCGCCACCTCCGCGCTCAAAGTGGATCCGGTCGGTAGCGTGGCTCGGCGTGGCTTGGCCCGGCGTGGCGTGCTCAGTGGCCATGCCTCCCGGCCGGCGAGCCCGTTGCTGCCCACCTGCCGGCGCTAATTGCAGACACTGGAGGGACGAGCCGCTCCGTTTCCGACGGATTCCTCGTTATTCAGCTCTGAAAATAGCTCCGCCGCCTCCGCCGTTCATAAATCATTTCCGGGAAGTCGCTAGGCCACTACTGTAATCCACACCGGAAAGGCGCCATCTTGCTCATGCAGCGCTGCAAGCATTGCACATTTCTCTGAAAATAATGAGAAACTGTCCGAGTAGTACTGTACTATCTCAGTTATTTACACTACTGGTCATTAAAATTGCTACACCTAGAAGACATGCAGATGATAAACGGGTATTCATTGGACAAATATCTTATACTAGAACTGATTACATATTCACGCAATTTGGGTGCATAGATCCTGAGAAATCAGTACCCAGATCAACCACGTCTGGCCATAATAACGACCTTGATATGTCTGGGCATTTAGTCAAACAGAGCTTGGATGGCGTGTACAAGTACAGCTGCCGATGCAGCTTCAACACGATACCACAGTTCATCAAGAGTAGTGACTGGCGTATTGTGACGAGCCAGTTGCTCGGCCACCATTGACCAGACGTTTTCAGTTGGGGAGGCATCTGGAGAATGTGCTGGCCAGGGCAGCAGTCGAACATTTTCTGTATCCATAAAGATACGTACAGTTCCTGCAATATGCGTTAGTGCATTATCCTGCTGAAACGTAGTGTTTCGCAGGGATCGAATGAAGGATAGAGCGACGACTCGTAACACATCTGAAATGTAACGTCCACTGTTCAAAGTGTCGTCAGTGCGAACAAGAGGTGACCGAGACGTGTAACCAATGGCACCCCATACCATCACGCCGGGTGATACGCCAGTATGGCGATGACGAATACACGCTTCCAATGTGCGTTCACCGCGATGTCGCCGAACACGGATACGACCATCATGATGCTGTAAACAGAACCTGGATTCATCTGAAAAAATGACGTTTTGCCATTCGTGTACCCAGGTTCGTCGATGAATACACCATTGCAGGCTCTCCTGTGTGTGATGCAGCGTCAAGGGTAACAGCAGCCATGGTCTCCCAGCTGATAGTCCATGCTGCTGCAAACGGCGTCGAACTGTTGTGCAGATGATTGTTCTCTTGCAAACGTCCCCATCTGTTGACTCAGGGATCGAGACGTGGCTGCACGATCCTTTACAGCCGTGCGGATAAGATGCCTGTCACCTCGACTGCTAGTGATACGAGGCCGTTGGGATCCAGCACGGCATTCCGTATTACCCTCCCGAACCCGCCGATTCCATATTCTGCTAACAGTCGTTGGATCTCGACCAACGCGACCAGCAATGTCGCTATATGATACACTGCAATCACGATAGGCTACAATCCAACCTTTATCAAAGTGTGAAACGTGATGGTACGCATTTCTCCTCCTTACACGCGGCATCGCAACAATGTTTCACCAAGCAACGCTGCTGTTTGTGTATGAGAAATCGGTTCGAAACTTTCAGCATGTCAGCACGTTGTAGGTGTCACCACCGTCGCTGACCTTGTGTGAATGCTCTGAAAAGCTAATCATTTGCATATGACAGCATCGTCATCCTGTCGGTTAAATTTTGCGTCTGTAGCACGTCATCTTCGCGGTGTAGCATTTTTAATGGCCAGTAGTGTATTTAGAAAACGATCGATGTTAATCGTGGGACATACATAGAGCCCTTCCCATTAACGGTTGTCATCCTGCAATACACTGAGGAAACAAACGTCATATGCAAATATAGAGATTGCAGTGGTCCGCGTACGCAAGATATAAATGGGCAGTGCGATGGTGGAGCTGTCATTTGTACCCGGGTGATGTACCGTGTGATCAAAAAGTCAGTATAAATTTGAAAACTTAAGAAACCACGGAATAATGTAGATAGAGAGGTAAAAATTGACACACATGCTTGGAATGACATGGGGTTTTATTAGAACCAAAGAACAAAGTTCACAATATGTCCGACAGATGGTGCTGGACAGCAAAACGTCAGTGACTGCACATGACAATCGTGTATAAAAGGAGCTGTAATGAGAGAGAGAATTATATGCGCCAGCAGTGGCAGCATGTTGACGTTACCTGAAAAGGCGTTTTAAGTAAAGCTGTATTATCAGAATGGGGAATGTGCTAGTTCAGCGTTATGATCGTATCGCCATGGGAAGGGGATTCAAATGGGTAAAGGTCCGTTGACAAATGCAACCGTGGCCAGAATGATTTCGAAGTTCGAAACCACGGGTTGTTTAGACGATAGACCCCCTAGTGGCCGACCGAGCACAAGGCGTAATGCTGCTGAGACAGTTCAGGAAGAAATGGAGACTGTAGCGGGTTCGTCTATGCACGGGGAAGTCAGCGCTCGTACAGTCGCACGTCGCACTGGCATTCCATACACCACTGTTTCGTTGGCACTGAGGCGTACCCTCCGATGCTATGCGTACAAAATCCATCGGCATCATGAACTGTTACATGGCGATTTAGTGAAGCGGAGGGCATTTGCGGTGTGGGCGTTTCAAAAGATGGCGGAAGATGACGAAACTCATTTCACGCTCCGAGGGTCTGTCAGCGCCTACACCGGCAGAATTTTAGCTACCGAATATCCTAGAACTGTCGTGGAAACTCCATTGCACGACGAAAAAGTCACGGTATGGGTTGGATTTACCACATCTACCATTATCGGGCCTTTTTTCTTCGAGGAAATGCGTGATTCTGGTTTTGTAATTGCTACCGTGACGGGTGAGAGGTACGCCGATATGTTACAGAATCGCATCATCCCCAGCCTGGCTGATAAACACCTGCTGGAACGTACGATGTTTTTGCAGGATGGCGCTCCACCCCATATTGCTAGACGCGTGAAAGATCTCTTGCGCGCGTCGTTTGGTGATGATCGTGTGCTCAGCCGCCACTTTCGTCATGCTTGTCCTCCCAGGTCCCCATACCTCAGTCCGTACGATTATTGGCTTTAGGGTTACCTGAAGTAGCAAGTGTATCGTGATCGACCGACATCTCTAGGGATGCTGAAAGACAACATCCGACGCTAAATCCTCACCATAACTCCGGACATGCTTTACAGTGCTGTTCAGAACATTATTCCTTGACTACAGCTGTTGTTGAGGAATGATGGTGGACATATTCAGCATTTGCTACAAAGAACTTCATCTTTGCTTTGTCTTACTTTGTTATGCTAATTATTGATATTCTGATCAGATGAAGCGCCATTTGGCGGACATTTTTTGAACTTCTGTATTTTTCTGGTTCTAATTAAGCATCATGTCATTCCAAGCATGTGTGTCGATTTGTACCTCTCTATCTACTCTATTCCGTGATTTATTCGGTTTTCAAATTTATACTGACTTTTTGATCACCCGGTACTTGAAAACATATCCGACGTGACTGGGGTGGACGACGCGAATTAACACGTTTTGAACGCGGAATGGTAGTTGGAGGTAGACGAATGGGGCATTCCAGTTGGAAAATGGTTAGAGAATTCAGTACTCCGAGATCCACAATGTGAAGATTGTGCCGTGATTACCACATTTCAGGCATTACCTCTCACCACGAATAACACAGTGGCTAACGGCCTTCACTTAACGACCGAGAACAGCGGCGTTTTCGTAAAGTTTTCATTACTAATAGGCAAGCAACACTACGTGGAATAACCGCAAAAATCAGTTTGGGTTACGAACATATCCGTTAGGACAGTGTGGTGAAATTTTGTGTTATTGGGCTATGACAGTAGACAACCGACGCGAATGCCTTCGCTAATAGCACGAGATAGCATGCAGCGCCTCTCCTGGGCTCGTGAACAAGACGGTTTGACCGTAGATGGCTGGAAACCTAGTCAAAAAAATGGTTCAAATGGCTCTGAGCACTATGGGACTTAACATCTATGGTCATCAGTCCCCTAGAACTTAGAACTACTTAAACCTAACTAACCTAAGGACAGCACACAACACCCAGCCATCACGAGGCAGAGAAAATCCCTGACCCCGCCGGGAATCGAACCCGGGAACCCGGGCGTGGGAAGCGAAAACGCTACCGCACGACCGGAAACCTAGTCAGTACATTTATAGGATGTAATGGAAACGTTACTTAGTGCACAAATTCCTGTACCGGAAACACTTTCGCATTTATGAGCGGCTACAGAGGCTTCTGCAGAAAGCTTCGAACAACTTCTTGGGTCCATACTGCGTCGAGAGCTGCATGGCGTTGAGCAAAAAGAGCCCGGACACGTTATTAGGAGGTATCGCATGACTTTAGTCATCGCTGCGTATTATCGAGTGTGTAGGTTGCGCACTAAGAACTAATAGCGGATACTGAACGTATAGAAAAAGGAGTGGAGTGAATCGTCACACGGTGCCACGGGAAGACTGATATATCTGAAATGGTGGATGCTTGAAAACAGACGCATCAGTCATTTCGCCAAAACCTGCTTTAAAAGTTACAATAAACCGTATTGGCCGAAGAATCTAGAATTGTTGCTCAGCCCTTAAGTATCGCCCCCACAGCGACCGCGAAGACGAAATTAGACTTATTACACTTAAATCTACATTTTTACTCTGCAGTTCACACTTACGTGTTTGGCAGAGGGTTAATCGAGTCACTTTCTGACCATTTATCGACAGTTCCACTCCGCAATAGATCGTGGGAAAAATGAACACCTAAATCTCTCCGTACGAGCTATGATTTCTCTTTTTATATTACTGTGGTCATTTGTCTCTATGTGGGTGGGAGTGAGCAAAATATTTTCGCGTTCGGAGGGATAAGTTGGTGATTGAAATTTCGTGACAAGATCTCGACGCAACGAGAAAACCTGTTTGTTTTAATGATTGCTATCTCAACTGGCAAGTCATATCCATGACACTCTCGCGATAATACGAGTACAACACGAGCGGCCCTGCTCTGAACCTTTTCCTTGTTCTCTTTGAATCCTTTCTGGTAACGATCCAATGCCAAAGACAATACTCCAGGAGAGGAGGGACGTGCGTAGTGTAGGCAGTTTCTTTAGTACATTTGTCGTCTCTCATAACAATAAGTGTTCTGATACTAAAACGCAGTCTCTGATTCTCCTTCCCTCCAAACATTTCTTTGTGATGGTTCCATTTAAGATATTGATAATGTAGTGTCGGCAGACTTGCCAACACTACGCACACTAATTGAAAGAGGCGGCCAAGATGCACGCGCTAACTCACGAAGGATGGAGTGAGGTCTGAAACAGGAGACTTAATGAATGTGATAAAGAAAATACGTATCTTTGGAATATACTTAACTTTTAATACATCCTTGTATACATCGTTCTTGATGAGACATCTGGAGATTGTGGCGATACAAGTGACTCTTTATATACAAGCTATTTAAGGCTAATGGCGCCTTGCTAAGTCGTAGCCATTAACTTAGCTGAAGGCTATTCTAACTGTCTCTCGGCAAATGAGAGCAAAGGCTTCGTCCGTATAGTCGCTAGCAACGTCGTCGTACAACTGGGGCGAGTTCTCGTACGTCTCTCGAGACCTGCCGTGTGGTGGCGCTCGGTTTGCGATCACACAGTGGCGACACGCGGGTCCGGCATGTACTAATGGACCGCGGCCGATTTAAGCTACCACCTAGCAAGTGTGGTGTCTGGCAGTGACACCACAGATAATTGTAATTCCTAGATATTTAATCGACTCCACAACCTTTAAATCTGTATGATTTATCGTGTAACCAAAATTTAACTAATATTTTTAAGGTTCTCATGAGGTATATTTCACACATTTTGTTGCTCGCGGTCAATTGCCACTGTTTTTACATTATGCAGATATCTTTTCTAAACCATTTTGTATTTCAGTGGGGACTTCTCATGATTTTGCTACACAGTAAATGATAGCAACATCTACAAACAATTTTATGTGGCTGCTTGAAGTGTCTCCTTAATCGTTTATGTGGGTTAAGAAAAACGGGAAGCCTGTATTACTTACATGGGAACTTCTGATACCACTTCAGTTTCACTAGATTACAGCGCACTCAGGATCACTTAAGGAGTCCTTTTTCCCGCGCTCCATACGCAGTTGGAACTATAAGAAACTCTAACGTGTGGTACATGTTAAGCACCCACTGCCATTCATTTCACAGTGATTCGCGGACTGTGTATAAAGACGGACACACAACAGAGTACTGTTAAGGGTGCGATCGGTTGGTCCATTTAGGAGCGTCGTTATATTTCTGGTGAACAGTGAACCGCCTCATCTACATTACCTGTCATTTACAACGAATGTGCAGAAAGGCGTAACATTTACTCTCGCCATCAAAGTATTAGTTATTACATAGCTGGCCTGCTACTGGGGATGTTATGGTCAAGATTATACAGGTCTTTCATAGTTCCCATTACAGGCTTCTGAGGTTCGTACAGGGGACAGAACAGCCAACGTTTTGTCAGGGAACCCATATCTAGAAACATACACTACTGATCTTTTTGAGACATTTTGATGAATGTTTCATTGCTTCTACAAAATTCTTCCTGTTCTTATCATTTTTATTAACGTTCCAGATATTTCAAGCTCATTGTCTTTTTTATAATTTACTCATCACAGTGATAATATTCTTCTCGGGTATGCAGCCGGATCATGACGTCTTCAAGACACAATATTTCCGCGGTCCAACTGGCCGCCATTATCAGGTGAGAGCGCTGGTGCACAATCTCGCCGGCGAGATTGTGCACCAGCGCTCTCACCTGATGATGGCGGCCAGTTGGACCGCGGAAATATTGTGTCTTGAAGACGTCATGATCCGGCTGCATACCCGAGAAGAATACTATCAATTATTACGCCGGGAAAGCCTTCGTAGTTACTCATCACAGTCATCAGTGCACCGTTCTCTTTTCCAACTTCATTTTGTAATCATATTTGCTGGATAACTTCGGTATGTCAAACTTCCTGCATTGGTGTTGGTGCTTTTTCCCAAATATTGGCCTAACCTTCAATTTAATGATAGATAGGTAGTGGTCTGACTCTAAACTGACGCTCTAGGCATCTTTTACATTGATACCTCCAATGCAGACTGTCTACTTAAAGAAACGTGATCGAGTTGTTTTCACCACAAATCGGATTTTTTTTTTCTAAGAGGTTTCTTGGAGAATGTAGATTTTAGTGTCATGTTACGCTGCCTGCATAGGGTTAAGAGTGTTTTCCGTTTGCGTTGTGATTCTTTTATGCTGAGGTAATTTTCCTGCTATTGATCTATGCTGACGTTCTTTGGCAGTTTGTGCAATAGTGTTGGTTGGTTTCGGGGAAGGAGACCAGACAGCGAGGTCATCGGTCTCATCGGATTAGGGAAGGATGGGGAAGGAATTCGGCCGTGCCCTTTCAGAGGAACCATCCCGGCATTTGCCTGGAGTGATTTAGGGAAATCACGGAAAACCTAAATCAGGACGGCCGGATGCGGGATTGAACCGTCGTCCTCCCGAATGCGAGTCCAGTGTCTAACCACTGCGCCACCTGACTCGGTGCAATAGTGTCTCCAAGTAGTAATACTTTGTTTGTCGAAGAAATGTGATCGAGAGTGTTTGACACACTTTGCAAAGAATTTTGTGTTTGCTGCTTCTGTGTTCTGTTTTTCCCATTTTTAGTGCATGTGAGTTTAAAATAGTGTAAAATTTGTGTGACGATTAAAATGCTAGTGTGGTTCAAAATGGTTCAAATGACTCTGAGCACCATGGGACTTAACATCTGAGGTCATCAGTCCCCTAGAACTTAGAACTACTTAAACCTAACTAACCTAAGGACATCACACACATCCATGCCCGAGGCAGGATTAGAACCTGCGATCGTAGCGGTCACACGGTTCCAGACTGAAGCGCCTAGAACCGCACGGCCACACCGGCCGGCTCTTCAGGTTGTGGTTAACATTCAATGAGCCGATCTTCCAGGTCCTTAGTCCTCTTTCATGGACTGGGCTATTTTCATTGACTGAGAAAAGTAAAAGAATCACGTTTTAACGTTCCCTCAAGAACAGATACTCAGAGACGCCGCAAAAGCTTCCGATTGCCAGAGGTGGGGTTGACAGTTGACCGTGCCTGTTAGAAAGACCTGATCCAGAATTTCCATTAAGTAACTATTTCATAGTTTTACTGTGATCTATGTACATATTGCCCATCATAATACTGATTGGAGATTTTTTCTATGACGTAATAGTCCGGTATATAGAGCGAACGTAGATCTCGGACAACACTACAGATCAACACATTACCACAGGCTTTGTTTCATATTCACATTTTTGGCTTCAACAACTCACATCCGAATTGTTACCTTACACTCTAAAGTAGACCTAGAGCTACAGTACATATCTCTCCATTACCACGACTAGGATTTGATAGGGCCGGACACCACCACACTTGAACGTGAATTTCTTATTGCATTATTTGCTAGTACAGGGCTATTACAAATGATTGAAGCGATTTCATAAATTCACTGTAGCTCCATTCATTGACATATGGTCACGACACACTACAGATACGTAAAAAAACTCATAAAGTTTTGTTCGGCTGAAGCCGCACTTCAGGTTTCTGCCGCCAGAGCGCTCGAGAGCGCAGTGAGACAAAATGGCAACAGGAGCCGAGAAAGCGTATGTCGTGCTTGAAATGCACTCACATCAGTCAGTTGTAACAGTGCAACGACACTTCAGGACGAAGTTCAACAAAGATCCACCAACTGCTAACTCCATTCGGCGATGGTATGCGCAGTTTAAAGCTCTGGATGCCTCTGTAAGGGGAAATCAACGGGTCGGCCTGCAGTGAGCGAAGAAACGGTTGAACGCGTGCGGGCAAGTTTCACGCATAGTGATGTGAAAGATTCAGTATTTAAACCTCCTCTACCAAGAAACGTGCCAGAACTGCGAGCCCGCATCAACAATGCTTTCGAACTCATTGATGGGGACATGCTGCGCCGAGTGTGGGGGGAACTTGATTATCGGCTTGATGTCTGCCGAATCACTAAAGGGGCACATATCGAACATTTGTGAATGCCTAAAAAAACTTTATGAGTTTTTGTATGTATGTGCAAAGCATTGTGAAAATATCTCAAATAATAAAGTTATTGCAGAGCTGTGAAATCGCTTGAATCATTTGTAATAACCCTGTATATGCCCTGGAGTTCAGTAAGCTGAGGTATAGGTACGTTTAAAAGAAAGGAAAACACGGGAACTGAAATATGTTCTTGAGATATCATTACAGGAAGATGAAAATTGAGGCATTGGTAACACTGGTCACAAATTGCTGTTTTTTATTCTGTTTATAAAATAAGTTTCGTCTGTTAAAGGTGCGGCATTGTGTCTCAGGTTTGCTTGTCTGTGCTGGTGACGATGTTTAAAGAATAGAGGGAGGGTGACATCCAGAGCTGCTGCGTAGTCTGTTCGTCTCGAATAGCACAAAGGACGCTGCTGAGGCTGACGCCTCGTTTGACAAACGGCCGTCTCGTACCCTCGCTGCAGGTGGAGCGGAGAAATTTGGAATTTTAGCCTGGACATTGGAGCGTCGTCGTGATCATGTACATCACACCAGTAACACCTTTTATGCTACCAGCTCTTTTACACCTCAGTGTTTCGAGACAACTGCCTCCGAGTCGAGTATCTCCTTACAAGCGAGCGCTAGTAGCCTAGGCTACGTATTCACCTTAAATGATTCAGGCAAACTACAGGAAACCTGGGTCAGGATGCCTAGCCACGGATTTGAACACCACTCTTCATAAACGTGACTTCAGTGCTTTAACCGCTTCAGTATCTCGCTCGGTAACTGGCAGTGTGTGATTTCATTATATTCCTTGACCGTCAAGATATTACTGACCTCAGATAAAATCACGTTTGAGAGGGGAATTTAACTGCTTACTGTTGGAATGACTGTCGAGATGCTCACACACAATTTTTCTCCATCTTTTTCCTCAATATATTATGTAATTAGTTTGAAACATTTCGTTATATGCTCAGTGTGTTATTGTTATAACAACCAGTAACATCTGTTAATGGTGTATGGAACCATTGCAATTTTTGTATTGCTCTTACAAAACGATTTTTTTTAAATTTTGTTACTTTTTCGATTGTTTCTTTTTAAAGAGGTAAATTACATTCAAATAGTACGATGTTTAAGATGGAAGACAATATGTGCTTATAAACATTTTGTTAGTAATGCAGAGCAATTAGCACGAAATAGGGAAAAGATATTTTTTATTTAAACAGGTGACTTGCAACCAGGCAGTAGGCAACAGTCTCTGTATGGCAGTGGTACGTAACAGTAACAATGGTGCTCTGCGGTAGAGATTGGCTCTATGTAATTAAAGTGGCAGTATGTTGGAGGTTTTTCGTCCTTTTTTTACGTCTTTCATTGCCAAATCGAGTGAGCAGGACTGACTGTTGTGGGAATCCTTTCTTTTTAGTCAAACATCACAGTAGGTTGGAAATGGGGCAGAGGGAATCTCAGTTGAAAATCAAATGAAACTATATTATTCCAGAGATGTTTTCAAGTCTCAAACATCTATGATGTATATTTCCAGACTGAAGCGGCGAATTAAAATTTGTACCAAGGTCTGGATTCGAACCGGAGTCTGCTGCTCACTTCGGAGATGCGCTAACCACTATGTCACCCAGGCACAGTGGTTTTGTACACCTGAACGGACTACCCTGGCATGCCTCCCTCCTCAATCCAAATTCACATCACGCGTCAGCACGCTTGGCATTCCCCCTAAACTCGAATAGCATTCCAGAGGTTTTAAGCCGTACTGGTACAGCACCTTAGCATCGAACGAAGCAGGGGAACAAAGTGGGCTAGGGCGTGAATGAGAATTCGGATTGAGGAGGGAGACGTTCTAGGACGGTCCATGCAGTTGTGTACAGCTAGTGTGCCAGGGTGGTACAGTGGTTAAAGTCTCCGTCTGTTGAACAGCGGACCCTGGTTCGAAGCTTGGCCTTGGTACAAATTTTCATTCATTGCTTCAGCCCTGCAAAAATACAACAGTTTTGAATGTCTGGGCGAGGATTTCCGCCATTCGCCTGATGACCAAGAGAAAATTCCCGGAAAGTTGTGGTATTGGGGGTTTGGAACTATTTCACCCTTACTTCTGGGTCAATGTTGCCCAGTGTACCAGACAAAAATTAAAATTTTGTGTTATGTGTGTGTGTGTGTGTGTGTGTGTGTGTGTATACATGATGACCTTCCTAAGACTCAGCAGGAACATTTTCTCTCGTTCGTTAAACATTTGCAATTTCGTTTTCGCAGTGTGTAGCTGGAATCATCCTGCTCATTACGTCCTTCATTCGACGCTCAGAGTTTGTTTTCCATAAACAAAATTAAAAAAGATTTTTGAAAAGGAATGTAACTTGCCCCATTCGACAGAGCAGTCCCATATCAGCCTAGCGTGGCATTCGTTTTATCGATATGCTTTAACAGGGACAGTAAAAGCGTGGAATAGCCACCACTCCAGCAACAGAAGCACCGCCCTGGCAATCGCTGACTGCTACCGCCACGCGGAAGCGCTGCTGGAAGACTGGTTATTCTTCGTGTTTCACCGTCTCTGCTAATGCAAATCGATAAAACGATGCACTAATCTGGGACCGCCCAACTAAACCGGTACTTAAAACTGCTCCATAAAAACAGTTTCGTTTCTAACGGAAAACAAACCTACAGTTTCTGTCGAGACTGGGCATCGCGTGGGAGACGTCATAAACAGTACAGTGGAAACTCGATTAACCGTCATCTTCGGGACCGTGGTCGTGACGGTTGAGCGAATAGACGGATAACAGAAACACTGTATTCCTTCAAAACATAACCTCAATCAATTATTTTATGTATAGACACATATCACTCTCATAGTAATATAATAATATTTCGGAGCGAAAACAAATTAAACGCGATAGTAATAGCAAATAAAACTATTTATTACGTGATAAAAACATCCGTACAGTAGCTACAAAAGTTGCAAAATACGTAATGTACAGTACTGTACTGTACTGTACTATAAACTTACAGGTGAAATAGTTTATCTAGCGTTTTTCTCCACTGATATCAAGTTGGCGAATGCCATGACGAAATTTAAACTTGTCGAGCCATCCGATACTTGCTTTAAAACACGAGTCACCATCACGTTTGTTGCTCATTTCAACAGCCTTGGGCATTGTTATGGGCCCTGAAAGTAGAATCCCCCGAGTTCTTGCTTGTATAAACCACCGGTACATTGCAGTGTCCGATTCATCATATTTTGCAGGTTTCATTGTCTTTCTTGTTCGCACATCTCCATCCATGCTCTGCATTGTTGACACATGTTGTTCTATTTTATCAGCATCACGTTTTATATCGTTAACTGTTGTTCTTCCAATACCATAAATCAGCGCTACACTTGTAGCAGTTTCACCCCTTTCATAAGCGTTTTATAATTTCAGGTTTTTGATTAAGTCCTAAAACAACACGTTTACGTTTTTCAGACATTTTATCAAGTCACTGTATCACACATACCTGCACTAAATACGGTAGTGTAAAATATTAGTCAATAAAGCTTATTCAAGTGGAAAACACGTAACACGGCACGGCCCGCTGGATACACTGAGACAATTACAGTCTTCTCGCCTCAATTGGAAACCGATCCAGTGGTGATTGTTGACTCACAACTGAGACAAAGACAAGAAAAGGGGGAGATGTGTTAGCACGTCAACTGAAGGTCATCTTTTATGTACCATTCTACGGCGGGCGGGTACATTCACTTCCCACTAAAATAGAGTAAATAAACAAAGCGTACGTGTCACTGCACCTTAGAGCATTCTGTTATTACAGTACTATTATGCTGTTACAGCAGTGACGGTTAACAGAAACTGACGGTTTAAAGAGTGACGGTTAATCGAGTTTTCACTGTATTTGTTTAGGCTGACTCCAGCTACACACAGCAGAAACGAAATTGCAAAAAATGGTTCAAATGACTCTCAGCACTAAGGGACTTAACATCTGAGGTCATCAGTCCCCTACACTTAGAACTACTTAAACCTAACTAACCTAAGGACATCCCATACATCCATGCCCGACGCAGGATTCGAACCTGCGACGGTAGCAGCAGAGCGGTTCCGGACTGAAGCGCCTAGAACGGTTCGGTCACAGGGACGGCTAACGCAATTGCAAATATCTGCCGAAACGTAAGAGGAAAAATGTGCTTGACGACATTCAGGAGAGATTTTATATGTGGTACTTTAATATGCACTTGCTTCACACAATTTACTACCTGTTGTCTTCTGCACCGTCGTAGCTATACTGCGAAGATGACTACGCCTGTTAGTACAGACTATCCATTTTGTGTCCACACGTCCACGCTTCAGTACCTAACCTGCTGCCCGAGGGAAAATAAAATGTGTTCAATGTGCGATGCGTAGTTGGAGATACTAATCAACCTAAAAATAGACTACTCGTAATAGGTACAAGGGTTGTTTTTAAAGTAAGGGCCGTTCGCGCGTATAGTCCCGTAGTTCGCGCGGACGCCGCAACAAGCCCCCGCGCCACTTGCCGCCATCCTTCCCGTTCACACTGACGCAAGTTGCAGCTCTGTAGCTGACGTGTACGCATCGCTGTGCTACTTTATAATGTTTACGATTATTGAATCGCCCGCCGCGTGTGAGATACGGTCAGTGATACGTTTTTTGCCCGCGAGAAGCCTATCAGCTGCAGAAATTCATCGTCAGTTAACAGAAGTTTATGGCTTGAATGCAATGAGTAAAGGTAAAGTGCGTCAATGGGTTAGAGAGTTTAAAAATGGCCGTCAAAACGTCCATGACGAAGAATGCTCAGCCGGCCGCGGTGGTCTAGCGGTTCTGGCGCTGCAGTCCGGAACCGCGGGACTACTACGGTCGCAGGTTCGAATCCTGCCTCGGGCATGGGTGTGTGTGATGTCCTTAGGTTAGTTAGGTTTAAGTAGTTCTAAGTTCTAGGGGACTTATGACCTAAGATGTTGAGTCCCATAGTGCTCAGAGCCATTTGAACCTTTTTTTTTGAAGAACGCTCAGGCCGGCCCTCTGTGATCACTGATGATTTGGTGGCTGCAGTCGAAACAAAGATTCGTGGGGACAGAAGATTCACAATTTCCACTCTTTCTTTGGAATTTCCAACAATTTCCACTCTTTCTTTGGAATTTCCACAAGTTTAAGATCGGTTTTGTACAAAGTTGTGTCTGAAAACCTAAACTTTAAGAAACTGTGTTCTTGGTGGGTATCCAGACTCCTCACAGAGGACAACAGAGGGAAGAGATTTGCCACTTCATTGGACTTTTTGATCCGTTACGAGTCAAATTGTCACTGGAGATAAAACATGGGTATTCCTTATCACTCCCGAAAGCAAGCGACAATCGATGGAATGGCGACACACAACCTCACCCGTCAAAGTCAAAGCCAAACAGACGCTGTCAAAGCGCAAGATTATGGCAACCGTGTTCTGGGACCGGCGCTGTGTTTTGCTAGTGGACTTTATGCCACGAGGAACGACAATCAACTCAGATGCCTACTGTGCAACTCTAGAGAAGCTCCGCAGAGCAATTCAAAACAAAAGGCGTGGCATGCTGACAAAAGGAGTTTTGCTCCTGCACGATTACGCTAGGCCTCACACCTCTCAAAAGACTCGGGATTTGATTGATTCTTTTGGCTGGGAAGTTTTGGACCATGCACCATACAGCCCCTACCTTGCTCCTAGCGATTTTCACATTTTCCGGTACTTGAAACACCGTCTTGGCGGGCAGCGCTTCAATGACGATGATGAAGTGAAAGCGGCCGTAAACTCTTGGCTGTCGGAGCAGGCGGCCGAATTCTTTGAAGAGGGAATTAAAAACTTAGTTGTATGGTATGACAAGTGCTTAAATAAACAAGGCAACTATGTAGAAAAATAGGGAAAAGTGTGTGAATCAGAAAATAAAAGTTTTTTTACAAAAGTATTTGTATCTTTTTTTAAAAAATAAAAACGGCCCTTACTTAAAAAACAACCCTCGTATATTATTAGTCTGCAAATGAAGCAAGTACTGATGCAAAGCTGTTCAGTATACTATGCTCTGTCATCGACAAAAATTTCTGCACTTATACCCTTAACATACTTTACGTACGAGGCAAGCCGTGTAATGCAATGGAAATTGGCACAAAATTTCACTGGCGGCACTGCGAGATAGAGAGAGAGAGAGGAAAATGCCCTTCCGACACTAAACTTATGATACCTGCTCGTACTCCCACAACGCCTATGTCAAATTACACACGGAAAAGCATTAAGCCCTGTAAAGTGCCCTCTCGACGTTTCTTGAACGATTTTGATTTTTTAAAATACTCTGTTGTCAGTGACAACGCCATAATTCAGAGATTTAATGACTATTTAAACTATCATGATAAAATTTAGCGCAGCTTAGATCAATGATGGAAAAATTAATGCCACACTGATATTAGACTAGCGAACCCAGCAATGCTTCGCAATTTCTAAATATGTATGACCATATGCCCGTACCTTGTTTAACAGCCTGCAACGGGACAACGTGTCAGACGCTTTCCTGATATCTAAAAATAAGTAATCGGTCTGTTGCCCTTCATCATTGTTCGCATTATTCCATGTGAGAAAAGGGCGAGCTGCCTTTCGCACGAGTGATGCTTTCTAAAACCATGCCGATTGTATACATAAGCTTCTCGGTCTCAAGAAAGTTCATTATATTCGAGCTGACAATAAGTTCAAGGATTCTGCAGCAAACCGATTTTAGACATATTAATCTGTAATTTTTCGGTTCCATTCTTTTTCCGTTCTTATACGTAGGAGTCCCTTGCGCTTTTTTCCAGTGGCTTGGGTCTTCGTGCTGGGCGAGAGATTCGCCATAAATGCAAGCTAAGTAAGGGTCCAATGCTGCAGAGAACTCTTTGAAAAACCGAATTGGGATCCCATCCGGACCTGGTGACTTACCTGTTTCCAACGGCTTCAGTTGTTTCTCTGCTCCAGGGATGCTTATTATTATGTCGTCGATACGGGAGTCTATTCGATGGTCAATCGACGGTATGTTTGTACATTTCTCCTGCGTGAACGATTTCTTGAACGTGAAATTTAAACTTAGGCATTCCATTAGCTACCTTCAGCTGCGCCACCAGAATGGACGAGTGTCTGGATGAAAGACTTAGACCCACTTAGCTATTGTACTTAGGAAAGGACTTTTTTGGGTTCTCTGCCAGAACTTTAGCTAAGGTGTGACGGTAGCAGTTGTTGTATGCTTCGCGCTTAGAACTTTTGACAGACGCACTAATCTTTGTAGTCTCAAGTCTCAATGAGCTATGTAGCTGGCTGCTCAGAAGAAATGAAAATTTCGGGACAGACTTCTCGAATTTACACATAAAAAATGTGATCTTACACCTCTTAAACGGAAACACGCACGAAATTTAGGAGTATACTACGAAAAAAACTGGGAAAGTAAACAACTTGCCGCTCTGTGGATGCGTATTGGCTGAGAGCTGTAGCTTGACTGACTGGTCTACTAAAAGAAGATTATAGATTGTCTAGCTTTTGGAGATGACTTGGCATTAATTAAAGACTCACTGGATACTGCCAAAGAACATATCACAAAACTGCAGAAAAAAGCAGAGAAAATAGAACTGAAATATCATTTGAAAAATACCCATTTCATAATAAATGTTGATGATGCCCCTCCAAATCTTATAATTCATAACAACGCAATATCTAAAACCAATTGCTTTAAATCGTGAGGAGAATGGATAACAAGCAAGATGAAAGACAAGTTAGCCATAGAAAAAAAGTATATATAACGGGAAGAGAATTCCAGATGACATAAAAGAGCTATAACAAAAAAACTTTGTCCTGGAACACAAAACTGAGACGCTATGAAACTGTGGTAATTCTTGAAACACTGTACACAGCCGAAACACTTAAAATAACAAGAATTAGGGAGGCCCCCCCTTCCATCCTCTTTTTTTCCCCCACCTACCCTCTCTCTGCCCCCTTTCTCTCCCCCGAGTCCTTTTGCATTTCCCTCCTCTGCCTTTCCCCATTCCCTCTCCCGTCTGCCCCTCCCCTGCTCATGAGCCCTCTCCCTCCTTTGGTTCCTCCCCCTCTTTGGTTTTTCCTCTCCGCCCTCCTTGTTTTCCCCCCTCATCTGTCCAGGTCCCCCCCCCCCATCTGCCCTTGGCTATGGTGTGTCATCTTTGTGCCGACATTTTAGTGCAGTGTTTACAGTGAGTTTTCAGTGTTGTGTGTCTTTTCCGAAGTGTTGCGAACGGACATCATACTGTCGCTGGGTGTGATTTTTATATCTCTTGCGAACAGAAACCAGACTGTCGCCATGTTTTTTAATTGTCTGTCTACTATGTTACCTTTCTGCTTCCTGTGTATTTTATTAGCATTGCCAACCCTTTCCTTTATGTTTTAACTTTCCACAGTTTTCCGCTTTTTCACCGTTTTATCGCCTGCTTTTATTGTATCTTCTCTTCTTCTTACGTTTTAAAAAGTCTGTAGGCTGCAGAGCAGCGTACTAAGCTGCTGTCAGCCCGCCCGCCGCCTTCGGGTGGAATCGAAATTCAATAAAGGAAAAAAAAAGAGTTGACGTTTACAAACACACGTTTTTGACAATATCAGTTTAATCTGATTTCCAGTGTCACCTAAACCCATATTCAGTTCCTTGCAAAATGGCATCATTGTATTTTTTTTTTTTTTGGTAACATAAAACATGATTCTCTATATGTGCTCGTATAGACGTTTTCGTAAATTAGAATGGCCAGGCCATAATTATAGCGAAATCTTGTGAGGTGGTTCAGTGGTAAGATCACTGGAGTTTCTGAAGTAGCAGAGTTCAGATTCCTGTCCGGTCATTTATATTTAGGGCCGTCAACGATTTCTCCAAATACATCAATACTAATAACTGGGTGGTTTTGTTAAGAGAACAGGGCTCATTTCGCTGCTGATTGATGTCCAGTTCTCCCTTCTCTTCGCCTTTAACAACAGCGACATCGAGGGGAAAATAAATGCTGCTCTTCTTCCCTTCGCCAATTACGCGAATACTGAAAAATATGTTTGAAATAATCGTAGCAAATAAGATCGCGCTCCCTCTGGAGAGATCTCGTGGGGTTAGATTTAGATTAGATTAGATTAGTTTTTCGTTCCATAGATCCGTACTGAGAAAATCCTCGTGGATGTGGAACATGTCACTGTTTTTTTGAGCTGAAATAACAATACTAATAGTATGAGTATATACTATACATCATTTTTTAAGCTGAAATAACAATACTAATAGTGTGAGTATATACAATACATCATTTGTTTCTATTAAAAAATTCGTCGGTGGAGTAGAAGGAGTTGGCCACTAGTAAGTCTTTCAGGCTTCATTGAAACTGATCTTTATTTGTAATTAAATTTATGTTTGCTGGCAAATTATTGAAGATAAGTGTTCCTGAGTAGTGGACCACTTTTTAAACTAAAGTACGTGCTTTTAAGTCCTGGTGCAGATCATTTTTCTTCCTGGTATTGTATCTATGAACTGAGCTGTGTGTTGGAAAAAGAGATATAGTATTGAGGACAAATTTCATTATGGAGTAAATATACTGAGAGGCAGTAGTTAGTATACCCAGTTCTTTAAAGAGGTTTCTACAGGACGTCCGTGAATTTACTCCACAAATAATACGTATTACACGCTTTTGGACTCTGAAAACTTTTGTTTGACTTGAAGAGTGACCCCAAAATATTATACCGTATGACATTATGGAATGAAAGTAGGCAAAGAATGCAAGCTTTTTCATTTTTATGTCGCCTATGTCTGCTAACACTCGAATTGCAAATACAGATTTGTTAAGGCGTTTCTGCATTTCTGTGGTGTGCTCCTCCCAACTGAATTTATTATCAAGTTGTAATCCCAGGAATTTAAGACTGTTAACCTCTTCTACCTGCTCTCCTTCATACTTTATGCGTATGCTGGTTGGAAACCTCTTACAGGTTCTGAATTGCTTATAGTGAGTCTTTTCGAAGTTTAATGTCAGTGAGTTGATTTAATGTCAGTGAGTTGACTTTAAACCATTTATTAATATCTATGAAAATATCATTATCAGATCTTTCTAGAACTACACTCGACATACTATTTATTGCAATACTTGTGTCATCTGCAAACAAAACGAACTCTGCTTCTGGCAGTGTAACTGATGAGAGATCATTAATGTACACAAGAAAAAGCAATGGCCCTAAAATTGACTTGAAACATTACCCTATTATATAAAATATGACCATCTAATTAAACGCCATGTGACTAACTGTGTTTTTAAGTTTCGTAGTGATAAGAGCTTTCGGGTAGCGTAACGGAATAATTAAAAGGGGCTCGTTGTTAAAAAGAGTTAAACCTAGACACGACTGAAACAATAATCCTTACAACAAACCTTAATGATTTTGCACTCCGTATCCTACAGCACATAACAAACGGGAAAGATCTCAGAATAACAAAGGAATTTTATCTCTAAGCCTCTACCCCCGCAAGCACCTGTCTTGCAGTTCAACAGCGACACGTGCTTACCTGCATAGCTGGAAATTTCATTTAAAATAAAAATGTCGTCAGTGCTGAAGGCACCTTCTTTCCTCTCAGCTTTAAATACCAGTAAAGCGAAAGTAGTTCATTCGAGTACGTAGTTCTTAATTCAAAATACGTGAAGATATGGAATACATGAAAATGTAATTTGAACACCGACCAAAGGGAATGAAAAATACATTCTCAGTAATTTCAAGTTACATTCAGTCTCAATATATTACTCACTAATTGAACACAAAATCTCATATTTCATACACACATCCCATTCAACAGACCACGTGTCTTTACAAGGCCATCGGTATGGAACAGACAAAACAAAATAACCACATCTTAAAATTAATTATTTATAATAATCTCAAATTATATTCAGTCTCAGTATGCTACTCAGTAACGAAACACAAAATCTCATATTTCATACTCACATCCCATTCAAGGGACCGTGTGTCTTCATAAGGCCATCCGTATCCAATAGACAAAGCAAAATAACCTCGTATTAACATTAATGTTCGTGATATTATTTGATGAGTTGAAATACAATAATGTAAGCAACTTGCAAGTCAGGGGCGACTAAATAAAAATTGGTTATTGAGTCCCCCGTCCTCTAAGGAAGCTGAGATCTCGAAAAAGACCTTACGTTGCCAACAATAAATATGATCGGAAGGTCTGTCACGCAATGAAACCCTATGTTCCACACTTTCAAGAACCATGTAACATACAGTTATGTACATGCAGTGCAAGCATGCGAGCTAACAAACTTCTTACCACAATCCAGATCAAAGCCTCTTCATCGTACCCATTTCGTTATCACGAAACAAAGCGTCTGTACTTAACAGTCCTGAACAAAAATATGGGAGCGTCGCGAGATATGCGTGCATCAACATTAACGCATATGTTAGCCAAGCCTGGAGGTTGTGCTCTTGTATCTTATCACGAACGGCACCTGTCCAATCTTCTCAATACATTGCAAGAACAGTGTCCAGTATAGCTTTGAGTGCATTATGTCGGAGCTAAGTGCTTTCGAACGTGGGCGAATTGTTGATGGCCGTCATTAATTAAAACTTCCGGGCTGAATTGCCGTGGTCCACATATAAAACTGAGCAGATGGGACTTTAGGGCACAAGGTATATAGGAAAGACACACACACCGATCGTTACCTACATAAGGATTCGAATCATCATCCTGGGCAAAAGAGAGGAGTTATAAAAACTTTAGTGGATAGGGCTAATAACATCTGTGAGCCAATTTATTTGCAAGATGAATTAAGCCATTTGCGAACGGCTTTCAAGAGAAATGGGTACACTGACAACGAAATAGATGGAGCACTCCACCCTAGAAGAAAAGTGTCGGAAAATACACGACAACAACAACCGTCGGCTGGAAAAGTTTTTCTTCCGTTTATTCATAACATCAAGGACCGTATTGGGAAATTTTTGGCCAAGTTTCAAATGGAGACACTCTTTCGACCTACCAAGAAAATTAGTGAAAGTTTAAGATCGCTAAAAGACGTACGACACACCTTAGGTACCCCAGGTGTGTATAAAATTCCATGTAGCCGTGGCATGGTTTATATTGGAACAACTGAAAGCAGTGTTAATACCCGCCTAATGGAACACGAAAGGAACTGTAGATTGGGACAAATTGACAAATCAGCTGTAGCGGAACACGTTTTCAAAGACGGTGATCACGAAAAAAAAATTATTGAGACAAACGTGATAGCTAGGACCTCACATTATTATACCCGCATGTATGGAGAAGCTATAGAGATCGTCAAGCACGAAAATAATTTTAATAAAAAAGAAGAAGGATTAAAACTAGACAAGATATGGCGGTCGACTCTTGATCAAAGAAGTGACTATCGATTATCTATAATCGAGACAGATGGCACTAGCCAGAGATAGTTTTAAAGTCGAAAGCACGTGATGAGTAGTGGCGCCATCTAAGCGCTCTATATAAGCGGGACCTCCAGCGCCTAAGAGCCAGTCGCCGACTCACCTCAGATGATGTTGCCCGCAGTAGGCAACGAAACGTCAGGAAGGAGAAGCTGTTTTATATACGGACCACGGCAATTCAGGCCGGAAGTTTTAATTAATGAAGACGCCGGCCGTGAAAGCTTACATGTTATGATGTTGATGGTCGTGTTGTGGGTGTTTCCGTAACCAATGGAGCCGAAGCATTTTATGTCTCAAGAACACAGTATCGAGAAACATCATTCGCTAGTCACAACAAGGGTGAAAATGTGTGATGAGCGATCGTGACAGACGGTCTCGAAACGGACGACGCCAGACGCAAAGGTCACTGCAGAACTGAATGTCGCACTCGCGAATCCTGTCACCACCAGAACAACACGGAGGGAGGTCCATAAGCAGCGACTTGCAGATCAGGCCCCACTGTTGACCAATAGAAGAAAGTGGTTTGATCAGATGAACCTTGTTTCATACAGTTTTCAACTTCTGGCCGAGTTTACATCTCAAAAGTGAAACATAGTGGGGGTTCGTTAATGATTTGAGCAGCCATCTCGTGATATTGCAAGGTACCATGTTCTGAGGCATCAAGGGTAGCGCTGAGGAATGAAGTAGTGAAGGCAGCAGACAATCGAGTAGGTAAAAACACGAGGGCTAGTGGAAATCCTTGGGTAACAGAAGAAATATTGAATTCAATTGAAGAAAGGAGAAAATATAAAAACGCAGTAAATGAAGCAGGCAAAAAGGAATACAAACGTCTCAAAAATAAGATCGACAGGAAGTGCAAAATGGCTAAGCAGGGATGGCTAGAGGACAAATGTAAGGATGTAGAAGCTTATCTCACTAGGGGTAAGATAGATACTGCCTACAGGAAAATTAAAGAGACCTTTGGAGCAAAGACAGCCACTTGTATGAATATCATGAGCTCAGATGGAAACCCAGTTCTAAGCAAAGAAGGGAAAGCAGAGAGGTGGAAGGAGTATATAGAGGGTCTATACAAGGGCGATGTACTTGAGGACAATATTATGGAAATGGAAGAGGATGAAGATGAAGATGAAATGGGTGATACGATACTGCGTGAAGAGTTTGACAGAGCACTGAAAGACCTGAGTCGAAACAAGCCCCCGGGAGTAGACAACATTCCATTAGAACTACTGACGGCCTTGGGAGAGCCAGTCCTGACAAAACTCTACCATCTGGTAAGCAAGATGTATGAGACAGGCGAAATACCCTCAGACTTCAAGAAGAATATAATAATTCCAATCCCAAAGAAAGCAGGTGTTGACAGATGTGAAAATTACCGTACTATCAGTTTAATAAGTCACAGCTGCAAAATACTAACACGAATTCCTTACAGACGAATCGAAAAACTGCTCGAAGCCGACCTCGGGGAAGATCAGTTTGGATTCCGTAGAAATGTTGGAACACGTGAGACAATACTGACCCTACGACGTATCTTAGAAAATAATTAAGATTATAGCATTTGTAGACTTAGAGAGAGCTTTTTACAATGTTGACTGGTATACTCTCTTTCAAATTCTAAAGGTGGCAGCGAGCGAAAGGCTATTTACAATTTGTACAGAAATCAGATGGCAGTTATAAGAGTCGAGGGACGCGAAGCACGAAATGGAAGCAGTGGCTGGTGAGACATGGATGTAGCGTCTCCCCGATGTTATTCAATCTTCATATTAAGCAAGCAGTAAAGGAAACAAAAGAAAAATTCCGATTAGGTGTTACAATCCATGGAGAAGAAATAAAAACTTTGAGGTTCGCTGATGAGATTGTAGTTCTGTCAGAGACAGCAAAGGACTTGGAAGAGCAGTTGAGCGGAATGGATAGTGTCTTGAAAGGAGGATATAAGATGAACATCAACAAAAGCAAAATGAGGATAATGGAATGTAGTCGAATTAAGTCGGGTGATGCTGAGGGAATTAGACTAGGAAATGAGACAAAGTAGTAAAGGAGTTTTGCTATTTGGGGAGCAAAATAACTGATGATGGTCGAAGTAGAGAGGATAGAAAATGTAGACTGGCAATGGCAAGGAAAGCGCTTCTGAAGAAAAAAAATTTGTTAACATCCAGTATAGATTTAAATGTCAGGAAGTCGTTTCTGAAAGTATTTGTATGGAGTGTAGCCATGTATGGAAGTGAAAAGTGGACGATAAATAGTTTAGACAAAAAGAGAATAGAAGCTTTCGAAATGTGGTGCTACAGGAGAATGCTGAAGATTAGATGGGTAGATCACATAACTAATGTGGAGGTATTGAATAGAATTGGGGAGAAGAGGAATTTGTGGCACAACTTGACAAGAAGAAGGGATCGGTTGGTAGGACATGTTCTGAGGCATCAAGGGATCCTCACTTTAGTATTTGAGGGCAGCGTGGACGGTAAAATCGTAGAGGGAGACCAAGAGATGAATACACTAAGTAGATGCAGAAGGATGTAGGTTGCAGTAGGTACTGGGAGATGAAGAAGCTTGCACAGGATAGAGTAGCATGGAGAGCCGCATCAAACCAGTCTCAGGACTAAAGACCACAACAACAATACAATCATAGTTACCCTGCAAGGGCGCATTACTGCCAAGATTGTGTGACCATTTTGGATGATCAGGTCCACTCCTTGGTACAATGTTTGTCCCCGTGGTGACGCTGTTCCCCAAGACGACAGGGTCCTTTTTACACAGCTCGTATCGCCCAGATCGGTTTTGGGAGCACGAGGATCAATTGTCGCATGTCCCCTGGCCGCTACAGTCACCAGGTCTCAATATAATTGGGCTTTTGTGGTGTGCTTTGGAGAGAAGCGTGTGTGACCGCTGTTCACCTCTATCGTCGTTACCTGAACTTGCCCCTGTTTTATAGGAAGAATGGCACACTGTGCCCTTGAAAACCATACAGGATCTGAATATCCCTGGCATATTAAAACTGTGTGCGAGACCGAGACTCGAACTCGGGACCTTTGCCTTTCACGAGTCGTGAATGCTGCTTAGGCAGCTCAGTAGCAAGAATACTGGCTCGCGAAAGGCAAAAGGTCCCAATTTCGAGTTCCAGACCGACACACAGCTTTCCTCTGCCAGGATGTTTCATATCAGCGCACATACCGCTGGAGACTGAAAGTTTCTTTCTGCATACATTAACTGTATATATTCATTCTGAGACGACTGGAAGCTGTTTGAACGCCAGTGGCTTTCCTGTATCGAATTAGTCAATGTAATGTATTGTTTTTTCTTTGTTGTTGTTTCCATATTTTTGTCCAGACTCTGTACTACTCCAACAAACGGCTAGACGAGCACTCCTTCCTCAAGACATACAAGTCTGTATCGACGCGTCCGTGAATACGCAGCATGAAATGTATCTAAAACCATCGGATTTTGAGAATCGCTGTCTTACCTCAGAATATTTTTACAATAATAGTAAAGCGGCAAACGTGCTATTGACGAGATAGAGCTACCTGGAAAAGAACGATTCATTTCAGTCTTAAAAATATTTAATCCAAAACAAGTATCAAATATGCTACTGGCCATTAAAATTGCTATACCAAGAAGAAATGCAGATGATAGACCGGTATTCATTGGACAAATATATTATACTAGAACTGACATGTGATCACATTTTCACGAAATTTGGGTGCATAGATCCTAAGAAATCAGTACCCAGAACAACCACCTCTGGCCTTAATAACGGCCTTGATACGCCTTGGCATTGGGTCAAGCAGAGCTTCGATGGCGTGTGCAGGTACAGCTGCCCACGCATCTTCAACACGAAACCACAGTTCATCAAGAGTAGTGACTGGCGTATTGTGACGAGCCAGTTGCTCGGCCACCATTGACCAGACGTTCTCAATTGGGGAGAGATCTGGAGAACGTGCTGGCCAGGGCAGCAGTCGAACATTTTCTGTATCCATAAAGATTCGTACAGGTCTTGCAATATGCGTTAGTGCATTATCCTGCTGAAACGTAGTGTTTCGCAGGGATCGAATGAAGGGTAGAGCGACGAGTCGTAACACATCTGAAATGTAACGTCCACTGTTCAAAGTGTCGTCAGTGCGAACAAGAGGTGACCGAGACGTGTAACCAATGGCACCCCATACCATCACGCCGGGTGATACGCCAGTATGGCGATGACGAATACACGCTTCCAATGTGCGTTCACCGCGATGTCGCCGAACAAGGATACGACCATCATGATGCTGTAAACACAACCTTGATTCATCTGAAAAAATGACGTTTTGCCATTCGTGCACCCAGGTTCGTCGATGAATACACCATTGCAGGCTCTCCTGTGTGTGATGCAGCGTCAAGGGTAACAGCAGCCATGGTCTCCCAGCTGATAGTCCATGCTGGTGCAAACGGCGTCCAACTGTTCGTGCAGATGGTTCTTGTCTTGCAAACGTCCCCATCTGTTGACTCAAGGATCGAGACGTGGCTGCACGATCCGTTACAGCCAAGCGGATAAGATGTCTGTCACCTCGACTGCTAGTAATACGAGGTCGTTGGGATCCAGCACGGCGTTCCGTATTACCGTCCCGAACCCACCGATTCCATATTCTGCTAACAGTCATTGGATCTCGACCAACGCGAGCAGCAATGTCGCGATACGATAAACCGCAATCGCGATATGCTACAATCCGACCTTTATCAAAGTCAGAAACGTGATGGTACGCATTTCTCCTCCTTACACGAGGCATCACAACAACATTTCACCAGGCTACGCCGGTCAACTGCTGTTTGCGTATGAGAAATCGGTTGCAAACTTTCCTCACGTCAGTACGTTGTAGGTGTCGCCACCGGCGCCAATCTTGTGTGAATGCTCTGAAAAGCTAATCATTTGCATATCTTCGTGGTGTAGAAATTTTAATGGCCAGTAGTGTAGTAGTGTTATGAACAGATAAAGAGATGCAGAATATGGTGAGGAAGGTCGCATTAGTGTTCGATATTATGATGGAGCCGTCACTACGGGTACATAGTGGTGTCAGTAGCAGCAGACTGAGAGATGTGCTTTTGTGTGTGTGTGTGTGTGTGTGTGTGTGTGTGTGTGTGTGTGTGTGTGTGTGTGCGTGTGAGTGAGTGAGTGAGTGAGTGAGTGTGTGCGTGAGTGAGTGTGTGCGTGAGTGAGTGAATGCGTGCGTCCGTGTGCGTAGTAGGGATGAGGCCTTATGAGGGGCTGTGGCTGTAGGAAGAAAGCACTGGCATGCGGCATTCATTAGACTTTCCGGATGCCATTATGTAGTCGCTGTATAGCTAGGGGACTCCGGCAGCACAGCTGCCGCAAATTTGATTTCCGGAAATGGCTGCACGATGGAAGTTAAGTAAGTGGAGGACGACCGTCTGCAGATTAAATCATTTCCCTGCGTTCACTGTAATAAGTCTAAATTCTTGGATCCACGTTTTAAAATTGTTTTTGTAGCAAGGGCGGAGTCTCTTACTTGTATTTTGCAGACAAAACTAATTTTGCCAGAAGTACACACACAACGTAAAGTCCACAGATGCTCGTAATCATCACAGATATTCTGAGAGAATAGTTACTCGTCACAAAGAAAGAGCATGCGGCTTAACTTCAAATGTAAAATTTTGCCTGATCTATGTATAACGTAATTTCCATCGCTGTTAAAGTACGCATTTCATTCAGCGGTAAGGGATGTGCGCCAGCGAGGTTTATTGCGCGTCGGTTGCCTATACGTATATCGAACTAAATGCAGTAGAGTTTAAAACACGCGCTGGTGTTTAAGTATCTTAGAGCAGCCACCCTGACTTTAATCTCCCATGTATTCCTTAAACAAATAATGGAATCATTCATTCATGAAGGACACATTACATTTCTTTCCTCACGCTTATCTGTCTGCTCTATTGTTTCGTCTCTACGCCGTTCGCTATACCATCGATCAGTGAATTACAATCAGCTTTTCCTTCTAATTTTACAATCTATATGGACATTCCTCTTGGCCTGAACTTTCAACAAACACGAACAGTGGGGTAGGTAAAACATATTAAATGAAAGACACTGCGAATGTCGGAAACGAATCCACATAGTTAGACACAGTCTTAAAAAATTAAATGATAGCATTGGCCAAAAACTGAAGTACTTAATTATTTGATTATATTCCTACTGTATCTGTAAACGATGTACGGCGAAAGTAATGCTATTCATATTTATATATTTATATACAAAGACGAGGGCTAGTAGAACTCCTTGGGTAACAGATGAAATATTGAACTTAATTGATAAAAGGAGAAAATATAAAAATGCAGTAAATGAAGCAGGCAAAAAGGAATACAAATGTCTCAAAGATGAGATCGACAGGAAGTGCAAAATGGCTAAGCAGGGATGGCTAGAGGACAAATGTAAGGATGTAGAGGCTTATCTCACTAGGGGTAAGATAGATACTGCCTACAGGAAAATTAAAGAGACCTTTGTAGAAAAGAGAACCACTTGTATGAATATCAAGAGCTCAGATGGAAACCCAGTTCTAAGCAAAGAAGGGAAAGCAGAAAGGTGGAACGAGTATATAGAGCGTCTATACAAGGGCGATGTACCTGAGGACAATATTCTGGAAATGGAAGAGAATGTAGGTGAAGATGAAATGGGAGATACGATACTGCGTGAAGAGTTTGACAGAGCACTGAAAGACCTGAGTCGAAACAAGGCACCGGGAGCAGACATCATTCCATTAGAACTACTGATGGCCTTGGGAGAGCCAGTCCTGACAAAACTCTACCATCTGGTAAGCAAGATGTATGAGACAGGCGAAATACCCTCAGACTTCAAGAAGAATATAATAATTCCAATCCCAAAGAAAGCAGGTGTTGACAGATGTGAAAATTACCGAACTATCTGTTTAATAAGTCACAGCTGCAAAATAGTAACGCGAATTCTTTACGGACGAATGGAAAAACTGGTAGAAGACGACCTCGGGGAAGATCAGTTTGGATTCCGTAGAAATGTTGGAACACGTGAGGCAATACTGACCTTACGACTTATTTTAGAAGAAAGATTAAAGAAAGGCAAACCTACGGTTCTAGCATTTGTAGACTTAGAGAAAGCTTTTGACAATGTTGACTGGAATACTCTCTTTGAAATTCTAAAGGTGGCAGGGGTAAAATACAGGGAGCGAAAGGCTATTTACAATTTGTACAGAAAGCAGATGGCAGTTATAAGAGTCGAGTGGCGTGAAAGGGAAGCAGTCGTTGGGAAGGGAGTGTGACAGGGTTGTAGCCTCTCCCCGATGTTATTCAATCTGTATATTGAGCAAGCAGTAAAGGAAACAAAAGAAAAATTCGGATTAGGTGTTAAAATCCATGGAGAAGAAATAAAAACTTTGAGGTTCGCTGATGAGATTGTAGTTCTGTCAGAAACAGCAAAGGACTTGGAAGAGCAGTTGAGCGGAATGGATAGTGTCTTGAAAGGAGGATATAAGATGAATATCAAAAAAAGCAAAATGAGGATAATGGAATGTAGTCGAATTAAGTCGGGTGATGCTGAGGGAATTAGACTAGGAAATGAGACAAAGCAGTAAAGGAGTTTTGCTATTTGGGGAGCAAAATAACTGATGATGGTCGAAGTAGAGAGGGTATAAAATGTAGACTGGCAATAGCAAGGAAAGTGTTTCTGAAGAAGAGAAATTTGTTAACATCGAGTATAGATTTAAATGTCAGGAAGTCGTTTCTGAAAGTATTTGTATGGAGTGTAACCATGTATGGAAGTGAAACATGGACGATAAATAGTTTGGACAAGAAGAGAATAGAAGCTTTCGAAATGTGGTGCTACAGAAGAATGCTGAAGATTAGATGGGTAGAGCATATAACTAATGAAGAGGTACTGAATAGGATTCGGGAGAAGAGAAGTTTGTGGCACAACTTGATTAGAGGAAAGGACCGGTTGGTAGGACATGACCTGAGGCATCAAGGGATCACAAATTTTGCGTTGGAGGGCAGCGTGGAGGGTAAAAATCGTAGAGGGAGACCAAGAGATGAATACTCTAAGCAGATTCAGAAGGATGTGGGTTGCAGCAAGTACTGGGAGATGAAGAAGCTTGCACAGGATAGAGTAGCATGGAGAGCTGCATCAAACCAGTCTTACGACTGAAGACCATAACAACAACATACAGTTCTTATAAATTCGTTGGCAAATATGAATTTACTAGTGCTGTTTCGAAATAATTAACCGATTTTCGTCAGTACTGAATGCGTCCATCACGCATCAACTACCACCTTTCAACTACGAATACATCAGACTGAGTAGGGGCAAAGACTGTGCCACAACAAGACCGAAGATTGTTTAACAGTAGCATCACTTGCGCTCTCTCTCTCTCTCTCTCTCTCTCTCTCTCTCTCTCTCTCTGAAGTACATACCTGTAACTTACAAAAGTCAAAATGACAGGCCCTCCTTACATGTGGAGCTGTAACGAACAACTAAATACAGAATAGACTGGCTGAACCTACAAGGCGTTAGTGTCTAGAATCTGTATGTATGTATGGTGGCCGATTACGAACAGCATGTTCCGTCTAGTGTACACTGTGAAGTTGGAGTTTTCATTGCTCCTAGGTGTCCCATCTGTCAGAGCAGTGATCGTCCTGACGCGTTAAAGATCTCTGGCACTCGGTCAGCGCAGGGAGCCCCACCACCACTGTTTGACGCCGCAGCGCCGGCAGCCTGTTGCTGCAGGCCATTCTGTCTGGGAGGGCGACAGTTTCCACTGTGCGAAGCGCAGATTAACTGGACCGCGTGAGCGCGAGGGGCGTGGAGGGGAGGGGAGCTGGGAGCTGCCACATCGCCGCCATTACCGCCTCCCAATCGTCACTTTCACCCTAACACCCCAATTCCGTTTTTGGCACCGCTCTCGCCGTAGAAGAGGCAAAGGACTGAGGTTGTATTTCGTTCAGCAGGTCATATGTTGGGAACACACTGTCAATGATTGCTTTCCAATTTATGTATATTTTTTTATAATTTTGCACATTATTTACACACTGACGCTAAACTTCTGTCATGTGACGGCCAAAGACTCAGCGGACTGAATTTTGTCCCGCAAAGTCACGAGACTTCGCTATGGTATTTATTCATTTTGATATTATGCGCAAGCACTTGGAGATAAAATTTCAAAACCGTGCCGCAACTTGATGTAGCCACACAAGCTCTGAGGAGAGTAAACTACAGGGTAGCGCACGAAATGTGTTACCATTTTGTTTTTGAATTTAAACTTTATTGTCAATATAATCTGAAAGGAACATATACTACAATGAAGAGCCGTCCATGGAGATTTGTTGTAACTCAGCACATGCTCAATATGTCCACCATTTCGTTTCCTAGCTTCCTTCAAACGAACACTGAAGTTAGTGATTACCCCACGGCACATGTCTTCCGTAATTTCACTGCAAGCTTGAAAAGAATAAGTCTTCTGAGCTCTATTACATCACGTAGACGTTTCGGGAAAAAATTTTCCTTTAGGTACCCCCAAAGGAAAAAGTCACATGGAGTGAGGTCTGGACTATTGGGGGGCCAATTTTCTCCGTCATTTAACCGACCTGGAAACCTGAGTGAAATGATCCGCATGTCGACATGCTCGTGTAAAAACTCCAACACAGTGTTTGCAGTATGTGGCCTTGCTCAAAATGGTTCAAATGGCTCTGAGCACTATGGGACTTAACATCTGTGGTCATCAGTCCGCTAGAACTTAGAACTACTTAAACCTAACTAACCTAAGGACATCACACACATCCATGCTCGAGGCAGGATTCGAACCTGCGACCGTAGCAGTCGCGCGGTTCCGGACTGCGCGCCTAGAACCGCTAGACCACCGCTGGCCTTGCTCCATCTTGCATGAACCACTGCGTGTTGAAGGGCAAGGTAGTGGCAAGAAGCTGTGGAATGAAGCTACTGCGAAGCATGCTCAAATAACGCTCGCTGTTCACAGTTTCTTCAAAGAAAAAGGGTCCAATAAGTCCGTGACTGGAAATTGCTGCCCACGCTGTAATCCTCGGAGCATAATGTTGTCGTTCGTGAAGCACTTGTGGGTTTTCAGTGGCCCAAAACCGTACATTTTGTTTTTTAACCACACCGTCTAAATGAAAATGCGCCTCGCCTAAAAACCAAACGTTGTTGAGAGTTTCTTCCCTATCCTCCGCCCACTGAGCAAACAGTAGTCTCTTCTGCTTGTGTTCTTCAGTGAGCTTCTGTGCACAGGTCATCTTGTATGGGTACATATGGAGGTCACTTTTAAGAATGCGTTGAACGGAGCGTCTGGATATTCCCAGTTGCACTGCTGCCTTTCTACACGATTTCACGGGACTTCTCTGTCCAGCAACTCGTACCGCTTCAATATTCTCCGGCGAACAAACAGGCTTAGGCCGAGGTCGCTTCGCTTCCAATACTGTTCCTTCCTGTACAAATTTATTGTACAACCTGTGGATGGTTTTCTTGCAAGGGACCCATCGTATGTTAAACTGTTGTCGAAAACGCCTCTGAGTCACAACAAAGCTTTTCGTTTCATGAAAAAGTAACACAATTGCCGATCGTTGCTGTGTCGTCAGTGTTCCATTGTCAGCCATTGCTGTTTACTAGTCTCCTAGCGGTAGTATCGTGAATTACACGTCATTTCGTAACTCATATGTTTTTTCAAGCTCTGCTGGTACTGCTGTAGAGATCCCAGCGGGATATCTAATGTGCGTCATAAATTGTGAAAGAAACAATTGGTAACACATTTCGTGCGCCACCCTGTATACAGTGTTACCGGATTTCCTCCTCTTTCCTACATATAATTCCCCTCACGATTCACGCTATTAACGAGCCTCTAACGAAAACTGATTCTTTCATTTGCTGTAGCTACGTGAACTCACCACGTAGCAGTCTAAAATTAGTCGTCCATTTGGATCATTCGTTGAGGAGATTTTCCAGTTCCACATAAAATCATTTATAGCTTTAAAATGAGAAGGTTATAATCTACCTCCTATATTGTTTAATATGTATACTGAGTATCCAATGAAAGAACCCAGACGCCGGCCGTGGAGGACGAGTGGTTCTAGGCGCTTCAGTCCGGAACCGCGCGACTGCTACGGTCGCAGGGTCGAATCCTGCCTCGGGCATGGATGTGTGTGATGTCCTTAGGTTACTTAAGTTTAAGTAGTTCAAAATTCTAGGGGACTGATGACCACAGATGTTAAGTCACAGAGTGCTCAGAGCCATTTGAAAGAAACCAGAAAGAAATTTGGATAAGGAGAAGAAATAAAAAATAACTTGAGATTTGCTAATGGCACTGTAATTCTGTCAGCTGGAAGAGAACTAGGAATATCTGTTGAACGAATAGTTAGTGTCTTTAAAATAGGTTATGAGATGAACAAAAGTAAAACGAAATTAATGGAGTATAGTTGAATTAAATCACCTGACGCTGAGGGCACTAGGTTAGGAAATGAGATGCGAAATATACTAGACCAGTTTTGCTATTTTGACAGTAAAATAAATGAAGATACCAGAAAACCATGCGATGTATAAAAACAGGTTACCAATCGCAAGACAATCTTTTCTGAAATAGAGAAATATTTAAAATTTAATGTGGATCTCGCGTTATGGCGCGTTTTCTAAAAATATTCGACGGAGTATATGGAAGTGTACCATATGTGGTAGTGAAAAGTGGACGACAAGCATCGTGAAAACGAAGAGAATATGGTGCTACAGAAGAGTACTGAAGATTAGGTGCGTTGTGCGGAAAATAATTGAGTAATCACTGAGTCAATTCCGAGCAGAAAGAAATTAGTGGCACAACTTGACGAAAGAGGCACATTGACAGGGCACATAATGACCATCAAAGAACAATTAATTAGGCTTTTGTGAGACGCGTAAGGAAAAAGTGGGGACTAAGGCATGCTTAATGGAATCAGGTTCAAGTGGGTGGAGGGTGCATTAGCTATAAAGAGTCGAATATCTTCGCACAGAAGCTGAAGACAGCTCAGCAGCATGTTAGTCGACCACAGTATTATTGCGCTTGGGAGTAAGGGTGCTATGGTCGGCTCATCGTGAGTTCTTGTTATGATATTTCACAAGAACACGCTGAACTATAAACGCAGCTACCCTGAAACCACCCACAGTGCGATGCGTTTTCCTTAATCACCAGTGTGCTTGTTTGCTGTAAAGTCACCGCACGTTTCCGATAACGGCCACGGGAAGCCAAGTGCAATAATATCGTGGTCGGATAGTTCTATGTTCGCACTGAGGACTGCTACAACGATATTTACTCACATAGATAGATATTGTTACGCTACCAATCCCTCTGAAGTTAGTTGCAACGTTAATTCCATCCTCGTCTTTCAGTGCTACTCACTGTTCAGTTTGTTGATTACAGTTCAGTATGTCTGTTCTTAGAACTAGTACTGTATCTACCGAACGCCCTCTTCAATAGATCATAAGTGATAGATTTGGGAAAGGAACAGGTCGTGAATTTACACTTTACAGATGGTCCTTCAGTGCCAGTTGCCAATCACTAATGAATTGTACTCATTAAGTCTTACATTAAGCTTCACGCTGAATGAGCGTGTTGACGCCGATGGTCAATGTCCTCCACGGTGTGTGGAAGAGCCGTTCTTCTAGTTGTCAGGATGGACTTCAGTTCCCTACCCAGGGCGTGGATCCAGGAAGGCGGTGGGCAGCATCCAGGTGGATGCCCGCCGTCAAGTCACAAAAACCACAATTGCATATATACCCTTATTCCGAGCGAAAGTTATAACAGTCGTATTGCTTCCAGGGAATGGTTGTGACGGGGCCAAGTGTCGCAAAGCGTCGCCACGATAGAGGTCACACGAACTCACTTAATTACTCGTAGTAAGTGATTAATATTTTTTGCCAGTATAACTTATATTTACAATCAAATTGTTACTAACGTTAAAAATCTACGAGGTTACACAGAAGAATATTATAAATGAGTATTGGTAAGAATATTTAATTATCCAACTCCACTTCTCGTATTTCAGTTAACCTTTGGATACGTTTTTAATAACTGATTTACTTTATTTACTGTTTTTATTATCACTAACGTAGCATGTAGTTCATTTGTATACGAAACGCAGACTGGATCACTGTTAATTTCATTCTGGGAACTTGTTGAACCATTATTCTATGGAAAACCACACTTTTTCCCTTTTGTTTTCTTCTAACTGTTTATTTTTGGGCATTGGTTTCGGGTTATTAGCCCAGTGGGTAGCATAAATGACAAAATATGCTTTTGTACATAATGGTCTGCACGGAAACATCAAACAGAAATAGTCAAATACTAGGAAACTAGTACACAGACGCATTGAAGGTCATGGGATACCTCCTAATACCGTGTCGGGTCCCCTTCTGCCGGCATAGTGCACCGACTCGACGTGTCATGGATTCAACAAGTCTTTGAAAGTCCCCTGAAGATATACTGAGCCGCGCTGCGTCTACATCCGTCCATAATTGCGGAAGTGGTGCCTCAGCAGGATTTTGGGCACTGGCTTTTCGATTACGTCCCAAAAATATTCGATGGGATTTATTCGCTCGAATTGTCCTGTAGGTTCCTCAAACCAATCACGATCAGTTGTGTCCCGGTGACATGGCGCATCGTTGTTTGAGAATATAAGCCCATTAATGGCTGCAAATGGTCTTCAGGTAGCCGAACATAACCAATTCTAGTCAATGATCGGTTCAATTGGACTAGACGGCTGAGTCGATTCCATGCAAACGCAGCGTACACCATTATGTACCCACCTCCAAGCTCCAAAAAAATATTCAAATGTGTGTGAATTCACCGCACTGGATTAGCCAAGCGGTCTAGGGCGCTGCAGTCATGGACTGTGCGGCTGGTCCCGGCGGAGGTTCGAGTCCTCTCTCGGGCATGGGTGTGTGTGTTTGTCCTTAGGATAATTTAGGTTAAGTAATGTGTAAGCTTAGGGACTGCTGACCTTAGCAGTTAAGTCCCATAAGATTTCACACCCATTTGAATATTTTTGTGTAAATTCCTAAGGGACCAAACTGCTGAGGTCATCGGTCCCTAGACTTACACACTACTTAAACTAAGTTATGCCCGAGGGAGGACTCGAACCTCCGGCGGGAGGGGCCGCGTAATCCGTGACATGGCGCCTCAAACCGCACGGCCACTCCGCGCGGCCCTCCTATCTTCCACAGTGCCTTGTTGACAGCCAAGGTTCATGGCTTCATGGGGCCTGCGCCACTCTCGTACCCTATCATCAGTTCTTACCAAATGAAATCGGTTCAAAAATGGCTCTGAGCACTATGGGACTTAACGTCTGAGGTCATCAGTCCCCTAGAACGTAGAACTACTTAAACCTAACCTAAGGACATCACACACATCCACGCCCGAGGCAGGATTCGAACCTGCGACCATAGCGGTCGCTCGGTTCCAGACTGTAGCGCCTAGAAACGCACGGCCACTGCGGCCGGCTTTCACGTTATTGATCTGATGACAATAACAATGCTCTGCCAATTCACTGCCCTTTTCTGTCGTGTGTACGTGATTCTACCGCCACCTGTAGAAGTGTATATCACTAGCCCATGACTTCGGTCAAGTTTGTGTATATGCACTTAAGGGCCCCAAACTACCACCAAAAGAAACATGCGTTACTGTCTGTTGGTAAACTGCCTGCAAAAATAGGGAATATTCTGAAGAAAAATAAATATTCAGTGACCTACTGTAGCAGAAAGAGGCAGTACGCAAAACTTTGTTTAGCCTCGAGGACAAACGCTCCCCGTCTAACAAAAGTGGAGTTTGTATCATCAGATGGAAAGAGAAAAACGGGTAGAACAATATGCGCCAAGAACAAGGACAAAAGCTGGAATCTGCAGGAATGAGACTCAATATTTTGCGAAGCGTAATTTGGAAACAACATATATTTATGTCGTAGATGTAGAAATAAAACACACTAGAAACAATGGTGAGAACCTATCACTGCGTGGAATACCGGAGACCAAAATGTATTACGGTAATCCTCCCAAACAGCTACTGAATGAGAAAGCAGATTTCATTTACCCTCCACATTTTGATACTGTTAAACCTGAAGTTTTACCCAATCAAATTTCGTTATCTACATCTACTCCATACTCCGCAAGCCACCTGACGGTGTGTGGCGGAGGGTACCTTGGGTACCTCTCTCGGTTCTCCCTTCAATTCCAGTCTCGTACTGTTTGTGGAAAGAAGGATTGTCGGTATGCCTCTGTGTGGGCTCTTATCTCTCTGATTTTATCCTCACGGTCTCTTCGCGAGATTTACGTAGGAGGAAGCAATACGCTGCTTGACTCCTCGGTGAATGTATGTTCTCGAAACTTCAACAAAACCCTGTACCTAGCTACTGAGCGTCTCTCTTGCAGAGTCTTCCACTGGAGTTCATCTATCATCTCCGTAACGCTTTCACGATTACTATATGATCCTGTAACGAAGCGCGCTGCTCTCCGTTGGATCTTTTCTATCTCTTCTATCAACCCTATCTGGTACGGATCCCACACCGGTGAGCAGTATTCAAGCAGTGGGCGAACAAGTGTACTGTAAACTACTTCCTTTGTTTTCGGACTGCATTTCCTTAGGATTCTTCCAATGAATCTCAGTCTGGCATCTGCTTTACCGACGATTAATTTTGTATGGCCATTCCATTTTAAATCACTCCTAATGCCTGCTCCCAGATAATTTATGGAATTAACTGCTGCCAGTTGCTGACCTGCTATATTGTAGCTAAATGATAAAGGATATTTCTTTTTATGTATTCGCAGTGTGGTGTCACCGCCAGACACCACACTTGCTTGGTGGTAGCCTTTAAATCGGCCGCGGTCCGTTAGTATACGTCGGATCCGCGTGTCGCCACTATCAGAGGTTGAAGACCGAGCGCCGCCACACGGCAGGTCTAGTCTAAAGAGACTCCCTAGTACTCGCCCCAATTGTACAGCCGACTTTGCTAGCGATGGTTCACTGTCTACATACGCTCTCATTTGCAGAGACGACAGTTTAGCATATCCTTCAGCTACGTCATTTGCTACGACCTAGTAAGGCGCCATATTCAGTTACTATGAATGTATTCTGAACAGATAATATTGTGAATCATGTACCGTCAAGAGCGACGTTCATCATTAATGGATTAAAGTTAAGTATCAAACTAATTACGTCCGCTTTCTGAATTCTAATTCCTTGTCACATTCCAGACCTCACGTCAGTATAGTCCTTCCCTCCTCACGCCAGCCTGCGTGAGCTAATAAGCTTGCATTTCGGCCTCCACTACTAACACGGTGTTGGCTCTTCTGCCAACACAGCACGCAGCACATTACACTTGTCTACATTGAGATTCAATTGCCGTTCCCTGCACCATGCGTCAATTCGTTGCAGATCGTCCTGTGTTATACGGTGCCCCACTATAAATCGATGTGCCAGTTGTGATTCTTGAGTTTCTCCCGGCGTATTTGATAATCAAAATATCCACGGGTGTGCTGCCGGTCTACAGTGTCCAACGGGCACGATATTTCGGCTATCATACATGTCGCCATCATCAGGTGAACTGACGGACTGAGCTCCTGTGAACGCGCCGGCACGGAGATCCGTACGCTATGGCTGCTCAGTGGGAACTGGGTTCGGTCGCGGCGACCCAATCGATTGGGTTAATCAAGAGTAAATCGAGCAAACGTATAGTTGTGACGACCTCGGCGGACAGAGCCATCACACCGACGTCATCTCAGACGCCGTCGCAATCTGTTCCACCGCGCAACCGTGGCGCGGGGCGCGGACGGCGGAGGGAGCGCACCGCGGGCGGAGGGTATTTAAATCGGCCGCCGCCGCGACCGAACCCAGTTCCCTCTGAGCAGGCATAGCGTACGGATCTCCGTGCCGGCACGTTCACAGGAGTTCAGTCCGTCAGGTCACCTGATGATGGCGACATGTATGATCGCCGAAATATTGTGCCCGTTGGACACTATAGACCGGCAGCACACCCGTGGATATTTTGATTATCGATGTGCCAGTTATTTATTCAGTATAGTCTTTTGTGATTATGAATGAATTATTGTGTATATTTAGTACAGCATTTACGTTTCATGTTCGTAAATACATTGCTGTTTATTTCTGTACCAACATCAACAGTATTTTTGTCGGTTATGCTAGACGGTGGGCTAACAACACAAATGTAGAGTAGCAAAAACTAATCATTTTTCATATACTGGACTCGTTCCGTGCACGCAGTGGTTAGCACTCTGGACTCGCATTCCGGAGGACGATGGTTCAATCCCGCGTCCGGCCATCCTGATTTAGGTTTTCCGTGATTTCCCTAAATTGCTCCAGGAAAATGCCAGGATGGTTCCTTTGAAAGGGCACGGCCGACTTCCTTCCCCGGCCTTCCCTAATCCGATGAGACCGATGACCTCGCTGTTTGGTCTCTTCCCCCAAACAACCCAACTCAACCCTCGTTCCGTGCATTCTGCTCTCACGCAAAACAAGGAAGGAAGTGACTGATGTAGTACACTGGTAGAGTGCATTGTAGCCACATACATGAAAAGTAACGCGGCTATAAAAATTCGGCAGTCGACTCTCGGGCTAGGACACGCGAGGTCGCCGCTATCCGTGTCAGCTGGAGCCTGCGGTTCCCTGGGCCCACTGGTGCCGCCCCATTGGTCCACGCAGCAGCGGCGACTCGCAAAGCCTGACGTCACAACGCGCCGCTGCCGTGCCGGTCATCGCTTTAACGACGCCGTATTTTGACACCGCGGCGTAACGCTAAGTGATTGCGGTCGCTTTTGTCGGCGTGGAGCGCTCTCGAAGCCCGGCAGCCTGAGCCGCAACGACAGCCCCTGACGGGTAAATTCCATCGCCACATCTTTTAAGCCTCCGCTCGATACAGCTCAGCCCATTTCCAGTATACACCGCAGCAGGAGCAATAGATCTTCCAGCTGACCGCGGAGATCAGAAAGCGTTCTTTATTCTTTATTCGACTTTTTCTAGCCTCAATAATTCTTGCCGAGTTTGTTGGGTCCATCGTTTCTCTCTTATCTTGCGCAACAGTTTGCTTCTCCTTCTATTCACAACATTCAACAAACTGTAGCTTTTAATAAATGTATTAAACTCTATCTCAGAGTAAATTTTTTTGTCCTCGACTGATGCTTCATTACCTGATATGGAGCGGAGTTTCCATTTTAAGAAATAGTTCGGTGTACTAATATCATTATAGTGGCCTTTTGTTTGTTCTGGTCTTCAGTCCAGATACTGGTTTGATGCAGCTCTCCATGCTACTCTATTCTGTGCAAGCTTCTTCATCTCCCAATACCTACTGCAACCTACATTCTTCTGAATCTGCATAGTGTATTCATCTCTAGCTCTCCCTTTACGATTTTTACCCTCCACGCTGCCCTCCAATACTAAACAGGTGATCCCTTGATGCCTCAGAACATGTCCTACCAACCAATCCAGCCGTCTAGTCAAGTTGTGCCACAAACTCCTCCCCAATTCTAGTCAATACATCCCCATTAATTATGTGATCTACCCATGTAATCTTCAGCATTCTTCAGTAGCACCACATTTCGAAAGCTTCTATTATCTTTTTGTCTAAACTATTTATTGTCCACGTTTCACTTCCATACATGGCTACACTCCATACAAATATTTTCAGAAATAACTTCCTGACACTTAAATCTACACTCGATGTTAACAAATTTCTCTTCTTCAGAAACGCTTTCCTTGGTATTGCCAGTCTACATTTTATATCCCCTCTACTTCAACCATCATCAGTTATTTTGCTCCCCAAATAGCAAAACTCATTTACTACTTTAAGAGTCTCATTTCCTAATCTCATTCCCGCATCATCGCCCGGTTTGATTCGACTACATTCCATTATTCTCGTGTTGCTTTTGTTGATGTTCATTTTATATCCTCCTTTCAAGACACTGTCCACTCCCTTTCAGCTGCTCTTCCAGGTCCTTTGCTGTCTCTGACAGAATTACAATGTCATCGCCACACCTCAAAGTTTTTATTTCTTCTCCATGGATTTTAATTCCTGCTCCGAATTTTTCTTTTGTTTTCTTTGCTGAATGCTCAATATACAGATTGAATAACATCGGGGATAGGCTACAACCCTGTCTCACTTCCTTCCCAACCACTGCTTCCCTTTCATGCCGTCTGGTTTCTGTACAAATTGTAAATAGCCTTTCGCTCGCTGTATTTTACCCCTGCCACCTTCACAATTTGAAAGGGAGTATTCCAGTCAACACTGTCAAATGCTTTCTCTAAGTCTACAAATGCTAGAAACGTAGGTTTGCCTTTCCCTAATCTTTCTTCTAAGGTAAGTCGTAGGGTCAACATTGCCTCCCGTGTTCCAATATTTCTACGGAATCCAAACTGATCTTCCCCGAGGACGGCTTCTACCAGTTTTTCCATTCGTCTGTAAAGATTTCGTGTTAGTATTTTGCAGCTGTGACTTATTAAACTGATAGTTCGGTAATTTTCACATCTGTCAACACGTGCTTTCTTTGGGATTGGATTTATTATATTCTTCTTGAAGTCTGAGGGTATTTCGCCTGTCTCATACATCTTGCACACCAGATGGTAGAGTTTTGTCAGGACTGGCTCTCCCAAGGCCGTCAGTAGTTCTAATGGAATGTTGTCTGCTCCCAGAGCCTTGTTTCGACTCGGGTCTTTCAGTGCTCTGCCAAACTCTTCACGCAGTATCTTATCTCCCATTTCATCTTCATCTACATTCTCTTCTATATCCATAATATTGTCCTCAAGTACATCGCCCTTGTATAGACCCTCTATATACTCCTTCCACCTTTCTGCTTTCCCTTCTCTGCGTAGAACTGGGTTTGCATCTGAGCTCTTGGTATTAATACAAGTGGTTCTCTTTTCTCCAAAGGTCTCTTTAATTTTCCTGTTGGCAGTATCTATCTTACCCCTAGTGATATTCGCCTCTACATCCTTTCATTTGTCCTCTAGCCATCCCTGCTTAGCCATTTTGCACTTCCTGTCGATCTCATTTTTGAGACATTTGTATTCCTTTTTGCCTGTTTCATTTACTGCGTTTTTATATTTTCTCCTTTCATCTATTAAATTCGATATTTCTTCTGTTACCCAAGGATTTCTACTATCCCTCGTCTTTTTACCTACTTGATCCTCTGCTGCCTTCACTACTTCATCCGTCAGAGCTACCCATTCTTCTACTGTATTTCTTTCCCCCATTCCAGTCAATTGTTTCCTTATGCTCTTCCTGAAACTCTGTACAACCTCTGGTTTAGTCAGTTTATCCAGGTCCCATCTCCTTAAATTCCCACTTTTTTGCAGTTTCTTCAGTTTTAATCCACAGTTCATAACCAATAGATTGTGGTCAGAGTCCACATCTGCCCCTGGAAATGTCTTACAATTTAAAACCTTAATCTCTGTCTTACCATTATATAATCTACCTGATACCTTCTAGTATCTCCAGGATTCTTCCATGTACACAACCTCCTTTCATGATTCTTGAACCAGGTGTTAGCTTTGATTATGTTATGATCTGTGCAAAATTCTATCAGACGGCTTCCTCTTTCATTTCTTACCCCCAATCCATATTCACCTACTACGTTTCCTTCTCTTCCTTTTACAGCTATCGAATTCCAGTCACCCATGACTATTAAATTTTCGTCTCCCTTGCCTATCTGAATAATTTCTTTTATCTCATCATACATTTCATCG
Organism: Schistocerca nitens; assembly: GCF_023898315.1. Classification (NCBI taxonomy): domain Eukaryota; kingdom Metazoa; phylum Arthropoda; class Insecta; order Orthoptera; family Acrididae; genus Schistocerca; species Schistocerca nitens. The sequence continues at coordinate 46,837,148 of NC_064619.1, read as the reverse complement.
ATATATTCGTCATCTGCGGATCTAGTTGGCATATAAATTTGCACTACTGCGGTAGGCGTGGGCTTCGTATCTATCTTGCCTACAATAAAGCGTTCGCTTTGCTGTTTGTAGTAGCTTACCCGCATTGCTATTTTTTATTCATTATTAAACCTACTCCTGCATTACCCCTATTTGATTTTGTACTTATAGCCCTGTGTTCACCTGACCAGAAGTCTTGGTCCTCCTGCCACCAAAATTCACTAATCCCCCCTATATCTAACTTTAACCTATCGATTTCCCTTTTTAAATTTTCTAACCTACCTGCCCGATTAAGTGATCTGAAATTCCACGCTCCGACCCGTAGAAGGCCAATTTTCTTTCTTCCTTTATCTTGAGTTAATACTCGGATGTCAGGCCGTATCACGTTGTAATACCTCCACGGTATTTCACCAAACAGACACGTTGCCATTGTCAGGTGGTCCCTGTTGAATGGGGCACCTGAAGACGGCAACGTACCTGTTTGCCAGAATATCGTGGAGGAATTACGACGTGACCCATCCGGATACACGAGAATTCCATAAATAAGTTTAATCTAGATTTCCTATTTCAGAGAATAATCTGTTGCTTTACAACCCCTACGTTTCCACAGATTTATCTTCATCTGCAGCGTGTAATTTGTACTTAGTTCAGTGCTGCTGACGCACAGCGTATAGCACGTGCCCTTATACGTCCCTGTCGCCAGTATTCAGCTTAATTCACATTCAAATTACGCGAACGAACGCTGACGACTGAGAGATCGTCGTTTGTTCGAGCAGTACGAGCGGTACGAATGGAGGAGCGTCTCACGTCTGATCGGTAGTGTATAGGAGCGAACGCTACACTGCTGTACAGCGTAAAAGACACTGTTTACCTCTCAGTCAGCAGCCTGCTGCATTCACGACACAACGATCCAAGATTTATGTGTTACTGAGTTAAGTAGACCATACGACACCATCCTGGGCGAACTGCAAGCTACGACTGCACTTATACTTCGGTAGCATTTACTCCGATTTCGGTGCTAAAGCACAGAGTTTGGGCTACGCACAGAACTTGGCGATAAACGGATGAATTTTCAAAACTAAATTCCATCCAGGTTTTACTATAATACACTCCTGGAAATTGAAATAAGAACACCGTGAATTCATTGTCCCAGGTAGGGGAAACTTTATTGACACATTCCTGGGGTCAGATACATCACATGATCACACTGACAGAACCACAGGCACATAGACACAGGCAACAGAGCATGCACAATGTCGGCACTAGTACAGTGTATATCCACCTTTCGCAGCAATGCAGGCTGCTATTCTCCCATGGAGACGATCGTAGAGATGCTGGATGTAGTCCTGTGGAACGGCTTGCCATGCCATTTCCACCTGGCGCCTCAGTTGGACCAGCGTTCGTGCTGGACGTGCAGACCGCGTGAGACGACGCTTCATCCAGTCCCAAACATGCACAATGGGGGACAGATCCGGAGATCTTGCTGGCCAGGGTAGTTGACTTACACCTTCTAGAGCACGTTGGGTGGCACGGGATTCATGCGGACGTGCATTGTCCTGTTGGAACAGCAAGTTCCCTTGCCGGTCTAGGAATAGTAGAACGATGGGTTCGATGACGGTTTGGATGTACCGTGCACTATTCAGTGTCCCCTCGACGATCACCAGTGGTGTACGGCCAGTGTAGGAGATGGCTCCCCACACCATGATGCCGGGTGTTGGCCCTGTGTGCCTCGGTCGTATGCAGTCCTGATTGTGGCGCTCACCTGCACGGCGCCAAACACGCATACGACCATCATTGGCACCAAGGCAGAAGAGACTCTCATCGCTGAAGACGACACGTCTCCATTCGTCCCTCCATTCACGCCTGTCGCGACACCACTGGAGGCGGGCTGCACGATGTTGGGGCGTGAGCGGAAGACGGCCTAACGGTGTGCGGGACCGTAGCCCAGCTTCATGGAGACGGTTGCGAATGGTCCTCGCCGATACCCCAGGAGCAACAGTGTCCCTAATTTGTTGGGAAGTGGCGGTGCGGTCCCCTACGGCACTGCGTATGATCCTACGGTCTTGGCGTGCATCCGTGCGTCGCTGCGGTCCGGTCCCAGGTCGACGGGCACGTGCACCTTCCGCCGACCACTGGCGACAACATCGATGTACTGTGGAGACCTCACGCCCCACGTGTTGAGCAATTCGGCGGTACGTCCACCCGGCCTCCCGCATGCCCACTATACGCCCTCGCTCAAAGTCCGTCAACGGCACATACGGTTCACGTCCACGCTGTCGCGGCATGCTACCAGTGTTAAAGACTGCGATGGAGCTCCGTATGCCACGGCAAACTGGCTGACACTGACGGCGGCGGTGCACAAATGCTGCGCAGCTAGCGCCATTCGACGGCCAACACCGCGGTTCCTGGTGTGTCCGCTGTGCCGTGCGTGTGATCATTGCTTGTACAGCCCTCTCGCAGTGTCCGGAGCAAGTATGGTGGGTCTGACACACCGGTGTCAATGTGTTCTTTTTTCCATTTCCAGGAGTGTATATCAAAAAAAATTTTTTTCGAGTTATGATGTGAAAACATGAAATTACGAATATTAGCCATTCTATGCGTTTTGCGTTACAAATGGGCAGAGACCTATATTCAAGAGGAATTTGTATCTATGAGAAATATAATTTAATTTATATATATTTCATAACAAATGCCACGCGGATTTTGGAAGGAGTACATATTAGAAGAAGTGGTTATGAAAGACGTATATATCATGAGAAATGTAAATTGTCTGGTACATTTGACAGTTTATTTGTAATGTTTACACTTTGAGCATCTTTGCATGCTGAACACATGATACGTATTCCTTTGCTATCAGAGGTTGTAGTATTGTTGATTACAGCTCGGGCGAACGAAGGAGTCAGAAGCAGTAGTCGGTCAGAGGTGGAGAGACAGTTTTGTGTCAAGGCCGGGTGAGGAGCTTGTACGGTGAATATGACTCACGGAGATTTTTATTTGCAATTTTCCGTGATGCGTAACTGAGGAAAAAGAATGATCTGATATGACTGTATAAAGAGAAGGTTCATTTGAAGAACATTTAATTTGATTGAGTTCATTTAGCTACAAGCACAAGCTTAATAATTATTGTAGTGTAATGGTTTCATTGTGTTTAGCAATACCTACGTATAAAAAGTTGAACTGCCACATCTTACGGCATTGCGTGAACAATAGCTACCATTTAAAAAAGAAAAAGAACAGAAAAGGAATTTCGTAATTCAGCCTGATAGAAGAATTAAAAAGGCAAACTTCGGTGCAGATATGCGTTACCAAAGTAAGAATCAATTGTAGGGCTAACCTTTTTTGAGAATATTAGAATCCGTTTCGTCTAAATTGAACAGATGCGTCTTCATAACAGCACATAGTTTTCGTTATGTTACAGCTAACCTTCATGAGAAAGTCATTCTGAGTATTATTTATAACCATTCAATCTCATTTACAGATAGTCAGATATGAAATTGAAATGAGGTCCCATGCTTCTTTACAGAGCGTAGGGGAACGATGCGGGAGACCCGTACCGCCTTACTAGGCAAGGTCCTAATGGAGGTGGTTTGCCGTTGCCTTCCTCCGACCGTAATGGGGATGAATGATGATGATGAAGACGACACAACAACACCCAGTCATCTCGAGGCAGGAAAAATCCGTGACCCCGCCGGGAATCGAACCCGGGACCCTGTGCTCGGGAAGCGAGAACGCTACCGCGAGACCACGAGGGGCGGACAGTCAGATTAACTAATATCACACACATCAAGAGTAATTTGGACAATTATGTCCGTATTTAAAAGTAGAAAAGCAAAGGCGATTATTGGTCAAATTCTGTAATCGGAATTAAAAGTACTAGTTTTCACATCGTTAGCCAGAGGTTTTGGCACACACACACACTCAAACAAACACACACACACACACACACACACACACACACACATACACAGTTTCCAAACACTAACCGAAAGTAAAAGCATATTAGTTTCAACTTGTCCATCTTCCAAATCTGATTCTGTCATGCCGAATTTTATTTTATTGTTCATTAGATAAACAACCATCACTAAATTCAAAAACATAGTTCGTGTGGGGCGAAGTAGTACAGCCAGTCTCGGAAACTGGCGAGGTTTGCTATCTGTCGGCCTGTTGTGAGGCAATGGACGCAACCGGTTGCGAACCCTGGACCTGCGTCTCGCTGGTGGCGGCGGACGTGGGTGGTGTTTAGCGGCTCGGAGGCCGGAATGGCTTCAGCTCGACCCTCGACCCATCAGGCGACGCCACGGCAGGCTGTCGTGTCAGGATGACAACAGAGCGGCGGCGACCCCACGGCCGGGGGCGGCACGACGAGACGATGCTTGACGACTCGATGACTTGACAATTCCACTGACGACCGGACTGGCTGGATAGCCAGTGTTTATAGGCGCAAGACCGGGTCAGTTGTGGTTTTGTATCTGCTGAAGTCGAGTATGCCACATGCCAAAGTGCTTCCTGGTTTCGGTATTTCTCTGAACACTGGAGATACAATGGTGCAGTTTGAGTCAGCGTATTGCCTCAGCCGGCCCACTTACAGCGTCGCGCCTGCCAGCCTACCCCTGTGCCTGTACATTATTCTTCAATTTACATCTACATCTACATCTACATCGATACTCCGCAAGCCACGGTACGGTGCGTGGCAGAAGGTACCCTCTACCACTACTTGTCTTTTTCTCCCCTGTTACACTCGCAAAGAGGGTGAAAGAAAAACGACTATCTATATGCCTCCGTAAGAGTCCTAATTTCTCTTATCTTCGTGGTCCTCATGCGCAATATACGGGGTGTTACAAAAAGGTACGGCCAAACTTTCAGGAAACATTCCTCACACACAAATAAAGAAAAGATGTTATGTGGACATGTGTCCGGAAACGCTTAATTTCCATGTTAGAGCTCATTATAGTTTCGTCAGTATGTACTGTACTTCCTCGATTCACCGCCAGTTGGCCCTATTGAAGGAAGGTAATGTTGACTTCGGTGCTTGTGTCGACATGTGACTCATTGCTCTACAGTACTAGCATCAAGCACATCAGTACGTACAATCAACAGGTTAGTGTTCATCACGAACGTGGTTTTGCAGTCAGTGCAATGTTTACAAATGCGGAGTTGGCAGATGCCCATTTGATGTATGGATTAGCACGGGGCAACAGCCGTGGGCCGGCCGCTGGTGGCCGAGCGGTTCTGGCGCTACAGTCTAGAACCGCGCGACCGCTACGGTCGCAGGTTCGAATCCTGACTTGGGCATGGATGTGTGTGTTGTACTTAGGTTAGCTAGGTTTAAGTAGTTCTAAGTTCCAGGGGACTTATGACCTCAGCAGTTGAGTCCCATAGTGCTCAGAGCCATTTGAACCATTTTTGAACAGCCGCGGGGCGGTACGTTTGTATCGAGACAGAGTTCCACAACGAAGGTGTCCCGACAGGAAGACGTTCGAAGCAATTGATCGGCGTCTTAGGGAGCACGGAACATTCCAACCTATGACTCGCGACTGGGGAAGACCTAGAACGACGAGTACACCTGAAATGGACGAGGCAATTCTTCGTGCAGTTGACGATAACCCTAATGTCAGCGGCAGAGAAGTTGCTGCTGTACAAGGTAACGTTGACCACGTCACTGTATGGAGAGTGCTACGGGAGAACCAGTTGTTTCCGTACCAAGTACAGCGTGTGCAGGCACTATCAGCAGCTGATTGGCCTCCACGGGTACACTTCTGCGAATGGTTCATCCAACAATGTGTCAATCCTCATTCAAGCGCAAATGTTCTCTTTACGGATGAGGCTTCATTGCAACGTGATCAAATTGTAAATTTTCACAATCAACATGTGTGGGCTGACGAGAATCCGCACGCAATTGTGCAATCACGTCATCAACACAGATTTTCTGTGAACGTTTGGGCAGGCATTTGTTGGTGATGTCTTGATTGGGCCCCATGTTCTTCCACCTACACTCAATGGAGCACGTTATCTTGATTTCATACGGGATACTCTACCTGTGCTGCTAGAACATGTGCCTTTACAAGTACGACACAACATGTGGTTCACGCACGATGGAGCTCCTGCACATTTCAGTCAAAGTGTTCGTACGCTTCTCAACAACAGATTCGGTGACCGATGGATTGGTAGAGGCGGACCAATTCCACGGCCTCCAAGCTCTCCTGACCTCAACCCTCTTGACTTTCATTTATGGGGGCATTTGAAAGCTCTTGTCTACGCAACCCCGGTACCAAATGTACAGACTCTTCGTGCTTGTATTGTGTACGGCTGTGATACAATACGCCATTCTCCAGGGCTGCATCAGCGCATCAGGGATTCCATGCGACGGAGGGTGGATGCACGTATCCTCGCTAACGGCGGACATTTGGAACATTTCCTGTAACAAAGTGTTTGAAGTCACGCTGGTACGTTCTGTGGCTGTGTGTTTCCATTCCATGAATAATGTGATTTGAAGAGAAGTAATAAAATGAGTTCTAACATGGAAAGTAAGCGTTTCCGGACACATGTCCACATAACATCTTTTCTTTATTTGTGTGTGAGGAATGTTTCCTGAAAGTTTGGCCGTACCTTTTTGTAACACCCTGTATGTTTGCGGCAGTAGAATCGTTCGACAGTCAGTTTCAAATGCGGTTCTGTAAATTTTCTCAATATTGTTACTCGAAAAGAACGTTGCCTTCCCTCCAGGGATTCTGGTTTTAGTTCCCGAAGCATAACCGTAGCATACGACTGTTGTTCGAACCAACTGGTGACAATTCTAGCACTCCGCCTCTGAATTGCTTCGAAGTCTTCCTTCAATCCGCATATTATGGCATCTGGCCGGCAACCTGTTCCTCCAGTAAGGCAATGCGCAACTCCACCACCAGCCAATTCAGTCGCAATAATTTGAGGAACGTTCCATGCACATGTGGTTGCTCGTGTGGCCCTCTGAGGTCACCTGGCGCTGATACTATTGAGCACGTCTGAGACGTTCCGAGCACTTTCCGTGAGCTGTCGACGAAAGTTGAGCGCAGTGGTTAGACACTGGACTCGCATTCGGGAGGACGACGGTTTACCGTGATTTCCCTAAATCACTCCAGGCAAATGCCGGGATGGTTCCTCTGAAAGGGCACGGCCGCCTTCCTTCCCAATCCTTCCCTAATCCTATGACCACGCTGTCTGGTCTCCTTCCCCAAACCAACCAACCAACCAACCAACCAACCGAAAGTTGAGAAGTCGTGGTCTAAGGTGGCTGCCGGTCCATTTCGGCGGAGTCCGTGCCATGATGTATCTTGTGGGATGTCAGGACGACAAGAGGTGATATGTGCTCCATATTGGTGTGTCTAGTTGAGTTGGGCGTGACAGAAATTCAGGGAATTTGTCTCTTCCACGTTGCTTCTTGCAAAGCTCTGGTGTCATATTTTGTAGGCAGTAAGACAACCATTTACGAGGGTTGGAACTTCAACAATGGCAACTATTTATTTACAGCTCGTACAAAATAGGTACGTGTTTCAAAGTTTTACTGACCATCAAAGTAGTCACCAGAATTGTGTATAACCCGTTGCCAGCGATGTTGAAGTCGCACCATACTCTTAGCAGTGCCAGTTGTGTTGACAGTTCGAGCGGCGCGGTCTATTGCCCAACGAATCTGTAGTAGTTCTGAAGTGAATGCCGTGAAGTGTTTTCTTCAGTTTAGAAATCGAGTTGAACTCACGAGGGCGTAAGTCAGGGGATTCCAGTAGGTGGTATAGCACTTAGCAGCCCTATAAGTCAAACAAATCAGTAATAGCTTGCACTGTACGTGCTTGAGCATTGTCCTGCAAAATGATGGTCAGGTCCTGCAGAATGTGTCATCACTTCTGTCTCTATGCTGTTCATTTTTGGAACAGAACCTACGACCAGCTTAGAGACAGAAGTGACGACACTTTCTGCAGGGCCTGACCATCATTTTGCAGGACAATGCTCAAGCACGTACAGTGCAAACTGTTACGGATTTGTTTGACTGTTGAGTCTACTTTGAAGGTCAGTAAAACTTTGAAGCCCGTATGTATTTGTACGAGCTGTAAATACGTAGTTTTCACTACTGAAGTTCGAACACTCGTAGAAATACTTCCATTGTACTTACTACCAACAGTTCAGCTGATGTTCGGTCGCTGTTAACAGCGTAAGTAGGGAAGGAGTTTCAGCATACCGGTCATTCATTTTTACTACCTTCCATAAGATGTAAATAATGATCGCCTGGTATCGTAGACGAGCCTGAAAATGTTTAAATGTAACACCGAAGTCGGTTGTAAGTAAAATAATAGCCATAAGTACGACTAAAAACGTCATCTGTACTACAAAAATAAATACTGACAACTCTGGTTTTCTGATGGATGAAAGGGAGGAGCAGGCTATTAGTGTTTAACGTCCCGTCGACAAAGAGGTCATTACAGACGGACCACAAGCTCGGATTAGGGAAGGATGGCGAAGGAAATTCGCCGTGTCCTTTTAAGGGAACGATGGAGGCATTTGCCTGAAGGAATTTAGGGAAATCATTGAAAATATGAATCTGAATGACAATACGCGGCTTTGAACCGACGTCCTCCAGAATACGAGTCCAGGGTGATAACCACTGCACCAATTTGTTCGGTAGAATACAATGGGATCCAACAACTACATACAGCGAGTTTTTTTCAAGTAGAGATAAAACATGTTTCATAATCGTGTGCTATGACATTTCTGAAGACCGAAAATCTCATCTGTAGAAACCATCGTAGATTCCAAAATAACGATCGTGTGAAACCCAGCTCTCGATGTTCGGCCGCCGGCCGAAGTGGCCGTGCGGTTAAAGGCGCTGCAGTCTGGAACCGCAGGACCGCTACGGTCGCAGGTTCGAATCCTGCCTCGGGCATGGATGTTTGTGATGTCCTTAGGTTAGTTAGGTTTAACTAGTTCTAAGTCCTAGGGGACTAATGACCTCAGCAGTTGAGTCCCATAGTGCTCAGAGCCATTTTTGATGTCCGGCCTGCGAGACCCGGAAAGCAGTGGATACAGGCGCTCGGATAGATACTGTTTTCTTTGACTACCAGAAATCTTATACAGTTCCTCACTGACCGAGTGAGGTGGCGCAGTGGTTAGCACACTGGACTCGTATTCGGGAGGACGACGGTTCGCGTCCGGCCATCCTGATTTAGGTTTTCCGTGGTTTCCCTAAATCGCTCCAGGCAAATGCCGGGATGGTTCCGTTGAAAGAGCACGGCCGACTTCCTTCCCCGTCCTTCCCTAATCCGATGAGACCGATGATTGGTATCTTCTCCCCAAACAACCAAACCAAACCAAACCTCACTGAAGCCTAAGGGACGAAGTACGAGCGTAGCAATGTCGGACAGCTATGTGACTGGACTGAAGAGTTTCTATCAAACAGACTACAGCTAGTCGTTCTCGAAGGTGAGGGGTCTCCAGATACAAAAATAACTTCAGAGGTGCCAGAAAACAGTGTTATAAGACCATTACTTTTCATACTATATATTTAAATGGTGTAGTAGGTAACGAGGGAAGTTCCACGAGGATTTTCGCGGATTTTGCTGTTGTATACTGAGCAGTGCTGTAAAAGTGTAGCCGTGCGGTTCTAGGCACTCCAGTCCGGAGCCGCGCTGCTGCTACGGTCGCAGGTTCGAATCCTGCCTCGGGCATGGGTGTGTGTGATGTCCTTAGGTTAGTTAGGTTTCAGTAGTTCTAAGTTCTAGGGGACTGATGACCTCAGAAGTTAAGTCCCATAGTGCTCAGAGCCATTTTTTGTAAAAGTGTATCGAAATACAGGAAGATTTACAGAGGATCGACGTTTGTTGCATGGAGTGACAATTGACCTTCAACGTTAACAAATGTAACGTACTGGGTATACAAAGACAGATAGACCTTCTACTGTACGAAAACACGATGGCAGAAAAATCGCCGAGCGCGGTAGCCTCGTGGTCTAGGGGAGTCTTGTCACGGTCGGCGTGGCTCCACCCGTCGGAGGTTCGAGTCCTCCCTCGGGCATGGGTGTGTGTGTTGTCCGTAGTGTAAGTAGTGCGTACGCTTAGGGACCGATTACCTCAGCAGTTTGGTCCCATAAGACCGTACCACAAATTTTCAAATTTCCAGAACAATCACCGAAAGCAGTTACTTCCATAAAATATCTGGGAGTTCGCGTACAGAGTGATTTCAGGTGGAGTCACCATATAAAATTAATTGAGGGTAAGGCAGATGCCCGATTGAGATACATTAGATGAACCCTCTGGAAACTTACTCCATCAAGAAGAAAATAGCTTACAAAATACTCGTTCGACTAATACTTGAATATTGTTTGTCAGTCTGCGATGCATACGAGATAGTATTGGAAATAAAGAACATCCAAAGAACAGCTGCACTCTTCGTTACAGGTTCGTTTGGTAAGACCGAAAGCGTCACTGAGATGCTGATTCAACTCCAGTGGCAGGCGATGCAAGAGAGCCCTTCTGCATGGTGGTGTGGGCTGCTGTTACAGCTCCAAGAGAGTACGTTCCTAGAAGAGTCAACCAACAAACTGCTTCTTCCGATTTACACACTCAAGTGCCACAGACACTGGTACACCTGCCTAACATCGTATAACGCCCTGCGAGCACTCGTAAGTGCCGCAACACGACGTGGCATGGACTTGATTAATGTCTGAAGTGTTGTTGAAGGAACTGACACCAGGAACCCTGTAGGGCTGTCTATAAATCCCTAAGAGTACGAAGGGGTGGAGATCTCTCCTGAACAGCACCTTGAAGGAATCCCAGTCATGCTCAATAATGTTCATGTCTGGGGAGTTAGGTGGCCAGCCGCAGTATTTAACTGCAGAAAAGTGTTCCTAGAGCCACTCTGTAGCAATTCTGGACCTTCGTATTTTCCTACTGGAATTGCCCAAATCTGTCGGAATGCAAAATTCAACTGAATGGATGCATGTGATCAGACAGGATGTTCACGTACGTGTCATCTGTCAGAGTCGTATCTAGACTTGTCACTCCAACTGCACACGCCCCAGCCTCCACCAGCTTGAACGGTCCCCTGCTAAAATGCAGGGTCCATTGATTCATGAGGTTCTCGCCATACCCGTACACGTCCATCCGCTCGATACAATTTGAAGTGAGACTCGTCCGACCAGGCAAGACGTTTCTAGTCGTCAGCAGTCCAATGTCGGTGTTAACGGGCCCAGGGGAGGCGTAAAGCTTTGTTTCGTGCAATCATCAAGAGTACACGAAACAGCCTTCGGCTTCGAAAGCCCATACCGATCATCTAACATTCTGCGTGGTGACTGTTTGTTCTGAGTCGTGTCTCCCTACCACTTTCGCGCAACGACGGTCTGAGCGTGTTTTTTAGGGAATTGACTAGTTTGAACCTGGGACCTGTTGCTGGTAAGGAGACGCCAGACGACACATGACGTGAAGAGTTCAGAAGAGTTCAGTGAGACTAGCGATGATATAACCAAATACTTAATGATTTCAGCGCCAGCTCCACTGCACTCCCAGTAAAAGAATCTTAATACTAACTAAATTTAGTGGAAGGGGTTCAAGGCTTCACTATTTTTAGTTAGCTGGTAAAATAACGTCGAAAAAGCAGTTAACTTTACCATTGGAAATTTTATTCTACTCACAAAACATTGTTTATAAATTGCACTATTGATAAAGGGAAATATTTTAATACAGGATGATAAAAACCAACTGCGTTCAAAAAAAATGTGAACGAATATTCCCTGAGTGGGTTTCCAAGTTCTACAATGGATCGAAGGATTACCTATGCCATATCACATCTATAATCTAGGTTTAAATTAAGTTTCACAAAAGAGAAAACTATCAAAATGATCTACAGTGACCCTCAGTTATCTTTAATTACTTATTTAACTTGTCGTAAATTACAGTGGCTGATGTGGCTCCTCAATAACTATATAACAGAAAAATCATCACGTTTCAGATTTTAACTTATGTAGCAAATGTGAATACCATGAGCTTTAATTGACGATCGACACTAGTATTACGCAAAAAGGGGGTGTAACAGATGAGACTTCTGCAGTTCTGAGTGAAGACTTATGCGCTGTTATGCGGTATCGCATGTGTTCATTACCTTGTCGTTGGTTAGGCAGTGTCACGGGGCGGCGGGCGGCACAGCTCCATACAGCACGCCGCCTCGGAAGCAACACTCTGCTAACTTCTCCTTACTACAATTTACCGAAGTTGGTTTACAAAAAAACTATCTGGCTGTGTTTTCATCTGACCAATCAGGGTCTCAATGTTAACCTTAAGATCCGCCTAAAAAAATTCTGTCTACCCAATGAGAAACGTTATAGTTTTCGTGGTGGGGCAATGTTTTTAACGTTTGCAACGTCACAGAGACGCGAAAAAGTCTCACGCTAAAAGTTGCAGTTGGTGTGGCCCGTTTAGTGTTATCGTAGGATCTATACTGTTCTTCTGGAGGGCTCTATCTTTTAAGATGGGCTGGGGGTGGTCCTGGCGGTTGGCTGGTAACGTGGGTGCCAGTACCTTATCGTAGGGCCTTCTATCTCAACACGGTTCTGCTCTCGGTTTCTGTTCTCCTTTCTCCCCTCGGAACTGCGTCTGTCTCACGGTGGGAAGGTATGACATGCATTTAGGCATTCTTGTGTTAGTCTGTGGTATTTCATTTGCTCACTCGTTACTCGTATTACTTTGGTTAATTTAATGTCACGATTTATTCGGAGCTATGTGACATACTGCTGGATTTGCTTATGTCAGGGTTTTCATGGAAGGTGTTGGATTTGCCTGACACCTTACAATCATTTTTCGTTAAATGGTTCACACGCTGACACTTGTTGATGACCCAGCACTGAAATCTGCAGCAGTTTGCGGAGGGGTTCCACTTCTGTCACGTTGAATGATGCTCTTCAGTCTTCGTTGGTTCCTTTCTTTCGGGATCTTTTCCAGCCGCAGCGATGTCGGAGATTTGATGTGATACCGGATCCCTGATATTCACGGTACACTCGTGAAATTGTGAGGGAAAATCCCCACTTCATCGCTACCTCGGAGATGCTATGTCCGATCGCTCGTGCGCCGACTATAACACCACATTCAAACTCGCTTAAATCTTGATAACCTGCCATTGTAGCAGCAGTAACCGATCTAAAAACTGTGCCAGACTCTTGCTGTCTTTTACAGGCGCTGCAGACCGCAGCGCCGTATTCTCCCTGTTTACAATCCTCTGTATTTGAATACGCATGCCTGTACCACCTTCTTTGATGCTTCAGTGTATCTCTCGAGAAAACCACGAAGATAAAATTGGTGAAATTCAAGTCCACAAAGAGGTGTAGCAGCAATCGTTCTTCCTACGAACAATTTGCGACTTGAACAGGAAAATAGGGATGTGACAGTGGCACACGGAACAGCCTTAAGCCGTCAGCACACGGACCGTGCATCCGAACGTTGAGCGTTGAGCGTGTCGAGTACCTGACGTCATAGCGTGGGATAGCACGTTCGGGAGTCTTTCCGAATGTGCAGAGCAATATCTGGCATGTCAGATATTCTGAGGGTGTGTCTGAGCGTTGACCAATGAGATGGCACAACGCCACCTACGTCACACGCACGCCGTCTCCCTTCAGTACACAGTTGTGAGGCGCCATATTGGCATTCATTTCAAGCCTATGTGAATATATGCCAGTTCTGAGCGCGGGAAAATTGAGAATCACTGGAAAAGCCGTTGTTAACTGTGGATTCGTTCCAATACAATAATGAGAAACATCATATTCGTGGCAAAAGAATAATTGTAACTTACGTATTATGAGAGTAGGCTATTTGAAGGCAGCGTCACACCGAAGATCCACCCAAATCGCTTTGTTCTTGGTACAATTTGTTGTAATTAAATTTCAATTAGTAACATATCTACTATTAACGTTTTCAGGAAGGGGTAACATACTGTGATTGGTTATACACGTCCTGTTGTTTGTTTAACGTAGTGGGGAGCATCACTGTTCTCTAGTGAGTTAAATGTTGGGGCGGTGGTTCGCGTCGCAACGTTTCTATTTTATTTTTTCCCTAACATTGGCGTTTATATTAGGTTCTGATACTTTATTATTAGTTTAATTGATGTTATATAAATATAAGTTCACCTTTTTTTGAGGGGTGACTTTGTTCGATTGGCTTAATCTGCAGGACAGCTTGCGATACTTGTATAAAGATAGTTTGCTCCTTTTTCTTTTACGCTTCGTAATTCACATGTTGCAAAGATTCTGCTACTGGGTAGGAACAGTGTTCAAGTAAGACTGACCTTGGGGTTTTACTAAAATGTGGGAATGATGAAATAATGTTTATCTTATGCGGAGAAGTATTCCAAATTTATTCCGCATTGCTTGTAATGGAACTTTTATAAGCCTGTATCCTCATTGATTGGAGATCGTACTTTCCTTTTCGTGGACGAAGGAGGAAGTGTGCGATTTAATAGAACTAACGTGGGAATATTACTCGCGCCCTTCAAGTAAACAGTGTGATTTAGGAACTAGAAACATCCCTCAACTGTCGCTGGATTGCGTTGCGATCGCGTACTCCACGTTGGGGCCCACGTACCGTATGCACAAGTCGCGTCATTACTGAAGCCGTCGGCACACGGACCGTGCTGTCGAACGTTAACGTTGAGCGTGCCAACTTCAACGTGCTGCTGAACGATCAGGAACGATGCGACTCGTGCACACGGTACGTGGGCCCCAACAGGGTATACGCGATCGCAACGCACTCCAGCGGTAGTTGAGGGATGCTTCTAGTTCGTAATCACACTGTTTACTCAACGGGCGCGCTTAAAATTCCCACGCTAGCTCTATTAAAACGCACATTTCCTCCATCGTCCACGAAAAGGAAAGTAACATGTTTAATTAATAAGGCACAGATTTATAAAAGTTCCATTACAAACAGTGCATTACAAATTTGGAGTACTTCTCCGCGTAAGATAAACATTATTTCATCATTCCCACATTTTAGTAAAACCCCAAGGTCAGTCTTACTTGATCACTGTTCCTACCCAGCAGCAGAATCTTTGCAACACGTGAATTACGAAGCGTAAAAGAAAAACGAGCAAAATATCTTTATACAAGTAGCGCAAGTTGTGCTGTAGCTTAAGCCAATCCAACAAAGTCACCTCTGAAAAAAAGAGGTGTACTTGTATTTACGTAACATCAAATATTGAAGCATATACTTATATTAAACTAATAATAAAGTATCAGAACATAATGAAAACGCGAATGTTAGGAAAAAATTTTTGCAGTGTTAAGACGCGCACCACCGCACCAACAAAAACTTGCTTCGAGACAGAGCCACTACTCCTTAAACTTTTTTTTTTAATCGTTGTGTTTGGTCGTTGCGGACGTCGCAAGACTTCCTGTTCAAGTTCGGTGGTTGATCCTTCCACTCAGTTTTTTATTACAGAGGACAACCTGCTCTCTGACCGAACACGCTTTTTTTAATCTAATTTTGCTCGGTTTTTTTTTTTTTTTTTTTTTTTTGCATCTGCTCGGGGCGGGCGTCGTAAGACATCCGTTTAAGTTCGTTGTTGATCGATTAACTCAGTTTTTTTTTATTACAGAGGTCAGCTAACCCTCTGACCGAACACGCTGATCTACCGTGCCGGCATTAACATCAGAACCACTACACTACGGCGACTGTGCTGCACTAAACCATAAAGACGCTACTTGTACTTAATCATATTATGTTAGCTCATGCTAAAAACGTTAATCGTAGATAATTATGTTACTAATTG
This sequence comes from Schistocerca nitens, assembly GCF_023898315.1. Taxonomy (NCBI): domain Eukaryota; kingdom Metazoa; phylum Arthropoda; class Insecta; order Orthoptera; family Acrididae; genus Schistocerca; species Schistocerca nitens. The sequence continues at coordinate 46,821,362 of NC_064619.1, read as the reverse complement.
AAATTTAATTATAACAAATTGTACCAAGAACAATGCGTTTTGGATGGATCTTTAGTGTGTCGCTGCCTTCAAATAGCCTACTCTCATATTACACAAGTTACAATAATTCTTTTGCCACGAATATGATGTTATTCATTATTTTATTGGAACGAATTACACAACTAACAACGGTTTTTCCAGTGTTTCTCAATTTGCTGGTGCTCAGAAACGGCATATATACATATAAGCTTGAAATGAACGCCAATATGGCGCCTCACAACTCTGTACTGAAAGGAGACGGCGTGCGTGTGACGTAGGTGGCGTTGTGCCGTCTCATTGGTCAACGCTCAGACGCACGCTCAGAATATCTGACATGCCAGATATTGCTCTGCACGTTCGGAAAGACTCCCGAGCGTGCTATTCCACGCCATGACGTCAGAAACTCGGCACGCTCAACGTTCGGATGCACGGTCCGTGTGCCGACGGCTTTAGTCACAGACCTTAACGTGGCTAGCGGAATACAGGTGTAGCCGTAGAAGCGAGTGAAGAATGCTGATGGGGAAGCTCGAGTGGAAACGTCAGAGATGGTGGGTGGGTGGACGAAAACAGAAACACGCACCGGCATGTGCAAAATGAGGGCGCCGCGTTGTTGAAACAACGTAACGGGTCACTACCGGAGAGAGCAGGGACGCGCCGACGTTCATATGCATAAGAAAAACAAGTGGAGGGGCGGGGCGCGCGGTCGTAAATACGGCTGGCTAGGAAAATAGCCCCAGCTGACGGCCGGCGGCCCGAAGCCCGCGGCACTGGGCTAAGAAAACAACAGAACCCGCCGCGGCGCTGCCCGCCTGCCGCGTCGATATGAGGGCCGGCGCACAAACACAGGCGCGCCGCCTCTCGCAGTTCTCGGGCCGGCGGCAAGAAAATATTGAAATTCCCCAGCATCAGACAAGCACCTCCCAGCAAAGGGTCGACAGAAACTACTGTGCTCAGTCGGGGTTACTCGTTACCGAAGAAGACTCTCGGGCAACTCGGGTAACTTGCGAAATATTGTCTGTTAAATCCCTTGGGAGGGGGGCGGGGAGTCTAGTCGCGGATCTTCAGTAGTGTGGTGTGCGTACTGTAAGGCCTTCAGTACACACACCATCAGATTAGTTGACTTGTCGCTCCAACGAAGTAGGCGAGTGTCAGCAATATGTCTCGTGGTCTTGTCGTAGCGTGTTTATCTTCTGCCATTGGGTCAGACGATAGTAATGACACTTGCACGCTTAGAGTAGCAGATTGACGGTGACCAACTTTAAACAGAACTTGACTAATTTTCACACACATTTATTAAAATAATAAAAAGCATAGATCTTACGTAACTTGATTCTGGATGCTGTTTACAATCGACAATCTGATGTTCCTTTGGTCTTGGTACGTTAATCTTATTCTCACATATCTCTGACACTTGACGAAGTGTCTATATATTTCTCTTCATCGCTATGCACAGGTATATGGTAATCTTATTAGGCCCAGACTGAAACTTGACTATAGACTAATGCAGACTCATGCAGACTGAGTAATCCGAGGTCTGTACACTACTTATAATACCTCGCGCGTTCAGGTATCACTGCGCGAGTGTGATCCGCGAGGAGAAAAGGTTCTGCGTTAGCAGCAATCTCATTGGCTGCGTTACATATTAATAGGCGGATCGGCGGAAGCAGAATTTGGTCCGTCTCTAAGGCAGCGCCATCTCGTAGTGCGGAGACGGACGAGCGCAGCGCCTGTGCTGTTGTGCTTAGCGGGGCGCACTCTAGTGGGAAAGTTGTGTACGCGCTGACTACGCGGAACTATGTACACAACAAGTAGCATTAGAGCGAGTAACGTAGATACAGGTAAAGAATGGCAGTTCGAATCGCGGCCTCCTCAAGCAGACGTTTTTTTCGTGCATGATCGATAAATTTATCAGTTTTTCCTGCAAGGGAGTTTTCGTTGTAGGATAAAAAAACTACATCTAGGCCCTTGCTCCGCTAACAAACTTATGTAGTGTGGCAGAGGGTTCTTTGTGCACCTCTGTCACTTTTACCATTTCCCGTTCCAGTCACGAATGATTGGCAGGAAGAACCATTGTTGGGAAGCCTTTGTGTGAATTCGACTGTTTCAAATTTACCTTGGTGGTTTTGTCGCAAAGTATATAGGGTGGTCCATTGATAGTGACCGGGCCAAATATCTCACGAAATAAGCGTCAAACAAAGAAACTACAAAGAACGAACCTCGTCTAGCTTGAAAGGGGAAACCAGATGGCACTACGGTTGGCCCGCTAGATGGCGCTGCCATAGGTCAAACGGATATCAACTGCGTTTTTTTTAAATAGCAAAATGGTTCAAATGACTCTGAGCACTATGTCACTTAACTCCTTTGGTCATCAGTCCCCTAAAACTTAGAACTACTTAAACCTAACTAACCTAAGGACATCAAACACAACCATGTCCGAGGCAGGATTCGAACCTGCGACCGTAGCGGTCGCGCAGTTCCAGACTGTAGCGCCTAGAACCGCTCGGCCACTCCGGCCGGCTTTAAATAGCAACCCCAATTTTTATTACATATTCGTGTAGTACGTAGAGAAATATGAATGTTTTAGTTGGACCACTTTTTTCGCTTTGTGATAGATGGCGCTGTAATAGTCACAAACGTATAAGTACGTGGTATCACGTAACATTCCAACAGTGCGGACGGTATTTGCTTCCTGATACATTACCCTTGTTAAAATGGACCGTTTACCAATTGCGGAAAAGGCCGATATCGTGTTGATGTATGGCTATTGTGATCAAAATGCCCAACGGTGGTGTGCTTGGTATGCTGCTCGGTATCCTGGATGACATCATCCAAGTGTCTGGACACTTCGCCTGATAGTTACGTTATTTAAGGAAACAGGAAGTGTTCAGCCACATGTGAAACGTCAACCAAGGTCTGCAACAAATGATGATGCCCAAGTAGGTGTTTTAGCTGCTGCCCCGGCTAATCCGCACATCAGTAGCAGACAAACTGCGCGAGAATCGGGAATCTCAAAAACGTCGGTGTTGAGAATACTACATCAACATCGATTGCACCCGTACCATATTTCTATGCACCAGAAATTGCATGGCGACGACTTTGAACGTCGTGTACAGTTCTGCCACTGGTCACAAGAGAAATTACGGGACGGTGACAGATTTTTTGCACGCGTTCTATTTAGCGACGAAGCGTCATTCACCAACAGCGGTAACGTAAACCGGCATAATATGCACTATTCGGCAACGGAAAATCCACGATGGCTGCGACAAGTGGAACATCAGGTACCTTGGCGGTTTAATGTATGGTGCGGCATTATGGGAGGAAGGATAATTGGCCCCCATTTCATCGATTGGAATCTAAATGGTGCAATGTATGCTGATTTCCTACGTAATTTTCAACCGACGTTACTACAACTGGCTTCACTGCATGACAGAATGGCGATGTACTTCCAACACGATGGATGTCCGGCACATAGGTCGCGTGCGGTTGAAGCGGTATTGAATAGCATATTTCATGACTGGTGGATTGGTCGTCGAAGCACCATGCCATGGCCCGCACGTTCACCGGATCTGACGTCCACGAATGTATTTCTGTGGGGAAAGTTGAAGGATATTTGCTATCGTGATCCACCGACAACGCCTGACAACATGCGTCAGCGCATTGTCAATGCACGTGCGAACATTACGGAAGGCGAACTACTCGCTGTTGAGAGGAATATCGTTACACGTATTGCCAAATGCATTGAGGTTGACGAACATCATTTTAAGCATTTATTGCATTAATGTGGTATTTACAGGTAATCACGCTGTAACAGCATGCGTTCTCAGAAATGATATGTTCACAAAGGTACATGTATCACATTGGAACAACCGAAATAAAATGTTCCAACGTACCTACGTTCTGTATTTTAATTTAAAAAACCTACCTGTTACCAACTGTTCGTCTAAAATTGTGAGCCATATGTTTGTGACTATTACAGCGCCATCTATCACAATGCAAAAAAAGTGGTCCAACTAAAAGATACATATTTGTTTACGTACTACACGAATATGTAATAAAAAATTAGAGTTCATATTTTAAAAAAACGCAGTTGATATCCGTTTGACCTATGGCAGCGCCATCTAGCGGGCCAACCATAGCGCCATCTCGTTTCCCCCTTCAAGCTAGACAAGTTTCGTTCTCTATAGTTTTTTCCTTTGACGCTGAATTCGCGAGATATTTGGCCTAGTCACGATCAATGGACCACCCTGTATAAGGAGCGACAAAAGAGTTTCCATTCGAAGGCCGTACAGTCCAGAATCGGTATGCCATTTAGTCAGAATCACCGTGATCATTCAGGTAATTATCCCACCGATACACCGCGTTGGTGCCTGCTGCACATCCTCGTCCAACATGAATTGCCGACCATTCGAGGCCGTTTTCTTAAGGGACTAAGGCGTGATAATCGCGTGGGAAGGGGCCAGCACTGTGGGGCGGTTGCTGCAGTGTTTCCCACTTGAGATGGCGTTACTTTTGCGATGTGGCGACGTGCGTTGTCATGAAGCAGTATGAAAGTAGGCGCAACATTCATTAGCGTGGTTTTCGACACACGTGCTGCCCCGTAGCCTATCTTGATTCATCGATAGAGCTCTACCGGTGTTTGTCCCCCGGCAGCCAAGCAAGGAAAAGCAGCTCGTTGATCCTGTGCAGACGCATTTAGTAACAACGTCACCATAGTTAACTGTTTCCTATTTACCGCACCCGCGTGGGAAAGACACGAACGTCACACTAACACCTTGCTTATATACCCGCATCAGAGTCGCGCTACGTTCATACAGGGTGTTACAAAAAGGTACGGTCAAGCTTTCAGGAAACATTCCTCACACACAAATAAAGAAAAGATGTTAGATGTTAGAGCTCATTTTAGTTTCGTCCACCTACGCTCAATGGAGCACGTTATCATGATTTCATACTGGATACTCTACCTGTGCTGCTAGAACATGTGCCTTTACAAGTACGACACAACATGTGGTTCATGCACGATGGAGCCCCTGCACATTTCAGTCCAAGTGTTCGTACGCTTCTCAACAACAGATTCGGTGACCGATGGATTGGTAGAGGCGGACCAATTCCATGGCCTCCACGCTCTCCTGACCTCAACCCTTTTGACTTTCATTTATGGGAGCATTTGAAAGCTCTTGTCTACGCAACCCCGGTACCAAATGTAGAGACTCTTCGTGCTCGTATTGTGTACGGCTGTGATACAATACGCCATTCTCCAGGGCTGCATCAGCGCATCAGGGATTCCACGCGACGGAGGGTGGATGCACGTATCCTCGCTAACGGAGGACATTTGGAACATTTCCTGTAACAAAGTGTTTGAAGTCACGCTGGTACATTCTGTTGCTGTGTGTTTCCAGTCCATGATTAATGTGATTTGAAGAGAAGTAATAAAATGAGCTCTAACATGGAAAGTAAGCGTTTCCGGACACATGTCCACATAACATCTTTTCTTTATTTGTGGGTGAGGAATGTTTCCTGAAAGTTTGGCCGTACCTTTTTGTAACACCCTGTATATGCTGCAGTAATGCCCTCAAATGGACACTTTTTGATTGCCGCTTGTGCACAAGAACTTTTCCGCTCTAATGTTTCAATCATATGTCAGCTGAAAATATGGCTTTTAGCGCCAAGAAACTGCTAGTGGTACAGTAATAAAGGACCAAATACAGGTGAAGCGGTTATTAATACCCAAGGTGAATATACAGAATAATGGAAAAGAAAACCGAGGATATGTTAGATGAGAATCAGTTTGGCTTAGGAAAGGCAAAGGCACCAGACAGGAAATTCTGACGTCGTGGTTGATAATGGAAGCAAGACTAAAGAAAGTAAATGTATCTACTTTCTGCTCAGAAACTTCCCGTCAAATTCCTTCAGGAGCACAGCTTTCAAGTTAATGGACAAGCCAAATTATGAAGAGTATGCTTTTACTTCGTAATTCGTTCTTTATTTAAGGTGTATCTTACTCAGCTTTCTGCTATGTGTATGACGTTTACGGTTTCATACAACTTAAATCGTCGAGTGCCCAACGTTACATCTGCAGTTTTTCAGTATTTTCAGCGGAGTTAGTTCAGGAGCGTCATTCCCGTCTAAGCGAGATCAGCTTCGATAAAAGAAGGAATTAAAAATTATGTCATTAGACATGCTCTACTAACTCAGATTCGAGAAACATGGGGAATGATGGAGAAAAATATAGACCTTCACCTATTTCTAGGAACCACACCAACAAACACCTTATTTAGTTTCAGGAAACTATGTGCAACGTGCAGTTGGGTAGCCAGATAGTGGACACGTAGCCATTCCGGCGAGAAATTTAGCCTTCATTTTAAAGTATCTCATGTTTTTCTACCCTTTAGTGTGAAAACCCCATATCACTAACGACAATATTTTTCGCATCACTGATTTTTCTCTCTTTCTCTTAGAGTCGCAGTGAGCACTACGTACCTGAGTTGCACTTATTCCTGTTCGTACGGCAACTAAATGACTTCGTAAATACCAGTAGCGCCGAGCATTAGATTTGCACAACCTAACAATGTATTAGAATGTTACATATCGATTCTGAATAAATATGTTTGAACACGTGGCTTATTTATTTATTACGAAGACTTTCATTTAATATATCTGATACAACACCTAAAAGTACCCCGAAATTCTGAAGTACGGTGCTCGAAAAAATTTATCCAGACGAAATGTGATCAACAATGTGCTCTGATATACAAAGATTCATTTTTTCCCTGCAGCTGTTTCAGTAAAATGTAGTTCGTTTGAAGTTTCGTTACGTTTTGCCTCTTAACAATGAAATCAGGAGCCCAAGTTCATTATCTTCCACTCTCTGATCGTCGGTAGACAGCCTCTCATTAATTCTGAACTTCTCTACTGGGAGAGGGAATATGGCACAAGTAATTTCTCCATACCGCTGGCTATAAATCAAATAAATTCCAAGCCTTATCTCTGTTAGCTGTTCCACCCCTTTCGTGTCGGCAGCTGCGTCCCACGAAAATACGGTATTAATTTGGATGAGTTTTCCTATCGAAACAAGAACTTGGCACGCCCTGCTTGGCTTGCCAACAGCCTCTTTCTTCACATTTTTTCTGTGAAAATCACAATGTTATTCCTCAATATTCCACAAGAAAACTAGATAACCACGTTTTTCACGAAAACATCGTAGAACTAACGTTTGAGTGGCCAATTGATACGTACACTTTTGTTAGAAAAATAATGCTCACAGTAGTAATAATTTGGAAGCTAGAAATGAAAATGTAAGTGCACGAAGTAGCAACTTAACCATTCAGCTGAAGCAGTAACCCTTGAGATCACGTTTTACCTCTCTCCAGTAACATCATCAGTTCTTTTGGTAGATGCAGCATTACAGAACTACCGGTACTGATGTTACACTTAACTCTATATCACTGTGAAATACGGAACATTATTCCAGAAATGGTTGGGCCGTAAGATAAAAAAGAATCCAGATAATTTCAGATCTGTGGATTTTGCTGTTAGTCGTAAAATTGCAATGAGAAACTTCTTGTAATAACTTTATCCCTCTTCAGATGGTACTACATTCACGACAGTTCTTAAAACTAGCGCCACCAGTTTCTATGCAAAACAAGAGTTAGTCATCCGAACTTCTGTTCGAATAGCCTCGACGGTGTTAGCACAGTATCGCAACGAAAATGTATATCAATTGATTCTCTTCAGTCTCGGTGGGTGTCTTTCATTAATGGTCTGAGTAACAGTGTCAAGATCACCGTTTGTATCACATCTCTGATAACCAGCTCAGGTAGTGTAGACCATCTTCAGATCAATAAATGAACGCTAAAGAATTAAAACGGACTATGTATTACCTATGATTAATTTAGCGGCCAAAATGGTTTTTGCTCGCGTATCATGTCATTTCTGGAAACCCAGAATCTGCTCTGTAGGATTCAACGTGGATTCCGGAAACAGCGATCATGTGAGATCCAACTCGCTTTATTTGTTCATAAGACCCAGAAAATATTAGACACAGGCTCCCAGGTAGAGGTAGATCCCATTTTCCTTGACTTCCGGAAGGCGTTCGATACAGTTCCGCACTGTCGCCTTATAAACAAAGTAAGAAATGATGACTAAGTGACAACCTCAGCTGCCGACAGGTGTTGTTGTTATACCTCGATGTGGACAGCTGGAAATGTGTGCCCCTACCGGGACTCGAACCCAGGATCTCCTGCTTACATGGCAGACGCTCTATCCATCTGAACCACCGAGGACACAGGTGAATAGCGCGACTGCAGGGACTTATCCCTTGCACGCCTCCCGTGAGACTCACACCCCATGCGAATGCGCACAGGTTGCCCAAACTCTTACGGGAATCGCCAAAGCGTGCGCGAGTAATGAGTGGGTGGGCAAATGTCTATAAGGTACAATACATATGTAGAATTGTGGACAGTTGGGAATGTGAGCCTCACGAGAGGCGTGCAAGGGATAAGTCCCTGCAGTCGCGCTATTCACCTGTGTCCTCGGTGACTCAGATGGATAGAGCGTCTGCCATGTAAGCATGAGATCCCGGGTTCGAGTCCCGGTCGGGGCACACATTTTCAGCTGTCCACATCGAGGTATAACAACAACACCTGTCGGCAGCTGAGGTTGTCAGTTAGTCACCATTTTTTTCCAGGGAAAAGCTGCACGGTCATCAACAGTAAATGTTCTTTCGAGAACGAGTTACTGTCTTCATATATATAACAAAGTAAGAGCCTACGGAATATCGGACCAGCTGTGTGGCTGGATTGAACAGTTTTTAGCAAACAGAACACAGCATCTTGTTCTCAATGGAGAGACGTCTACAGACGTTAAAGTAACCTCTGGCGTGCCACAGGGGAGTGTTATGGGACCATATCTTTTCACAATATATATAAATGACCAAGTAGATAGTGTCGGGAGTTCCATGCGGCATTTCGCGGATGAGACTGTAGTATACAGAGAAGCTGCAGCATTAGATAGTTGCAGCGAAATGCAGGAAGATCTGCAGCGCATAGGCACTTGGTGCAGGGAGTGGCAACTGACCCTTAACATAGACAAATGTAATGTGTTGCGAATACATTGAAATTAGGAACCTTTATTGTATGATTGGAAGTGGAAGGAAGACAAGGATTTCTGGTCAGATGAGTATCGGGTAATAAAAACAGCAGCAGAAAATGGTATAACATGTGTAGGATTCGTTATGAATAGGAAGGTAGGGCAGAGGGTGTGTTACTGTGAACTGTTCAGTGACCGGGTTGTTCTAATCAGAATCGACAGCAGAGCAACACCGACAACGATAGTTCAGGTATACATGCCGACGTCGCAAGCTGAAGATGAACAGATAGAGAAAGTGTATGAGGATATTGAAAGGGTAATGCAGTATTTAAAGGGGGACGAAAATCTAATAGTCATCGGCGACTGTAATGCAGTTGTAGGGGAAAGAGTAGAAGAAAAGGTTACAGGAGAATATGGGCTTGGGACGGGGAATGAAAGAGGAGAAAGACTAATTGAGTTCTGTAACAAGTTTCAGCAAGTAATAGCGAATACCGTGTTCAAGAATCACAAGAGGAGGAGGTATACTTGGAAAAGGCCGGGAGATACGAAAAGATTTCAATTCGATTACATCATGGTCAGACAGAGATTCCGAAATCAGATACTGGATTGTAATGCATACCCAGGAGCAGATATAGACTCAGATCACAATATAGTAATGATGAAGAGTAGGCTGAAATTCAAGACATTATTCAGGAAGAATCAATACGCAAAGAAGTGGGATACGGAAGTACTAAGGAATGACGAGATTCGTTTGAAGTTCTCTAACGCTATAGATACAGCAATAAGGAATAGCGCAGTAGGCAGTACAGTTGAAGGGGAATGGACATCTCTAAAAAGGGCCATCACAGAAGTTGGGAAGGAAAACATAGGTACAAAGAAGGTAGCTGCGAAGAAACCATGGGTAACAGAAGAAATACTTCAGTTGATTGATGAAAGGAGGAAGTACAAACATGTTCCGGGAAAATCAGGAATACAGAAATACAAGTCGCTGAGGAATGAAATAAATAGGAAGTGCAGGGAAGCTAAGACGAAATGGCTGCAGGAAAAATGTGAAGACATCGAAAAAGATATGATTGTCGGAAGGACTGACTCAGCTTGCAGGAAAGTCAAAACAACCTTTGATGACAAAAGCAACGGTGGTAACATTAAGAGTGCAACAGGAATTCCACTGTTAAATGCAGAGGAGAGAGCAGATTGGTGGAAAGAATACATTGAAAGCCTCTATGAGGGTGAAGATTTGTCAGATGTGATAGAAGAAGAAACAGGAGTCGATTTAGAAGAGAGAGGGGATCCAGTAATAGAATCGGAATTTAAAAGAGGTTTTAGGACTTACGGTCAAATAAGGCAGAAGGGATAGATAAAATTCCATCAGAATTTCTAAAATCATTGGGGGAAGTGACAATAAAACGACTATTCACGCTGGTGTGTAGAATATATGAGTCTGGCGACATACATTCTGACTTTCGGAAAGCATCATCCACACAATTCCGAAGACAGCAAGAGCTGACAAGTGCGAGAATTATCGCACAATCAGCTTAACAGCTCATGCATCGAAGCTGCTTACAAGAATAATATACAGATGAATGGAAAAGAAAATTGAGAATGCGCTAGGTGACGATCAGTTCGGCTTTAGGAAAAGTAAAGGGACGAGAGAGGCAATTCTGACGTTACGGCTAGTAATGGAAGCAAGGCTAAAGAAAAATCAAGACACTTTCATAGGATTTGTCGACCTGGAAAAAGCGTTCGACAATATAAAATGGTGCAAGCTGTTCGAGATTCTGAAAAAAGTAGGGGTAAGCTATAGGGAGAGACGGGTCATATACAATATGTACAACAACCAAGAGGGAATAATAAGATTGGACGATCAAGAACGAAGTGCTCGTATTAAGATGGGTGTAAGACAAGGCTGTAGTCTTTCGCCCCTACTCTTCAATCTGTACATCGAGGAAGCAATGATGGAAATAAAAGAAAGGTTCAGGAGTGGAATTAAAATACAAGGTGAAAGGATATCAATGATACGATTCGCTGATGACATTGCTATCCTGAGTGAAAGTGAAGAAGAATTAAATGATCGGCTGAACGGAATGAACAGTCTAATGAGTACACAGTATGGTTTGAGAGTAAATCGGAGAAAGACGAAGGTAATGAGAAGTAGTAGAAATGAGAACAGCGAGAAACTTAACATCAGGATTGATGGTCACGAAGTCAATGAAGTTAAGGAATTCTGCTACCTAGGCAGTAAAATAACCAATGACGGACGGAGCAAGGAGGACATCAAAAGCAGACTCGCTATGGCAAAAAAGGCATTTCTGGCCAAGAGAAGTCTACTAATATCAAATACCGGCCTTAATTTGAAGAAGAAGTTTCTGAGGATGTACGTCTGGAGTAGAGCATTGTATGGTAGTGAAACAAGGACTGTGGGAAAACCGGAACAGAAGAGAATCGAAGCATTTGAGATGTGGTGCTACAGACGAATGTTGAAAATTAGGTGGCCTGATAGGGTAAGGAATGAGGAGGTTCTACGCAGAATCGGAGAGGAAAGGAATATGTGGAAAACACTGATAAAGAGACGGGACAGGATGATAGGACATCTGCTAAGACATGAGGGAATGACTTCCATGGTACTAGAGGGAGCTCTAGAGGGCAAAAACTGTAGAGGAAGACAGAGATTGGAACACGTCAAGCAAATAATTGAGGTCGTAGGTTGTAAGTGCTACTCTGAGATGAAGAGGTTAGCACAGGAAAGGAATTCATGGCGGGCCGCATCAAACCAGTCAGTAGACTGATGACCAAAAGAAAAAAAAAAAAAAAAAGATTGTATGATTATATGATAGCGGATCAAACATTGGTAGCAGTTAATTCTGTAAAATATCTGGGGATATGCGTACGGAACGATTTGAGGGTAGAATGATCATATAAAATTAATTGTTGGTACGGCGGGTGCCAGGTTGAGATTCATTGTGAGAATCCTTAGAAAATGTAGTCCATCAACAAAGGAGGTGGCTTACAAAACACTCGTTCGACCGATGCTTGAGTATTGCTCATCATTGTGGGATCCTTACCAGGTCGGGTTGACATAAGAGATAGAGAAGATCCAAAGAAGGGCGGCGCGTTTCGTCACAGGGTTATTTGGTAACTGTGATAGCGTTACGGAGATGTTGAGCAAATTCAAGTGGCAGACTCTGCAAGAGAGGCGCTCTGCATCGCGGTGTAGCTTGCTGTCCAGGTTTCGAGAGGGTGCGTTTCTGGATAAGGTATCGAATATATTGCTTTTCCCTACTTATACCTCCCGAGGAGATCACGAATGTAAAATTAGAGAGATTCTAGCGCACACGGAGGCTTTCCGGCAGTCGTTCTTCCCGCGAACCATACGCGACTGGAACAAGGAAAGGGAGGTAACGACAGTGGCACGTTAACTGCCCTCCGCCACACACCGTTGGGTGGTTTGAGGAGTATAAATGTAAACGTAGATGTAGATCTACATCTACATACATACTCAGCAAGCGACAGCATGGCACGTGGCGCAGGGTACATGTAACACTCCTAGTCATTTCCTTTCTTTATCCACTTGCAAACGGAGCGACGGAAATAGAACTGTCTATATGCATCCGTTTGAGCCCTCATCCCTCGAACCTTCGTGATCTTTACGTGAAATGTACGTAAGCGGCAGCAGACTCTTTCTGTAGTTAGTATTAAATGTCTGTTCTCTAAATTTTCTCAATAGTGTTCCTCGAAAAGATCGTCATCTTCCCTCCATGGATTCGCATTTGAATTCCCGAAGCTTCTACGTAATATTTGCGTGCCGTTCCAACCTAGAGGTAACAAATCTAGCAGCTCGCCTCTGAATTGTTTCTATGCCTTTCTTTAAGCCGACATGTTTGGAATCCAAAACACTCGAACATTGCTTTAGAGTGGGTCCTACACGCAATCTCATTTGCGGATGAACTACACTTTCCTAAAATTCTGAAACAGACCATTTATCATCCCTACTATAAATCTTACAAGTTTCTTCCATTTCGTTTCGATTTGCAACGTTACGTCTCAATATTTTGCTAAGCACAACACTGCTAATGCTCTACCTGAGTATTGCAGCTTTGTTTTTCCTACTCATCTGCGTTACTTAACGTTTTTCTACGTTTAGAGCTACTTGCCATTCATCACAGCAGCTAGAAAGATCCTCTAATTTAGTTTGACTGGTCCTACAATCACTCAACGACGACTCCTTCCCATCATCAGCAAACATCTGCAGATTGCTGCTCACCCTGTTCGCCAGATAATTTATGTACACTGACGAGCCGAAACATTATGACCACTGCTCACCGCGGGGTTGAATGCGCTGCGGTGGTGCTGCGGGCACGTGACGAGGGTAGGAAAGAATATAAGTGGAATAGACACTAATGGGTAGTCAGTGTAGCGAAGATACGGGTTGAAAATTCGGAAATCCACCGACATCAGCGCTTTCGACAAAGGACACATTGTTGCGGATGTGCAGCTGGAAATGAGAATCTCTGAAACGACAAAGCCTGTCGACTTTTCGCTGCTACTGCCGTGAGCACGTATGTAAATTGGTTGAAGGAGGGTGAAATGACGTGTAGGCAGTATAGTATTGAATGTCCACGTCTCATCACAAAACGTAGCGCCGGCCGGTGTGGCCGAGCGGTTCTAGGCGCTACACTCTGGAACAGCGCGACCGCTACGGTCGCAGGTTCGAATCCTGCCTCGGGCATAGATGTGTGAGATGTCCTTAGGTTGGTCAGGTTTAAGTATTTCTAACTTCTAGGGGACTGATGACCTCAGAAGTTAAGTCCCATAGTGCTCAGAGCCATTTGAACGAAACGTAGCAGTCGGAAGATCGCCCGCTGTGTAGTTCAGGACAGGCAGCGATCTGTGGCAGGTCTGACGACAGGCTACAATGCTGGTGCAGGCACAATTGTCTGCGAGCGCACTGTTCAGAATCCATTGTTGAACACGGAGCTCCAGAGCGTACGACCCATATGTCTTCCCGTGCTGACTCAACGACGTAGTGAACTGCGATTGCAGTGGGCACTACATCACTTGCCTTTCACCATGGGTCAGTGGAAACGTGTCACCTGAGGAAAGAATCGCATTTCTTGTTACACCAGGTCGTTGGTTGTGTTCTCACATGCCGTCATCCAAGCGAATGGCTGCACGAACCATGCACCGCGCCACAGATGCAGGCCGGCCGGTGAAGGCTACGGGGTACGTTGATCTGTGCCTCCGTGGGATCTGTGGTGGTAATCGAAGGCATCATGGCAGCAGTGAAGTATGCGAGCATCATTGCCGACCACCTGCATCGTTTCATGCTTGAAGTCTTCTCTGATGTCGACACCATCTTCCAGCAAGGTAAATCGCCACGACGCAAAGCCAGAAGCATGCTACAGTGGTTTTAGCACCATGCTAGTCAGTAATCAAGGACGCTTAACGAGAAAATGGAAATAGTGAAGGCAGCAGAGGATCAAGTAGGTAAAAAGACGAAGGCTAGTAGAAATCCATGGGTAACAGAAGAGATACTGAAATTATTTGATGAAAGGAGAAAAAACAAAAATGCAGTAAATGAAGCAGGCAAAAAGGAATACAAACGTGTCAAAAATGAGATCGATACGAAGTGCAAAATGGCTAAGCAGGAATGGCTAGAGGACAAATGTAAGGATGTAGAGACTTATCTCACGAGGGGTAAGACAGATACTGCCAACAGGGAAATTAAAGACACCTTTGGAGAAAGGAGAACCACTTGCATTAATACCAAGAGCTCAGATGGAAACCCAGTTCTAAGCAAAGAAGGGAAAGCAGAAAAGTGGAAGGAGTATATAGAGGGTCTACACAGGGGCGATGTTCTTGAGGACAATATTATGGAAATGGAAGAGAATGTAGATGAAGATGAAATGGGAGATAAGATACTGCGTGAAGAGTTCGACAGAGCACTGAAAGACCTGAGTCGAAACAAGGCCCCGGGAGTAGACAACATTCCATTAGAACTACTGATAGCCTTGAGAGAGCCAGTCCTGACAAAACTCTGCCATCTGGTGAGCAAGATGTATGAGATAGGCAAAATTCCCTCAGACTTCAAGAAGAATATAATAATTCCAATCCCAAAGAAAGCAGGTATTGAAATATGTGAAAATCACCGAACTATCAGTTTAATAACTCACAGTTTGAAAATATTAACGCTAATTCATTACAGACGAATGGAAAAACTGGTAGAAGCCGACCTAAGGGAAGCCTCTCCCCGATGCTATTCAATCTGTATATTGAGCAAGCAGTAAAGGAAACAAAAGGAAAGTTCGGAGTAGGTATTAAAATCCATGGAGAAGAAATAAAAACATTGAGGTTCGCCGATGACATTGTAATTCTGTTAGAGAAATCAAAGGACTTGGAAGAGCAGTTGAACGGAATGGACAGGGTCTTGAAAGGAGGGTATAACACGAACAACAACAAAAGCAAAACGAGGATAGTGGAATATAGTCAAATTAAGTCGGGCGATGCTAAGGGAATTAGATTAGGAAATGAGACATTTAAAGTAGTAAAGGAGTTTTGCTATTTGCGGAGCAAAATAACTGATGATGGTAGAAGTAGAGAGGATATAAAATGAAGACTGTCAATGGCAAGGAAAGCGTTTCTGAAGAAAAGAAATTTGTTAATATCGAGTATCGATTTAAGTGTCAGGAAATCGTTTCTGAAAGTATTTGTATGGAGTGTAGCCATGTATGGAAGTGAAACATAGTTTAGACAAGAAGAGAATAGTAGCTTTCGAAATGTGGTGCTACAGATGAATGCTGAAGATTAGATGGGTAGATCATATAACTAATGAGGAGGTTTTGAGTAGAATTGGGGAGAAGAGGAGTTTGTGCACAACTTGACTAGAAGAAGAAATCGGTTGGTAGGACATGCTCTGCGGCATCAAGGGATCACCAATTTAGTACTGGAGGGCAGCGTGGAAGGTAAAAATAAAAGAGGGAGACCAAGAGATGAATACACTATGCATATTCAGAAGGATGTAGGCTGCAGTAGGTACTGGGAGATGAAGAAGCTTGCACAGGATAGAGTAGCATGGAGAGCTGCATCAAACCAGTCTCAGGACTGAAGACCACAACAACAACAACAACAACAGATCTGATCTGACCATACTGGGACATACAGGGTAGTTCATTGATCATGACTGGGCCAAATATCTCACGAAGTATGCGTCAAACGAAAAAAACTACAAAGATCGAAACTTGTCTAACTTGAAGGGGGAAATCAGAAGGCGCATTGGTTGGCCCGCTAGATGGCGCTGCCATAGGTGAAACGGATATCAACTGCGTTTTTTTTAAATAGGAAGCCCCATTTTTTATTACATGTTCGTGTATTACGTAAAGAAATATGAATGTTTTAGTTGGACCACTTTTTTCGCGTTGTGATAGATGGCACTATAATTGTCACAAACATATGGCTCACAATTTTAGACGAACAGTTGGTAACAGGTAGGTTTTTCAAATTAAAATACAGAACGTAGGTACGTTTGAACATTTTATTTGGGTTGTTCCAATGTGATATATGTACCTTTATGAACTTATCATTTCTGAGAACGCAAGCTGTTACAGTGTTATTACTTGTAAATAGCACATTGATGCAATAAACGCCGGCCGGGGTGGTCGAGCGGTTCTAGGCGCTACAGTCTGGAACCGCGCGACCGCTACGGTCGCTGGTTCGAAACCTGCCTCGGGGATGGATGTGTGTGATGCCCTTAGGTTAGTTAGCTTTAAGTAGTTCTAAGTTCTAGGGGACTGATGACCTTGGAAGTTAAGTCCCATAGTGCTCAGAGCGATTTGAACCTTTTTTATATGCAATAAATGCTCAAAATGATGTCCGTCAGCCTCAATGCATTTGGTAATACGTGTAACGACATTCCTCTCAACAGCGAGTAGTTCCGCTTCCGTAATGCTCGCACGTGTATTGACAGTGTGCTGACGCATGTTGTCAGGCGTTGTCGGTGGATCACGATGGCAAATATCCTTCAACTTTTCGCACAGAAAGAAATCCGGTGACGTCAGATCCGGTGAACGTGCTGGCCATGGTATTGTGCTTCGACGACCAATCCACCTGTCAAAAATGGTTCAAATGGCTCTGAGCACTATGGGACTCAACTGCTGAGGTCATTAGTCCCCTAGAACTTAGAACTAGTTAAACCTAACTAACCTAAGGACATCACACACATCCATGCCCGAGGCAGGATTCGAACCTGCGACCGTAGCAGTCGCACGGTTCCAGACTGCGCGCCTAGAACCGCGAGACCACCGCGGCCGGCCCCACCTGTCTTGAAATATGCTATTCAGTACCTCTTGAACCACCCGTGAGCTATGTGCCGGACATGCATCATGTTGCAAGTACATCGCCATTCTGTAATACAGTGAAAAATCTTGTAGTAACATCAGTAGAATATTACGTAGGAAATCAACATACATTGCACCATTTAGATTCCCATCGATAAAATGGGGGCCAATTATCCTTCCTCCCATAATGCCACACCATACATTAACCGCCAAGGTCGCTGATGTTCCACTTGTCGCAGCCATCGTGGATTTTCCGTTGCCAATAGTGCATATTATCCCCGTTTACGGTACCGCTGTTGGTGAATGACGCTTCGTCGCTAGATAGAACGCGTGCAAAAAATCTGTCATTGTCCCTAATTACTCTTGTGCCCAGTGGCGGAACTGTACACGAGGTTCAAAGTCGTCGCCATGCAATTCCTTGTGCATAGAAATATGGTGGGGTTGCAATCAATGTTGATGTAGCATTCTCAACACCGATGTTTTTAAGATTCCCGATTCTCGCTTAATTTGTCTGCTACTGATGTGCGGATTAGCCGCGACAGCAGCTAAAACACATACTTGGGCATCATCATTTGTTGCAGGTCGTGGTTGACGTATCACATGTGGCTGAACACTTCCTGTTTCCTTAAATAACATAACTATCCGGCGAACGATCCGGACACTTGGATGAGTCGTCCAGGATACCGAGCAGCATACATAGCACACGCCCGTTGGGCATTTCGATCACATTAGCCATACATCAACACGATATCGACGTTTTCCGCAATTGGTAAACGGTCCATTTTAGCACGGGTAATGTACCAAGAAGCAAATACCGTCCGCACTAGCGGCATGTTACGTGATACCACGTACGTTTGTGACTATTAGAGCGCCATCTATCACAAAGCGAAAAAAGTGGTCCAACTAAAACATTCATATTTCTTTACGTACTACACGAATATGTAGAAAAATTGGGGTTGCTATTTAAAAAACCGCAGTTGATATCCGTTTGACCTATGGCAGCGCCATCTAGCGGGCCAACCATAGCGCCATCTGGTTAGCCCCTTGAAGCTAGACGAGTTTCGTAGTTTGTAGTTTTTTCGGTTGATACTTATTTCGTTAGATATTTGGCCCGGTCACTATCAATGGACCACCCTGTATATTGGGCGCCAGCTGCGTGCCCACAAATCACCGTCCAGTAATGTGCGGGAATTTATTGACCTGTAAGTGGACATCTTGTGCCACATACTTCCGGAAACCTATCAAGGACTTGTAGAAGCCACGCCACGCAGAATCGCTGCTGTAAGGTCTACTGTGTTTCAAAAGTGGACCAACACGCTGTGAAGCAGATGGTCATAATGATTAAACTCATCGATGAATACAAAACAAAATAAAAAAACAGATTACAAGTGAATTAACCTGGTTACCTGAAACCTCGTCACAGAAACTGTTGTGCGTCGTCGACACTCGAGTAATACAACGCAGGACAATAAGTAGTTGTGCCATCTATGAAGACATCGAACGTACAAAGACACAGTATTCTGACGTAAAATTTACATATTCGTCAGTTTTGCGTTTTGCAAATGTAATAACAAGATGCTTTTAATATTCAAGGTCGATTTTAGCGAAAATTTCACAGGGCGCGCATGCGCTGTTACTTTAGCGAGTTTTGTAGGCCAATTTGAGGCTCTTTAGCTGTTTTCTGGGCTGATAGACCACAAGTGTACAGTATAATTTTTTTCGTCTCGACTTCATCTACGCCGGCCGCGTGTGGCCGAGTGGTTCTAGCGCTTCAGTCTGGAACCGCGCGACCGCTACGGTCGCAGGTTCGAATCCTGCCTCGGGCATGGATGTGTGCGTTGTCCTTAGGTTAGTTAGGTTTAAGTAGTTCTAAGTTCTAGGGGACTTATGACCTCAGCAGTTGAGTCCCATAGTGCTCACAGCCATTTGAACCATTTGACTTCATCTACCCTTATATCTTACGCATTTCACGGTAAAGTTCCATTCTCAACAGATTTTGTGTAGGTGTTAAACAATGAAAATGTTACCATAAGTAAGCTGAGCAAGTAGAAAATGCAGATGCAGAATTTTCAAAAGATCGCATTCGAATTAAATAGTTTAAGCATATATTGACCATGACAAAGCTTCTATCAACATTTATAAAATCGCAAGATCATCTCAGATGAATAAAAAAATTACGAAATGGCGGAAAGGCGATGTCCCGCGTTCGTTTCGTGAGTGATCACAAAGTTATAATCTCCCATGAAGTTTCAAAACAGCGCACACTCCACTAGCAGCGTGAAAGATTCATCCCGCAAAGATTTTCTTGTTTAAGAAACTCGATTTTTCTTGTTTTGGCGTCACTTTCTAAACTTTACAAATGTATTCCTTTGTTTCTTGTTGCAGGTAAGTGACGAATTGTCCTCCAAGGTGGCAGAACGTTACGCTGTAAGTAGAGCAACGGCATACATGCCAGAGTGCTTAAGTATATACTGACCTTGGTGCAAAAAGTAAATGTTTCTTCTGTTAAATTTTTAATTCCACCTACGTCTAGTAACAAGAAAAACTGCAGTAATTCGTTTCTGTTTCTCTGATGTAATACACCGTAGTTCGCAGAGCCGTACGATAATTTCTGTGATAAAGACAACGAAGACAAATTTGTTTGGGCTTACAACATGAAGGTGAGAGAAGGGAGAGCCCAAGAAAAATTTATTAAAACACTCTGTAACAGGTAAACGTAATTAGCTCATCACTAAAGGAAAAATGATGCGCCAGCCACTCTGTAACGCACTAAAACCTCGAGCCTAACAGTTCAGATAGGACCCTGGACAACTGAAGATCTCGGATGTAAACAAAAGAAAGGGACAGATTATGTAATATTGCACTAAAATCTTATAAATAAAAAATTTCATGCAATATGCCTTTTTATTCAAATAGATACTATTTTCAGATACAGGGTGCAAGAATACAATTTGCCCAAAAGTGTAAGGCAGAAAGAACAAAGGAATTTGAGTGTAGGATTAGGAATCGCAGTTGTATATTTTCGGTGGTATAGGAACATAATTGAAATCTGACATGTGGACGTCTTTACCCAATCTGACATGGAGTTCACAAAAAAAATATATACGTAACAAAATGTTTGGACTGATCAATCGTCACGATGAGAACAAGAAAAAACTTAAGGCATCACATATACATGTATCGAACTTAGGTGCCGTACCATTCAGCACTTCTTTAGAAAAAACAATCACATGGTCATGTTTCAGCGTGTCCTAAGAAGTTCAAAGTAAATTGAAAATGAGAATGCTGTTGTACAAACACCTGCCAACATTTAACTAGCTAAAGTATGTCGCAGCATGTTCAAACTCACTAACGTTGTCAAGCTGGCGTAGCGTCTTAAATGTTTAGATGCGACCCCTAGTTCCTATACACAAATCCATTCGTTTGATGCTGTCTTTCTGCCCTACACTTTTGGTCAAATTGTTTCTGCACACCCTGTATATCTACAGGAGCAACACGTTTTTAAAATGATAAAATCTACGTAAAAGTTCGTTCTTAAAAATTCGTCAGTGGGTACTCAACATTGTTGACTTGCAAACTGGGTGCACTTGTCACGGATTAGCATTGACTTACCACTGTTTATTTGCTGTACGAGTTAACGAAACATTTCTGTCAAACCTTTAAAAAATACAAATTTAACAGGTCCTAAGTTATTCCATTTTTATATTAAGATGTTCATTAAGAATTTTTGCAATAATAAAATATAAGAACCTCTAAAACTAATATAAAATTCATCAGAATGTGAAATTAATGTTATTAAACATTTTACTATAGGGCATGAACAATGTTTAGGGATTCTTCTTAACATTTCTACTATCAGCCTCTCACTTAAGTTCACCTAAAATATATAAGGGACACAACTTGCTTAAATAAATATTCACATTTAGCCGATCAGTGAGCAATTTAGAAGCAGTTTAGCGTCCAGGGACATATTCAAAATAATTATCTAAGTCGTAATTATCGAAATCATTCTCGAATTTGTACATAGTGCCTAATTCATCTGTCTTGGACAAAAACGTACTGTCGTTGAATCTCGCGGATTGTAACAATGGGTTGACGGTTCACAGAGTAGTATATCGCCCACCAACTCAATGGCAGAGAGCAATAGCCGACGAGCGTCCACAACATCCAGAAACAATCTTCATTTTGGCGCAGACACCACCGCCTCAGACGCGTAGCTTTGTTCACGACACTTCATAGATACGGAGACTGGCATGTGCGCAGGAACATCACCATTGACCGTTTGAAGCAACGAGAACGTTCATCTTGGCTGATGAGTCTCGGAAAACGTTCGTGCAAGTCCATAGCAGGGTACGGAACGCTGTGAGCAATATGAGCCAATGAATCTCGTCTGCTACACAAGCGTCCTTCAATACGCAGGGTAGGCATTCTCAAATGGAAGATGAAATGGAGCCTCTGATACATCCATAGCTTCTCACCTGCGAAACGTATAGCAACCTATTATCCCACTGGGAGACCTACAGCTTCAGCAAAGCGCCATCCCATTACTCCGGAATTGTGTCAATATGGTCTACGAAACACTGCACGGAAGTGAGGGTGGACGGGTGTGTGGACACCACACTTCAAGCCTAGAGGGTACACCTGTGACTGCTTCAAGCAGGATATGCTCACTTTTTACCCGAGTTCGAGGATTCTATGCTAGTTGTAGGTGGCACTTGAGCATTCAGGAGTAATCACTGCCATGATGCATCACCGATATTACAGCAGATCCCAGCTCATGACTTTATACAGGGTGTTACAAAAAGGTACGGCCAAACTTTCAGGAAACATTTCTCACACAGAAATAAAGAAAAGATGTTATGTGGACATGTGTCCGGAAACGCTTGGTTTCCATGTTAGAGCTCATTTTAGTTTCGTCCACCTACGCTCAATGGAGCACGTTATCATGATTTCATACGGGATACTCTACCTGTGCTGCTAGAACATGTGCCTTTACAAGTACGACACAACATGTGGTTCATGCACGATGGAGCTCCTGCACATTGCAGTCGAAGTGTTCGTACGCTTCTCAACAACAGATTCGGTGACCGATGGGTTGGTAGAGGCGGACCAATTCCATGGCCTCCACTCCTGACGTCAACCCTCTTGACTTTCATTTATGGGGGCATTTGAAAGCTCTTGTCTACGCAACCCCGGTACCAAATGTAGAGACTCTTCGTGCTTGTATTGTGGACGGCTGTGATACAATAGCCCGCATCTCGTGGTCGTGCGGTAGCGATCTCGCTTCCCACGCCCGGGTTCCCGGGTTCGATTCCCGGCGGGGTCGGGGATTTTCTCTGCCTCGTGATGGCTGGGTGTTGTGTGCTGTCTTTAGGTTAGTTAGGTTTAAGTAGTTCTAAGTTCTAGGGGACTGATGACAATAGATGTTAAGTCCCATAGTGCTCAGGGC
The DNA here is from genome assembly GCF_023898315.1 of Schistocerca nitens. Lineage (NCBI taxonomy): Eukaryota > Metazoa > Arthropoda > Insecta > Orthoptera > Acrididae > Schistocerca > Schistocerca nitens. Next base: position 46,798,481 of record NC_064619.1, on the reverse strand, counting down.
CATTTGAACCATTTTTTTGTGATACAATACGCGATTCTCCAGGGCAGAATCAGCGCATCAGGGATTCAATGCGACGGAAGGTGGATGCACGTATCCTCGCTAAGGGAGGACATTTTGAACATTTCCTGTAACAAAGTGTTTGAAGTCACGCTGGTACGTTCTGTTGCTGTGTGTTTCCATTCCATGATTAATGTGATTTGAAGAGAAGTAATAAAATGAGCTCTAACATGGAAAGTAAGCGTTTCCGGACACATGTCCACGTAACATTTTCTTTCTTTGTGTGTGAGGAATGTTTCCTGAAAGTTTGGCCGTACCTTTTTGTAACACCCTGTATATTTTTATATATTTTTGTCACTTCTCTTTTAAAACATCGATTTTATATATTTTCGTCTTCCATCACGTACGTTTAATAGTCGCCTGTTTTCGTACTTCTTTAAAAAATCATAAAAACAAATATCAAATACTTTCATTGTAAAGTGGGCTCTATTGGGGGAGAAAATCACAAATATTCCTAGTACTTTTTCTAATTCTTTCTTTCACTACTAATACTAAGTTGGAAATTCTCCCTAACACATCTTCGTCTTTTCCGAAGCCTTGTCCTCATTTAAATCTCCCATTTTAAAATATCGAACTCTGTAATCATGTTTTTCCCTGAAGTTCTCGTTTGAATTCTTACAAGGACATTGCATTGCAGGAGTTTTCAACACACACACACACACACACACAGACAGACACAGACACACACACACAGAGAGAGAGAGAGAGAGAGAGAGAGACGCACGTTCGCGTGACTTCAGTGTGGTTTTCTGTTCTGTTTCGTCCCTAATTTTCGTCCGGCCTAACACAGCATCAATGCAAATATCGCTCGTTATACCGAAGGAAGGGAAGGAAGTCATACTCTTGTGGTACCTGTTTCTATCTGCACGAGAGCTTGATTTAACTTATTCTGATAGCCACTAACGGAAGAGAGATAACGTTCATAAAGTACTTCCATACCGAGAGACTGTATGAATGACAAATCGTTATAAAATGATAACCTAATCTGACATGCAAATACGTCCGAGAATAAAGAACCACCAGATAAGTATGCGTCATACAGTTCTAGAAATAAACTTAACTTGTCTTCCGCTGTTAAAAACGAATTACTCTGTATACACATCTCGTACGTATCGTATGTGCCTTGTTTGAAATTATATAATTCCTTTTGCCTTTTAGGTTATTGACGGTGACGTTTACGTAAAATCTGTCTTAGCAAAATGGACCATAGCATCGTTTCGCCGAAAATGGATTTGCTAACAATCGGAGGTTTCCCTTCAAAAGGTGCTTTCACGTATACATTACGCTTCTTTTACGAGAAAAAGACAACATTTATAAGATAATCAAAGGTAGTAAATGCATCTTTGTTCATATATACCCATAAAAAGCAGGAAATCAGTGACGAGTGCTTGGGTCTGGGCTGGTAATCACAGCTGGTTTAGTATCTGGTGTAGTGATGCTTTGTTGGAGGTGAGGTCCGCCAGTTATGCAAAACACCGTTTTATCTCAGTACCCAAACATGTTTCGGCACCACTGTGCCAGCATCAGTGGGTATTCGCTTTTATTTATTCTGTAATGTGAACATTTCTGTTAAATGATTATAAAATTATGTGCATCTTTAGTTCAAACAACAGATCGTTTCTTTTTGTAAATACCTTTACATTTGGTGTGTATGAATTTTCAGGATCACTTGTGTGTTAATTACTACAGGTAGCTTGTCATCTGCAACCAAACGATGTTGATGAGAAAGTTTTTTGCTGGGAGTTGACCTATCTTCTAGAATGTAATTTAGTTTGTCGTGATGTTTTCGCGCCTATATTCGTTTTTACTTACGTTTTCGTGTGGAAAGCACTTCTATTCTCCGCATCATTGTGAGGCGTTGTGATGCACACGGAATTATAACAAGTATTTTATACAAATAACGTAGAAAAACACTTTTTACTTCACCAAAACGCAGTGTGATTGTGGTTTGTTGTGTGTTCCAGCCCCTTCAGTGTTCATTTGTTCACCAGAGAGTTCGGCGCCAAATTTGAATTTTGTTTGCATTTTATCTTTGTGTGTGTGTGTGTGTGTGTGTGTGTATTTGTGTTTTCTGTGCGCTTCTTAGCTGTGTGTGTTGTCTTTTATATGGTATTTCTTTTGCGTGTAACTGGTGAGTCTTCACAGATTTTAGTGTATCTATTTTTCGTGTATGTATGTATGTGTGTGTGTGTGTGTGTGTGTGTGTGTGTGTGTGTAAACGTTATCTGTTTGTGCTATTTTTATTTGTAAAGTTCCTTTAATGTGTTAATTAGTGTGCTCTTGCAGAGTGTAGTGTATTCGTTTAAGACCTGTTTTCCTTCTGCTACTGCCTTCTGTATATGGAAGTTTTCCTCAATTGCCAGTTTTCTGTATAGGCTGTGGATGGGTTTTAGTCCAAATGGTCCAAATGGCTCTGAGCACTATGGGACTCAACTGCTGTGGTCATCAGTCCCCTAGAACTTAGAACTACTTAAACCTAACTAACCTAAGGACATCACACACATCCAAGCCCGAGGCAGGATTCGAACCTGCGACCGTAGCAGTCGCACGGTTCCGGACTGCGCGCCTAGAACCGCGAGACCACCGCGGCCGGCTGGGTTTTAGTATTCTTAAGTCTGTTTCTATTGTGGTTTGGTGGTGACTGTGGGCCACATCGAGTATAAGTGTCAGGAAAGCTTTTCTGAAAGTATTTGTACGGAGTGTAGAAGAGAAAAAAATGGCTCTGAGCACTATGGGACTCAACTGCTGAGGTCATTAGTCCCCTAGAACTTAGAACTAGTTAAACCTAACTAACCTAAGGACATCACAAACATCCATGCCCGAGGCAGGATTCGAACCTGCGACCGTAGCGGTCTTGCGGTTCCAGACTGCAGCGCCTTTAACCGCACGGCCACTTCGGCCGGCAGTGTAGAAGAGAATAGAAGCTTTTGAAATGTGGTACTACAGAAGAATGCTGAAGATTAGATGCGTAGATCACTTAAATAATGAGGAGGTACTGAACAAAATTGGGGAAAAGAAGAATTTCTGGTACAACCTGACTAGAAGAAGGGATTGGTTGGTAGGACACATTCTGAAGCATCAAGGGAGCACCAATTTAGCACTGGAGGGAAGCGGGGAGGGTAAAAGTAGCTGAGGGAGACCAAGAGATAAATACAGAAAGCAGATTCAGAAGGATGTAGGTTGCAGTAGTTACTCGGATATGAAAAGGCAGGGACAGCTGCATTAAACTAGTTTTGGACTGAAGACCTCAACAACAAACTTACTAGCTGAGTAGTGGCTTTGCCCGGTTATGTATTTATTCCACTCTTCTATTGGTCCCTTTCTCCTCCCCCCCCCCCTCTTGCTTCATCTCCTCACCCCCATGAGTCAGTCTCCTCCATCACCCTGTCCATCTTCTCTCCCACTCTCTCCGTCTCTCTCCATTATTCCTCCCACTCTCTCAGTATACCTCAATCAGCCCCCTATCTGTATTCATTTTCTCCTTCCCCTATCTGTCCATGTTCTCCTTGCCACCTTCTCTCACCATCACCAAGTTACCACCACCACCACCACCACCACAACAGCTTGCCAATGGTTCCTACCCTATCAGTATTTATTTACAGATGGTAAGTAATATGTGTATCGAGTTTGGTTGAAATCGATTCAAGCGTTTAGGAACTTTTACCTGCCGCTTTTCCAGAATACCCTTATGTCACATATACCTAACACATATCAAAAACACTTGTACACATGAATCACTTGATCTATAGTGAACTTCGCCGTGCAATTTCGCTTTCACGCAGCTCAGTGTTTATGACGTCATATCTCCTGAACTGTGTGTCGTACAAAGATATAATTTTGTAGATACATTTGAAACGTTCCCTTTTGAAAAATTATACATGACTGTGCTTAAACTGACACACAATATTTTTTTAGCGCAACGCAATCTGACTTTCAATAATCCCTACAAAAGAATGGCCCTGACTAAAATTAACCTATACGTTTCACAAATCGCTTACCTCACAAAAATCTTGGTTACTCGAACTACTGCAATACAGCGAGCGCCACTACTGCCAGCTAAATAAAAGATTCAAACTACGGAAGGCACTAACTACTGATAGGGATAGTTAGCAAATGAAAGATTTTAATAGAGAACAAACAATGTATTTACCTTAATATCATCAAAAGTCATAATATATATAGCAGTTCATGACATCCAGTCTTACAAATTTCAAAACTCCGCCATCTCTCTCCCCACATCCACCACTGCTGGCGGCTCACCTCCAACTGCGCAACGCTACGCGCTGTTCACATCCAGCTGCCCAACACTACAATGGCAGACAACAATGCAAACTAGCCACAGACTGCACCCAGCACAGCCAGTGATTTTCATACAGAGCGCTACGTGGCGTTACCAATATAAAAACCTAAACAGCCTACTTACACATTCAGAGGCCTAAGTGGGAGTATCTGCGAAATTTGTTGCAAATAGAGTTAGTAGTAAAGACGAAATAAATTAAAATATAGCGCATGATGTGACCGTTTTTCACCCATCTCATTGTTTATGACGTAGTTTTGCTCGATGTTAACAAATTTCTCTTTCTTCAGAAAGGCTGTTCTTTTCATTGCTAGTCTACATTTTATATCCTCCCTATTTCGGCTATCATAAGTTCTTTTGCTGCCAAAAGAACAAAACTCTTCTACTATTTTCAGTGTCTCATCTCCTAATCTAATTCCATCAGCATCACTTGATTTAACTCTACTTCTTCCCAATATTCTCGTTTTCCTTTGTTGATGTTCACTTTATATCTTCCTTTTAAGACATTGTTCATTCCGCTCAACTGCTCTTCCACGTCCTTTGCGGTCTGTGGCAGAATTTCAATGTCATCGGCAAACCTCGAAATTTCTATTTCTTCTCCCTGGACTTTAATTCCTACTTCAAGATTTTCCTTTGTTTCCTTCACTGCTTACTAAATATACAGATTGAATAATATCGGGGATAGGCTACAGTCATGTCTCACCCACTTCTCAACCACTGCTTCCCTTTCATGCCTATCGAGTCTTATAACTGCCATCTGGTTTCTGTACAAATTGTATATAGCCTTTCGCTGCCTGTATTTTACCCCCGCCACATTTAGAATTTGAAAGAGAGTGTTTCAGTCAACATTGTCAAAACTTTCTCTAAGTCTGCAAAGGCTATAAAAGTAGGTTTGCCTTTCCTTAACCTATCTTCTATGAAACGTTGTAGGGTAAGTATTGCCTCGCGTGTTCCTACATTTCTCCAGAATCCCAAGTGATCTTCCCCTAGGTCAACTCCTTCTCTTATAACCTCTAGTAAGTTTATAAATAATAAACTGACACTAGAGGTTATTAAGTGTAACTGGGTAACCTCTTTTGATGCTAGTCAATTGTCAGGATGAGCATTATTGCAAAGGGCATTTGATTCTAAGGCATTATGTCAGGGTGAAAAACACTAAATAAATTATTTCTTCTCTCTTAACACTAAATAAAGTACTTTTTCTCTCTTAACAACATGTGGGCAGGGTGGGTTCTTCCTTGGCTCGGGTATGAGGTAGAATGAAACAGCATTTTTACATAAGATAACTTTTATTGAAAGATTTGTACAATGGTTTCCTTACTGGATTGTTCTGGCTGGGAGAGCAGCAGCTGTGTCGTTTGCGAAGACTTCATGCTGCGTGAGCGGCGGCGTCTGATTACGCCTGGCGGTGTGTGTCTCGTGTCACCGTTTCGCCCAGTTGACTGGAGACGCACATCGTGCTGTGGCCCGTTTAATTATTGAGAACGAAGTCGTGAATCGGATGGTGATACCTTGGATGTGGCGTCCCAGTGTTTCTCTTCTCTATGAGGCCACGTGTGTCAGTGTTGCGCGTCGGCCCACGGAGCGGCGTGGCGGGGGAATGCCAGTGTCCCAGACTCGAACAACGGACTCCAGCTTGCCAGACTTCAGCTGTCAGATAGGCCGTCTCCTTCCCGTCCTCACGAGCCACCCGGGTACATAAAAATCAAATACCTTCTAACTTCTGTCTTCTGGCAGCGAGGCTGCTGCTTGCCATTCCATTACAGCGGCGTACTTGATGCTTCTGTGTACGATGTAGTCTCCTCCTGCATGACAGTCTTCAGCATTGATTGAACTGTACTGGAACTGAAGACTACCCTCAGGTCCACTGTGTCTCGCGTATTTATATACTTCAGTTCACTGGAGGTGAACGACTTCACGGTCATTGCCTCTTCTGTCACGTTGAAAAGCTTCTCGAAGAATCTTCTTAACGTCAGTCATTGGCTCTTGGAATGTAGGCGAGGGCCTTTGATCACATGTGACAACTGAGAAACACGTGAGCCAGTCGGGCGATGCCCTGACGGCTGAATCGACAGCATCCGCTCATGTGGGGAGGGCGATGGCTTCTCCTGAATGTGCTGACTTCACGGTCATTGCCTCTTCTGCTCTGCCCACTGTTTGCCAGTGTGTAATTTTATTTTCTAATTTCTACTTCACTTCACATTGATTTCACAAATTTATCTACCTATCTTAAGTACCACTCAACATAGGGAATGACGTCCTGGGAGATGATCCACGAGGCACGAGCAATAATTTGAGTCACATATCTTCTGCTTTGTGAAAGTTGACCGATCGCGTCCTCTTCTACTTGTTCAATGAAGATGTTTGACGATCACCACGTGGGGTCGCACACACATATATGCAAAGGTTCCCATTGAAATCGGAACAGGGGCGGTGTAGTCGGCGAGCGACTAATTTGCATGCTTGTTGATGAGGGGTGGTAGCTGGGAGCGGGGTGCGGGGCGCTACACAGTAACGAGTGAGCGGCAGTGGCAGCTGGCGACCGAGCGGGACCCGGCCGGCTCCCTACCGTGCCCTACCCGATAATTTCCGGGCCTGCTTTACGATGCAAATGTGGCGGCCCCACGCCGCACCCCGCTCTGCACACGTGCGGCCGCAGGCTGCCGAATTCTATGAATTCCTGATGTGTCGCCGGCCGGCCTCGCCGTTTACTTTTCCTCCCTGCCGGCCCCCTTCATTCGCACTCCAGTTCGTTTCGTCGTCCTCGCAACTTTGTTCAACACTTTGCGAGAGCCATTTATTCATTTTGTTGCGGGGAAGTGTTCATTTGTGACTTACGCGCGGGCGGAGCAAAGGCGTGCACCTTCTTATTTGTAATGTAGATGAGGACGACCCAGCCGAGACCCTCCGTCTCTTAACATCTCTTCGGCGAGGCGTTCTTCTAACTCTATTGTATGTGCTGAAGCTAGTAACTGGCGAAAGAAATAATGATGATCTATCTGTGCGTGAATCCATAAGTTACACCCCATTGGTTTACTCTAATTTTGGTAAAAATCTTTTATAAAAGTACAAAAATTAATCCACTAACAGAAAGCGTTTTCATTTTGTTCGTGCCGGTTCTAGGCGCTACAGTCTGGAACCGCGAGACCAAAAATGGTTCAAATGGCTCTGAACACTATGGGACTTAACGTCTGAGGTCATCAGTCCTCTAGAACTTAGAACTACTTAAACCTAACAAACCTAAGGACATCACACACATCCATGCCCGAGGCAGGATTCTAACCTGCGACCGTAGCGGTCGCGCGGTTCCAGACTGTAGCACCTAGACCGCTACGGTCGCAGGTTCGAATCCTGCCTCGGGCATGGATGTGTGTGATGTCCTTAGGTTAGTTAGGTTCAAGTAGTTCTAAGTTCTAGGGGACTGATGACCTCAGAAGTTAAGTCCCATAGTGCTCAGAGCCATTTTGTTCGTGTGAATTACTATGAGCAGTTAGGAACCTACAGGTTATCAATTAGGTTTGCTGCAGTAAAAAGCTATCGACTTTGGACTTGTTACCTATGCGTCTGGGAAACCTTCTTGCCGCGGGGTCCTACAGGTTTCGGAGCATGCCGCATCTCTGTCGCCAGATGCCTCGATCCCGCCGTTCTACCTTATCCTCTTTTATTTCTCTTATCTTATCGTTTCTTGGGTACCCCTTTGCAAACCTTTCCGTGGGCTTCCTCTTCTTTTTCTTCCAGTAGGTTGCTATGAAAGTACAGTCTTTGGCCATCGGCCCGTCATAAACCTCTACATGCAGGCAGAATGTGTCGTTTAAGTGGGGAAAGAAATTTCTGGAGAGGCCTCGAGGATAACTAAAGGACTGAAACAACGATGCCGTCTGTCTCTCACACTCTTTAACGTGCGTAAGCAGCTGTCACTCCATCTCTGATGTAGGAACGGCGTGGGCATGGGAATTAAAATAGGAAACCAGTGCTTGTACACACTTGTTTATGCTGATAATAAGGTCGTTGCAGCAAACATTCAAGAGGGTATATCTTAACATGCTTACGTGAAGTTTGTAACACTGAAATGCAAGTAAAACACTTTCTGCACTGTTATGTATAAGGCGGAACTCCGGGCCTCGTTGAAAAAGGGTGACCCGGCTGAGTCACGCAATTTGACTCTTAGTCTGATCACAAGGGGCGGCCATTAATTGCATGCGTTCATCACATAGGCTGATGTGAGGATCAAGGAACTATACTTGACGGGATGTATCTGGAACATCGTAGGTGATTAAAAAGTTAGTAGACAGGAATACAATTAAATACTTAGCTCTAATTCAGCACCAGCGATGAACGTCGATATTGACTTTGTACAAGTGCAGTTATAGACTGAACTGCGAATACTGCTTTACAATTCTGATTGCTTCACACATATAAATCAATTGGCAGTGCATAAACTGTATGTGGCGCTTGGCTAGGTCGTAGCTACTGACTAAGCTAAAGACTATGCTAACTAGCGTCTCTGCAAATGAGATCTCTGAAGCTATAACGAGTGAACCATTCCTATTAAAGTCCGCTATAGAACTGGGCAGTGCGCTAGCTCGTCTCGTAAGACCAGCCGAGTGGCGGCGCTCGGTCTGCTAGCGTCGACAGTGGCGACTCGCGGGTCCGATGTGCACTGACGGACCGCGGCCGACTTCAAGCCTATAACCTAGCCAGTGTGATGCCTTGCGGTGACACCACATGCACCATCCAAAATTTTCGCCGTTTAATATTCGTTGATAAATGCACTGTACTTCTGATTCTGAACCTGTATGCTGTATTACAGAAAGTATATTTAACACGTAATCTAAGTGCTAGCGTATTTAATTATGACTGTATGTAATTGATTGTAATTATAATGAAAATATTGTAAATTTCTGACAAGGGAACCTTCCCATCGCACCCCCGTCAGATTTGGTTATAAATTGACACAGTGGATAGGTCTTGAAAAACTGAACACAGATCAATCGAGAAAACAGGAAGAAGTTGTGTGGAGCTATGAAAAAATAAGCAAAATATACAAACTGAGTAGTCCATGTGCAAGATAGACAACATAAAGGACAATAATAGCTGATGAGCGCCGTGGTCTCGTGGTTAGAGTCAGCAACTGCGGAGCGAAAGATCCTTGGTTCGAATCCTCCCTCGAGTGAAAATTTTAATTTCTTTATTTTCGCAAAGTTACGATCTGTCCGTTCATTCATTGACGTCTCTGTTCACTGTAATAAGTTTAGTGTCTGTGTTTTGCGACCGCACCGCAAAACCGTGCGATTAGTAGACGAAAGGACGTACCTCTCCAATAGGAGCCGAGAACATTTGATCGCAAGGTCATAGGTCAACCGATTCCTCCACAGGAAAACACGACTGATATATTCTTTACGACACTGGTGACGGCATGTGCGTCACATGACAGGAATATGTTGTCGACCCACCTAACTTGCACACTTGTCGAATGGGTAAAAAGATTCTTCTACCTTGCCCGATTTAGGTTTTCTTGTGGATGTGATAATCACTCCAAAAAAAGTGATGAAAACATAAGAGTTTGTCACATAAACTGCATCAACGGAATGCAACAGTTTCAGAGTCGCACAGTTTTCCCTGTGCTCTGTCAAAACATATGTTTTTACGTTTTCAAATGTTTCCGTGCGTAGACCGTCAAATTCTGTATATGTCCAAGCAAATCTGAACATGTCCTGGAATTTTGGAGAGCGAAGTTGATTATGTGTGAGTGCCTCAACTTTGATAATTATCTGAAAATAAAATATTAAAATTTTCACCCGAGAAAAGATTTGAACCAAGGACCTCTCGTTCCGCAGCTGCTCACGCTAATCACGGGACCACGGCGCTCGTCAGCTCACACTCTCCTTTATGTTGCCTATCTTGCGGATGGACTACTCAGTTTGTATATGTCGCTTATTTTTTTCATAGTTCCACACAACTTCTTTCTGTTTTCTCGGTTGATCTGTGTTCAATTTTTCAAGGCCTATCCCTGTGCCAACTTATATAACTAAATCTGAGGGGGGTGCGATGGGGAGGTTCCCTTGTGAGTAATAGCCAAGGACTCTTTATTAAACTGTATCGACAGCAATGACGAAATGGTAGTAGCAGTGCCGTTGTTTACCTTTGCGTATGGAGAGTCTCCGTCGCGTTGCGAGCAGGGTGGAGGCATGGCTGCTTGAGTCATGAAACAGTGCCGAAGTGCTTGTTGGGCGCTACTGCCGACTCGGTGTGCAACTGTACTCGCGCCAGTGTAGACGCGCCGCCTGACTCGTTAACCTTCGAGTGCTGAGAGCGCGGTAGAAGTGGACAGGCGGAGGAAGCTGCAGTTCTCACTATTGCTGTCCCATAATTACCCGTGCCTCTGGTGAAGACTCGGGGTTCTTCTCATTGAACAACAGCAGCAACAACGGCAGCTCAGCATGGTCGTCGGCTACATTCTTGGTCGCCCGCACAGCCGCAACATCGCAAGCGTGTTAACTGACAATCATACACCACTGGCCATTAAAATTGCTACACCAAGAAGAAATGCAGATGATAAACGGGTATTCACTGGAAAAATATATTATACTAGAACTGACATGTGATTACACCCCATACCATCACGCCGGGTGATACGCCAGTATGGCGATGACGAATACACGCTTCCAATGTGCATTCACCGCGATGTCGACAAACACGGATGCGACCATCACGATTCTATAAACAGAACCTGGATTCATCCGAAAAAATGACGTTTTGCCATTCGTGCACCCAGGTTTTTTCGTTGAGTACACCATTGCAGCCGCTCCTGCCTGTGATGCAGCGTGGAGGTTAACCGCAGGCGTGGTCTCCGAGCTGATAGTTCATGCAGCTGCAAACGTCGTCGAACTGCTCTTGCATATTGTTGTTGTCTTGCAAAAGTCCCCATCCGTTGACTCAGGGATCGAGATGTGGCTGCACCATCCGTTACAGCCATGCAGATAAGATGCCTGTCATCTCGACTGCTAGTGATACGAGGCCGTTGGGATCCAGCACGGCGTTCCGTATTACCCTCCTGAACCCACCGATTCCATATTCTGCTAATAGTCATTTGATCTCGAACAACGCGAGCAGCAATGTCGCGATACGATAAACCGCAATCGCGATAGGCTACAATCCGACCTTTATCAAAGTCGGAAACGTGATGGTACGCATTTGTCCTCCTTACATGATGCATTGCAACAACGTTTCACCAGGCAACGCCGGTCAACTGCTCTTTGTGTATGAGAAATCGGTTGGAAACTTTCCTCATGTCAGCACGTTGTAGGTGTCGCCACCGGCGTCAACCTTGCGTGAATGCTGTGAAAAGCTAATCATTTACATATCACAGCATCTTCTTCCTATCGGTTAAATTTCGCGTCTGTAGCACGTCATCTTCGTGGTGTAGTAATTTAGTGGAAAGTAGTGTAGTAATGTGGAGGCTTTGCCCAGCAACATTTCTTTCGCAAAGTATGAAAAACTTGAATAATAACTTGCAATAGTTAAAACTTGTAGAGCACCTCTGTTGTTATTGTCTTCAGACATTATTACCAAGCAGGGTCCCTTTCATTTCCTTGCAATCACCGAGTGTCGTAAGAACATGAAAATTGATTATACAGTCTAAATTTTCTGTCTCAGTAATTTTTCATCCTTGTATTGTGTAACACAGGCTACTTAAAGTATCGTAAAATTTCGCTGGCAAAACTAATAACCAAAGATACAGCACATATTGAGAGTGCGCAATTTCAATTATTCTGTGTTTAGTTTAGCTAGTGACTTATGATGACTTTGTATATATTTTACTGTTGTTATTTTAAAATTAAAATCAATTGATCATTTGCTTAAAGTAAACTCAGTTCAGTCTTGCTTGCCGTCTTCTAAATTTTGCGTTGCGCTACACTGAGGTTACCGAAAGTTTTTTTTTTTTTTCATAACAAACTTCAAGTTAAGCCAGTCATTTATTTAACCAGTAATTTCATTTAACGATACTTTCAAAATTAAATATTTCAGAATGAGTAACTACAAGCTCAGTGCCTTCTGATTCATTTATTTTCTCGTGAACTGTTGTGGTGTGGAAGAGCGAGACAACCTCCTGTTGCTTAAATGTCTTTGCATTACTTTGCTCAAGATTCTGGACATTCATCGCCCTAGTGGGCTGGCAACCGTCTCATTATACCTTCTTTTCAACTAATCACTGTTTTCTTTGTCTTATCAGTGATTTTTGTAGTAAATATTACGTGGTACCTTCCCCCCCCCCGCCCCCCCTCCCCCCCCCCCCCTCCGCCCCTATGTGTGATTCGTGAGCGACTGCGCTATATTCCACATATTTGAAAATTATCGTCTAAATTTAGCTTACATTTAGAATAGATTCTTTCTACAGAAGAGTCTGTTGTACACTTTACTTCAACTAACCTGTGTTATTTTCCTTCGGTAACGATAGCATATTCACTGTAAAGTTTCATTAGGCATATGCGATCACGGTCAGTTATATTGCAATCCAGTAGGCCGATTAGGAAGGGGGAGGTTACAAGTTCCTGAAACAATATAAAAATGAGATCTGAAAAATTAATTTTAAGAAGAAAGATTATCTACGTTGCGGAGAGGACTGAAGTAAATTGGACATTGACGTACACCTTATTAAACTTTGTAAAGAGTATGGAAGAAACTCTATCATGCAGTTAATAAAGTAAGAGACAATACATTGCTTAAGTACGTAACACACGCTATTGGATAACCCAGAGCTAAAAATTCCACCTGGGTCATTGTCTGCCTCCTAATTAAACAAACTTTAACACTTTACCAGGTCTCCCATTCACTTTGCCCTAAGAAATATGTTTCACACACACACACCAAAGGGCCGGCCGGAGTGGCCGAGCGGTTCTAGGCGCTACAGTCTGGAACCGCGCGTCCGCTACGGTCGCAGGTTCGAATCCTGCCTCGGGCTTGGATGTGTGTGATGTCCTTAGGTTAGTTAGGTTTAAGTAGTTCTAAGTGCTAGCGGTCTGATGACCTCAGCAGTTACGTCCCATAGTGCTCAGAGCCATTTTTGAACACACAAAAGGAAATGCAATTCAAAGAACATACAGAAAGCTAGATGGCTATAAAATCCCTAACAGGACATTATTTGTTAACACTTAATAATCATGTTGATAGTATTCATAGTAAATTAAGTGTTATCCAGCAAAATAAAAATTTTGTGTTGTAATATTCTCGCTAGTTGCCACCTCACATCGACAACATACGACAATAAGTGGAGTATAAGAAGACATCGTTGATTGTGTCTTTACTTGGTAACACCCTGTGGTAGGTCTTCTATTATCTTTTCTGCTGGTGGTTTGGAAAAAGGAAAGGAAGATTAGGGCTCGAAAACCCGACGACTAACAGGTCGTTAGAGCTGGAGATGGGAAAGGTAGGGAAGGAAACCAGCCGTGTCTTCCTTTCAAAGGATCCATCCTAGCACTTGCCTTAAGCACCACGGAAAAATGTTTGTCAGTCGCTAACAGTCACAAAATTTGTTGACTATTTCAGTTATTTGATGAGCAACATGTTTCAAGGTATTACACCATATTTAGGCTACAATGGCAATATAAACATAATTTACGGATTGGAGCGTGGAATGTCAGATTCCTTAATCGGGCAAGTAGGTTAGAAAATTTAAAGAAATAAAAACTTTGAGGTTCGCCGATGACACTGTAATTCTGTCAGAGACAGCAAAGGACCTGGAAGAGCAGCTGAACGGAATGGACAGTGTCTTGAAAGGAGGATATAACATGAACATCAACAAAAGCAAAACAAGGATAATGGTATCTAGTCGAATTAAATCGGCTGATGTTGCAGGAATTAGATTAGGAAATGAGACGCTTAAGGTAGTAAATGAGTTTTGCTATTTGGGGAGCAAAATAACTGATAATCGTCGAAGTAGAGAGTATATAAAATTTAGACTGGCAATGGCAAGGAAAGCGTTTCTGAAGAAGAGAAATTTGGTAACGTTTAGTATATATTCAATCGTCAGGAAGTCGTTTCTGAAAGTATTTGTATGGAGTGTAGCCATGTATGGAAGTGAAACGTGGACGATAAATAGTTTAGACAAGAAGACAATAGAAGCTTTCGAAATATGGTGCTACAGAAGAATGCTGAAGATTAGATGGGTAGATCACATAACTAATGAGGAGGTATTGAATAGAATGGGAGAGAAGAGAAATTTGTGGTTCAACTTGACTAGAAGAAGGGATTGGTTGGTAGGGTATATTTTGAGGCATCAAGGGATCACCAATTTAGTACTGGATGGCAGCATGGAGGGTAAAAATCGTAGAGGGGGACCAAGAGATGAATACACTAAACAGATTCAGAAGGATGTAGGTTGCAGTAGGTACTGGGAGATGAAGAAGCTTGCGTAGTATAGAGTAGCATGGAGAGCTGCATCAAACCAGTCTCTGGACTGAAGACCACAACAACAACACCTGCCGTTTGCGGATGGGCTGACAACCGTCGTCCTCCCACACGTGAGGCCAGTACCTTACCACTAAGTCACATCGCACAGTGGGTAGTTTCGACCATTTCTGACACCCGCAGTTTGGATTCAGGAAAGGAGTTTCTGTAAAAACTGGAGTTTATTCTTTTCTGAACTAGCCACTTGCAGTACTAAATGACAGAAGATACCTTCTTTGACCTAACAAAGCATACCTTCTAATACCGTGCCTGACCTCCCTTTGACCGGCATAGAGTAGCAAGTCAACGTGGTATGAACTCAACAAGTCGTTCGTAGTCCCTGCAGAAATATTGAGCCATGCGGCTCTATAGCCCACCATAATTGCGAAAATGTTGCCGGTGCAGCATTTTGTGCACGAACTGACCTCTCGATTAGGTCTCGTAAATGTTCGATGGGATTCATTTCGGGCGATCTGGATGGACTAACCATTCGCTCAAATTGCCCTTAATGTTGTTCAAACCAGACGCGAATATTTGTGGCCCAGTGAGATGTGACATCGTGCTTGAGAACACGAAATCAATGAGTGGCTGAAAATTGTCTCCAAGTAGCCAAACTTAACCACTTTCAGTCAATGATCGGTTCTTTTGGACTACAGGACCCAGTCCATTCCATGTAAACACAGCCCACAACATTATGGAGCCACCGCCAGCTTGCACAGTGTCTTGTTGACAAGTGGGGCCCATGGCTTCGTGCAACACCGACTCAAAGGAAGGCCTCGGCGCTTGTTCGTGACGTCACGTCAGCTAGGCACGGCGAACGCCAGGTCTATTACAGGCATACTCATAATGGTGGTGTCTCCCTCTCCGACACTGGAAAATGTGAAACTATTGGCTGTAATTGACCAACACACATTGTTCTGAGAGATTTCTGCAATCAATTAATTGTGCAATTCATTACACTTCTTAACAAATAGTGTACTCATGAACTTAAATTTCCACCTGTTTTAAGGATTGACATACAAAAATAACTTCATGGTCTAGCAGCAACAGAATTCGTGCTTCTTTACCTTATTTGTACATCTGAGGAAGTTACGTTTGTACTGGGTTGCTTTTACAAGAAACTGTGAACATATTGCTGCTCTTCTTTAGGTATTTTGGTTGACTATTGGGTGAGGAGCACTGAATGTTAATGAAATATCTTGCGATTGTACACGTTGTGGGAGGGGGTGGGGGGCAGAAGAAGAGGCAAAACAGAGATACTTGTTTTATCAAATAAAATTTTTTATGTTATAAAGTTTCTCCTTTCAGGTGCAAGAGGGGAATATTTATCTTTTGTAATGTGCATGTTTAAAAAAGTTTAAGCTCAGTAGTATTTTCGATGTATGAAGCTATTTTGTTTCCTGTTTAGAATTCCATTAGTTGAAAACGACTGTAATCTAATGACTGGCAACAGTTGGACATTTACACATGTAAATTAGTTCACATTTCCAGTGACGATGTCAAACGAAAATAAATAAATAAATAAATAAAAGAAACGATTTAATTGTAAGGGGGTTGGGGTAAGTTTCGATAACAAAATGGATCAAGTAAACATAGTTACGTGAATGTAAAATTTCCGAAGCTTGCAATGTGGCAAATCATCTTCTCAAATTGATCTACTTTTGTTTCGACAGGATTCAGTAATACCGAACTATGATCTTCATTTGTAGCTTTACGATAGTAAGAAAATCTTTCATCTAAATAAAACTGCAGAATCCACTGCGTTCTCCGTGCCTAGCTGACGTGACGGCCCCAACAAGAGCCGAGGCCTTCCTTTGAGTCGGTGTTGCTTCGTGAGGTATGCTCCGTCAGCTCTTACCAACTGAAATAGTGGCTCTTCTGACCAGGCTACGGTACGGTTTTAAAGTCGTCTAGGGTCCAGCCGATATGGTCACGTCACTAGCTCAAGAGAGGTGCCGGCTGCTGTGACCGAGCGGTTCTAGGCGCTTCAGTCCGGAACCGCTCTGCCGCTACGGTCCCAGGTTCGAATCCTGCCTCGGGCATGGATGTGTGTGATGTCCTTAGGTTAGTTAGGTTTAAGTAGTTCTAAGTCTAGGGGACTAATTACCTCAGATATTAAGTCACATAGTGCTTACAAGGGAACCTCCCCATCACAGCCCCCTCAGATTTAGTTATAAGTTGGAACAGTGGATAGGCCTTGAAAAACTGAACACAGATCAATTGAGAAAACAGGAAGAAGTTGTGTGAAACTATGAAAAAATAAGCAAAATATACAAACTGAGTAGTCCATGTGCAAGATAGGCAATATCAAGGGAAATGTGAGTTGAGGAGCGCTGTGGTCCCGTGGTTAGCGTGAGCAGCTGCGGAAAGAGAGGTTCTTGGTTCAAGCCTTCCCTCGAGTGAAAATTTTAATTTTTTATTTTCGTTTTACATGACAAACTCTTATGTTTTCATCACTTTTTTTGCGAGTGATTATCACATCCACAAGAAAACCTAAATCGGGCAAGGTAGAAGAATCTTTTTACCCATTCGACAAGTATATAAGTTAGGTGGGTCGACAACATATTCCTGTCATGTGACGCACATGCCGTCACCAGTGTCGTATAGAATATATCAGACGTTTTCCTGTGGAGGAATCGGTTGACCTATGACCTTGCGATCAAATGTTTTCGGTTCCCATTGGAGAGGCACGTCCTTTCGTCTACTAATCGCACGGTTTTGCGGTGCGGTCGCAAAACACAGACACTAAACTTATTACAGTGAACAGAGACGTCAATGAACGAACGGACAGATCATAACTTTGCAAAAATAAAGAAAGTAAACTTTTCACTCTAGGGAAGACTTGAACCAAGGACCTTTTGTTCCGCAGCTGCTCACGCTACCCACGGGACCACGGCGCTCCCGAGTTCATACTATCCTTGATGTTGCCTATCCTGCGCATGGGCTATTCAGTTTGTATATTTTGCTTATTTTTTCATAGTTCCACACAACTTCTTCCCGTTTTCTCGATTGATCTGTGTTCAGTTTTTCAAGCCCTATCCACTGTGCCAACTTATAACTAAATCTGAGGGGGGTGCGATGGGGAGGTTCCCTTGTTAGAGCTATTTGAACCATCAGGAGAGGCGCTGCAAGCGACGTCGTGTTGTTACCAAAGGCACCAACGCTGGTCGTTTTCTGCCACAGGCAATTAAAGCCAAATTGCACCGCAGTATCTGAACGGATACGTTCTTCGTATGTCCCACATTTTTCTGTGGTTATTTCACGTAGTATTGCTTGTCTGTTAGCACTGACAATTCTGTAGGAAGGCTGCTGTTCTCGGTCATTTAGTGAAGGCAGTCGGCCACTGCATAGTCCGAGGTGAGAGGTAATGACTGAACTCTGATACTCTCAGTTCACTCTTGACGGTGTGAATTTCAGATTACTGAATTCCCTAATGAATTCTACAATGGTATGTCACAAGCGTCTAATTCCAACTACCATTCCGCGTTCAAAGTTCCTTAATTCCGGTCCTGCGGCCATAATCGGGTCGAAAACCCTTTCAGATCAATCATCTGAGTACAGATGACAGGCCTACCAATGTACTGCTTTGAGGGGCTCCGGATCGCCCTATACTTGCAATGTTGCCGGCCGAAGTGGCCGTGCGGTTAAAGGCGCTGCAGTCTGGAACCGCAAGACCGCTACGGTCGCAGGTTCGAATCCTGCCTCGGGCATGGATGTTTGTGATGTCATTAGGTTAGTTAGGTTTAACTAGTTCTAAGTTCTAGGGGACTAATAACCTCAGCAGTTGAGTCCCATAGTGCTCAGAGCCATTTTGAACTTGCAATGTTAAAATAACGCTTATAAATTACATCTTTCCTCACAAAGTATTTGAGGTAGGAAGTTGAACTTTTTACAGATTATTTATTGGAATATGGGCTACAACTTAACACAGGGTTTTTACAAAATTTTAGTTCAGTTATTAAAGATGATTTTTTTTCAATTGTAATGAAAATTTACAACATTTTTTTGCAAGTTTTTATTTATATATTCAAAAATATACAGATTTTTGGAAAAAGGCTGTGTTAAATTATGCAGAAGGTACTGTGTAACATTTACTGAAAGTTTGAAACATATATGTTTGGAAGATCCTTAGAAAACATGTAATTAATATGAGAAAATAAAACTTTTGGGAATCGAGCGACAAAGATTGGATTAACTTTTTAGTGCATTCCAGGTCCATAGGATGGATTATCTTCATCCTCTGCCAACTCCTCCTCCAGCTTCCTCTTTTTCCTCCTCCTGTTTACTCTTGCTTGTATTTCTAGACTCTTTACAGCCCTGTCTGCAGCCCGAAGGCGTTCCTTGTCTAAAGCAAGCATCGCTCGTACCATGTTAGAACCTATCTTCATTCCCATATTTCTAAATACCTTTGGCTTTCCAACATTTCTCCTTTTCTTAAAAACCTTCAGAGGATTTCTAATAACTTTACTTTTACTCATTATTATACTTCAACAAAACAGAGACTCAAGAAACAGAATTAATTAAGAATATTTTCGAGATAACGACAGAGTAAATAAACATGAAACAATCGACAATCACACCAGCGATATATATTGAGCCATCACAGGTTAGCCACAACACATACTTTATCTCACATCACTAAAATGTACCTGATCAACACGGACGTTAATAATAACACCATTTGACAGCAGTTTAACAGCGCCACAGTGGGTCACGCCCATGTAGAACACATTTCAAAAAAAATTTAAAAATAGTTGTAGTCTTCGGAATTGAATAAATTATATATCTATTAAAAGGTAATAGTCTGCAGATTCAGAAAACGCAAAAAAGTAAAAATTGAACTTTTCATGATTTTGAGCCTTTCCGGAGCCCCTTAATACTTTGAGTAGGCGATACTAGCGCCATCTGTATAAGCACATATCGCTACCCCATGACCTTTGTCACCTCAGTGTATTATGAAAAGAGTAGTGATTGAAACCCGTTATTGAATGGCTAATGGAAGAAACAAGACGCAGGCTGCAGATGTATAAGGTATCGTTGACGATGCAAGATGCAGCAGATATGTTAACAAATGATAGCAAATGAGAACTGCAACGAAACAACTGCAGGGTGATGACCGAAACAACAGTGAAGTTTATTGTTCCAACAGTACTGACTGTTGCTCTTGCCTACCAGGATAAACATGAAGCAGCTAATTATCTTCAGATGGTACGTTTCCCAGGGGTTTTACACCAGAGGTTTGGCTCGTGCCCTGCACTGTTTTGAGAGTAACCCAATTACAGCGTAAAACGGCACAGGGTGTATGTTACACGCGGAATGTTTTATAACATTAAATCAGCGGTAAAGAATTTCGTAGTTTTTTCACCAACTTTGACTTCAATTGACACAGAACTTCCTCAGCCACATTTTTAGGGTGCTTAACTGTATTCTTAGAAAGTAGTTCTAAACAAAATGTTCTTGTTGCAGTCGCTGTGCACTGTTTGCATGAGAAAGTTAAAAAGTGTTAGAGTGCAGTAGGTATGTAATTTGTTGTAGCTCGAAGAGAACCTATATTTTTAGACTGAAAGGCTTTTCAACTGTTACAGGTGCATTCAACAGTTTTTCAGTTAAATATGTAATGGATCATGTTATAATTTATACTAGTGCCCATTACTTGCTAGCTTTCTTTGTACAGTCTATAGTAAAATAGTATGTCTAATTAGAATTTAGGTATGTTCTCTGCGTTGACAAATATTACGAACGTAGTGTTTATTTCTGGTAGCTGTTGCCAAGTGCAGCCATTTTATCGATATTTCATTTGTGCCAAGGTAGGACATGAATTGTCATCTAAATAGATTGCCTAAATGAACATGATTACATGACAGCTAATGTTAGATACCAGAGGGCTGTTTGTTGAAGAAATCATACTTTGCATGCTTAAATCGGCTCTTAATCATGTCTTTTCTCTGTAACAGCCTCCATTACTAAATGGCAGAGTTGTCTCATTTCCTCTAGAATCCCTTCGCTGCTTTTATTGATTTATTAAGTCACTATACTCCTTTCCACAGCTCTTCATTAATTTTACCCATTTTATTTTTCTTGACCTCAGTTCGATTCTATAATCATTGTAAAAAAGACACCTCAGGCAATAGCTAGTCTTTCAAATGGTTCAAATGGCTCTGAGCACTATGGGACTCAACTGCTGTGGTCATAAGTCCCCTAGAACTTAGAACTACTTAAACCTAACTAACCTAAGGACAGCACACAACACCCAGCCATCACGAGGCAGAGAAAATCCCTGACCCCGCCGAGAATCGAACCCGGAACCCGGGCGTGGGAAGCGAGAACGCTACCGCACGACCACGAGATGCGGGCGCTAGTCTTTCCTTATCTTGTTGGTTGGTTGTTTGGTTGATTTGGGAAGGGGACGAAACAGCAAGGTCATCGGTCCTATCGGATTAGGAGAGGAGGTCGGCTGTGCTGTTTCAAAGGAACCATCTCTGCATTTGCCTTAAGCGATTTAGGAAAATGACGAAAAACGCAAATCAGGATGACTCAACGAGGGTTTGAACTGACGTCTTCCCGAATGCGATTCTAGAGTGCTAACCACTGCGTCACCTCTCTCGGTATCTTATTGAAATAGTAAGAAAAAAGTCGATGCAAAAAGGAGTTATGCAAATAGGTCACAAATTGTGAGCGGAGGCTTTCCCGGCGTATGTGTTGTTTCCAGGGCTCTCGTGTGTCCAGCAGGATGCGATCGTTGAAATCCCACGATATTTCGGCGAATAACCTTTCCGCCATCATCAGGCGGTTGTGATGGAATGGTCACAAATTAATATTCACTCACGTACCGGCGGAAAATACAAATTCGTTAATTTTGGCGGTCGATGGATGATTGTGTGACGCTGTAGCTCAGCTGGTGAGGTAGTAAATGGGGGACATGTCGATACAAGGTCGTAAAAGTCTTTGCCAGTTTCATTCCGTGTACTCGGTCAGTAACTATGCCTCACAGACACGTTCGTGAACAATATACGCAGATGCCAGCATTCGAGAGAGGACGTGTAATTGGTCTCAGAGAAACCGGTTGGAATAACCAGGGAATAGTTCGGAATTTTAATAGGACCAGTGCCACTATTCAACTATATTGGCAGGAATGGGTGATTGATGGCCGAACACAACGCCAAGAAGGAAGTGGTTGACCTAGAAAGATGACAAAACGAGAGGACCAAGCAATCGTCAGAGAGGCACTCCGAGGACTCGAATCATAATTATCAACTATCCAACGTGCAACTGGTGCTTCAGTGACAACAAGGACCGTTAATAGGAGGCTGACAGATAGGGGGCTAGGCTCACGGCATTGAGCTCTGTACACCAGCAAGAACGCCTGGAGCAGTGCTGGGCACGTTCGGCCTGGAATCTCGTTGACTGGAGTAGAACTGTCTTCAGTGATGAGCTCCTCTTCGAACTGAGCCCCGGCGACCGGCGAAGACTTGTCTGGAGACGCACCAGACAGCGGTCGAATACCAATCTGATTGTCGCCGCACCATACGGCCCAACAATCAGGAACGATGGTTTGGGCAGCCATTTCATTTGATAACACTGGTCCCTTTGGTTGTCATCGGCGGCAGCCTTACAGAGCATCGGCACGTCGACGACATTCTTCGCCCCGTTTTGTTCATGACAAGCCATCCTGGGCTTACATTTCAGCAAGATACTGCCCGCCCGCACACGGCAAAAGTTTCTACTGCTTGTCATCTTGCTTGACAAACCCTACTCTGGCCAGAAAGCTCGCTGGATCTCTCCTGTATTGAGAACGTTTGGAACATTAACGATAGGGCCCTCTAACGAGCTCGGGATTTTGACGATCTAAGGCGCCGATTGGACACATTCTGACACGATACTGCTCAGGTGGACACCCAGTGCCTCTGTCAATTGGTGCCAAGCCGAATAACTACACGCATAAGGGCCAGAGGTGGACCAATGCGTTATTCACTTGCTCAGTTTGTAAAGCCCCTTCTCTCGAATAAATCACCCAATTTTTCTGAGATTGTAATCATTTGTTTGCCTCTTCACATAGATCACATCTACCTATTTCCGTCCCATTCCAATAATTCGCTCTTAGTGTGCAATATTTTTTTCCACTTTTTTTTTTTCTTACAGTGTATAATGTCACTGAGACCTCAAAGAAAGGGCCTACAGGGTGGTCCACTGATAGTGACCGGGCCAAATATCTCACGAAATAAGCATCGAACGAAAAAATTACAAAGCACGAAACTCGTATAGCTTGAAGGGGGAATCCAGATGGTCCTATGTTTGGCCCGCTAGATGGTGCTGCCATAGGTCAAACAGATATCAACTGCGTTTATTTTATTTTATTTTTTTTTTTGAACAGGAACCCCCATTTTTTATTACATATTCGTGTAGTACGTAAAGAAATTTGAATGTTTTAGTTGGACCACTTATTTCGCTTCGTGATAGATGGCACTGTAATAGTCACAAACGTATACCTACGTGGTATCACGTAACATGCCGCTAGTGCGGACGGTATCTGCTTCGTGATACATTACCCGTGTTAAAATGGACCGTTTACCAATTGCGGAAAAGGTCGGTATCGTGTTGATGAGTGGCTGTTGTGATCAAAATGCCCAACGGGCGTGTGCTATGTATGCTGTTCGGTATCCTGGACGACATCATCCAAGTGTCCGGACCGTTCGCCGGATAGTTACGTTATTTAAGGAAACAGGAAGTGTTCAGCCACATATGAAACGTCAACCACGACCTGCAACAAATGATGATGCCCAAGTAGGTGTTCTAGCTGCTGTCGCGGCTAATCCGCACATCAGTAGCAGACAAATTAAAGAGAATCGGGAATCTCAAAATCGTCGGTGTTGAGAATGCTACATCAACATCGATTGCTCCCGTACCATATTTCTATACACCAGGAATTGCATGGCGACGACTTTGAACGTAGTGTACTGTTCTGCCATGGGCACAAGAGAAATTACGGGACGATGACAGAATTTTTGCATGCGTTCTATTTAGCGATGAAGCGTCATTCACCAACAGCGGTAACGTAAACCGGTATAATATGCACTACTGGGCAACGGAAAATCGACGATGGCTGCGACAAGTGGAACATCAGAGACCTCGGCGGGTTAATGTATGGAGCGGCATTATGGGAGGAATGCTAATTGTCCCATTTTCTCGATGGCAATCTAAATGTTCTACGGATGTTACTACAAGATGTTTCACTACATGACAGAATGGCTATGTACTTCCAATATGATGGATGTCCGGCACATAGCTCGCGTGCGGTTGAAGCGGTATTGAATAGCATATTTCATGACAGGTGGATTTGTCTTCGAAGCATTATACCATGGCCCGTACGTATCTGACGTCTCCGGATTTCTTTCTGTGGAGAAAGTTGAAGGATATTTGCTACCGTGATCCACCGACAACGCCTGACAACATTCGTCAGCGCATTGTCAATGCATGTGCGAACATTACGGAAGGCGAACTGCTCGCTGTTGGGAGGAATGTCGTTACACGTACTGCCAAATGCATTGAGGTTGACGGACATAATTTTGAGCATTTATTGCATTAATGTGGTATTTACAGGTAATCACGCTGTAACAGCATGCGTTCTCAGAAATGATAAGTTCACAAAGGTGCATGTATCACATTGGAACAACCGAAATAAAATCTTCAAACGTAGCTACGTCATGTATTTTAATTTAAAAAACTTATCTGCGACCGCAGCAGCAGCGCGGTTCGGGACTGAAGCGCCTAGAACCGCTCGGTCACAACGGCCGCCTCTGAATCAAGGTACATGACGAAGCTGCGCAGCTCTGCACGACGGAGCGAACAGCAAAGAAATGGTTTAAATGGCTCTGAGTACTATGGGACTTAATATCTGAGGTCATCAGTCCCCTAGAACGTAGAACTACTAAACCCTAACGAACCTATGGACATCACACACATTCATGCCCGTGGCAGGATTCGAACCTGCCACCGTAGCAGCAGCTCAGTTCCGGACTGAAGCGCCTAGAACCGCTCGGCCACCGTGGCCGGCAGCGAACAACACGTTTTTCCACTTGGTTGTCCGCCTCCCTAGCTGATTGGTCAGCACATCTGCCTGCCATGCAGCAGGCCCGGTTTCGATTCCTGGCCACGTCGGAGATTTTCTCCACTCGTGGACTGGGTACTGTAAGTTGCCCAATGTTGCATCAACGGAGAAGACTTGCAGCCAGGTGGCTGAACTTCCCCATGTGGCGATTCCCGGCCATCAGTGCCATCCTTCACATTCCTCTACTCGCGCGGTACCATCGGAATTAATAGTTCGTTGAGTATGTATCTGTTGAGCTCATTGATGTCATCTTTTCATGACAGTACCGACATTCCTGCCAGCTCGTGCACGTGGACTGATGAACTGAAACTCCCTTTGCCGCTGTTGTATTCGCACTCGAACTGGTTGGAGTTTCTACTTCTTATACAAGGAATAGCACGATTTCCTCGCAACAACAAACACTCAACAGGGACATTGAATGAGAAACCCGCTGCGTTCTCTTTCATTTTATACAAACTGCAGAACATATTAATCCTATCTAATTTACCGAAGCATCTAGTAAACTTTAAGACAGTTTGACGTTTCTTGCTTGTTGCTTCTATGGCGTTAACTTTTCAGTGCCTTCATCTGCGTGCATACTCGGCAAAATACCATACGTTCCATGATGGAGGATGTTTTACACTACTGCCAGTCATTCCCTCCCCTGTTCCACTACCAAGTTGAGCGAGGGAGAACGATACGTATACGCTTCCACACCAGCTCTGATCTATCTTGTTTTCGCGAGATCTAATTTGGTTCCAGTAGGACCGTTCTGAGGTCTACCTCAGAGGCTACTTCTCTAAACCTCCTATTGGCGAAAAGAACATCTTCTTTCCGGCAGGTATCCCCATTTAGCATTAACATAGTATGCTTGAGACCTAACTCGTCGGTAACAAATCTAGCAGTTCGCCTGTGAATGTTTTCGATGTTTTCCTTTCCTCCCAACTGCTACGGATCCCAAACGCTCAAGAATGGGTCTATGTGATGTTCTACACAGAGTCTCATTTTATAAAAGAGATACTCTTCCCTGAAATTGGCCTCCTAAACCGATGTCGACCATTCGCCTTTCCTAAAACCGACATGCTCGTTCCACTTAAGTGGAAGTCGCTTTTCTACGTTACCCCTCGATATTTAACCGACATAACTGTATGGCACAGATCATCGATTATCATAATATCGCTTTCCTTAGTCACTTGTGTTAACTCGTGAACTTTCTCATTAACTATTCGCGCGAAGATTGTTGTCTTCCCTCCAGGGACCCCCATCAGAGTTCACGAAATATCTACGTATTTCTTGCCCGCTGATCGAACCTACCGGTAACCAATCTAGCAGCGCCGGGACGGTAGCTCAGCGTGTTCGGTCAGAGGGTTATCTGCCCTCTGTAATAAAAAAACTGATTTAACCGATCAACAACGAACTTAAACGGGTGTCTTACGACTTCCACCCGGAGCAGATGCAACGAACGAATGCGAACAAAAACGAGATTTTTTTAAAAAAAGAAAAGCAGCCTGCCTCTGAATTGATTCATTGTCTTCCTTTAACCCGACCCGGTGACCATTCCAAACAATGGAGCAGTAGTCAACAATGGGTCGCACCAGTGTTCCCCAGATGAACTACACTTTCCTAAAATTCTCCCACTGAACCCAACTCGACCGATCGCCTCCTCCACTGCCGCCGTTACGTGCTCGTTCAGTTTCATATAATTTTACAAAGTTACGCCTAGATATTTAAACAGGTTGAATAGGTCCACACTCCTAACGCTGTATTCGA
This sequence comes from Schistocerca nitens, assembly GCF_023898315.1. Classification (NCBI taxonomy): domain Eukaryota; kingdom Metazoa; phylum Arthropoda; class Insecta; order Orthoptera; family Acrididae; genus Schistocerca; species Schistocerca nitens. The sequence continues at coordinate 46,771,827 of NC_064619.1, read as the reverse complement.
ACATTATGGGACTGTGTTCCCTTCTCCTCTACGTTAACTTAGAGTTTTCCAGATTTCGAGCAAGCTGCTATTCATCACGCCAAACAGATGTTCTATCCAACCCATCCTGTATCCTCCCACAGCATTGAGATTCTTTCCCATACACTACGGCAACATCAGCAAATAGTCGCAGATTCCTGTTCATCCTATTCATGAGATTATTTACGTATATCGATAACTAGAGAGGACCTGTCGCACTTCCGTGGGTAATGCTTGAGGATACCTTCGTCTCTGCTGAACAGTTGTAAACCAGGAGAATGTGATGGATTCTGTTGCTTAAAACATCTTGAAGCCACTCACATATCTCAGAGCCTATTTCGTATACTCGGACAGTCGTTAACCTTCTTATGTGTTGCACTGATCACACAGTTTCAGTAAACCTGTGAATGGGCACTCCACCTATTGCCCTTGCACTATTGGTCTGAGGATATAGTGCAAGAATACGGCAAGCTGAGTTTCGGACGAACGATGCTTTCACCATCCGTGCTGATTTGTGGAGGGAAGGGGGTTTATTGTATTCGATCTTAGAATATTCCTAAGAAATGTACATCAAACTGATGTTAAGAATAGTGGTTTGTAATTTTGTAAGTCCGTTCTTTTGCCGTTATTATATACTAGCTTAGCGCCCACTGCTTCGCTCGCCAAGACTGTATGGTCTGCAGAGATCTTTTTCGCTTTTATTTAATAGAATTTTCATGTCGTTCACAAATTGCAACACCTTCTAAGCTTTTCACGCTAATTAAGGCCGTATAAGCATGGTCTCTTCCGAATGTACTTCTAAGAAAGAAGCGGTTCTGGTAGCTAGAGTCCAAAGTTTTTGCTACTCGTGGCTTTTTCCTTCTTGTGCAGATATTTCCATAGCATCTTTCATCCACTATCAAATAATGCTTTACATCTAACCGAGAGGTGAAATAACAATTTTCATAAATTTGGCTTTAAAATTTTTTAATGTAATGAAATATTTTCTTAAAAATCTTCATCCCATAAATGAATTTTATCCATAGTGGATGCTGTCGAACTCCGTGACTGTTCCTTTATGGGATAGTAGAAAAATATCCGCGTCCAGTCTCAATAAAAGGTTGTTTATTTGTCACACGACCGGTTTTGGGCTTGCGCCCATCTTCAGGTGTTTATACATTCATGTACATGTTTGTACTGTTTGAGATCACTGTATAAATGCAAAAAAAATTCTTTGCTGGTGACTACACAGATACAAGTGGGACAATTGTAAGTGGTAAGGCAGCATTTGACGAAAATATATCTGTACTTACAAAAAGATGAAGCACCACTATTACGGTTATGCTGTGGTGACAGTTTTGTCACTTAGTTACACACTTATGGTCATTTTCACGTCCATATATCAGTTTTACCATGTATAGCTCCATATTACACTATTATGATGTGCACCCGTGAAATACACTACGTTTACATACATACTTGTAGGTTCTCGTCAAAGAACTTAGTCGCAGGAAGTGAAAATGTATTGCATATATAGAAATTTAAAAAACTATTATAGACTGCGACATTTCTTGATAAACATTATGAAATTTTTTGATTCACAGTTTTGACGGAAAACTTCATAATGTGTGTCAAGAAACGTCGCAGTCTATAATAGTTTTTTAAATTTCTATATATGCAACACCTTTGCACTTCCTGTGGTTAAGTTCTTTGACCAGAACCTACAAGTTTCTGTGTCAGCAACATCTTTACATCTGCTACATCTACCTTCTTTGACCACAGCCAACATGTTTGTATGTAAACATAGTGTATTTCACGAGCGCAAATCATAATAGTGTAATATGGAGCTGTACTTCGTAAATCTGATATATGGACGTGAAAATGACCATAAGTGTGTAACTAAGTGGCAAAACTATCAGCACAGCATAACTGTAATAATGGTGCTTCATCTTTTTGTAATTACAGATGTATTTTCGTCAAATGCTGCCTTACCACTTACAATTGTCCCACTTGTATATGTGTAGTCACCAGCAAAGAATTTTTTTGTATTTATACAGTGATTTCCAACAGTACAAACATGTACATGAATGTATAAACACCTGAAGATGGGAGCAAGCCCGAAACCGGTCGTGTGACAAATAAACAACCTTTTATTGTGACTGGTAGCGGATATATTTCTACAATCTTCATCCCCTTTTGCACTCTCTTAGGGTTGGAATTTCCAGAACAGCTGACACACATTGTTTATTTCTAACTGAGAAGTCAGATACCAGTTTTCATAGACGGAGCCCTAAGAATCCTTTAGTAGTTATTTACTAATTATTTATTTTCAAAAATACTTCCATTTTCACCCTCCGTTTCATCCCACGAGTGGTTGAAGTACCAAAACTGTTGAAACAATTTTTTGTTTTACTTTCTAACTGGAAACCAAATACCGGTTTTCGTAATTCTACCTTCAAAATTCCCTTAATTGTGACATACTTTTCCAATTTCACCCCCTTTGGAGCAGAATTTGGGGCAACCCGTTCTTAAAGGTGGCTACAGTATAAGATCTCCAAACTTCAAATTTCTATTCCTAGTGGAACACATTTTTTTTATTTCTAACTGCGAAGCCAAAATTTAAATTTTCATAGATTTGACTTTAAAAATGCTTTCATAATAAAGTATTTTCGTAACAAATCTCATCCCCTTTTTCACTCGCTTAGGGATTCAATTTCCAAAAACATTGAAATACCTGGTTTTTTTTTAATTGTAATCGAGAAGCTAAATACCAGTGCTCTTAGATGTAAGTTTAAAAATACTTAAGCAGTTTTTTTAATAATGCCATATTTTCAAAAAAGGCTTTCACTCACTATTCCACCCCCAGAGGGTTAAATTTACAAAAGTACTGAAGCACGTGTTTCTTTATATCTGACCGAGAAACAAAATGCCAAATTTCTTAGGTCTAGCTTCAAAATTGCCTTAATAGCGACATTTTTCAGAAAAATCCTTCATTCTCTATTTCACCCCATCAGAGTTGGAATTTCGAAAAAACCCTTCTTAAACGATACGTATCCATCTGATCCAAATTTCAAGTTTCTATCTTCAGCGGTTTGGGTCGGTTAGTCAGGACATTACCTCTTATATACAGGGTGGTCCATTGATAGTGACCGGGCCACCTATCTCACGAAATAAGCATCAAATGAAAAAACTAGAAAGGACGAAACTCGTCTAGCGTGACCTAGTAGATAGTGTCGAAAGTTCCATGCGGCTTTTCGCCGATGATGCTGTAGTATAAAGAGAAGTTGCAGCATTAGAAAATTGAAGAGACATGCAGGAAGATCTGCAGTGGATAGGCACTTGGTGCAGGGAGCGGCAACTGAGCCTTAACATAGACAAATGTAATGTATTGCGAATACATAGAAAGAAGGATCCTTTATTGTACGATTATATGATAGCGGAACAAACACTGGTAGCAGTTACTTCTGTAAAATATCTGGGAGTATGCGTACGGAACGATTTGAAGTGGAATGATCATATAAAACTAATTGTTGGTAATGCGGGTGCCAGGTTGAGATTCATTGGGAGAGTCCTTAGAAAATGAAGTACATCAACAAAGGAAGTGGCTTACAAAACACTCGTTCGACCGATACTTGAGTATTGCTCATCAGTGTGGGATCCGTACCAGGTCGGGTTGACGGAGGAGATAGAGAAGATCCAAAGAAGAGCGGCGCGTTTCGTCACAGTGTTATTTGGCAAGTGTGATAGCGTTACGGAGATGTTTAGCAAACTCAAGTGGCAGACTCTGCAAGAGAGGCGCTGTGCATCGCGGTGTAGCTTGCTGTCCAGGTTTCGAGAGGGTGCGTTTCTGGATGAGGTGTCGAATATATTGCTTCCCCCTACTTATACCTCCTGAGGAGATCACGAATGTAAAATTAGAGAGATTCGAGCGCGTACACAGGCTTTCCGGCAGTCGTTCTTCCCGCGAACCATACGCGACTGAAACAGGAAAACGATGTAATGACAGTGACATGTAAAGTGCCCTGCACCACACACCGTTGGGTGGGTTGCGGAGTATAAATGTAGATGTGAAGGGGGAAACCAGATGGCGCTATGGTTGGCCCGCTAGATGGCTCTGCCATAGGTCAAACGGATATCAACTACGTTTTTTTGTTAAATAGGAACGCCCCATCTATCACACAGCGAAAAAAGTGGTCCAACTAAAACATTCATATTTCTTTACGTACTACACGAATATGTAATAAAAAATTGGGATTCCTATTTTAAAAAACGCAGTTGATATCCCTTTGACCTATGGCAGCGCCATCTAGCGGGCCAACCATAGCGCCATCTCGTTTCCCCCTTCAAGGTAGACAAGTTTCGTTCTTTGTAGTTTTTACGTTTGACGCTTATTTCGTGAGATATTTGGACCACCCTGTATAGAGATTGGAGTCATCAGCCCTTCATTCCAGTCGCTCGGGACTTAGCGCTGGGTGTGAGATTCGCGACAAATGCAAGCTAAGGGGCGAATGGTGAAGGGCATGCTCTGTGAAACCGAACTGCGATTCCATATAAACATGACGACCGATGTTTCTTTTTTCTTTTTTTTAGCATGGTATAAGGACGTCGAGTATTCTCAAATATGGCGCTGTTCCTACAGGCGAGTGCTGTGCTAGGCCGTTCTACATGCATTACGTAGTTATCAAGACATGCTGCGCAAGGTGTAGGTTGAAGGTTGCCACCAATGGTTAGCATTTGACAACGAAGGCCCTGCTGGAGCAGATTCTGTGACGTGGAGCGTGCGGAGGTGTGGGGTTTGTGTGTTGTGGGTTGTTTGTGTCGCGTGACGGCGACTCTGGCGCTGGCTCGGCGGCGAAGGACAGGCTCTGAGACCTGAGGGCGACGGTCGGTAATTTCCCGCGAGGGCGCGATTTTATGATGCAAATGTTGGCCATTACGGCCCTGCGGCGGCGCGCCAGGACGCCGGCAGTTTTTCTGCCGTTCTATGAATTCCTGATTGTAGGGCGACACACCAATTTTCCCGTATTTTTTCAAGTGAGCGGATCCACAGCCAAGCCGCAAACGCATTACGGGCCGCGGAAACCTAACTGCTTTTTTGCAGCAGCACAATACGATTAAGTCCAATAGAAACGGCACTGTTGTTTTTACCGATCAGTTCGTTGGTAGTGAGGTAAACTAACTGTAAAAGAAAATGTGTAGTCCATGCATGTGTGAGGTGTCAGTTGAACTGTTCAGCATAACCCTTTGAGGGTTGCCAACAGCTCCCGATAAGGTCATGCAAATTTTAGAGAAACACTGTCGTACAACGGATAGCGTCTTATTAAACGAAAATTACTAGCGATGACCCATTTAAGCATGGAAGTACGGAAATCGTACCTCACCAACACCACCTATACTACAGGCCTGCGCGCACACTTGTCACTTAACATACTGATGGCCGGGTCTGTATCGGAAGGCTCCTGTTAACCACTCTGCAGCTATACGAACTTTACGAGTTTTAGAGCTGAGACTGCATAGGGATTCTCGTGCTTTCCTCTTCTCCGTGTCCTTGTAATGAAAGCATGGAAATTTGTACCAATGCGTAAAGTAACTGAACAAAATGGCCCTATGTTATATCAAGATGTAAAATTATTTTGACGATTTGCCTTAAATACGCGTTTCTAGGCTTGAATACAAACGGTAATTTTAAATTCTGTCTTTTACCTTAGGAGCTACGTTTTTTTGCAGTAAAAAAATCGACTATATGCAACAACAAGCACACGTTTTCGGTTTTAAGTAAAGCAGCTGGAGCTCCTACATAATTTAAGAATTTCTTTCCCCGGTTATTTTCGTAAATTTTCCTCTCCGCTTCAAAATTTGCTGACCTCAGACGAAACTCAAATCATTAGACGAAATGGAGCACCTCCTGACATAATGTTTACTAAATCAAAAACCCGAAAAAATATTTTATTTCCCTGTTTCTCCAGAATTTTAGAACCTTAAACATGAAAAGATTCTTTCTCCTATATCCTTGACTGAAATTTGTGTCATAGAGTGCTGTTAATTTAATCACAATGCACTTACCTCGAAATTCTGCTGTCTATACTGCTTAATCTGTCGAACACTGAATTCATTAAAGCAATTTTCTAAGGTAGTTTACTCAAATTGAAATTATTTCCGAATAGCTGTATACATGTAAAAATGAACAAAATCATTCTGTAGCTCTTCCAGATAAAAGTACTGGAAACTCAATAATCTGGTAAGAATGATAAGGAATACTGAACATTTTCGAGTCACACTAATTAATATAACTATTCTTTGTGACAATACTTGCAAATATGAGAGACATTTCACAGCCAGCTTCGTATTAACCTCGCAGCAATGGTCCAGAATTAAGAAACAAATGATAATGGTACATGCTACATAACTGCTTTTAAAAACAATTGGCAAATGTGGTACAATGGAAACAAATAACACGCTATAATTTTTTTGTTATTTACTTACCATTGAATGATGCGTAGACACAAATTCCTGTCTGGTAATAGTTGCAATCCAGCGATTACTCAACTACACACATTTGGGAAATCGAAACATGTGCACTTTCATGCCTTTCTGGGATTTATAATTTCCCTGGCAAAAGGAAACGCAACACTTGCATCCCATACTTCGGAGAACTGTAGGCGAATACTGTATGAAATATATATCACTTTCACGTGGCACACACTTTCAACACAACATACACGCCAACAGGACTGCCGACTAAAGATAAGATGGCCAACAGTTTGTGACGTCACGTGCCAATATGGCCGCTGTGCGTAGGCCTTGTATCTAGAAGGCTTTGACCTCACACGGATATATCAGTGAAGAGCATCATCTGACTTGCTGTGTCGTGTGAACAAGACACAGCCAGGGCAAAAGCTCCACAGGCGCAAAGATGCGACCTGTGCCAGTGCCATAGAGACTCGCCACTTGCGCGAGCTCCACCAAATCCACGGGCGGTACTGAAGATGAAAATATGGACTTCACCTCGGCCAATTTCCGGCCGAGTAAAAACCGCCAATGATCGGACGACAACGGACAGAAACCTACTCGGAAGGTAGAGGAGCAACTCTCGCTCACTTTTTATAGACCATCGTCCACGGCTAACGTAAAGAGGGAACGTCGTTTAGTGAACTCTTATAATCGAACACAGTTGTAATCGCATTTTATAAAATGACTTTTTTATGTAATAATAATATGAATATTTATATATGTGTTTGGAGAGAGAGAGATTGATTTTTGTTTGAGATTTTTACTTTAAGTCGCAACTGGCATCTGAATTTTGGTTCCTGCCTCCTTGAATGACCAGCTTCTGCACCAGTGCGTGACGTATTACAATTTGGAGGAAGTTATTGTTCTCTAAGGTTTAAAATACAACTCTGTTAGTTACTTGGCCGTATTGCGGATAGTTGAGCCCAAGTTTTGGTACCTTTTCATACGTAAGCGACCACTGTTGTAAGTAAATAAGATCAAACAGCAATCTGCTTTTCGTGAGAAAAGAAAACTTCCTTCAAACTACACGTCCTGCTACATCAACATTGGACAGTGAACTTCAGCATCATACTATTGTACAAGAACATAATCCCACTACTGTAATTAAGAAAGTATGAGAGATTGTTACTTGTTGTTGTTGTTGTTGTGATCTTCAGTCATGAGACTGGTTTGATGCAGCTCTCCATGCTACTCTATCCTGTGCAAGCTTCTTCATCTCCCAGTACCTACTGCAACCTACATCCTTCTGAATCTGCTTAGTGTATTGATCTCTTGGTCTCCCTCTACGATTTTTACCCTCCACGCTGCCCTCCAATGCTAAATTTGTGATCCCTTGATGCCTCAAAACATGTCCTACCAACCGATCCCTTCTTCTACTCAAGTTGTGCCACAAACTTCTCTTCTCCCCAATCCTATTCAATACCTCCTCATTAGTTACGTGATCTATCCACCTTATCTTCAGCATTCTTCTGTAGCACCACATTTCGAAAGCTTCTATTCTCTTCTTGTCCAAACTGGTTATCGTCCATGTTTCACTTCCATACATGGCTACACTCCACACTAATACTTTCAGAAACGACTTCCTGACACTTAAATCTATACGCGATGTTAACAAATTTCTCTTCTTCAGAAACGATTTCCTTGCCATTGCCAGTCTACATTTTATATCCTCTCTACTTCGACCATCATCAGTTATTTTACTCCCTAAATACCAAACTCCTTTACTACTTTAAGTGTCTCATTTCCTAATCTAATCCCCTCAGCATCACCCCATTTAATTTGACTACATTCCATTATCCTCGTTTTGCTTTTGTTGATGTTCATCTTATATCCTCCTTTCAACACACTGTCCATTCCGTTCAACTGCTCTTCCAAGTCCTTTGCTGTCTCTGACAGAATTACAATGTCATCGGCGAACCTCAAAGTTTTTACTTCTTCTCGATGAATTTTAATACCTACTCCGAATTTTTCTTTTGTTTCCTTTACTGCTTGCTCAATATACAGATTGAATAACATCGGGGAGAGGCTACAACCCTGTCTCACTCCTTTCCAAACCACTGCTTCCTTTTCATGCCCCTCAACTCTTATAACTGCCATCTGGTTTCTGTACAAATTGTAAATAGCCTTTCGCTCCCTGTATTTTACCCCTGCCACCTTCAGAATTTGAAAGAGAGTATTCCAGTTAACATTGTCAAAAGCTTTCTCTAAGTCTACAAATGCTAGAAACGTAGTTTGCCTTTTCTTAATCTTTCTTCTAAGATAAGTCGTAAGGTTAGTATTGCCTCACGTGTCCCAACATTCTACGGAATCCAAACTGATCTTCCCCGAGGTCCGCTTCTACCACTTTTTCCATTCGTCTGTAAAGAATTCGCGTTAGTATTTTGCAGCTGTGACTTATTAAACTGATAGTTCGGTAATTTTCACATCTGTCAACACCTGCTTTCTTTGGTATTGGAATTATTATATTCTTCTTGAAGATTGTTACTTATTGAATGAAAACTATAGAGAATGCATTTCTTTTCCTTTTTTTTTTTTTTTTTTTGGTGAAATTTTTACACTTACAATTCTGTCGATTGACAGACGGCATCGACAATAAATTTTACCTCCTTTTCCACAAACAAGATATTTCCATTCTTCACTTCCAGAAAATTCGTATACATAAATGTTTGGCAACTCTTACACATACTTTACTCTGTTTTATCACTAAAATATCAATTTTCATTAAATGTAACGTTACGTTCTGAGCAACGGCATAGCAACACGCCTTCTTTCCACAAGATACAGATTAACACTCCTTTTTTTAATAAATCAATTGTCTTTTTTTTTGTTTTGAGTCCATACTCAAAGATTCTCTAATACTATTGTTGCGGGGATTGCGCACTAAAGAGTTTCTTGCTGTCCAGCTGCGCTTCACTTCACTTCAAGTACTTTTTGAATCAAATTTACATTTACGGTATTTACATACATTACTGATCTTCTCAGAATAAAATCAGGCACAAATTAGTTAAGGAAAAAAAGCAGTGAGGCACACATAACATTACAATTTGCTATGTACTGTAAAGTTAACCTACGAATATTTGCATTTAGCCACTGAGCGTCTTTTTTGTGTTGTGTTACATGTAATGCTGCAGTCTTCATTATTCGACAAATCACAAAGATAAGTAAACCTAATTAACTAATTTGTGTGACTTTTCTTACCAATTTGTTGCAGTGTTGTAGAACCTTCGTTCTCCTATGCTGTAACATGGCTCTGGAGTATAGTTGTGTGATAGTGGCAGGGAGAAATTGTCTTAGCGGTGCACTGCACCAGAAGCCGTTTCACGAACTCACAAACTCTGCCTCCACAGCAGTAGCTACGAGGCCTTAACAAAACTGGCTACGAGGGTTTACAAAATGACCACCAAAGGAAAGTGGCGGTCACTACCACAATTTAGTTTACTGTCCTAAGATGATTTTCCCAATGAATCAAGCATATGTAATAAGAATGTGGTTGCGAACTATAACCGTGGGACCAGTAGATGGACACATATAGCGCAGATACAGCCAATCACTGTGTAGGCGGTTAGTTGTTCAGCCTTTTGACTACCAGTTGCATTTCAGAAATATTAACGTATGGTTATTTTAATTAATGTCTTAGCCAAATTTAACAACATGAAAAGGATATTCCCCCATTTTGTTTTCCAAGGCGGTTTGGAGTGTGGGGGGATAGAACATACACTCCTGGAAATGGAAAAAAGAACACATTGACACCGGTGTGTCAGACCCACCATACTTGCTCCGGACACTGCGAGAGGGCTGTACAAGCAATGATCACACGCACGGCACAGCGGACACACCAGGAACCGCGGTGTTGGCCGTCGAATGGCGCTAGCTGCGCAGCATTTGTGCACCGCCGCCGTCAGTGTCAGCCAGTTTGCCGTGGCATACGGAGCTACATCGCAGTCTTTAACACTGGTAGCATGCCGCGACAGCGTGGACGTGAACCGTATGTGCAGTTGACGGACTTTGAGCGAGGGCGTATAGTGGGCATGCGGGAGGCCGGGTGGACGTACCGCCGAATTGCTCAACACGTGGGGCGGGAGGTCTCCACAATACATCGATGTTGTCGCCAGTGGTCGGCGGAAGGTGCACGTGCCCGTCGACCTGGGACCGGACCGCAGCGACGCACGGATGCACGCCAAGACCGTAGGATCCTACGCAGTGCCGTAGGGGACCGCACCGCCACTTCCCAGCAAATTAGGGACACTGTTGCTCCTGGGGTATCGGCGAGGACCATTCGCAACCGTCTCCATGAAGCTTGGCTACGGTCCCGCACACCGTTAGGCCGTCTTCCGCTCACGCCCCAACATCGTGCAGCCCGCCTCAAGTGGTGTCGCGACAGGCGTGAATGGAGGGACGAATGGAGACGTGTCGTCTTCAGCGATGAGAGTCGCTTCTGCCTTGGTGCCAATGATGGTCGTATGCGTGTTTGGCGCCGTGCAGGTGAGCGCCACAATCAGGACTGCATACGACCGAGGCACACAGGGCCAAAACCCGGCATCATGGTGTGGGGAGCGATCTCCTACACTGGCCGTACACCACTGGTGATCGTCGAGGGGACACTGAATAGTGCACGGTACATCCAAACCGTCATCGAACCCATCGTTCTACCATTCCTAGACCGGCAAGGGAACTTGCTGTTCCAACAGGACAATGCACGTCCGCATGTATCCCGTGCCACCCAACGTGCTCTAGAAGGTGTAAGTCAACTACCCTGGCCAGCAAGATCTCCGGATCTGTCCCCCATTGAGCATGTTTGGGACTGGATGAAGCGTCGTCTCACGCGGTCTGCACGTCCAGCACGAACGCTGGTCCAACTGAGGCGCCAGGTGGAAATGGCATGGCAAGCCGTTCCACAGGACTACATCCAGCATCTCTACGATCGTCTCCATGGGAAAATAGCAGCCTGCATTGCTGCGAAAGGTGGATATACACTGTACTAGTGCCGACATTGTGCATGCTCTGTTGCCTGTGTCTATGTGCCTGTGGTTCTGTCAGTGTGATCATGTGATGTATCTGACCCCAGTAATGTGTCAATAAAGTTTCCCCTTCCTGGGACAATGAATTCACGGTGTTCTTATTTCAATTTCCAGGAGTGTACATGATTATCAATAAGTCCCTCCAAAAACTGCAAGATACGCTGAAAACAGACACAAGTCAATGGACAGAGCATCTGTCCAAGCTTGTACCTCACACTACAGGTGCTGAATACGGGCTTCGTCTGTGATGTGACAAGCGTCAATCCAGTTCGTGTTTGCAAGCCGTTGACGCGATGTGTCCGGAAAGGCTCGAAGGCATCCCGCATTGCGAATCTGAATTAGTTCTCGCTTGCACATAGGCAACGCGATTATCACTGTGTCAAAACCGAGACGAGGGTTAACAATGATACATGAGGACAGTACAAACAGCATTCCCGTCTGTAGTTATAAAAATTGAGCTAACCAATAGTAAGCTTTACTTTACCAGTGGATAGCAATAACACAGAACACATTCTAATTGGTTCTCCGATAACCTGTCGTGGGACACATACGTCCCATTGGTTAACGAAAGACCGCTGGATAACCAAGACCGTACAGCGACATATTCGACAAAGGGTATGATGTGTCGGCAGAAGTGCCAACACCGTGTTGTTTGAGGAAGCCGAAATGCACGCTATAAGCTCACACAGGCTGGCGTGAGGTCTGAAACAGGATACTTAATGAATGCTATAAAGAAAAGTAAGTAGCTGCTGGAATACTTAACTTTAATCCACAATTGGTGAACATTGGTCTTGTTACTGTACATGCTTCATTAGATACATAGCAAAGGATAAATGGCGCCTTGCTAGGTCGTAGCAATTGACTAAGCTGAAGGCCATGCTAACTATCGTCTCGGCTAATGAGAGCGTAATTCTCTGTGAACCTTTCCTAGCAACGTCGGCTGTACAACTGGGGCGAGTGCTAGTAAGTCTCTCTAGACCTGCCGTGTGGCGGCGCTCGGTCTGCAATTACTGACAGTGGCGACACGCGGGTCCGACATGTACTAATGGATCGCGGCTGATTTAAAGCTACCACCTAGCAAGTGTGGTGTCTGGCGGTGACACAACAGGGTATTATGGATGCAACTAGTTGACTGTGAATGTAAGAACTGCACTGATGCAATTTAGCTAGCTTCATGTGCCCATCGCTTTGGTGACTCCACCGACCGAACGTGCTCTCAAAGGTTGCTAGCGTGGGAGACGGATTCAATGGCAGTTGGAAATTCTGATTCCAACTCTGCCTCTGTGCCAGCTCTTAAGTTAGAGACATCTCTCACCCCTGCAACTACATCCTACAGCTTCCTTGAAGCAAGTGTACTGTCCAGCTTCCCTGCAGCTAATCTGTTACGATTTTTCTCTAAGAAACTTAGATGGTTCTGCCAGCATAGGAATCTCTCCGGTCACTTGCAGCAGACGTTGAGAGTTCCGACCAACAATACTTTTATCAACAAATTTAAGAAATTCCTACTCTTGCATATTTTGTCATGGTTAACCAACAACAGAGTGGCGTGGGAAGAAAAGCAGAAAATTTCTTCCTCTACATGACACATTTCCAACCCCAGCGAATCAGAAGCGTTGCGTGTATATACGCACGAAAAATGCGCCTTCTACCCCAAAAAAATCACCAACAATGTGAAATGGATTGCAGGCCACCCTCCTATACGCCTGCAGTGCTGGAGACATGAGACACTCTGACTTCCCTGTTTTGTACCCGCTCAAGGTACAACGACTGTTCGCGTCCGTAGCATACCTAAGCCACACGTGTCCCCTGGGGAGTTCTAAAGAACAGTCACTTTCACGCAACCAAACAATCCTCGATCTTGATAGTTGATCTCGTGGCTAAAAGTGCATCGACTATCACTGCTATGAGTAGTAGCACTCCGTCTTCCGGCCACAAGTGGCCCATCGGGACCATCCGACCGCCGTGTCATCCTCAACTGAGGATGTGGATAGGAGGGGCGCGTGGTCAGCGCACCGCTCTCGCGGTCGTTGGGATGGTTTTCTTTGACCGGAGCCGCTACTATTCGGTCGAGTAGCTCCTCAATTGGCATTACGAGGCTGAGTGCACCCCATCGCTGATATGAGACACACCAAAGTTACCATACTATAAACAAATAAGTGGCTTTAAGCCAAGAACAAGTTTATGACACTCCGATCCTAAAGCTCCCCATTCATAGGCCAACCAGACGGCCAACCCCCCGTGTCGAGCAGGTCTGCCTCGGCGCCTTTGCCTTTATGTGTGCCATTTTATAGTGGTCAGGCCGTGGTCCGGGTGCATCGCTGTTGCTGGCGGACCTCTACGTGCCTGCTATCCCAGGCAGGCAGGCAGGTAGGGTCTACCACGCATGCAGTCGTAGTCTGCCCATTCAGAGTCAGATGGATCGGAACCCGCTCAATGGGGAGAAGACGAAAGGGGTGGGGGGGTTGCGTTGGTGGACTAGTTGGCCTCTGAATGAACAGCTTAACTTCCTTGTCACGAGCTAGCTAAAGAATGTGCCGAAGACTGCAGAAAGTAATAGGTCTGCCTCACCGTGATAAAACGTAAAGAGAAGTAGTTGTAGGGCAGTGACTGTCGTTAGTGAATATTGTCTGCAGATTTGATGAGGCGTTAGGGAATCGACTTTACTACCTATTGGGCTGTGCATATGGAAATTATAAAATTTGTCGTGTAACAGTTGGGCATCTACTGCCATGTAACACATGTAAAAGACGCTGTACCCAAGAGAATTCGGATGGTATTTTAAAATTAAAAATTTGGTGCTCCTATGCATAAGTTAAAGCACACCCCATGTTTCTTTTTCCATTCGTGTGAAGGTTATGGTCTTGTGCAGTGGGATGAGCCTTTTTCTTTCTTTTTGCCTTTGGGAGGCGCCAATGGGATGTACTTCGTAACAATATCCCCCTTGTTGTTAGTCAGCGAACTACGTACCAGAAAGTAATCAAAGTAGTAGGACTACTCAGGTTTCTGAGTTAAATAACAAATTATTTCTGGCAGTACTGTTAACAGCAGGACAACTGTCAATAACAGTTACCGCCGGGGTCAGGCTTGCCACCTTAAGTCACAGACAGTAACAAGCGTGCACAATTTTCTTGCACAGAGTGTTCGCCGCAGGACAGTCACGTAGCTGTTTGACATACGATACTGCCGCAGGCCGCTGTGGGCTGTGGGCTGTGCTAGGCAGGGCTGGGCGCTAATGCAAGAAAGGTTGTTGTGCGTGCCGGGACCTGGCGTATTTCTCCGCTCCTAGCGACCGCCACAGCTCTGGCAAACGTAGCTGCGGCTTCAGGCCCACCTCCTCCTCGCTTCTGTAGAAGGGAGCGACTCCCACACTTCAGCGCAGGCAGAGGGGTGAGGAGCGCACCATCTACACGCCAACTGCCCTACTTACCGGCCATCTACACGTCACCTAGAGTGAACTTCTCCAGAGGGAAACCGGGAAGGCGCAAGACGCAAATCTGTCAAAGCAGTGTTCGTCTGAAGCTCTCTTAACGCGACGTATTTGCCTATTAACTGGGACGCACGAGACTCATATTACGTCAGTCATTTCACTGATCGTGTTATTAACAGTAAACCTTTATTCCACAATAACAATACACCAAAAAAGAGCATCACTATTCATCAGAGACAATGATATCGTCAGGAGAGCGCCTGGAAATTGGGGTAACACTGCCCTTGTTCTCTATAGAGGTTGTTCACAAATTCAGTGCCCAAACTAATAGGGATGGTGACCGAGACAAAATCAGGTATATTTCTTAAAGCTACCATGTGTCGGAAACGCATATTGTTGGAGTGCTGAGTAGAGTTGGGCAACACGATTCTTTTTCACGATTCGATTCCTACGATTCAATCTCACATTGCGAATCGATTCCTACGATTCGTTCACGATTCGTCCTAGTCTGCGATGGCACGATTCTTACGGAATGCAAAAAGTTCTACATCCTACTCACAGATGGCAGGACATGTCTGAAATTGTCAATGGGGTTAGAATCGAACTGTGTCATGATAAGATATGCCAGAAATAGTTTATTTATAAGTAAACATACATATGACGTTACAAGTGTGATTCTCGATTTATACGTGTAATGCCTTAATTGATGAAAGGTCACGTTTGATTTGATTGCATCTATTGTTTTATTTCAGTATGCCAGGAAAGAGGAGTCGATTTCTGCGAAAGGTGGTGCAAAATTACGTGATAAGCCAGTTTGGTTGTGTGGCTTGAACGTATCTAACTACAGACGTCCGTTTTATAGTAACAACTAAAACTATGTAGGTGAACTCAAAAAGCAAAAACCAGTCTAAATACAAAATTTCATCCAAATCGTTAGGGCTGTTTTCGAGATACGCGAAATATAATACATAATCCAAGTGCTATTGCTCGTGTGTAAAAAAAAGGTGTGTGTGTTTTGCATTGCATCTGCAACAAATAAGACGTACGTATTTATTCATTTTAATCGTGTGTATTGGGAGCTGTGTACTCGCTGTATATCGTTTCTGTCATCACTAGTTCGTGTATTACTCGCGCAAACTAAGCGGACGTCGGCGCGGTGGCTGATGGTAGCGATAGTAAATGGGAAATGCCTTTACGCTCGTTCCCGTCATCCACCGCCAAGTGTCAGCTTGGTTTTCACGAGTAATATCACGGCCCACGAACTTCGTTTGTTCGTTCCGAGCTTCCTTTGTTCACACGCATCCTCCACTTGACTGTCGTCTGGCGGTCGTAATCATTCGGCACGACTCGGCATGATTCGGAAGTTGCCTTCGAAGCATAGCGTACTAACAAGAATCGATGAATCGTTGGAACTTGGAATCGTCACGACTCGGAAACACGCAATCGTTCTTACGATTCTTTTGAACGACGATTCGTCCGTATCACGATTCGATTCTTACGATTCTTTATTTAGAGTCGTTCAAATGAACGACTCATTCACGAATCGCCACAACTCTAGTGCTGAGTATGCAGGAGGTTATTAAGTGCGATTCAGAATAAAACGGTGTAAATGTTTTTCACTGATTTATTGTTCCAATCACTATGACATCACAAGAAATGTGCAAAGAGAGCACGTTGTTCGCGGGGATCACACTCGTCATCCACATTACTTTCCCGCTCAATTATGTCTGACAGGGCTGGATTGAGTTCGCGCCATTTTCAGTACCTTTCAGTTAACTCTCCAGCCGTTAGCTCCAATCATTGTTGCCTTTCAGTTTCGAAACATACATTGTTTATGAAACATTGTTATAGTCTGGATGACACTTGTCATCCGCGCGAGCTCTGCTGCCACAATATGAAACAAAGTAAGTCTGTATTACTTTATTGCTTTCCTAGATTCAATCGATCTTTCATGTGCGTAAATTTGTATTGGAACTAATTGCAGTTACCTTCCATGTTACCTAGTATTCTCTTTAATTTTAAACTGTGGAAGAAATGTCAAAGGCAATAAACCTGGGACAGAGTTTAGTAGAGATCCTAATGTATGGCTGGAATGGTTCAATGAGCTGAGTGATGAAGATGCTCACAGTGATAGCGCTGACTCAGACTGAGGATTCTGTTCATGAAAGCGGTCATGATTCAGGAACAGAACAAGTACTGTCTGAAAATGATGAATATGAATCACAGGAAGAAGTAACTCAGGAGAATGCATTTTTTAGGGAAAGCTGGAATAACCAAGCGGAGGAAAGATAAATATCCTACCAGTGTTAGAAGCGGATCTTGTAATCTTATTACGCATCTGCCTGGACCAAATAACAAGCTCGTATAGAAAAGACAGAAATAGAAATTCTGAATTTCTTCTTGGATGAAAACATAATAAGCATTACCGCAACATGCACTAATATACACATCAATGAAGTTGATGGTAACTTCTCTAGGGAAAGGGATGCTAAAGAAACAGATGAGATAGATATCAGAGCTTTCATTGGTGTGTTATATCTATGTGGATCTTTGAGATGTTCTAAAAAGAGTATATTGAAATTGTTGGATAACTCAAAGGGAATCGGACTTGAATCATGTTATTTATGCATAAGTGAAAACCGATTCAGGTTTCTGTTGAGATACCGGAGCTTTCGTAATATCCGTGATAGAGGTGTTCGCAGAGAGAGTGACAAGTTGGCTGCTCAACTATTCACGAACAATTGCCAAAAATATTTTCCACCCAGTGAATATCTTACTGTTGACGAACAGCTTTTGGTATTTAGAAGAAACTGTCCGTTCAGGCAATATATTCCTAGCAAACCAGCAAAGTATGGGTTAAAAGTGTTTGCTTTCGTTGATGTAAAAACAGCTTACACTTTGAATTTAGAACTGTAGGTCGGTAAGCAACAAGAGGGATTATGTAATGTCAGTAATTCAGCAGAAGATATTGTTCTTCGCATGGTCTACCTGTTCCAGACGTTAGAATATATTATACTGTGTACAAATATTAAATGTATTGTATTTATATTTAATAAAAAATCATAAAACCAGTCATAAAGACTGTTCAAAGTGTACAAATAGACCGCTTGCTTTGTGGGTGACACCAGTCATCCGCGCGAGTGACATCACAAATTTTCGCGCGAGTAACGCAGGGTTTACGTCAACGCAGAGCCCGTACCGATGTAGATGGGAAATTCGTGGTGTGTTCTCTATTTGTGCGGCTGCCTTAAGAATTCTTGCAACCAATTCCGCCTCCGAGTGAACAGGGTCAGAATACACCTCTGCTTTCATGTAGACCAAAAGAAAGAAGTCTAATGGGGTAAGGCGTAGGGATCTTGCAGGCCAGTGTACGTGTCCTCCCCGACCAATCCACTGATTGCCAAAATAACTGGTTATTACTACTCGGATTCGTTCTGCAAAGTGCGCTGGGGCCCTATCATGCTGAAACCACATCGTCCTTCTGATATCTAGGGTTACCTCCTCCAGTAACGTCGGCAGGTGAATTTCCCATAACACGCTGTACAATGGCCACCGGAGGCGACGTGTAAGGCCCAAGCAAGTAGCCGCTCACGACAGCGGGCCACGTCTTCGCTGCCGAATGTCGCTGATGAACTCTCTCGACTTAATACGGGAGCTTTCATCCGACTATACTGAGTACTGTAAATGCCTTCCGGAGTAAACTCAACTTCATTTGTTCACATAACAACTTCAGGAAAACGGGGCTCTTCATTGGTCTGTTGCAGGACCCGGCATGTACAGGGTGGTCCATTGATAGTGACCGGGCCAAATATCTCACGAAATAAGCATTAAATGAAATAACTACAAACAACGAAACTCGTCTAGCTTGAAGGGGGAAACCAGATGGCGCTATTATTGCCCGCTAGATGGCACTGCCATAGCTCAAACGGATATCAACTGCGTTTTTTTTTTAAATAGGAACCCCCATGTTTTATTACATATTCGTGTAGTACATAAAGAAATATGAATGTTTTATTTGGACCAATTTTTTCGCTTTGTGATAGATCGCGCTGTAACAGTCACAACGGTATAAGTACATGGTATCACGTAACATTCCTCCAGTGCGGACGGTATTTGCTTCGTGATACATCACCCGTGTTAAAAGGGATCGTTTACCAATTGCGGGAAAGGTCGATATCGTGTTGATGTATGGCTATTGTGATCAAAATGCCACACGGGCGTGTGCTATGTATGCTGCTCGGTATCCTGGACGACATCTTCCAAGTGTGTGGACCGTTCGCCAGATAGTTACGTTATTTAAGGAAACAGGAAGTGTTCAGCCACATGTGAAACGTATGCCACGACCTGCAACAAATGATGATGCCCAAGTAGGTGTTTTAGCTGCTGTCGCGGGTAATCCGCACATCAGTAGCAGACAAATTGCGCGAGAATCGGGAATCTCAAAAACTTCCGTGTTCAGAATGCTACATCGATTGCACCCGTACCATATTTCTACACACCAGGAATTGCATGGCGACAACTTTGAACGTCGTGTACAGTTCTGCAACTGGGCGCAAGAGAAATTACGGAACGATGACAGATTTTTAGCACGCGTTCTATTTACCGACGAAGCGTCATTCACCAACAGCGGTAACGTAAACCGGCATAATATGCACTATTGGGCAACGGAAAATCGACGATGGCTGCGACAAGTGGAACATCAGCGACCTAGGTGGGTTAATGTATGGTGCGGCATTATGGGAGGAAGGATAATTGGCCCCCATTTTATCGATGGCAATCTAAATGGCGCAATGTATGTTGATTTTCTACGTAATGTTCTACCGATGTTACTACAAGATGTTTCAGTGCATGAGAGAATAGGGATGTACTTCCAACATGATGGATGTCCGGCACACAGCTCGCGTGCGCTTAAAGCGGTATTGAGTAGCATATTTCATGACAGGTGGATTTGTCTTCGAAGCATTATACCATGGCCCGCACGTTCACCGGATCTGACGTCCGCGGATTTCTTTCTGTGGGGAAAGTTGAAGGATATTTGCTATCGTGATCCACCGACAACGCCTGATAACATGCGTCAGCGCATTGTCAATGCACGTGCGAACATTACGGAAGGCGAACTACTCGCTGTTGGGAGGAATGTCGTTACACGTGTTTCCAAAGGCATTGAGGTTGACGGACATCATTTTGAGCATTTATTGCATTAATGTGGTATTTACAGGTAATCACGCTGTAACAGCATGCTTTCTCAGAAATGATAAGTTCACAAAGGTACATGTATCTCATTGCAACTACCGAAAGAAAATGTTCAAATGTAACTACGTTCTGTATTTTAATTTAAAAACCTACCTGCTACCAACTGTTCGTCTAAAATTGCGAGCCATATGTTTGTGACTATTACGGCACCATTTGTCACAAAGCGAAAAACGTGGCCCAACTAAAACATTCATATTTCCTTACGTACTACAAGAATATGTAATAAAAAATTGGGGTTCCTATTTTAAAAAACGTAGTTGCTATCCGTTTGACCTATGGTAGCGCCATCTAGCGGGCCAACCATAGCGCCATCTGGTTTCCCCCTTCAAGCTAGACAAGTTTCGTACTTTGTAGTTTTTTCGTTTGACGCTTATTTCGTGAGATATTTGGCCCGGTCACGATCAAGGGACCACCCTGTATACTCAGGACGTGTTGGACGATTATCTGGTCCCATGGTCTGTACTCTCATAGGACGATGAGGATGAAGCAGCTGTTCACGCAACACGTACCATACTAGACTTTGGTGAATATGGAGCGCAGCAAAAGTTGCTCGAGTATTTGTCTCTGGGTTGTTCCCAAAGTGTTAGGTGTACGCAACGTCCGTAGTTGGCCCTCATTACCCCTGCTTGGCATCATTGTGTCGGTGTTTCCCAGTAGAGCGTGGACTGCAGTAAGTGAGATATAATTGTGGCCAACAGCGTGGTAGGAAACGTTAGCGGTACATTCCCTGCGGTCTTCGACAGTTTCCTGCGGCCGCATCATAAACAAAGTGCTCCTCCCACAGTATCCCAGTTTAGCGCTCCAGCTGACACTGCAACTGTCATACAGACATTAAAGCTACCTACTGTTTAGTGACTCAGTACTGAAGAGAATGACATCGCAACATACTACGTATCTCACACTATCATTTGGCGTAACAGTGGTAGACGCAAACTGTTTTTATCTGCTCCACTAGCGTATTACCTAAGCATGCTCAGTGATCACGGGCTATGGGTTTCCGAAAGGTAGTTGCTTTACGAAATATATTTGTTTTTGTCTCCTACATTACCCCTGTTCGTTTGGACAATGAATTTTTGAACACCCTCTACACATAAATGATCTGACAAATATGGTCAGCAGCAGTTGAGGCTGTTCGCTGATGACGCTGTAATGCACGTGAAACTATCGTCGTTGAGTGACTGTAAAAGGATAGAGGGCGGCTAAGACATAATTTCTATGTAGTGTGATGAAACACAGCTAGCTCTAAAATGTAGAAAAATGTAAGTGAATACAGTTGGGCAGGAAAAACAATCCTCTAATATTCGACTGCAGTAGTAGTGGTGTGCTGCTTGACGAAGTTACGTCTATTAAATATCTAGGCGTAGCGTTGCAAATCGATATGAAATGGAACAAGCAGTAGTTTGGTTTACTGGAAGAGTTAAGGGCCCTACACTCACCAATTTTGTCGGCCGACCGACAGACCGAGCGACCAACACGACCGACTGCACGCAGCGATTAGAGTACATAGCCTCCCTGCTCCCGTTACTGTCACTGGTTGCCATTTGTTTATCTTACGTACACTGAAGTTACGGGGTACAAAATGTGTCAGGAACAGAAGTTGGTATTTGCCTTGCCCGTTTCACAGCTAAGAATGAAAAAGAAAGTCGAGAGAGAGAGAGAGAGAGAGAGAGAGAGAGAGAGAGAGAGAGAGAGAGAGAGAGAGTGAGAGAGCTGTGGCTAAATAAATGGCTAACGCACAGGGAAAAATTCAGCTACGCTCTCTCACTTAAGGAGCTGGGAGCCGTTTATTTTAGGAATTATTTAAGAATCATTGAAACATTACTTTCGAATATGCTGAACCTCATCATTGATGAAAAAAAAATACAATTATGAGAGGGGCTGCATCCTTTGAGGGGAGGTTAAAAAATGGCTCTGAGCACTATGGGACTCAACATCTTAGGTCATAAGTCCCCAAGAACTTAGAACTACTTAAACCTAACTAACCTAAGGACATCACACACACCCATGCCCGAGGCAGGATTCGAACCTGCGACCGTAGCAGTCCCGCGGTTCCAGACTGCAGCGCCAGAACCGCACGGCCACCGCGGCCGGCTTTGAGGAGAGGTGTTACGGTTTCTAGTCACTCGCTACAGTTACGAGAACCCCTGATTCAATGTAGCTGTATCCCCACAATTATTATCTAAAATGATTGCTGAAACCTGCAAATGATTTATAGTTGCATGAGGAAATACACCGCGGTAAATCAAAACAAATAAAACAAATTATGTTCTTGTAAACTTTATGAATTTATTTGTGTATCCAGCACAAGAGATGTCCCCTATATGTTTAAAAAACTCGTTTCAGATTAGAAGAAGAGAAATTACAAATGATGGTGGGTTATATCAAGTAATACGTACAAGAAAGGATACGTAAGAGATGAAGCCTTTAGCAGTTGCTGGAACTTAACGAAGTCGTACACTTTGCTCTTCATAGCAGAAGGCGTGACCATCGACTGAATTCTTTTTAATACTCCTAATCATGAGGAAAGTTTATCGGTCAATAAAAGTCAGTCGACTGCCTGTAATTCGTTTTTTACCTCTTACTTCCGGTAAGTATCAGAAATTATATTTAAAACTTAATATGTCTGTAATTCTGTTCTAAGATTTCACTTCCGAAAAATATCGGAAATAAAACAAAAAATAAAATTCCAGACAGCCGACGACTTTTTTCATAAAATATACCTCTCTCACTGTCTCTGTGTGACCCGTGTAACCATTATGGATTCGTTAAAAACATGAAAGAAATGCTTTATTTCTTACTTCTCTGTTGCTGTTCCTCTCGCACGACATGTCTCACAAACATTGCAGACCTTACACACAGTTGACAAAAGTTAAAATGGTTCAAATGACTGAGCACTATGGGACTTAACTTCTGACGTCATCAGTCCCCTAGAACTTATAATTACTTAAACCTAACTAACCTAAGGACATCACACACACCCATGCCCGAGGTAGGATTCGAGCCTGCGACCGTAGCAGTCGCGCGGTTCCGGACTGAAGCGCCTAGAACCACTCGGCCACAGAGGCCGGCTGACAAACGTCATGGGATAGCGATATGCACATATGTTTCTGGCGGCAGTATCGCTTACACAAGACATGAAAGTTTAGTGCGTTGGCGGATCTGTCATTTGTACTCAGGCGATTCATATAAAGGTTTCCGACGTGATTATGGACCCAAGGCGGGAATCACCAGACTCTGATGGCAGAATGGTAATTGGAGGTAGACGCATGAGACACTCGATTTAGGAATTGGCTAGGGAGCTCAGTATCCCGAGATCCGCAGTATCAAGAGTGTGCTGAGAATACTAAATTTCAGGCTGTCACCGCCGACGACGCAGTGGCCAGCGGCCTTCTCTTAAAGGCCGAGAACAGAGCGTTTGCGTAGAGCTATCACTGCTGAGAGACTAGGAAATAACCGTAGAAATTTACGTGGGACGGACGACGAACGTATCCTATAGAACAATGTGGTGACATTTGGCGTTAATGGGCTATGGCAGCAAACGACCGACGCGTCTTTGGGTGAGCTGAGGAGGTTCGTTTGATATGCAGGTTCAGGAACAAGGGAGAAAAGTTGGTGAGTACCGCCACATTCTGTTAGTGATGAATGTAATCTTATTGTAGGATTTTGTAACGAATAATTCCAGGCAAGCTGCAAATGGTTTAATTAGAAATCCTTCTTCTTTCCTACAAGCTTATGTTGGCTGTAGCTTCATTCTCAAATAAACACTTAGACGGAATATATGCCCCATACTGCATCACTGAGTAAACTGTCGCTTGTCTGTTTGTTCATAGATCGCTATAATCATGTAAGTTTTCCATATATACACTCCTGGAAATGGAAAAAAGAACACATTGACACCGGTGTGTCAGACCCACCATACTTGCTCCGGACACTGCGAGAGGGCTGTACAAGCAATGATCACACGCACGGCACAGCGGACACACCAGGAACCGCGGTGTTGGCCGTCGAATGGCGCTAGCTGCGCAGCATTTGTGCACCGCCGCCGTCAGTGTCAGCCAGTTTGCCGTGGCATACGGAGCTCCATCGCAGTCTTTAACACTGGTAGCATGCCGCGACAGCGTGGACGTGAACCGTATGTGCAGTTGACGGACTTTGAGCGAGGGCGTATAGTGGGCATGCGGGAGGCCGGGTGGACGTACCGCCGAATTGCTCAACACGTGGGGCGTGAGGTCACCACAGCACATCGATGTTGTCGCCAGTGGTCGGCGGAAGGTGCACGTGCCCGTCGACCTGGGACCGGACCGCAGCGACGCACGGATGCACGCCAAGACCGTAGGATCCTACGCAGTGCCGTAGGGGACCGCACCTCCACTTCCCAGCAAATTAGGGACACTGTTGCTCACGGGGTATCGGCGAGGACCGTTCGCAACCGTCTCCATGAAGCTAGGCTACGGTCCCGCACACCGTTAGGCCGTCTTCCGCTCACGCCCCAACATCGTGCAGCCCGCCTCCAGTGGTGTCGCGACAGGCGTGAATGGAGGGACGAATGGAGACGTGTCGTCTTCAGCGATGAGAGTCGCTTCTGCCTTGGTGCCAATGATGGTCGTATGCGTGTTTGGCGCCGTGCAGGTGAGCGCCACATCAGGACTGCATACGACCGAGGCACACAGGGCCAACACCCGGCATCATGGTGTGGGGAGCGATCTCCTACACTGGCCGTACACCACTGGTGATCGTCGAGGGGACACTGAATAGTGCACGGTACATCCAAACCGTCATCGAACCCATCGTTCTACCATTCCTAGACCTGTTCCAACAGGACAATGCACGTCCGCATGTATCCCGTGCCACCCAACGTGCTCTAGAAGGTGTAAGTCAACTACCCTGGCCAGCAAGATCTCCGGATCTGTCCCCCATTGAGCATGTTTGGGACTGGATGAAGCGTCGTCTCACGCGGCCTGCACGTCCAGCACGAACGCTGGTCCAACTGAGGCGCCAGGTGGAAATGGCATGGCAAGCCGTTCCACAGGACTACACCCAGCATCTCTACGATCGTCTCTATGGGAGAATAGCAGCCTGCATTGCTGCGAAAGGTGGATATACACTGTACTAGTGCCGACATTGTGCATGCTCTGTTGCCTGTGTCTATGTGCCTGTGATTCTGTCAGTGTGATCATGTGATGTATCTGACCCCAGGAATGTGTCAATAAAGTTTCCCCTTCCTGGGACAATGAATTCACGGTGTTCTTATTTCAATTTCCAGGAGTGTAGAACAGTTTCTGGAAATATTTTTTACAGCTGAAATGACAGTTTATTGTCGTTGATGTTTTATCTTTACAGTGCCTTATTGAAATACCGATGTAGGGTTGTGTGCTCAATATTCATCGAGTCGGCATTACCGTAAGATATACAAACAGTAGGAGCAATTACTATATTTTGTTGTCGTTGACTTAAAGCATTATGCTTTCTGTAAGTAACTAGTTTACTTGCCTGTCGCACAAAATTTACTTCAAATATTCTGTTCGTAGCTTCATGTAGCTGCCTGTAAAAGAAAGGGTCATCTCTATTTTACCAAGTAATCTAAGACAGTTATAACATTATTTTACCGGTGATGAAAGGAGGGACACCGAACCTAGTGCTAATGCAAATGGAAATGAAGTCCCATGGTTCTTGACAAAGCGTAGGGGAATGATATGGGAGACCCGCACCGCCGTATTAGGCAAGTTCCTAATTTAGATGGTTTGCCGTTGCCTTCCGCCGACCGTAATGGGGATGAAAGATGACGATAAAGACGACACAAAACACCCAGTCATTTCGGGGCAGGTGAAAATCCCTGACCCCGCCGGGAATCGAACCTGGGACCCAGTGCTCGGGAAGCGAGAACGCTACCGCGAGACCACAAGCTGCGGACCTAGTGCTAATAACGAACAAAAATGTGTTCTAATCTGAGAGTTGAGTGTTGATACACATGACGAGTTTTAGAATATTTTCTGGAACATCAAGGATCAGTTTTTCTGGGTTCTTGTAACTCATCCTACCATGGATGGTGACTCAATTTCCGCAAAAATTTCTGTTTTGGACAATTCTACGAAACACAATAAAATCTCTTGGTTGTATAAGATAAGAGTGGGGATATAATTCCATATTCTTTGATTATAATAGTGTTCCCTGAGCTAGACGATTTGCAGTCTGGAGTCCATAGCGAGCCCATCTTTCTGCTGATATGTTTTTTGATTGAGCGAAAAGCAGTTGAAAGAAAGAGACAGCTCAGAAAGCTCAATCAGTTCCATTGCCCGGGCGTACTCTATTCTCCGCAAATATCTGTAATGGAAATGATGGGGGCGCTATAATCTATAGACCATCAGGCATACTTTCAAGTGTTTTTATTAAAAATTTAGAGAATAAATGTTTTGGTGCCCAAAAATGCATATGTAAAAACATTCTCCTTTCCTGCAGGTACGTTGATGGTATGTTCAGTATTTATCTGGCTAATTATAACGAGGTCCAGGCTTCAGCACAAGCTTTTTTTAGCATACATGAAAAAATCCAATTGACAGTAAAATTTTTAAATGAGGATTCGTTGAACTTACTAGATCTGCGAAATTCAAGGATGGGCTCAAAATAAGAATAGACATTGATTTTAAGCCAATTACAAGAGGTCTAATATTAATACAGCTGTCTTCTGTCACCCAGAATAAAAGTATGCATTGTTATACATTCTATCACGTGGCGAAGTTAGAATTCGGCAGTCGACAGCTAAAACAGCAATTAATACAATAGTACAGGGTGGTTTAGCTAACGAGCTTGCAGAAAAAACAAAAGGTTTTTAATGAAGTACACAAGCAGACAATTTTACTTAAAGACAAGATCGCACATATTTCCATCTCATATTTTCGCCCTGGTGAGACAAAATTGTTAACGCCTTAACGGAAGGCTCAACTGCAGTCTGGGATCCGTAAGAAGCAAAAATTTGGTTTTTTTCTGCGCCAAAGTTTGGATGAAAACTTACATAAATTCAGTCATGCTGCCGTCTATAGTGTTAGATCCGAGTCTTGTGACAGTATTTAGAAAGAGCAAACGAGAAGGGAATTTGAAATACGGTTTAGGATTAGATGCGAGTCTTCTGACAGTATTTACATAGGCCAAACTGGAAGGGATTTTAATACAAGATTCAGGGAGCACAACTACGCAAGTAATGGTAGAGCTTTGGGCTGTCATTTGAAGGAAAATGGCCACCATTTGCGTCCTATTGAGAGTAGTTTAAACATTCTACAGCTGAAACCCAAAGGTATGTATTTAGACAATTCAGAAGACCTTGAAAGTTATGCTCATCTTTGTACTAATCCAGAAATGCAATCAATGAACAAATGATAGTTAATAGACAATGGTTTTTCAGCATTTTTGATGTGCTTTTTTGTAAGCTGGCCACGAGTTCTCTGTGTTCGTTGTAGGTTTAATGTTCTACTATCTAATTATGCTCTTTCATTGGCATTCCTTAGTAATAATCTCACCAAGAGATTTAAAAAATTTATCACCTTACTTTTTGAGCCTTATGGAATATAATTTGGGATATGCCAATTGGGAAGATAGGCATCATTTCTGTTTTCTCAAAAGAAATTTGTCACCCCACCTTTGCTGCTAATCGTTCCAGTTCTTTGTCTGAAACTTTGCTTCATCGATACTGCTTGCTAACAACGCCAAATCATATACAAGTGCAAGGCAGCTAAGTCGAATCTTCCTTCCAGTCTTGACAGATGGTGCACATATCTTTTTCCATCAAGCAATTAATAGTAATGGAGACGTTTAATCACCTCGTCGAATGCTGGTTCGAATCTCAAAAGGTTCAGAGAATTCATTTCTGAATCTTACTTTAGATTTAGTATTTCGAAGAGTAACCACAAAGAGGTTGATAAGTTTCTGATGAAAACCAAATTCTGTAAGAAAATACAGGGAAAAAGTCAAGATGGATATGTCAGACGCTTTTTCAAAATCGACGAATGTGATCTCTAGCCTCACGACTTTTAATCGTACTTATAATAAGAAACCGATTTTGTCTACGGTGCGAGATGTAGCTCAACTGAAAGGAAAAGAAAAAAAAAACTTAACAGCATGTATTCTAATGAGACACGTTAATTAAAATTATATTTAAGTATTAATATAAAATGAGTGGAAAAAATTGTTATAAAAACAAAAACAATTAAAAACAACAATTTCTAAAATTTCAGTTCTTCATTTTCTGCCTTAGTTGCGCTCCTACTCAAATTTGTCAACTAATTTCGAACACTATGTTACGTATGTAGCCATTACTCGAGTCTTAATCGTGTGAATCGTCATGATATAATTTACTAGAACAGCTACGAAAATTTCACACCGATATATGAATTACATCAATTATTAAATTATTTCACGATGATTCAAATGGTTGACCAGAGGTAATGGTTAGAATGTGAACACTAATCACCAATAAATTCGAGTGTGAATGCAGTTACGACGGAAGTAAATCCAATAAAGTCAATACCACTGTTGATCGTTCCAACAATGTCAAACTGGAATTTCATACATCCCGAACAGAAGCTGTTTGGCTCAGAATCCCTAATCCCTGCCCCGTGAAGACGTCATAATCTGTCAGGTTTTTTTTTTATTATTATTTCATGTCACTTCTGTTGGACATTACAGCGAATTAACAGTTTCAGTACCGTTTTCAAGACTGCCGACTGAATACAGTTGCTGGAGCTATGGCAGAAACAAGTGTTAAAGGGAGAACTTTTCCAAACTCCCGCACGCAGTATCGTATTTCCTACCTGACTTAGAAAATTTGAGGGAGATTGAATACTGATTTACAAAATTATGTTACATATGTGACACATTTCTATTTTCTTTAATTCGGCAAGCTATAGGGAACTACAGTATACTAAAGGGGGGCATCCGTGTGGAGGCCGACTACACCGCTGGGAAACCCGTCGTTTCTCCAAGTTTCGCTCGCAGCCCCCTAAGTCAGCCTTAGCCTTTATCGCGCTCCACATTTCACCGCCGCCATTTGCAGAAGTCGGCTGCTATCTTTGTAGGATAAGCCGCTACCCACACCTGGAAGCCCCCCCCCCCCCCTCCTATCACAGGCGTATTTTCTCGACGCTGCACACGTGATGGTCAGTTGAGAACCTTCGTTGTCACTTGAGCATGCTAATCACTTTCATATATTATTGTTCTCTTCGTGCAATTTCTAAGATTCAGCGGAGAAAGCGTGATCACTGTGTGTCTACGATGGTGACAGCAGCAACTGTGTAAACCTTTTTTCGTACATAGTGAATATTGTACTGAACATACTACAACCATGCAGCAAGTCACGTAAGAATCCATTTCACACTACCTAAACAATTAGAATTCTGATACGTTATTAGTAGTTCTTATTTTCTAGGAAAAAGTCTTAATGAGTACGTTAAACATGCAGTATTGTTTGCAGGAAAGAAAAACACCTAGCTTTTGTGACAGGGTCTCAGTCATGGCTGCATTCTCTGTTCTACAGTTTGTTTAAGGTTTCATTCGTCTGTAGTAGGTACCAGTAATAATTGGCAACCACCTAGTTACGCTGTGGCAATCACTTCAGTTTTAATCCTGTGAGCTTATGCCAATGATTTTCGAGTAGGCGTCAGTTGCTTGGATGAATGAAAATCACGTACTCAGTCTCTCTTGTTTAACCAGTAATTTCTTTCTGTACTTTTTTGTTTCCATATTTTAATTGTTTATTCATTGTGTATTTGAAACAGACGTGGGGTACCAATCGGGAGTAGGGCAATACAATTATTGACACTATCAAATACCACCTTCAGGCTGGTCAGTGTACCAGAAGACCAGTGGTGATCACTCCGGACCAAGGTTTGTATATTGGTGTGTAACTTATTCCTCCTGCTGAAAGTCAGTGCAGCACTCTACGATATGGAAAAAGTCACAGAGTCATCACTTTTTCCCAAGAAATATTTCGAACACAGTGGACGAGAAATGCAAGAGAATTTCTGAAGCCAAAGCAGATCTTGTTTGCCAGAATTTTGTTTTGAGGCAATTCAAGGGAGGCCACACACAGATGTGGTATCACCAGACTGTATTCCACATTTCTGCATTTCTGATGTAAGGGGGGGGGGGAAATCTGTCATCGGTGATATAGGGACTTATACTTCGGAAGGGGGGGGGGGAGCGGGGTGTTAAGGATGGAACAAATAAAACAGTTCAGAGTGTTGTGGAAATGTCCACTACCTCATTCGCAGAATTATTGGTGTCAGGGACACAAAGTAAAACCTTAAGCAAGACTGTCAGATAATGATATTAAATTAATTTCTACCGAATGTCAATCAAATATCTTAAAATAAAAGAAATGAAATATTGGTTCAACGACCCGTGTTCTCTTCAGTTGAAACATACCAGCATCAATCGATTTTAGGAAACCAAGGAAAGCTCATTCCTAAATGAACCAATAAATGCCGACCAGTGCGTCGTCTCACTAGGTACAAATTTAATACTTTAAGCACACTGCTAAGAAAGTTCCCATTCTCGATCTGTTCTCAAGAGGATATACCTTTCAGTACCCAAACATACTCAATACAGAGACCTAATCTATCTTGTTTGGTCCTTACGATCCTCACGAGAGACGTGGGATCGTATTACAGCC
This sequence comes from Schistocerca nitens, assembly GCF_023898315.1. Lineage (NCBI taxonomy): Eukaryota > Metazoa > Arthropoda > Insecta > Orthoptera > Acrididae > Schistocerca > Schistocerca nitens. The sequence goes on along the minus strand of NC_064619.1, from coordinate 46,740,962 downwards.
TGTCCTAAATTATAGTTCTACAAACTTTCTCTACAGAATTTCGGGAAATTATCGTCTTTTTCTCTTCAAAGCCCCCCCCCCCCCCCCAAAGCCCACAGTCCGTTTCCGTAACACTCTCCTGATCGAAACGATTGCTGAGAAATCTAGCAACCCATCGTTGAATTACTTCAATCTCTTCCCTTAATCCCACCTAGACTGGGCTGCATAACTGTTCTGTTCGGTGTTTCTGTTATAGGTGAACTTTATTTTCCTAGAACTAGTCCCACGAACCGTACACGGCCTTTTCTGTCATAAATTTTCCTCTATACCCAGCATACTTCATAACCCGCTTCACTTGTGGACAACCGAAAGATAATGCCTATAAGGAAGAGAGATAACATCGGATCAATTTGGATCATACAGAAATGTAGGAATACTAAGGCCATATTAACCCGACGACCCGTCTTAGAACATAAATTGAAGAAAGGCAAATTTACATTTATAGCTTTCTGAGATTTAGAGAAAGTTCCCGATAAAGTTGATTATAACACAGTCATTGAAATTCTGTAGATGGCAGGTATAAAATAAATGAAGCGAATGGTTATCTACAACTTGTACGGAATCCAGATTGCAGTTATAAGAGTCGAGGGGCTAGAAACGAAAGCCGTAGCTGAGAAGAGAGTGAAGGTCACGCGCTGCCCCCAATATTAATCGATCCGTATATCGAGCAAGCAGTACATGATGCGAAGCAGTTATTTGGAAAGGAAACTTTGATGTTTGTAGACGATCTTGCAGTTCTGTCAGAGACGGTAAAGGACTTTAAAAATGAATTGAACGGAATTGATAGTGTCTAGATGATCAGAAAGCAAAATAAAACTATTTTCAGCCATAATGGCTATGTTTGTGCACCGTGACTGTGTGGGATAATTATTTCAAGTTTCTGCTACCAGTCACTTTTTATTTTATGCTTAATCTAACATAATGCAACGCGTTTCGAACATGTTCTGTTTATCTTCAGGCGTTTATACATACATTCATATAGAGAAATGTTACTTAAAAATAAACAGTCTTAAACTAGACTAATCTAGATTTCTTCTAGATTAATCTAGTTTAAGACTATTTTTGAGTAACATTTCTCTACATGTATGTATGTATGTATGTATGTATAAACGCCTGAAGATTAACAGAACATGTTCGAAACGTGTTGCATTATGTTAGATTAAGCATAAAATAAAAAGTGACTGGTAGCAGAAACTTGAAATAAATAAAATAAAACTACATTAATGGAATGTGATTTAATCAGATCAGGCGAAGCTAAGAAAATTGGATTACAGTTACAGTCAAATTTTTCTAAGAGAGGTGTTCAATAACTAATGATATACATCTTTCTTCTCGTCCAGTTTCGGTTGAAAAAATGCGGAATTTGTTGTGGAACATTGTGGAATATTCCTACTTCAAGTTGTAAAGTTTCATGAAGTTCCGCTAGGTGAGGACGATATATGTAGCCTTCACAATGGCATCTGTAATGGAGGTGCAGTCCACGTAGAAAGCTGCATTCAGATTCTTTTGACGGAAAACCAGCATCGCGGATATTCATGGGAGCTTGCAGAATGTCTGCGGAGACCTGGCAGTGAACAAAAGCACGGTGAGTCGTTGGGCAAGGTATCTATCATCATCGTGACGAAGTCGTGCAAATCTGTCCGGTCTTCTGCGTGCCGGCCGGCCGCACACAGCTGTAACTTCTGTAATGTTGGAACGGGTGGACACTCTCATTCGAGGTGATCCACGGATCGCAATCAAATACCTCGGAGCGCAACTGGACGTCTGTTGGTAGTGCTGACACACTCGTCCACCATTTTGGGCACTCAGAGGTGTGTGCCCCAACACCTGACACGAGACCATTAAGAGCAACGAATGACCATTTGTGCGGAATTGCTTGCGTGTTAGTGATAATTTTTGTTGAACATCTTCGCAGGCGATGAAAATTGGTTTGATCACTTCGAACCGGAAACAAAATGGCAATCCTCAGCGTTCGGCCACACAACCTCTCCACCGAAGAAAAAGTTCAAAATCTCACCCTCAACGCTAAGGTCATGGCGACGGTCTTCTGGGGCTGTGAAGGGATTATTCCGTTTGATGTTCTCCGACATGGTGCAACGGTCAGCTCTGAAGCTCATTGTGCAGGAAATTACAGACACGACTTCTTCATGTTCGTCGGCACAAAACCATGACAACGCAAGGCCTACAAGTCTGTGCATTCTAGAGCAGCTCACAAAACTGCAGTGGGCTATTCTTCCTCATCCACCCTACAGCCCGGATATCGCACCTTCCGATTTCCATCTGTTTGGCGAAACGAAGGATGTACTCCGCAGGATGCAGTACGTGGAGAGATCATTAATGCAGCCAGACGTTGGCTCCAACTTCGACCAGTAGAGTGGTATCATGAGGGAATACAGGCCCTCCCCGTAAGGTGCGCCAAAGTCGACGAAACGAACGGAGATTATGTTGATAAACAGGGCTTTGTACCCAAAGGAAAGGCTGATTAATACTGTGTATAGGAATTATGAAAAAACCAATCTTCCTTAAAAAACATTGGGTTGCATTACTTTTTGAACGTCCCTCGCACTTGGACAGCAATATAACTGATTGCGGCTGAAGCAGAGGCTGACAATACCAAAAAGAGCGTTCCTGAAAAAGAGAAATTTGCCAACATCTGTTATACATTTAAGTATTGGGAAATGTATCCTGACGATATCTGAGTGGTGTGTAGCCTTGTACAGTAGTCAAACTTGGACGGTGAATATTTGATGTTGTTGTTGTGGTCTTCAGTCCTGAGACTGGTTTGATGCAGCTCTCCATGCTACTCTATCCTGTGCAAGCTTCTTCATCTCCCAGTACCTACTGCAACCTACATCCTTCTGAATCTGCTTAGTGTATTGATCTCTTGGTCTCCCTCTACGATTTTTACCCTCCACGCTGCCCTCCAGTGCTAAATTTGTGATCCCTTGATGCCTCAAAACATGTCCTACCAACCGATCTCTTCTTCTAGTCAAATTGTGCCACAAACTTCTCTTCTCTCCAATCCTATTCAGTACCTCCTCATTAGTTACGTGATCCACCCACCTTATCTTCAGCATTCTTCTGTAGCACCACATTTCGAAAGCTTCTATTCTCTTCTTGTCCAAACTGGTTATCGTCCATGTTTCACTTCCATACATGGCTACACTCCATACAAATACTTTCAGAAACGACTTCCTGACACTTAAATCTATACTCGATGTTAACAAATTTCTCTTCTTCAGAAACATCTTCCTTGCCATTGCCAGTCTACATTTTAATCCTCTCTACTTCGACCATCATCAGTTATTTTACTCCCTAAATAGCAAAACTCCTTTACTACTTTAAGTGTCTCATTTCCTAATCTAATCCCCTCAGCATCACCCGATTTAATTTGACTACATTCCATTATCCTCGTTTTGCTTTTGTTGATGTTCATCTTATATCCTCCTTTCAAGACACTGTCCATTCCGTTCAACTGCTCTTCCAAGTCCTTTGCTGTCTCTGACAGAATTACAATGTCATCGGCGAACCTCAAAGTTTTTACTTCTTCTCCATGAATTTTAATACCTACTCCGAATTTTTCTTTTGTTTCGTTTACTGCTTGCTCAATATACAGATTGAATAACATCGGGGAGAGGCTACAACCCTGTCTCACTCCCTTCCCAACCACTGCTTCCCTTTCATGCCCCTCTACTCTTATAACTGCCATCTGGTTTCTGTACAAATTGTAAATAGCCTTTCGCTCCCTGTATTTTACCCCTGCCACCTTCATAATTTGAATGAGAGTATTCCAGTTAACGTTGTCAAAAGCTTTCTCTAAGTCTACAAATGCTAGAAACGCAGCTTTGCCTTTTCTTAATCTTTCTTCTAAGATAAGTCGTAAGGTTAGTATTGCCTCACGTGTTCCAACATTTCTACGGAATCCAAACTGATCTTCCCCGAGGTCCGCTTCTACCAGTTTTTCCATTCGTCTGTAAAGAATTCGCGTTAGTATTTTGCAGCTGTGGCTTATTAAACTGATAGTTCGGTAATTTTCACATCTGTCAACACCTGCTTTCTTTGGTATTGGAATTATTATATTCTTCTTGAAGTCTGTGGGTATTTCGCCTGTCTCATACATCTTGCTCACCAGATGGTAGAGTTTTGTCATGACTGGCTCTCCCAAGGCCATCAGTAGCTCTAATGGAATGTTGTCTACTCCCGGGGCCTTGTTTCGACTCAGGTCTTTCAGTGCTCTGTCAAACTCTTCACGCAGTATCTTATCTCCCATTTCATCTTCATCTACATCCTCTTCCATTTCCATAATATTGTCCTCAAGTACATCGCCCTTGTATAAACCCTCTATATACTCCTTCCACCTTTCTGCCTTCCCTTCTTTGCTTAGAACTGGGTAGCCATCTGAGCTCTTGATATTCATACAAGTGGTTCTCTTCTCTCCAAAGGTCTCTTTAATTTTCCTGTAGGCAGTATCTATCTTACCCCTAGTGAGACAAGCCTCTACATCCTTACATTTGTCCTCTAGCCATCCCTGCTTAGCCATTTTGCACTTTCTGTCGATCTCATTTTTGAGACGTTTGTATTCCCTTTTGCCTGCTTCATTTACTGCATTTTTATATTTCATCAATTAAATTCAATATTTCTTCTGTTACCCGAGGATTTCTATTAGCCCTCGTCTTTTTACCTACTTGATCCTCTGCTGCCTTCACTACTTCACCCCTCAGAGCTACCCATTCTTCTTCTACTGTATTTCTTTCCCCCATTCCTGTCAATTGTTCCCTTATGCTCTCCCTGAAACTCTCTACAACCTCTGGTTCTTTCAGTTTATCCAGGTCCCATCTCCTTAAATTCCCACCTTTTTGCAGTTTCTTCAGTTTCAATCTGCAGTTCATAACCAATAGATTGTGGTCAGAATCCGCATCTGCCCCTGGAAATGTCTTACAATTTAAAACCTGGTTCCTAAATCTCTGTCTTACCATTATATAATCTATCTGATACCTATTAGTATCTCCAGGATTCTTCCAGGTATACAATCTTCTTTTATGATTCTTGAACCAAGTGTTAGCTATGATTAACTTATGCTCTGTGCAAAATTCTAAAAGGCGGCTTCCTCTTTCATTTCTTCCCCCCAATCCATATTCACCTACTATGTTTCCTTCTCTCCCTTTTCCTAGTGACGAATTCCAGTCACCCATGACTATTAAATTTTCGTCTCCCTTCACTACCTGAATAATTTCTTTTATCTCGTCATACATTTCATCAATTTCTTCATCATCTGCAGAGCTAGTTGGCATATAAACTTGTACTACTGTAGTAGGCATGGGCTTTGTGTCTATCTTGGCCACAATAATGCGTTCACTATGCTGTTTGTAGTAGCTAACCCGCACTCCTATTTTTTTATTCATTATTAAACCTACTCCTGCATTACCCCTATTTGATTTTGTATTTATAACCCTGTAATCACCTGACCAAAAGTCTTGTTCCTCCTGCCACCGAACTTCACTAATTCCCACTATATCTAACTTTAACCTATCCATTTCCCTTTTTAAATTTTCTAACCTACCTGCCTGATTAAGGGATCTGACATTCCACGCTCCGATCCGTAGAATGCCAGTTTTCTTTCTCCTGATAACGACGTCCTCTTGAGTAGTCCCCGCCCGGAGATCCGAATGGGGGACTATTTTACCTCCGGAATATTTTACCCAAGAGGACGCCACCATCATTTAATCATACAATAAAGCTGCATGTCCTCGGGAAAAAATTACGGCTGTAGTTTCCCCTTGCTTTCAGCCGTTCGCAGTACCAGCACAGCAAGGCCGTTTTGGTTAATGTTACAAGGCCAGATCAGTCAATCATCCAGACTGTTGCCCCTGCAACTACTGAAAAGGCTGCTGCCCCTCTTCAGGAACCACATGTTTGTCTGGCCTCTCAACAGATACCCCTCCGTTGTGGTTGCACCTACGGTACGGCCATCTGTATCGCTGAGGCACGCAAGCCTCCCCACCAACGGCAAGGTCCATGGTTCATGGGGGAAGGAATATTTGATACAAGAAAAGAATAGCAGCTTTTGAAACTCGGTGTTGCAGAAGAAAGTTGAAGATTGGATGGATGCATAGGACACTTAATGAAGAGGTACTGAAAAGCATTAGCAAAGAAAGAAGTTAATAGTACAATTTGACGAAAAGAAGAGATCGGTTGATGGCACACAACCTGTGCCATAAAGAAACCGTAATACTGCTAATTAAGGGAAGTGCGTGTGTGTGTGTGTGTGTGTGTGTGTGTGAGAGAGAGAGAGAGAGAGAGAGAGAGAGGAGGGGGGGGGCAGGGGAGGTTTATTGTAGATCCAGACCAAGGCTTGAATAAAGTAAGCAGATCCAGATGGCAGGGGTATGCAGCAGTTACCGAGAGATACAAAGGTTTGCACAGGACAGACAAGCCTTGAGAACCGCTTCAGACCAAACTTTTTGAAGAGCGTGACAACAGCAACAACGGTAGGAAATGATATGAAACTGAAGGAACATGTAAGGTCAGTAGTATGGAGACTAATAAACATCATAAACTCAGTTATAAAAACGGAGATATTTACTTTCTGCTCCCCTCCTCATGAAACAGAACGAGACATTTACCGTTACTTGCTCACCCATTGTATATCGCTTTCGATTAACTTCTGATGTTGGTTGTCTCAAGTTGGAAGGTGGTATAATTTGGTGACTGTTAAAACGATATGTTTACGTAATGTGTATAAAAAAATGGTTCAAATGGCTTTGAGCACTATGGGACTTAACATCTGTGGTCATCAGTCCCCTAGAACTTCGAACTACTGAAACCTAACTAACCTAAGGACATCACACACATCCATGCCCGAGGCAGGATTCGAACCTGCGACCGTAGCAGTCGCGCGGTTCCGGACTGAGCGCCTAGAACCGCGAGACCACCGCGGCCGGCTAATGTGTATACATAAACATACAGTTATAAATGTCCCCGTTCGTAGTCGCTAATTATAACAATATGTTTACTTTTGTGCAGTAACATATAGCTATAATCAGCGGTGGAAATATATTTGCGAACGCCGACCGTGTGCGGCTGTTTCTTGTTGGATCGTCTGATCAGTCGGAAGTTGCATTGCAGAGGAGAGTAAATGCCTATTCAAAATATAATTATTTTTGGATAGCTCAACATGAATTTCCTAATGGACCGTAGTTTATCATGCATTTACCAGTAGAATATGGCGCGGAGAAAACATTTCGCCGCATACAACTTCCGTCCGATTTCGACGAAAGAATTCGTCACTGTGAACTCTCTATTTGGCAGAAACATAAAGAAAATTAAATAACTTCATGAAGGAGTGAGACATAGATTCTATATTAAATAAATAGTCCATACACCAGTTCCATTTAAATCTGAATTTATGGCAATTAATAGATGAACTTACACTGCAATGAAAGATTTAACATGGATGCCGTTTTGCCTGGCACTTCTCTTCTCGCAATGAAAATAATTCCTTTGACATTTTCACATACACGTCGCACAATAAATCTACTGCTATGCAGTATTGCACTTTTAGTATTGCACATTTACTTTACACTAAAATAATATTACTTTTAACGATAATAATACGGCGGCAAGACATGCGCGTCCGACACAAGTTACAAGAGACAAGAGAAGAATGAGTAACTGTTCATCGAGAATATCTCGTACATAAAAAAAAGTGTAAAAGTGTTCTTCTGTCCGTTTTTCGCACCGCGGTTTTCAAAGTCAATAACTCACTGCATCTCTGACGGCGCTTCGACAATAAACAAGTTACGTCACAGGTCGTTCACCTTTTACATTCTCGCAACATTATTTGCTAACTGTAGCTGTTGCCGAACGACTGCTCGATTAGTGAATGATTTAAAATGATAAGGCAATCACATAATGTTACACTGTGTGTATTGTCTTCCTGAGAATGCAAGAGTGTGCTTACTGGTTGGCTTAGCACCGCTCTACGAGAGTTTAAGTTCTCACGCACAGCATTCAGTCGTAAAATTTGTGTCTTGAAAATGACGGCGTGTTCACCTGTTCAGTTATCGGCACTTGCTGACGACATTACCGGGATGCATTCCCAACATTTGATATCCCGGGAGAAGCTAAAATGTCACAGTGATTTAGAGCTACTTATGTTACGATCATATGGAACGCAAAGTAGTTGATAGTTGAACTCTGCTTGTCGTTATTCCGATAGACTGCGCCCGCTGAACTTCACTTCGCTATGCTGTTGTTTTCAAGAGGTGTCGAACGCCATTAAAGAATTCACATTGATTTTTAAAACGAAACTCTTTGCTCAAATTTTGCTTGATCAAATGGTATGAGGATTACCATACGTCAAAATAATCGCAGTGTAACATACCACCATTTTTCGGAAACACTGTTTCTATACATGCAGCCGTTTGTGAAATACCGAGGTCGTTCAAATGGCTCTGAGCACTATGGGACTCAACTGCTGTGGTCATCAGTCCCCTAGAACTTAGAACTACTTAAACCTAACTAACCTAAGGACATCACACACATCCATGCCCGAGGCAGGATTCGAACCTGCGACGGTAGCAGCAGCTCGGCTCCGGACTGGAGCGCCTAGAACCGCACGGCCACCGCGGCCGGCTCGAGGTCGTTCAACAAGTCCTTTATACATATGGTGTAAAGTAAAGAACCTAGAATATCCCTGGCGTACGTCTGAGTCTACTTTAACAACTGACGATTCGCTCCCGTCAAAAACGACATGCCGAGTTCAGCTTGCCAGGAAGTCTTCAATCCAGTTTCATAGTACGCTCTTTGTTCCACTAAAATCTTGAATATAGGCCACAATTAACATCTACAAGGGTGAAGTGCGATAATTAAATCCCTGAAAAAGCATAATATGCAGTTGATCTGTTTGCATCGTGACAAATACATATCGAGAAAGATCCCTTTCACTTTACTGTGTGATCATAGACACTTTCATTAAAAAATGGTTCAAATGGCTCTGAGCACTATGGGACTTAACAGCTATGGTCATCAGTCCCCTAGAACGTAGAACTACTTAAACCTAGCTAACCTAAGGACATCACACAACACCCAGTCATCACGAGGCAGAGAAAATCCCTGACCCCGCCGCGAATCGAACCCGGGAACCGGGGGCGGGAAGGGAGAACGCTACCGCACGACCACGAGCTGTGGACTACTTTCATTAATGTAAGTTTTCTCTCTACCCTTCTACAATATACTAACGTGTTTTGTTGTTTCTGTTCAGACAACAGAGTAAAAATTATATCCCAAAACGCCTTTCACTGTCACGGAAGGATAAGTATCCCAAGTCTTCTACCACGCAGTGATTTCTCGGTCCATAACTAAAGTCGTCCATAAAAAATTTCAGTATGACGCAAAGTTAACAACAGAGTCAGACTTCAAGAAAAATTTACCATTAAGGCACCTGAGAATGACACGGTGGTATTAATGCCTTTATGGCGGCACCACCGTTTAGGATAGGAAAATTTAGTTTTGTGCAATACCCTGAGCGCAAGCTACAGCCAGGTGCGGGCCAGATTTCAGTGAGTTACACATACCAACAGTTGCGAAGTAGAATAGAGGCCACAGGGCTGTCAAATTGCTGAAAGAGTATATTTAGTGGTTTTGAATGTCGCAAATCACAGGCAGAAGGGGCCCACTGGCCAAGCTAGTGTGTTATGAGTACGTGACACAGAGCAGTGCAAATCAGAGGTGCACAGCCACGTATAAATAGGTGTGGGTTTCTAACTAGATTCTCCTTTGTTATGCCCATCTGGCTTGGATCTCCGCCTCCCCTACCTTTTATAAATCCCTCCAAATCCTTGAACGCCATGCTCTCCGCCTCGCCTATCACATCCGTCTCCCCTCCCCTACGCGGATCCTGTATGATCTCATCCCCTTCCCCCACCTCCTCCTTTTCCTTGAAAGGATACGGATCCTGTACACCTCCCGTAAACTTGATCCTCCTCACCCGCTCGTCTCCCCGATCCTCTCCCACCCCCGCCCGCTGCCACGCCTGTTTTCCCACGTCCCACCCGGTCTCCATCTCTCCACCCTCCTTACCCTCTCCCAAGGTGGCTTCCACCGGCTCCCCCTCCCTGATGATGTCCTCCTCCCCTCCATCTACCCCTCCTATCAACTTTGACCCTGCCCCCCACTTCCGATGTCCTTTCCTTTAGGCACCCTCCCTCCCTTCTCTTTCCTTTTCCCCCGTACCCTCCCTCCACCCCTCTTCCCCCAGGCTTCCCCTCCCCCTTTCCCCCCTCCCCCTCTCTCCCGTGCCCCTGGCATCTCTGCTCTGCTCTGCTCTCCCCTCTCCCTCTCCCTCTCCCCCTCCCCTTCCTCCTCCTCCCTTGGCAGGTCCCCGGACTCACACACGCTCAGTGAACATTCGCGCGCCGGAGATCATCGCCATCAGTGTCTAGTGTGTGTGCCTTCGTCTGTTTTAGTGTCCTTCGTCGTCACGCCTCATCTGTTCACGTGTGCCGTCGCCGTCGTCCGTCTTCTGTGCGCCGTGTCAACGAGTGTCAGTGTATTTTCGTCCAGCGTGAACGGCTTCGTGTTTATTGTTTTTGTATCTACATTCTTTGCCCGCCATTTTTTTGTATTGTCTGTGTCACCTATATATCGTATTATTGTACCCCTTAAGGCTGAAGAGCAGCATATTATACTGCTGCCAGCCCGCCTTGTATGATGTGCTTAAAATTACAATAAAGAAAAAAAAATAACTAGATTCATTCAAGTGTGGCAGCTCTCCTGGACGGCTGGGTGTGTCACACCACCAAGAACATGCAGCAGCATATGGGGCACCAGCGATCCAGTCCACGACAGGTCGCTGGTTCGACCCTCTGAGGCTGACGTGGGGTCCGTAGCCAGCCAGCGGCGGGCCACTCTACGGCTCACTACCGAGGGCAGTCGTCCTGGCTTCCAACACACGCCAGAGGCAACCTGAGGCGAGGAACACAGATTTGGACGCCGGCTCGCAGGCGCTTGTTGTTGCTGCGATCTCAGCCGTGACAGCGAGAAGCACACAGCTGGCCACCTGCAGCTCACACTGAACGGCACTGAGTCAACAGGGACACAGACCACTGAGTCGACTGCCGGCATCCTGGCGATGCTGCAATTCTGCTGGCGTGTAAGGCAGACATACAGCAGTGCGTGCACGAGTCACTGAGGCAGCCATTCTGTGCCAAGCCGTTTTGCAGACAGCAAAGTGGTGTCCTCAGCATTGCGGGTCCCAGTGATGCAGCTCGAGAGGAATGGGGGCACTTTAGTTGGAAACAATAAATCACTTGGAAAGCTCATACGAGTCTTAATATGGTGCCTTCTACCACTTCCCACTACATTTTGTCATCCTGATATATTCGGTGCCAGAAGTTGCCACTACACCTTCAATATTGCACTTATTAGCACACTGTGGTAATATTAGTTGGTGGTAAGAAATCTATAATCTCTGACAACTGAATATTTGTGACGATTAGCATATTGTTTCCTTAATAATTTACTTGTTCGTTCCAACTGAACGTCTATAAGTGATCAGAACTCTTATAAATGATAAGCTAGTCTCTCTCCCCGATTGTGTATGGTACATTTCTTGCTGGCACTATTATCTGCACCCTGTAAAGGAAAGAATTTAAAATTGGATGAGTACGTTAGAAAACTCATTTTAATGGTAAAAATTAGTGAAACTTCTGCAGAGTTTCCAAGTAATTTGGGGACGTTTGAGGTTTTGGTGACTTTACTAAAAGAGACATAATGTCTGATAGGATAGCCGCAATCAGTGATTTTACAATGTTACTTATAATCTGTCTTGATTGCAAAATGTTTATTCATATGACCGGTTTCGGTTCATCTAGAACCGTCTTCAGACCTGATATTTTAGTTCCAGGAGTAACCCGTCCAAATGCAGCAACTTCCACAGATGTGACGCAGCATGTGGAAGTTGCTGCATTTGGATGGGTTACTCCTGCAACCGAAATATCAGATCTGCAGATGGTTCTAGCTGAACCGAAACCGGTCATATGAATAAACATTTTGTATTGAAGACGGATTATAAGTAACATTGCTTTCGTGACTGTTAAAGATATAGAAATAGCGTTTCGGACAAGTCGTTACCATGCAAAAGGGAATTATTTGTTGTGAGACTAATACTCCTGTTGCTCTTACGGTATGATGAAAGAACTGGTTTTCCAGATGGAACTTCGTGTTTTAAGCACCATTTGGAAGTCGAAGTACACAGATTTGCTTGTTACAGTTCCAGTAATCTTTCGCAAAAAGAAGCGAGAAAATGTTCAATTATTCTACGATTAGGTATTAATAACATGAAAAAGGTCTCTACTGGCAGGTTTATCTTTCATAGTTTGCTTTTTTCCTTTCTCTCTTCGAGAAAAGATTCAATACAATCGTCAGTTTATTGCTCTTTACCACACTGGTCAAATGCCATGAAGGATAGGCTCTTCAACTTACATAATAAAAGACATAATTCCTGCCATATATTTCGCGATAAAATATGCGAACTATAAGCATACACGAAAATGTTCGTCACTACTCAATCTACATATGACCTACTGCCGAAGGCCTTTTTTATATATAACTGACACCATTTAAGAAACATTTATTTTCACACGAGGACACAATTTGTACCTATATTTAAGCTGTTACAAAACATATGATGTAAGTTTACATCACAGATCAAACCCAGAAAAGTGAGTTCCTTTAGGGCACGGAACAATGCATGCTTCGCATACGCAGTACCGCCGGTGAAGTGAATACATATCGCACAGTGAACACATATCGCAAACTGGAAGAATGTACGGAATATTACCAAGAGTGGTCTGGTGGCCTGGCGGCGGAATTTCGCGGCGATCAAAGAGCTATTGATAGCGCTCAGAGCCACCAAATTGCAGACTCGGCTATCGCACGGTCGTCCTTTTGTCGCCGGCCGGCGGAGCTTTATCTTCCGATAATATCGAACGCGCCTGTTGTCGTAACAGGCTCTTCGCTATCGGAACCGTGCATCTCCCGGCATCAACACGGATCGCGTGATTTAAAAGGCAAAAAGCCGTGGAAATAAATTCTGACACATCTGGCTGTGCGAGATTTGTGAGCCGCCATCCGCATAATACGCTATGGAGAGGACAACTTTACGACGCTGCAAAATGATACTATTTTCATGGTTATCACCCATCACTCTTTGATTGACTCCGACAACATGCAAACCGAGCAGAATGATACTGTGAAACCGTTATGGAAATAAGGATATCCACCATACTGTATTTCAGCCATCTTCGCGTCGCTACATAAATGTCATTGGTTTCCCCATCTTCAGTTTAATGATGACTGTACCACAGTTTACATTTTTAATTTGTTACTCAGGCTCACATCATTTTTGCTGGATGTAACTTAGCAATAGTACACACAATAAACTGATGTTAACTATTCGTTTCTTTTGAGTATATGTCCAGATTATTAGTAAAACTTAGGTGTATTTATTAATGCCTAATATTCAGCGTCGTCTCTTTCGATGGCGTATTATAGTTTCATCTACGGAGAGATGTATCAACATACCTTAATTATCCGCAGTGTGCCTATACAGGGTGGTCCATTGATAGTGACCGGGCCAAATATCTCACGAAATAAGCATCAAACGAAAAAACTACAAAGAACGAAACTCGTCTAGCTTGAAGGGGGAAACCAGATGGCGCTGCGGTTGGCCCGCTAGATGGCGCAGCCATAGGTCAAACGGATATCAACTGCGTTTTTTTTAAATAGGAACCCCCATTTTTTATTACATATTCGTGTAGTACGTAAAGAAATATGAATGTTTAAGTTGGACCATATTTTTCGCTTTGTGATACATGGGGCTGTAATAGTCACTTAAACCTAACTAACGTAAGGACATAACACACATCCATGCCCGAGGCCGGATTCGAATCTGCGACCGTAGCAGCAGCGCGGTACCGGACTGAAGCTCCTAGAACCGCTCAGCCACAGCGGCCAACTTATACTTTGTCAGTTGCATTTCAGCATAATTATAAAAATAATGACGTTCTCGACGATAGTACAGATTCACAGTTGGGTTGCTGAAAGGTTCTATAGAAGTACGGCTATAAATATGCTTCAGGATATTTCACTAGAATCACGATTTTCAGTGAGGCAATAGTTGACATATAGATTTATCTACGATTTATCTGTACAAAAAATACGAAGTTAACATTAATACGTCATGTAACAATGATGCTTGTACTAATAGTACTGAACTTTCCTCCAAATAGTGGTATCAGTATTGTTACAACGTGCTACATGGTTTCAAAGGGAACATCATTTCTTGTTGTAACATTGGACTATTCACACTGAAGCACCAGTAAGTTTGGCAACTTCATTCATGGTGTGGATATGGACATATCCAAACGTGATAGCTCCTTAACGTGTTTGATTCGAAAGGTACCTCCTGCAGTATCTGTCACATACTGCAATAATTCACGTCCAGGCACGACGGATGAAAGGCATGGTTAATCCACAGCTGATAAGTGAGTCTTTAACAAAAACCGGGGAGGGATGGTTTAGCTGAAGTTTTTTCTGTACTCAGGACGGGTTGAGATGTGCAGAGTCTCATGGACAGCAAGAGGGATGCCGCCAAGTCACGAGCACCTGGAGACAAATGAGCGAAGCCCGGGATTCCAGTTACAAACAGGCCGGTTTCTCGTTGGGTGGCTGCTTTCTCGACAACTCAGGAATGCCGGCGGATACTTGGAGCAATGGCTAGCCGTGGACAGCTTGTTGGGAAGACTGCAGCCAGTGCCGGCAACTGCCTCAATGAGGAACAGTGAGAACGAGACGGGAGTTTGTTTTGTTTTAGGGCGCAAAAACAACTGGGGTCATACGCTCCCAAGTCAAAATTATAGAAATTTTTGGACAACATGGTTGTGGCGATGAAGCAGCCATTAGTATGATTAATCAATTATTCAAAAACAGTCTTGGTCGCATTTATTATTATTATACCGCCAACCGGTTTCAACCCGACGCTTTATAATCCATGGCAACGGCGTCCTCATCACAAGGAGTAGATGGCTATTTAGTCCTTCCATGTTAGCCGTTTTAATAAATTGACTCAAATGTTTTCTACGTAAATATACGAATAGATATGTTATAATACAGGACGACACCAGTTTTTGTGTGTCACAAATTGTTATATCATCGCACATAATGTAATATACTTTTACGAATTTTAAGAGTTGACTATGGAACATTTGTTATTATTTTATAATTAACGCTATAATTGTAACTCCTTTTAAATGAAATGGTTCCGTTTTCTGTTATTTACTGTCACTTAAATTTATGTTAAACCAAGGTGACTAGTAATTAAATATAATTATTAAATGTATTAATTATTAAATATATTAAATGCCGCTGATCGCCGCTGGGGGTGTTGCCGTCTATTCACGTGATCTCAGCACGCTATTTAAGCCCATACGAAGTGTTAGTCTCACATACTAGACAGGAGTGACACCACCAGCAGCCGACCAATGGGTAACATATTTTAAATTTATGTAATTTTAGCTGTTGTATAATGGAGTCTTCCTGACTATCTGTAACTTAACACTGTAAACGCCCAGAAGATGACTCCTACGTCGGGTTGAAACTGGTTGGCGGTATAATAATAAATGCGGTTAAGACTGTTTTTGAATAATTGAAAACTATAGAACATGAAGACAAAGAGGAGTTAAAAACGATTAGACGTCAATCCCAATTGACATAAGAGAAGACAGCTAAAAACAGGGACATGGAGAAAGGGCTACAAAGTACACCATACAGAAACGGAGGTCCAAAACTGAAAATTAAATGGCCTCCGCCATATTGCTTTGACGGATAAAAAGTAAAACGCAGCCGACAGCTCGCGCCTCATTTGCTAAAACGGCCGATAACTCAGACGGCAAACCCAAGCGGGAACGTAAACGGTTAAAAAATGGGCATACCGTCAGGAAATGGTGGACAGTTCAAACTTGGGCGCAATCTGCAAAACGTGGTGGGGCAGCGCCACTTAACAAATGACGATCGCTAAAAAGGTAGTGCCCAAAACGGAACCTAGTTAAAATGACCTCCTCTTGGTGGGAAGGCCGAGAGGAGGTCGTCCAAGCCGCTGGGACAGGCTTAATAATCCGGAGTTTATTCCCATGAAGGGAGGAGCAGTGGCGATGCCCAAGGGACACCACCCCCTGACAGACGGCTACACAGAGATCATTGGAGGGAATATAGAAACTATTTGGCTGAGCTACGAGGACTGCAGCCTTGGCGGCACCGTCAGCAGTCTCGTTTCCTGGCAGACCGACGTGTCGAGGAACCCTCATAAACATCACAGTGGCTCCACCGGGAGTGAGCAAGTGACAGCTTTCTTGGACTCATTGCACTAAGGGAGGGGCGGTCTACAGCGCACATAGACTTTGAAGGGGGCTGAGAGAGTCTGAGAGACGGGTGTTGCTGGGTTATGGTTCTCGGCGCGCAGTCCGGAACCGCGGGACTGCTACGGTCGCAGGTTCGAATCCTGCCTCGGGCATGGATGTGTGTGATGTCCTTAGGTTAGTTAGGTTTAAGTAGTGCTAAGTTCTAGGGGACTGATGACCACAGAAGTTAAGTCCCATAGTGCTCAGAGCCATTTGAACCAATTTTGCTGCGTTGCATACCAGCCACCACAAGATGGGAAATTGTCACCGTGCATGATGACTGGGAGGCACGGTCATTCACAATCGGTTGGTCATTGGGTGTAACTGCAACCTGCCGACGACAATGACTGTACTACATAAAATTCAGCACCTTGAGGACAAAGGATAGGAGACCACGGAGAAAACGGCCAAGTAAGAGCAGCTAAAGGGATTGTCAGTCGGTTACTGCACAATCGGAGTGTCATTAGTTGGACAAACAATAGACAGTGGGCAGGTGGTTAATACTAAGTGTATAGAGGAGGAGAGAGTGAGTGAGTGTGTTCTCCTGGGGTGCCAGCCTATTGTCGACTCAATATTGTTATTTAAAATCAAATCACTGCTTTCAATCTGATGGTCACTTTATAACGTATTCCTTTAACATTCAACGTCGAATGGGTTTCCTAGCTGTTCAATACTTGAACCTTCAAACATCCAACTCCACTATACTACACTACTTCGTTTGCTTCGAGCCTAGGCTACACTGCTACTGCAGAACAACAACCACAGCAGTAGCCATGGCATTGCAGACACAGGAACACCGCGACGTCCATCGAACGCTGAGAGGATTCATTCGGCCATTGCTGAGGAAAGAACGCGTTAAGCCACTAAGGCGTCGTCGCTAAGCCACAGAACACAGAAGATGAGAGCTACCAGCTGTCAAACCACCGCCATACAGAAAACAAGGCGTGACTGAGTAGCTGCAGCGCGCAAGCATCTGCCATATATATCTTCACGCTAATCTGATTCTGTTCATTGGTGAGATGAGACAAGTTCAGTGGTGAGGTGCGACAGTTCATTTCACTTCCTTGTCGCTCATTTTCTGAGTGGTGTCTGTGCCCAGCCAAAGTGGTAATGTGACTTATATTTGTAGTGATGGTGGAATAATAAACGTGCATGTTTCAATGTTTTAATGCTTCAGTTAATTTGTTTTGAGATACTTGATGCCCGAAAAGCGTTTGATGCAGCACCATCGTATAGGGTGTCACGCAATATTTCTGACTGGGTTGAGGATTTCTCGATAGGGAGGACGCGGCATGCTATCTCGGACGGAGTCGTCGGCAGATGAAGAGGTAGTTTCCGGTGTACCCCACGGAAGTGCTATGGGACCATTGCTATACGTGTTCTACATTAATGACAGTGCGACCAGCGTGGGATGATTGGTATATTAATTTCCATAATTTGCTTTACTACAATGACAGTTGTTATTTGTTTTCTTCTTTCTTCACTGTATTGAAATTTAAGAGACTGATACGCAAGATATGAGGGACGGTTTTCGCTTTTATTTACGAACTATCATTAATGATAGTTCATAAATTCAACTGTACATAATACGTTTCTACATTTTGATACTTACAAATTAAAATAATTTTTCTGTGAATGTGTTCTACACATTAATTATGGTATTTATTGCCTCTTTGCACTTTTTTAAGGCCGGAAGGTCATTCCCTCATCTCTAGCAGAGGTTGCAGCTGAAAATACTTGGCTGGACTTTCACCGTTCACGGTTTCTCGGCTTGTGCGTAATTTCCAACAACACTTTATAGTTTAAAAACTTTATAAAAGTTGTCTTCATAGAAATATTGCTGTCGTTTCACCTATTTTGCATTCAGCACTTTGATTTTTGTTTGCATTTGTTTTTCGTGTGCGTTCTGAGAGTTGAGAACATCGCGAATGCAGTGTTTCTAATTATCCTTACGTGTTGGCGTGTTGGGGTGTTGGGGTGGGCACTTTGTGTGCGTGTGTGTGTGTGGGGGCGGGGGGGGGGGGGAGAGAGAGAGAGAGAGAGAGAGAGAGAGAGAGAGAGAGTCAGAAGATTTGCAAGGATTACAAGGGAGAGATGAGGGGGGGGGGAGGGGAGTGGGAGCATGTGGGGAAAAACATTTGAGGAGGAGAGGTTTGAATGGGGGAGGCAGAAAGTTTGTAGTGAAGGCGGGTGGAGGGATAGTAGAGTGGATTATAGGATCTGAGTGAGAAGTGGTGAACGTGATACATAATCCTATCTCCCACCGTGCCACACACAGCATATACATCTAGAACTACGCCTAAAACCAATAATACTGTACATTGTACAACTATTTCAAAATTGAAAACAGTACAGTGCTATTTGTCGCCAACGTATCTTTCGTGTACAAAGTAGCTGAGATGAAAAATATGTCCAGAGTTAAAATTATGACCAGTTAGCGTTGCAGGAGTAGAGCGATTTAATGTGGAAGCGACTTAACGAGGCTGCAAGGGAGCGACCCCGGCCGTGTGTACTACTCTGATTATTAATTTCGCTCTGGTTACGTATGCCGGCCCACTTTGGTGCCGCTCGTTTCGCAGAGCCGTAAATGAAGTAACACGGCAGCGAATAAGCTCGGGTGCTAAATTAGGCTTCTGCCTACAGAGCTCGCTCTCTGCGGTGTTTCCACCCTCCCCGTCCCCCCCCCTCCTCCCCCTCTCCCTCAACGTCGGTGTCAGGACATGTTCATCCCGCAGCCTGACTCCGCCCGAGGCCTTGAAACGCCGCCTGCAATATTCACGCGAGCCGCGACGCTACATATTGCAGTCTCACGGGAAAGGGAGAAGGGCATGGCAGCTCTGCTCTATTCTCCCCCCTTCACCGTTCGTGTCGAACTGCGCTGCCAAATTCTCCACACAGTACAAAGCAAATGAGCTTTCTAAGCGCTCTTGCGGGGAATCGGATCATTCCGAAAGTATCGGCATGTAACAACCAAGCAGCGTGTAGCAGTTCTCGATCAAAATGCGTGTACTTAGCGATAGGCGTAGAGGAAAATGATTTGATACGCGGATGATTCTGTTTGCGTGTGACATGACTCCACACCCTGATGTACTTACTGTTTACGATTCTGCTCACAAGGCCGAACATAGGAGAGGAAGGCGTCACGATACGATAACAGCAACTCTTCACAGGAGACTGGGACTCGTACAGGTAACTTGCCTTTCGCTGGAAATGCCTTCGTCACTGAACCGTGGGACAAGTGAGTCAGGTGCATGCAGCGTTCTTGACTCCCGAAAATCGTTCGATGCAGTACGATCGTATATGGTGTCAGGAAAAATGTCTGACTGAGTTGAGGGTTTCTTGGTAGGGAGGACGTGGCATGTTATCTCGGACAGAGTCGTCGACAGATGCAGATGTGTGATGATGATGGAGTGGGTTTTAAGGGCGCACGACGGCAAGGTCTTCAGCGCCCGCTCAGTAACAGATTGAGACGGGTGTCAAGTAAAGACTCAGAACAGTAAGATAAAACAGAACGTAAAACACAGGTAACAAGGATGGAAAAATATGTGCCTACCCACACCGAAACGTGGGACGAAGCATGCCGTCAGCAGTAAAACATGGACAACACAAGAACAAAGAGTTAGAGGGAGCTAAAACAATATAGCAGATGGAAGTGGCCGGCTGACCGCAAGGAAAAAAGGGAGGAGCCAGCCACTTTGCAATACACTAAAACCTCCAGCCTAAAAGTTTAGGCCAGAGTCCAGACACATCACAAACCTTTAAAACCCTAGACACACACGTCTCATCATTAGCTAAAACACAGGGCAGATCACCATCAAATTGTGCTTCCGCCCTTGCATCAGGGTATAAAATGCAGTCTGTTAAAATGTGGCGGACAGCGATGTGCACACCACAAGCATCACAAAACGGGGGATCCTCCCGCCGTAATAGAAAGCTATGTCTGAGAGGACAGTGCCCGATCCGAAGACGCGTGAGGGCCACTTCCTCCCGCCTGAGCAACCGGCAGGAGGAACGCCACGAACAAGTTGTTGACTTCACGAACCGCAATTTATTGGCCGTCACCGCCAGCCATTCTTCCTCCCACAACTCCATGCACTTCTTGTGGAGTGCAGAAATGACACACTGCACGGCAATAGGACACTGGACCACATCCTGCTCTCTGCAGGCCTCCTTGGCAGCCCGATCGGCCTGTTCATTGCCCCCATATTCCTACATGACCAGGCACCCAGCAGATGGACACCTCCTTACCCGGCCTTTGGAGCAAGTACAGATGGTCATATATCAGCTGGACCATCTCCTCAGTTGGGTACAGATTCTGCAGTGACTGTAAGGCACTAAATGAATCGGAGCAGAGGAGAAATCGATTACCCCGAACACGGTTCATCTGCTCCCGTGCCTTCAGGATCGCGTGGAGCTCCGCTGCGAAAACGGTATATTCATCAGGGAGGCGATTGCGGGCAAGAGATGATTTCGGGTGTACCCCAGGGAAGTGCGTTGGCTTCCTTGCTATTCATATTATGTGTTAATGACATTACGGACAATATTAATAGTAACCTCAGATTTGTCGCAGATGACGCTGTTATCTATAATGAAAGACTATCTGAAAAAAAAGCTGCACAAATGTTGACAAGATTTCAAAGTGGCCCATAGGTTGGTGACTTACGTTGAACGCACAGAAATGGAAAACTGTGCCCTTCAGGGAAGGGAAGAACGTAATATACTATTACTGCAACCATGTTAGTGAGTCACTGATGGAATCGGTTTCCTCGTAAACACCTGAGTCTAAAGATTTGAAGGGATAGCATAGACTCTGTCGTTGTTAAAGCAGGTGGCAGACTTCTATTGATTCGTACAATACTGGGGAAGTGCGATCAGTCTACAAAGAAGACTGCTTACAAAATACTCGTGCGAACTTGCATAGACTATTGCTTTTGTGTGCGGAACTTGTACCTCATAGGACTAACAGGGCTATTTGTGCGTATACAGGGAAGGACAGCACGAATAGTCACAGGCTTGTTTGACACATCGGAGAGTGTCACAAAGATGCTGAAGAAACTGAAAGGGCAACGTCTTGAAGATACTCGCAAACTACCGCGAAGAAGCCCACTTACAAAGTTTCAAGAACCAGCTTTAAGTATGAGTCTAGCAATACACTATAAACTCTTGCGTATCGCTCCCGTAGGAATCTGGGAAGACTGATTACACAGAGGCATTTAAGCAATCTTTTTTCCGACGATCCATAAGTGAATGTAACAGGAGACAACCCTAGTAACTGTTAGAATGGGACATATCTTCTGTCATGCATTTCACAATGGTTCACAGATTATTGATGTAGATGTGGATATACACTCCTGGAAATGGAAAAAAGAACACATTGACACCGGTGTGTCAGACCAACCATACTTGCACCGGGCACTGCGAGAGGGCTGTACAAGCAATGATCACACGCACGGCACAGCGGACACACCAGGAACCGCGGTGTTGGCCGTCGAATGGCGCTAGCTGCGCAGCATTTGTGCACCGCCGCCGTCAGTGTCAGCCAGTTTGCCGTGGCATACGGAGCTCCATTGCAGTGTTTAACACTGGTAGCATGCCGCGACAGCGTGGACGTGAACCGTATGTGCAGTTGACGGACTTTGAGCGAGGGCGTATAGTGGGCATGCGGGAGGCCGGGTGGACGTACCGCCGAATTGCTCAACACGTGGGACGTGAGGTCTCCACAGTACATCGATGTTGTCGCCAGTGGTCGGCGGAAGGTGCACGTGCCCGTCGACCTGGGACCGGACCGCAGCGAACCACGGATGCACGCCAAGACCGTAGGATCCTACGCAGTGCCGTAGGGGACCGCACCGCCACTTCCCAGCAAATTAGGGACACTGTTGCTCCTGGGGTATCGGCGAGGACCATTCGCAACCGTCTCCATGAAGCTGGGCTACGGTCCCGCACACCGTTAGGCCGTCTTCCGCTCACGCCCCAGCATCGTGCAGCCCGCCTCCAGTGGTGTCGCGACAGGCGTGAATGGAGGGACGAATGGAGACGTGTCGTCTTCAGCGATGAGAGTCGCTTCTGCCTTGGTGCCAATGATGGTCGTATGCGTGTTTGGCGCCGTGCAGGTGAGCGCCACAATCAGGACTGCATACGACCGAGGCACACAGGGCCAACACCCGGCATCATGGTGTGGGGAGCGATCTCCTACACTGGCCGTACACCACTGGTGATCGTCGAGGGGACACTGAATAGTGCACGGTACATCCAAACCGTCATCGAACCCATCGTTCTACCATTCCTAGACCGGCAAGGGAACTTGCTGTTCCAACAGGACAATGCACGTCCGCATGTATCCCGTGCCACCCAACGTGCTCTAGAAGGTGTAAGTCAACTACACTGGCCAGCAAGATCTCCGGATC
The DNA here is from genome assembly GCF_023898315.1 of Schistocerca nitens. Lineage (NCBI taxonomy): Eukaryota > Metazoa > Arthropoda > Insecta > Orthoptera > Acrididae > Schistocerca > Schistocerca nitens. Next base: position 46,718,059 of record NC_064619.1, on the reverse strand, counting down.
TGTCCCCCATTGAGCATGTTTGGGACTGGATGAAGCGTCGTCTCACGCGGTCTGTACGTCCAGCACGAACGCTGGTCCAACTGAGGCGCTAGGTGGAAATGGCATGGCAAGCCGTTCCACAGGACTACATCCAGCATCTCTACGATCGTCTCCATGGGAGAATAGCAGCCTGCATTGCTGCGAAAGGTGGATATACACTGTACTAGTGCCGACATTGTGCATGCTCTGTTGCCAGGAATGTGTCAATAAAGTTTCCCCTTCCTGGGACAATGAATTCACGGTGTTCTTATTTCAATTTTCAGGAATGTACATGTAGGCTACTGCAGATCCAGGCACAACCCCCGACTCACATTCGCAGTCTCTTTCCCGCCAGTATCTTTGTCCTAATTTTCTTTTACCTCCTACCAGCCCTCAAAAGATATGATTCGGGGTTCATCTCCTGGTCCAGAATGACAGGAATTTTCCAAACGGTGCACACACAGCTGCAGAGTGAAAAATCGATTCTGGACACATTAGTTGTAAGTCACCATATGTTTTGGCACACCTCTTTGAACCCTAAGTCGTTACTCGGACACCGATAACGTCGATGTGTGGAGAATGATGAATCAGGATGGAGCCAAGGAAGTACGTAAGATTCATCGTAAAATGAACATGTTTTACAACAAAAAGATGTTGAAGACCTGAAGTAGACAAAATGACTGTTCAAACTGGTTGTCTTAAATTTAAAAAAATTATGTGACCTTGGCTTTTGATGGTTTTTGACAAATAAAACACAGACTGACAATAACAACAACTCCACTCCTGAAAAAGAGAAAGTTCGTTCCATCTAACAAATTCGAGTGTTGTGAATCTTTTATGGAAGCATATATCTGGAGGGTAGCTCTCTACAGAAGTGAAACATGAACAATGAACAATACAGACATGAGGAGAATATAAGTGTTTGGACAGTGGTGCTACAGGATAATGCAGAGGATTAGATACGTAGTTCAGATAACTTTCTTTGTTTCTCTTTTGCTTTTTCCTGTTGTCCCACGGAGATGCAGGGTTGGCACGGTTAATCGGATGTGGCAATGTTAGTTTAAGGGATGGCCGGATGCCCTTCCTGCCACCATCCTGAAATCCCCGGGAAGGAAATAGTGTACCCCAACTGTCTGCGACTAGTGTAATCCATGGAATAGTGCGAAGGTGTTCAGATGTCTGCGAGCCATGTAACTGAGGAGGAACGTGGGGACCAGCTCGGTATTCACCTAGGGGAATCTGGAAAACCGCCTAAAAACCACATCCAGGCTGGCCGGCACACTGGCTCTCGTCGTTAATCCGCCGGGCGGATTCGATCTGCGGCCGGCGCGCCTACCTGAGTCCAGGAAGCAGCGCGTCAGCGCTCTAACCCGGCGGGTTGAACGTAGATCGGATAACTAATGTGGATATATACAGTGAAATTTGGGAGAAAAGAAATTTATGGCACAACTTTCTAAAAAAAAAAAGGGATCCTCTGGTAGTACACATCTTCACGCGTCAAACTATCGTCAATTTAAAAAGAAGTGCGGGGGGAAAAAATTGTAGGGGTAGACCAAAGGTTCGGCACAGTATGCAGGTTCAAACGGATGTAGATCACAGTACTTATGGCGCAGAGATGAAGAAGCTTGCACAGGTTAGACCACCGAGGAGAGCTGCATTAAACAAATCTTCGTACTGAAAACCTCAACAAAGACGAGAACAACACGCTGTCAAGTCGGGCAACAGACTTTCTCACCCTTGAGGAGCAGACGCACTGTTGCCATGTAGGTGAAAGCACCAGTCTGTGAAGCGCACAGTGACAATTACTGGAGGTAACGCCAAGGGAGAGGTGGGGCAGATTCACGGCGGCAGGAGGGGGGGGGGGGCGAATGAGCACCTGCTGTTCCGCGATTTGCCTCCCTCCCCTTCCCCCGTCCTCCTCCGCGCTGTTCTAAGGTAATAACTGCCGTTCCCAGGTCGATCGATAGGGCTGGGAGGGCAGACTTCACCGGTAACGGCGGGAATTACTGCCAACTTCCGCGCAACTGCACTTCCAGCCGATCCTCTGCCCGTACGGCTGCCTTCCCAACTCGCAGCAGCTAAGCCGGCACTGCGAGGGCTCCTTCACTGTGACAAAGTACAGCCCGTACCGAGCTGGCAGGACGTGACACAGCCGCTAATACTAGAGCGTGATTTGGCTTCCGAATCTGTTTAACAAATACAAAGTAGTAATGTACGAAGTTAACACTGAATTTTTTCTCACTGCCACTGCTCACGAAATACAGGTGCACACTCGCCGATCCAGCAATCAAACAGTTCTATCCAGTCAACTCGAAATATAGCGACAAAAGTTCCTATGTTGTTCACGGGTACCTTGTGAGTAATGTGGTCCAATGGACCCATGAGCTCTGGTAGCTCGTTATTGAGTAATTGCACTTCGTATGATCTGTTACCCCCGTTTCTACACTGAAGAGCCAAAGAAATGCCTGCCTAACGTCGCGTAGGGGCCCCGGAAGCTCTCAGAAGTGCCGCAACAAGACGTGCCTTGGACTCGACTAAAGTCTTAAGTAGTGCTGGAGGGAACTCATGCCATAAATCCTGCAGCGCTGTCCATAAATCCGTAAGAGTACGAGGGATTGGAGGCCTCTTCTGAACAGCACGTTGCAAGGCATGCCAGATATGCTCATTAATGTTCATGTCTGGGGAGATTGGTGGCCAGCGGAAGTCTTTAAAACACAGAAGAGTGTTCCCGGAGTCACGCTGTAGCAATTATGGACGTGTGGGCTGTAGCATTGTACTGCTGGAATTGCCCAAGTCCGTCGGAATGCACAATGGACATGAATTGATGCAGGTTCAAAAATGGTTCAAATGGCTCTGAGCACTATGGGACTTAACTTGTCAGGTCATCAGTCCCCTAGAACTTAGAACTACTTAAACCTAAGTAACCTAGGGACATCAGACACATCCATGCGCGAGGCAGGATTCGAACTTGCGACCGTAGCGGTCGCGCGGTTCCAGACTGTAGCGCCTAGAACCGCTCGGCCACCCCGGCCGGCTTGATGCAGGTGATCAGACAGGATGCTTACTTACATTTCATCTGTCAGTGTCGTGTCTAGACGTATCAGTGGTCCCATATCACTCCAACTGGACACACCCCACACCATTACAGAACCTCCACCAGCTTGAACAGTCCCCTGTCCCCAGCTGACATGTGGAGTCCATGGATTCATGAGGTTGTCTCATATCTGTACACGCCCATCCGCTCGATACAATTTGAGACGAGACTCGTCCGACCAGGGAACATGTTTCCAGTCATCAATAGTACAATTTCATTATTGACAGGTTCAGGCGAGGCATACAGCTTTGCATCATGCAGTCATCAAGGGTCGCGAGTGGACCTTCAACTCTAAAAGCTCATACCGATGATTTTTCGTTGAACTGTTCACACGCTGATGCCCCAGCACTGAAATCTGCACCAATTTGCGGAAGGGTTGGTCTTCTGTCACGTTGAACGATTCTTTTCAGTCGTCGTTGGTCCCGTTCTTGCAGGATATTTTTCAGGCGGCCGCGATGTCGGAGATTTGATGTTTTACCGGATTCCTGATATTCACGGTACACTCGTCAAATTGTCGTACGGGAAGACCCCGTTTCATCGTTACCTTGGGCATGCTGTTTCTCATCTCTCGTACGCCGACTATAACACCACCTTCAAACTCATTTAAATCTTGATTACCTGCCATTATAGCAGCACTAACCCATCTAACAACTGCACCAGGCACCTGTTTTCTTATACCGACAAACTCTGGGAGGTTGTAGGGGACATCAAAACAAATATTATTCCCTCATGTCATTTTTTCCTATAAGGATTATTTAAACCGGTGGAGGCCGAATTACGCTCTTCAGTTGTTTGAGGTCGTATTACGCTCTTCAGTCGTAGGCAGCTGCTGTCCACCAGTGTAGTAGTGCATTGTTTCTCTTTACTAATGGAGCGATACACCTGGAGTGAGTACACTGATATGGTTGGTGCGTACTACGTAGCGCACCACAACGGACGAGCTGCACAGCGGGTTTATCAACAACAATATTCTAATCGCCGTATCCCGCATCATACGACCTTCGCTGCTGTGTAACAACGTCTGCGTGAGACCGGGTCATTTAGCAGATTACCTCGACAGGGACGCCGTCGCACGGTAAGAACGCTCCGATTTGAGGAAGCTGTCTCGCAGCATGTGGAGCGGGATCCTTCAATCAGCACTCATGCAACTGCACGTAACATGGGGACGAATCAGACGAATGTAAGAACAGTCCTTCGAGGATAATTGTTACGTCCATGTCACTTACAGCGTGTCCAGAACCTGGAACCAGTTGACTATCCACCCAGAGCACAGTTTTCGCAGTGGTACCTGGAACAGAGTGAAATGCATCCTACATTTCCATCTTCTGTGTTGTTTACCGATGAAGCAACGTTCGGGCGTGATGGACTCTTCAACATGCACAATTCGCATGTTTGGAGTGAGGATAACCCACATGCCACAGTTACTAGCGCTCATCAAGTGCGGTTCTTCGTTAATGTGTGGGTCGGTGTTGTTGGGGACTGTTTAATTGGGCCGTATCTGCTACCTAGACCATTAAATGGCAGGCACTATTACAATTTTCTCGCCAGAGCATTACCAGAATTGCTGGAAGACGTCCTGCTCCCTACAAGATAACACATGTTGTTCCAACATGACGGAGCGCGGCACATTTCAGTCGTCGTGTGCGTCGATTCCTGGAACGACAGTTCCCAGAAACGTGGATTGGCAGAGGTGGTACTGTACCATGGCTTGTTCTATTCCCAGATATGTCCCCTCTGGACTTTTTTGTGTGGGGAGAGATGCACAACCTTGTTTACGCTACTCCTGTTGCATCAGAAAAGGATCTGGTTGCCCGGATAGTAGTAGCAGCAGGAACAATTCAGGATACTCCTGGGGTTTTGCCCGTATCAGACAGAACATGACCCGACGGTGTAACCTTTGTTTACGTGTCAATGGAGGCATTTTTGAAAACCTACTGTAATTAAAAGTGGGTTGTGTTAATGTGTTGTCTCTTGGTCATAAAAAAATGGTAAAGTGTTTGTTGGTTTAATTAATTTGCCGCCAGAGATATCTTCCTCTACCGGTTTAAATACTCCTCATAGGAAAAAATGATATTAGGGAAAAATATTTGTTTTGATGTCCCCTACAAGCTCCCAGAGTTTGTCGGTTTAAGTACTTTTCACCCTGTATAAGGTTGTCGACCGCAGCGCCGTATTCTGCCTTTTTACATGTCTCTGTATTTAAATAGGCATGCCTATACCAGTTTCTTTGGCACCTTAGTGTATTTCTATCTGTACTGCACTTGTAGTATCGTAGCTTATCCATACTGCCGAAGCTGGCACATCGCACATTCCTGCGAACGCCGTGAGCAGCGCTTTGAACATCGCCACCAATGAAGAACCTCCAGGTTGGCAGGTTGGTTGGTTGATTATTCCGGGGAGGGGACAAACAGCGAGGTCATCGGCCCAACGGATTAGGGACAGATGGGGCAGGAAGTGGGCCGCGCGCCTTCATAGGAACCATCCCGGCATTTACCTGAAGTGATTTAGAGAAATCACTGAAAACCTGAATCAGGATGGCCGTACGCGTGTTGTCAATCTTATACTGATGTCACGTGACTACGTAAAAAATATGAACCGAGTCGACCTCTTGGGAATTGTATAGTGCCCGAGAAATAATTAACGCTCGGTTTCTTGATGTCTCAGCTTGTATGCACGAAAATTCTTCCCCTAACAGAACCTGTTTACGAAAATAGCGCGGAATAACGCCAAATGCAGTCTTCCTCGCGGACCTAACGTGATATCCGGTCCATCACGTGTTACCCTTCCTGCCTTCAACACACACAAACGTGCTCTCCGCTATGTAGAGGCTCCTATATCCTAGCACAAAGAATGTGAATGAATCGAGCACTATGATTGGCTCTTATCGAATTTAGCTGCCAAATTACTGATGACGCCGGTATCGAAGCACCGTCAGCCTTTTTTCCTTCTGCAGACGACACTTTCGGTGGTTATTTTACACTGAGCACCATATTTCACCGACAACTAAACCTCGCCAAGTGCCATACGTATCGCCAAATACGGAAAGACTCTTACTCAGTTAAGCTGAACTCCAAGTGGTGTATTTCAAGGGAAGGGTGTCACATACATTAACGTACATAAGCGTGTACTAACATGTATTGACAAACACTAACGTGTACTAACGTGCACTCCTTTCCCCTCGGCACAAATGCGTTACTGTTTCAGCTGCGAACCTGCTTCCTTGTTTGCTCGCTTTCCTACGCACATCTCCAGACTCCAGGATTACAAGAAGATACGTATTTTCGCATGGTTCACCATAATATTATACCATTTTTGTGTTACCTCTCGATATCAAGCGTTACCGATCGCTAGCGCAACATAATTCCCAAGATATAGACTGGAAATTATTTCTCTACAAACCAAAAACTTTAGCGAGATGCAGCGTGCTCTAAACCACTGAGTAACCAGAAAAAAATAAAGGAAACCGATATTTCCAGTCTCGAATACCGAAGTCGGTGATGTAGCAGATTCTAAATCATCCCTATAATTTACAAGCTAACTCTTCCACATGCCGGATGCACACATCACAATCGATCTGCGCCGGCCGAGGTGGCCGAGCGGTTCTAGGCGCTACAGTCTGGAACCGCGCGACCGCTACGGTCGCAGGTTCGATGCTGCCTCGGGCATGAATGTGTGTGATGTCCTTAGGTTAGTTAGGTTTAAGAAGTTCTATGTTCTAGAGGACTGATGACCTCAGAAGCTAAGTCCCATAGTGCTCAGAGCCACAGTCGATTTCTCTCAACTAAATAAAGGCGCGAAATGTGTAGAAGCAGTCAACCGAACAATTTAGATGGGAGGGAATAACGGTCCTACGCAAACGCACCTCCATACACAACTCAAATTTCCACTTGATCACAAAAGCTGCTATTCGGTCGTCTAGAGGACAGCAAAGTTAACTCAGATACAGTCCTACACTCCAACAGGCCTCTGCATTCGGACAGCTGCTGCGGTTAACGGGAAACGTGAATCATTCCCACCACAGGTCATCCATACACGGAATCATTCAAGAAAATCGGTAACATACTTTTCTATTGTTATACTTACAATTAAATCTTACGATCGCGGTCTCAATTGAACGGCATTCGACAATGAGCGAAATATTGCAAATACACCCTGCTGTCGGCAGTGGCTCTCGACATAGAAATATCGCTACCTTTCTTATGACTCGACATACTCTTCCTTTTGCTATCAAAGTGCTCCAAGTCAAGTCCATAGCCTCCTTACGACTGGACATAGTCATTTCCATTCCACAAACACAAACTTTATAAACCCGATGCTCAAACGTGGACCTATCATGCATCCCCTACTACTAATTATAATACTTCGTAAAAGCTGATTGCCTACCGTACGAAATAATACTGAGACAAAATTGGCCAAGGGTGGTCAAGTCTCATAAGGTTTTTTATAGCAAGTCCTACCACTGTGTCCTAGAAAGAAACGTAATCGACCAGATGTTAAAAAACTCAATCGCAACAACTACGAAGAAAAGTTCTCCTTTAAAATTTGAGAAAAATTAATTTCAAAGCAATCATGACCTTAGACAAAAACCTATTACGCAAGTTTTATTAGCTTCTTATGCAGATGTAACCTGTGAAATTGTAGTCGTATTTTTACATTAGTTTACGAGAAAAGGTACATTACAGAAACAATTGTAATTAAAAGTTCAAATCCTTATAAAATGTATGTCGAATCGCATTTTCAAACACAAATTGCACAGAATATCAAGCATTAAGTCGCACATAGTAGTCTCAAGTTTTACTATCTTAACAGTAAGAACGCCTCCTTTCCTCTAGAGACTCCCACCCGAGTTCCTGAAGCATTTTCGTAACACTTGCGTGATGATGAAACCTACCAGTAACAAATCTAGCAGCCCGCCTCTGAATTGCTTCTAGGTCCTCCCTCAATCCGACCTGATAGGGATCCCAAACACTCGAGCAGTACTCAAGAATAGGTCGTATTAGTGTTTTATAAGCGGTCTCCTTTACAGATGAACCACATCTTCCCAAGATTCTACCAATGAACCGAAGACGACTATCCGCCTTCCCCACAACTGCCATTACATGCTTGTCCCACTTCATATCGCTCTGCAATGTTGCGCCCAAATACATCGACGTGACTGTGTCAAGCGCTACACTACTAATGGAGTATTCAAACATTACGGGGTTCTTTTTCCTATTCATCTGCATTAATTTACATTTATCTATATTTAGAGTTAGCTGCCATTCTTTACACCAATCACAAATCCTGTCCAAGTCATCATCTGTCCTCCTACAGTCACTCAACGACGACACCTTCCCGTACACCACAGCATCATCAGCAAATAGCCGCACATTGCTATCCACCCTATCCAAAAGATCATTTATGTAGATAGAAAACAACAGCGGACCTACCACACTTCCCTGGGGCACTCCAGATGATACCCTCAACTCCGATCAACACTCACCACACCTCAGATATCGATACATCGACGCTTCTAATCACATGCACATCCTACCGCAATTCACATCTTGCTTAAAACCCCTTAACATCCTCAGTTTGTCTGAGCAGACCATTTTTGCACATTTGGTCAGGAGTATTCAATTCGTATTTACACCTTCCAACCACAATGAGGCTGTCCGACAGTCCTGAATTGAAGATTTTTGAAATTTTTAAAACATATTCAGCGATCTTAAAAGCGGTTAAAATTAAAATTTAAAAGAGTCTTGATTTCAATCTTGTTAAGATATTTTTTTATTGGAGTGAGTGGCCGGTTTCGACTCCATGAAAGAGTCATCTTCAGACTCCGGAGCGGTGGATGGACACTGCTAGATGAGTTCCCCCGACCCTCGACGCTCGTGTAACTGCATGGACTTTAGTCCTGTATTGGTAGTTTGAGAATGCAGAGTAATCTCTGGCCATGGCCACATTAAGAATATTTGCTTGCAAGGATATTATTCTCGCCAGTGCTGTTACAAAAAGAAAGGGATCAATACGATACGATGAAGATGGACGAAAGGGTGGCTTCTAGAGCGTATAACGCTTTCTCACTTTAATAGTTTGAAGGAACAAAAAATTGAATTTGGAGGCTGGTTTCACTAAGTAAGAATGGACAATGAGACATTCTTTGTGATGATAAGTACGTCACACTGTCATAAGGAATACGACACTGTAATGGGAAAATCGATAAGTGCTTATTGTTGTGTACGACTTCTTACACGACGGTAAAGAGTGGTGGGCTATGGAGCTGTGCAGCAACTGTCGTCGTTGGAAATCTGGACAGGAGCAGACATGTTTAATGAACAAGTTAATTACAGTAAACGGAAGATCTGCGTAAGTTGTACTTTGACAAACGTACAAAGATTCGTTACAAATGATTCAACAAGAAACAAGAGTCCAGCTCGTATAATACACTACTGGCCATTACAATTGCTACACCACGAAGATGACGTGCTACAGACGCGAAATTTAACCGACAGGAAGAAGATGCTGTGATATGCAAATGGTTAGCTTTTCAGAGCATTCACACAAGGTTGGCGCCAGCGGCGACACCTACAACGTGCTGACATGAGGAAAGATTCCAACTGATTTCTCATACACAAACAGCAGTTGACCGGCGTTGCCTGGTGAAACGTTGTTGTTATGCCCCGTGTAAGGAGGAGAAATACGTACCATCACGTTTCCGACTTTGATAAAGGTCGGATTGTAGCCTACCGCGATTGCAGTTTATCGTATCGCGACATTGCTGCTCGCGTTGGTCGAGATCCAATGACTGTTAGCAGAATATGGAATCGGTGGGTTCAGGAGGGTAATACGGAACGCCGTGCTGGATCCCAACGGCCTCGTATCACTAGCAGTCGAGATGAGAGGCATCTTATCCGCATGGCTGTATCGGATCGTGCAGCCACGTCTCGATCCCTGAGTCAACAGGTGGGGACGTTTGGAAGACAACAATCATCTGCACGAACAGTTTGCAGCAGCATGGACTATCAGCTCGGAGAGCATGGCTGCGGTTACCCTTGACGCTGCATCACAGACAGGAGCGCCTGCGATGGTGTACTCAACGACCAACCTGGGTGCACGAATGGGAAAACGTCATTTTTTTCGGATGAATCCAGGTTCTGTTTACAGCATGATGATGGTCGAATCCGTGTTTGGCGACATCGCGGTGAACGCACGTTGGAAGCGTGTATTCGTCATCGCTATACAGGCGTATCACCCAGCGTGATGATATTGGGTGCCATTGGTTACACGTCTCGATCACTTCTTGACGGCACTTTGAACAGTGGACGTTACATTTCAGATATGTTAAAAACCATGGCTCTACCCTCCATTCGATCCCTGCGAAACCCTACATTTCAGCAGGATAATGCACGACCGCATGTTGCAGGTCCTGTACGGGCTTTTCTGGATACAGAAAATGTTCGACTGCTGCCCTGGCCAGCACATTCTCCAGATCTCTCACCAATTGAAAGCGTCTGGTCAATGGTGAGCGAGCAACTGGCTCGTCACAATACGCCAGTCACTACTCTTGATGAGCTGTGGTATCGTGTTGAAGCTGCATGGGCAGCCGTACCTGTACACGCCATCCAAGCTCTGTTCGACTCAATGCCCAGGCGTATCAAGGCCGTTATTACGGCCAGAGGTGGTTGTTCTGCGTACTGATTTCTCATGATCTGTGCACCCAAATTGCTTGAAAATGTAATCACATGTCAGTTCTAGTATAATATATTTGTCAATTGAATACCCGTTTATCATCTGCATTTCTTCTTGGTGTAGCAATTTTATTGGCCAGTAGTGTAGTAACAATGGTGACGTCGAGCCGTGACTAGGCAGCGTCTGCACGGCGTCCCATGGAGAAGCGGCCCCAAGTGCGAGAGGGCTCTGTCACGGCTGCTGGCCGTCCTTTACTGCGGCGGCCGAGGGCGCTCGGGGTACTGATCCACTGGAGGCGTGGCTCAGCGCGCGTGCTCCACTGCGCCCGATGGATCACGCACGGCCGCTGTCGATGATGTACAAAACCCTGCAATTCTGTTGCCAACTGTGAGACGCTGGTAGGCTGGTATCGATACCAGAAAGACGTATACTCTTTCTTCAGTCCCCTTCTGTACACCCTCTATCATCATCATCATCATCTTGGACAGTTTCCAGCCACTGGCTGGGTCTGTTGGGAACACAAGCCTCTCCATCGTGTTCTGTCTTTCCACCATTCCCCCTCTTCCACCTTCGTCCAGTTCTCTCCTCTTCTCGTCACACATTCCTTCACTCCCTTCACCCATCTATCTCTTGGTCTTCCTCTGGGCCTCTTCCCTTCCAGTTGCAGATCAAACATCCTCTTTGGAATTCTTCCCTCACCCATTCTCTTCATGTGTCCATACCACTGCAGTCTTGATTATTCTATCCTGTCCTGTACTGGTTCCTCCTTTAGTCTTTCCCTCACATACACATTTCGCAATCTGTCTCGTCTTGTTACACTCAACCTGCTCCTCTGGAACTTCATTTCACTAGCCTGTATTCTACTTTTGTCGCTTTTGTGTATTACCCATGTCTCACTTCCGTATGTCAATATGGGGACAAAGTAGGTTCGGTATATAATTCCCTTGGATTTCTGTGGCACCTCCTTGCTCCAAATAAGCCCCCTAATGCATTTGTAGAACTGCCCTGCTTTTCTGCACCTTTCATTTATTTCCATTGCGTTTCCCCCCTTACTTTCAATCATGCTTCCCAGGTACTTGAAGTTATCTACCACTTGTAGTTTTTCCCCTCCACAAGTTATATCCACATTTGGCCTATTCTTCTTCCTTGTTGTGACAATTATTTCACTTTTCCTTGCAGAGAAATGTATTCCATATTGTGCTGCCGTTGCCTCCCATACATCTAACTGCTCTTGCACCTCCTTCTCGCAATTTCCCCATAACATCAGGTCATCGGCAAAAAGCACTGCTTTCATTTTATGATCTCCAATTGCATCTGATACTTGCTGTAGGATTTCATCCATAACAATAATAAACAATAAAGGCGAAAGTGCACTTCCCTGTCGCAGCCCATTTTCCAGCTTGAACCATGCAGTACGTTCCCTCCCCACTTTCACAGAACTCTCACTTCCCTCATACATTTTTCTGACTTTTCGTGTTATCTCTTCATCTATCCCTTTTGCGTTCAGCACATCCCAGAGCTTGTCCCTACAGATACTGTCATACGCCTTCTCAATATCTAAAAAGGCCATGATTAAGTCCTTCCCGTACTCATAGTGCCTTTCCTGCAGTTGCCTTACCGCAAATATGAGGTCCGTTGTTGATCTTCCCGGTCTGAAACCGTACTGCTCCTCTTGCAATCTACTTTCAATACTGCTTCTTATTCTCTTCTCCAGGATCTTTTCATAGATTTTGCCACAGTGGCATAGCAGGGTGATTCCTCTGTAGTTCTCACATCTCCTTTCATCCCCTTTCTTGAAGATCGGGACTATAATTCCTTTCTTCCAATCCTCAGGAATTCTGTTCTCCTTCCACACCACCCTCAGCACTCTGTATAGCCACTGGGTTCCTACTACTCCTGCTGCTCGTATCATATCCACTGTTACTTCGTCCCAACCTGGTGCCTTGCCCCCTTTCATCCTCTTTATGGCTTCTTCCACTTCATTCCAAGTTAGATCATCAATTTCCCCACTATTATAATCGTCTGCTGCCTTAGGCTCTCCATCGCTGTTAGTTACCCGCTTGGCGGCATTCAACAGATCTTCAAAGTACTCCTTCCAAATCTTTTTGAGCCCATGCATTTCCTCCACAACGCTTCCATTATTATCCATGATCCTCAGGTACTCGCTTCTGTCGTTCCTCTTATTTCTTACCATGGTGTAAAGTACTTTTTTATTCCCTTCACTGTCCTCTTCTAACATTCTTGTCCATTTTTCCATCCACTTCTTCTTCTCCGCCCTTACTATGGTCTGTGCCGCTTTCTTGCTTTCCTTATATTTTACCCTAGCTTCCTCTGTTCGGGTCTGGAACCATTCTCTGAAGGCTTTGTTCTTTCGAAGTACTGCCTCTTTACATATGTTGTTCCACCATGGGGTTTCCTTACTTCTCCTCTTTGTGCTAGTTCTTCCGCACACAGTCTCAGCTGCCTCAACTAGAGCCCTCTTAAAATCTCCCCATTCTTCTTCCACTGTTCTCTGATCTTCCTTTGGCAGCTTCTTCCTGATCAGTGTCTGGTACTGGGTCCTCCATTCATCCTCTTTCAGCATCCATGTCTTCAACCTTTTCTCCTGTATATCTGTTGCCCTCCTATCTTTTTTCTCTCTCAGGGTGGCTACCAACAGCCGATGGTCACTGTCTAAGGCCTCAGATGGAATGACCTTAACATCTGTGAGGCTGCTCATCATCTGCCTATCCACTAGTACATAGTCTACTACTGAAGTTTGGGACCAGTCTCCAGTGTACCAAGTTATTTTGTGGCTACTTCTCTTCTTGTACCAGGAATTTGCGATCGCCAGCCCATTCCTCTTGCAGAATTCCAGCAACAATTTTCCTACACCCTCTAGAAGTTTTTAATTTTCTGTGCAACCATTTCATGGTCTACATTAGAATCTACTTCTTTAAGTTTGTAAACTGCGTTTTGTTCCTTTTTTTCCCTACTGTCACTGCCTTCTTTGCTTTTCATTTTCCAAACGCTTGGTGCTGAGCTATAGAGTTCTGTGAATTCATTCAAAAATCAGGTGTGTAACTACGGGAATCCTGTGAGGAATTTCTCATAGCCTTACTTCGAAAGAAAAGCGCAGCACAACCCCAATAAGCACAACACTGAGCTTCGTGTCTGCAGCGTGAACTGCACAACACTCACATGCTCAAGACTTGCACGGATTTGTCTATCCGGTCAGTTTAAGCGCCGCCAGACGTCGCACACAGACAGTAACACTGACCAATTATCCAGCCGGAGACTCGTTCACCCGCAGCGATTTGGCTGCGCAAACACTGTCTGTGCAGATAAGTCGGTGCAAATATCTGAGCGTGTAAAGTGCCCTTTATGTATGACCTTCTTCTGAAAGCTCTAGCACACTCGTAAAACATTAAAGCCGTAGACCGTAACACCGCCTCCACCGGCACAGTTATATGGCAGAGATTATGTAGAAGACGGGAATACTATCACTGCGGATTAGAAGATTCGGGAACTGAATGAAGTGGATCGTAATCCCTGCATATTACTGGCGCTAACGCCCGCGTTCTAGGCAGGACTCGGCGGCGGCGGTTCGCCGTTCCGGACGTTACGCCCCCGCCAACAATAATTCCTGCCTCCCGCCCGTATCCCGTCCCATCCTGCAGCACACTCGTAATATCGCGCTCTGGTGAACTTAACAGCCGGGCCCAGGAGGGAAATCCGTCGGCGATAATGTTCGGCAAAGGCCGCGGAGGGCCGCGCGCATTAGCAAGGCCCGGAGCGCCGCGGAGTGTGAGGACCGCGGCCCAAAGCGAGCCGGCCAGATGATGGTTATTTACAACGTGCCTAGCCGGAGCCACATAAACTGTGACCTATCGCGAGGCTATTCTCTAAAATCGAGGTGAATTTCAGTCTAAGAACAACTAACGAGGAGCGTTTCCGCCTCACAGTCTGTAATTATGAACTCTAGAATCACCACCTAATGGTATCCAGCAGGAACGCTACGTCAACACACACAGTAGCCAAGGTGAGGTGAGGTAGGTTCAAATGGCTCTAACAAGGGAACCTCCCCATCGCACCTCCCTCAGATTTAGTTATAAGTTGGCACAGTGGATAGGGCTTGAAAAACTGAACACAGATCAATTGAGAAAACAGGAAGAAGTTGTGTGGGACTGTGAAAAAATAAGCAAAATATACAAACTGAGTAGTTCAAGGGAAAATAGGTAACATTAAGGACGATGGGAACGCAGGAGCGCCGTGGTCTCGTGGTAACGTGAGCAGCTGCGGATCGAAAGGTCCTTGGTTCAAATCTTCCATCGAGTGAAAAGTTTAATTTTTTATTTTCAGTTTATGTGACAAACTCTTATGTTTTCATCACTTTTTTGGGAGTGATTATCACATCCACAAGAAAACCTAAATCGGGCAAGGTAGAAGAATCTTTTTACCCATTCGCCAAGTGTACAAGTTAGGTGGGTCGACAACATATTCCTGACATGTGACGCACATGCCGTCACCAGTGTCGTATAGAATATATCAGACGTGTTTTCCTGTGGAGGAATCGGTTGACCTATGACCTTGCGATCAAATGTTTTCGGTTCCCATTGGAGAGGCACGTCCTTTCGTCTACTAATCGCACGGTTTTGCGATGCGGTCGCAAAACACAGACACTAAACTTATTACAGTGAACAGAGATGTCACTGAACGAACGGACAGATAATAACTATGCAAAAATAAAGAAAGTAAAATTTTCAGTCGAGGGAAGACTTGAACCAAGGACCTCTCGTTCAGCAGCTGCTGACGCTACTACGGGACCACGGCGCTCCTAAGCTCACATTGTCCATTATGTTGCTTATGTGGCCCATGGACTACTCAGTTTGTATATTTTGCTTATTTTTTCACAGTTCCATACAACTTCTTCCTGTTTTCTCAATTGATCTGTGTTCAGTTTATCAAGGCCTATCCACTGTGCCAACTTATAACTAAATCTGAGGGGGGTGCGATGGGGAGGTTCCCTTGTAAGCACTATGGGACTTAACATCTGAGGCCATCAGTCCCCTAGACTTAGAACTACAGTACTGGCCATTAAAACTGCTACACCAAGAAGAAATGCAGATGATAGACGGGTATTCATTGGACAAATATATTATACTAGAACTGACATGTGGTTACATTTTCACGCAATTTGGGTGCATAGATCCCGAGAAATCAGTACCCAGAACAACCACCTCTGCACTGAGTCAAACAGAGCTTGTATGGTGTGTACAGGTACAGCTGACCATGCAGCTTCAACACGATACCACAGTTCATCAGGAGTAGTGACTGGCGTATTGTGCTAATGTTATTTATATGTTTCTTAGGAGGGTCTACCTTGGTAAAGTAAATACTTGTTGTAAGGCTTGAAGTGCAGTTGGCCAGCTTCGCCAGTAGAACTTTACTCGATGATTACCACTGCCCGCCAAGCGTGTCTGTTACGTTATTATATTTATTTTTATATTTTACAGATATATTTGTATGTTGTTGTTGTTGTGGTCTTCAGTCCTGAGACTGGTTTGATGCAGCTCTCCATGCTACTCTATCCTGTGCAAGCTTCTTCATCTCCCAGTACTTACTGCAAACTACATCCTTCTGAATCTGCTTAGTGTATTCATCTCTTGGTCTCCCCCTACGATTTTTACCCTCCACGCTGCCCTCCAATACTAAATTGGTGATCCCTTGATGCCTCAGAACATGTCCTTCCAACCGATCCCTTCTTCTGGTCAAGTTGAGCCACAAACTCCTCTTCTCCCCAATCCTATTCAGTACCTCCTCATTAGTTATGTGATGTACCCATCTAATCTTCAACATTCTTCTGTAGCACCACATTTCGAAAGCTTCTATTCTCTTCTTGTCCAAACTATTTACCGTCCATGTTTCACTTCCATACATGGCTACACTCCATACAAATACTTTCAGAAACGACTTCCTGACACTTAAATCTATACTCGATGTTAACAAATTTCTCTTCTTCAGAAACGCTTTCCTTGCCATTGCCAGTCTACATTTTATATCCTCTCTACTTCGACCATCATCAGTTATTTTGCTCCCCAAATAGCAAAACTCCTTTACTACTTTAAGTGTCTCATTTCCTAATCCAATACCCTCAACATCACCCGACTTAATTCGACTACATTCCATTATCCTCGTTTTGCTTTTGTTGATGTTCATCTTATATCCTCCCTTCAAGACACCATCCATTCCGTTCAACTGCTCTTCCAAGTCCTTTGCTGTCTCTGACAGAATTACAATGTCATCGGCGAACCTCAAAGTTTTTTATTTCTTCTCCATGGATTTTAATACCTACTCCGAATTTTTCTTTTGTTTCCTTTACTGCTTGCTCAATATACAGATTGAATAACATCGGGGAGAGGCTACAACCCTGTCTTACTCCTTTCCCAACCACTGCTTCCCTTTCATGCCCCTCGACTCTTATAACTGCCATCTGGTCTCTGTACAAATTGTAAATAGCCTTTCGCTCCCTGTATTTTACCCCTGCCATCTTTAGAATTTGAAAGAGAGTATTCCAGTCAACATTGTCAAAAGCTTTCTCTATGTCTACAAATGCTAGAAACGTAGGTTTGCCTTTCCTTAATCTTTCTTCTAAGATAAGTCGTAAGGTCAGTATTGCCTCACGTGTTCCAGTATTTCTACGGAATCCAAACTGATCTTCCCCGAGGTCGGCTTCTACCAGTTCTTCCATTCGTCTGTAAAGAATTCGTGTTAGTATTTTGCAGCTGTGGCTTATTAAACTGATAGTTCGGTAATTTTCACATCTGTCAACACCTGCTTTCTTTGGGATTGGAATTATTATATTCTTCTTTAAGTCTGAGGGTATTTCGCCTGTTTCATACATCTTGCTCACCAGATGGTAGAGTTTTGTCATGACTGGCTCTCTTAAGGCCGTCAGTAGTTCCAATGAAATGTTGTCTACTCCGGGGGCCTTGTTTCGACTCAGGTCTTTCAGTGCTTTGTCAAACTCTTCACGCAGTATCGTATCTCCCATTTCATCTTCATCTACATCCTTTTCCATTTCCATAATATTGTCCTCAAGTACATCGCCCTTGTATATATATTTGTATATGAAGCTAGAATGATTGTGGTTTTGGTGTCCTAGTAATAGAGTTTGTCATTATTCCCCATTAATTGAGGCCCATGGACGAAACGAGTTCCATGCCGATGGGAGCGTACGTGGAGTCACTGTGAATCTTGGTCCGCATGTCATTTCCCCCCTGTTCTTGTGCCCTTCGGTTTGTTTCTGACCTGGTATGCATGTTTTCGTAGTTGATTCGTACCTTGCTCATAACGAACGTATAGATGGTGAGAGACTTTATAGCAAGTGAATATGTTGTTTTTTTAGCGCTTACAGTACCTAAGACAATAGTGCCTAGACAGGTAAAGCCCAGCATACATGTTTTAATCGCTCGTCACATTGTACCTAAGTCGTGTTATGAACAGCTTTATGTGTGCATATTCCTGACATCCTTATATGAATGAAGTTAAATTATAATATGTAGTTTTGTAAGGCACTAATGGATAATGTCTGTGCCTCAGATGCTTTTACTTTGTAATTGACGTACTTTATAGTGATTGTAGTATGTACAGGAAAGGTATGCGCAAATGTGGGCTTTGCATGGGTATATGACAAGCAGTTATAGTAAAGTTGTGTTTTAGTAGTAATGAGTGGTTATACCGTGTATGCGCTACTTGGACAGCGCTATCTGGTAGCCAGTTGTGAACCGCTAGAATCACACTAGGTAAGCCTGCGTGGAATAGGCCAGTGATGATGCCGACCGGTGTTAGGCGAGCAGTGGTAGTTTCATCTGGTGACTTCAGTTTTATATTTTATAGAAAAACGACCATGACAGCAGTTGCCTATTATTTTTTATTGATTTTATCAGATGGTGTGCCTCATATGGCATGATGTCCATATGGTTTTATAAATGTTAATCCAAGTTTGAGGTATGTGGTTCTGCAATAATTGTAATGTATATAGTTAACTCATGTAAGCCCTCCCTCAAGCCTGTTATGTTATACCTTGACAGATCTGATGATGGCACCTTCAGAGTGCTGGAACCGGTCATCTAATAAACGTTTGAAGCGATCGTGGCTTTTCAATTATTTAACAACAGAGTGATCGCCCCACGACACACACAAAATCCGACCTTTATCAAAGTCGGAAACGTGATGGTACGCATTTCTCCTCCTTTCACGAGGCATCACAACAACGTTTCACCAGATAACGCCGGTCAACGCCGGTCAACTGCTGTGTGTGTATGAGAAATCGGTTGGAAACTTTCCTCATGTCAGCACGTTGTAGGTGTCGCCACCGGTGCCAATCTTGTGTGAATGCTCTGAAAAGCTAATCATTTGCATATCACAGCATCTTCTTCCTGTCGGTTAAATTTCGCGTCTGTAGCACGTCGTGGTGTAGCAGTTTTAATGGCCAGTAGTGTACTTACACCTAAGTAAGGGCAAGTGCTCTACGACTGAGCTACCCAGCTACCCAATCTACATCATACTCCGCAAGCCACTTAATGGTCCGTGGCGGAGGATACTTTCGAAACCAATATATGATGCCTCCAACCCTCTTCCACTTGCGAATAGTGCGTGGGAAGAATGATTGGCGGTAAGCCTCTGTATTGGCACTGATTTCTCGAATTTTCTCAAAAATGATTCAAATAGCTCTGAGCACTATGGGACTTAACTTCTGAGGTCATCAGTCCTCTAGAACTTAGAACTACTTAAACCTAACTAACCTAAGGATATCATACACGTCTATGCCCGAGGCAGGATTCGAATCTGCAACCGTAGCAGCAGCGCGGTTCCAGACTGAAGCACCTAGAACCGCTCGGTCACAGCGGCCGGCTGGTGAGGTAGGTATTGTGTGCCATTGGTCCCTATGGATAGCTATGTGCAGGGCGAAGTGTTCTTGACAGGCGACTTACACAACAAACAGGACAAAGTAGGCAATTCATTCATTCATCATCGTATTCCATAGACCCCATCAGGAAGGAGAAGATCAGGGGTGTGGAATGGGTCAAGATGTATACACCATCTCCTCAAATGTATCTCGGCACTTGTTATACAGGGTGTTTTTTTCTCCACTAACAAACTCTAAGGATTGATTGATGAGAGGATATGGAACAAAAAAGTTCTAATGAACTTACGTTGGGGAATTCCTGTTTTCCATGCTAGAGACCACTTATTCTACCATACCTTGTCACAGAGACAGCGCTTAATACGCGCTGTACCATGCAGCTACAGTTACAACATGTATGGTTTCCTCCTAGACGGTACCGAGCGAGGTGGCGCAGTGGTTAGCACACTGGACTCGGATTCGGGAGGACGACGGTTCAATCCCGTCTCCGGCCATCCTGATTTAGGTTTTCCGTGATTTCCCTAAATCGTTTCAGGCAAATGCCGGGATGGTTCCTTTGAAAGGGCACGGCCGATTTCCTTCCCAATCCTTCCTTAACCCGAGCTTACGCTCCGTCTCTAATGACCTCGTTGTCGACGGGACGTTAAACACTAACCACCACCACCACCACCACCACCTCCTAGACGGTGATACTGTTCCTCATAGGTCACGCCCTAGCGCCATGTCGTGCCATAGTAACTGGTAATGTTGTGTCCGATTCACATCCATTGCTGACTCACCTTGTAGTGGATGTTTGTTGTACACAATGGTCCCGTATTCGACTCGAGAGTTAGCCTACATGGCATTTGCTTATGGAAGGGCAAATGGCAATGGGAGGCAGGTAGCAAGGTTGTATCAGGAGACCTATCCCCGCCGAAAACCACCACAGCATTCAATGTTTGCAACAATGTTTCGCCGTTTGTCTGAGATAGGGTCCCCGATCGGTGTGGCCAAGTAGTTCTAGGCGCTTCAGTCTCGAACCGCGTGACTGCTACGGTCACAGGTTCGAATCCGGCTTCGGGCATCGATGTGTGTGATGTCCTTAGGTTACTTAGGCTTAGTTCTAAGTTCTAGGGGGCTGATGACCTCAGATGCTCAGATGTTAAGTCCCATAGTGCTCAGAGCCATTTGAATTTGACATACGGTCGTTTCAGGAAGCAAGAAATCATGAAGAACGTACCCGAAAGGTTCGGACACCAGGTTCGAAGGAAAATGTAATTAACACTGCGGAAGGCGACCTCCGTGTCACAGCACCAGGCAGTTGGCCCGCCTGTACAGGGTAAGCCAGACAACGGTGGATTATTCTCCATGACAACTGTTGCTCCCTTATCACTTAAAGCATGTGTAGGGCTTACTAGCGACAAACTTTCCACATCTGGAGCAGTTTTGTCACTGGTTTCTTCCCCAGGCAACCATGATTCCGGGATTTGTGTCATTCATCTTATTCACAGATAAGGCCACCTGTATGCAGAGTGGTATATTCAACTTTCATAACTGTCATCTGTGGAATAGTATGTAGAATCCCCATGGTATGGTGACAGCGAATCATCGGCATCGGTGCAGCCGGAATGTGTGGTCCGGGATAATTGGTGACCAGTCTTACTTCCACATCACCTAACAGTCCGGAACTATCGGCGTTTCTTGCAGGTGATTTTGCCTCCTCTGCTACAAAAAGTCCTATTGATGATTCGAAGGGTTATGTGGTTGCTACATGATGGTGCTGCAGCACATTTAGCCGTTAACGTCTGGACGGATCTCAGTCGTGTCTTCCCTGCTCGATGGATCGGACGAGGAGGTCCAGTTGCATGGCCTGCTCGTTCACCTGTTCTCAACCCCTGCGATTTCTGGTTATGGGGCCATCTCGAACGTATCTTGTATGCAGAGCCCATTCCAGATGTGGAGACGCTGGAGCGGGGTATTCATATTCCCTCTGACCCTGTTCGGATGCAGCCTGACCGCTGTGAATGTGTGTGACAGAACGTGCTATGGCGCGTACATGCGTACATGGTTTAAGGCACATGGAAACTATTTTCAGCACATATTGTCACTGTGGCTGCATGGTACAGCGCGTATTGGTCTACAGTCTCTGTAACAATCTATGACTGTATAAATGATCTCTAGCATGAAAAATATGCATTTCCGGACATAAGTTGATTAGACCATTTTTGTTCCGTATTCTCTCATTGATAAATCCATAGAGTCTGTACAAGGTTGATAAAAATGATACTGTAGAATGGAAATTAATACGGAATATATCCGTTCTTCGTCTTGATACCGGCTTGAACTCTACAGAGGACACTTTCAATGATGTCTCTGAATATCCGTGGGCGAATCGTAGCCCGTTCTTCCTCAAGTGCCGAAGACTGAGTAGGTGACCATTAGATGCAACGAGAGGCGAATCCGCCGTTATCAAAGGAGTCTGGGAATATAGCGTTGTCAGTAGAGAAGCTGTACGAAAGGAATGGGTCGATCAGGTGAGCGCAGTGACTTGGAACGTGGCCAAGTGACTGGGTGTCACCCGAGCAGCAAAGCCATTAACGACATTGGAGGCCCTCTAAAGCTGCCCATAGTGAGTCCTGCTGGTGTAATTCTGAAGTGGAAACGAGAAGGAACAGCTGCACTTAAACCGAGACCAGCCACGCCTCATGTACTGATGGCCGTGGACCGTCGACTATTGCCGATGGCAGTTTTAAGAAATCGGTGGAAGAAATCACTCGTGAGTTCCAAAGTTCCAAAGTCTTGCCAGTAGTTGCCGGGGCTAGCAGTGTATTTAACACTAAATTCTAGAAGCTACATATGTAAATGATGCTCTAAGCCCCCCCTTTTCTAACTCCAACTTTTGCTGTTGCACAAGGATTAAAAATATACGCGAACTGACTGTAATCAACCCTGCAAGTGGAGTAGAAAAGAGTTTGGCACCTGCAATAATTTAATTTGATAAATAAGTTAAATAAAGGAAGGTTTCATAAACGTAGTGAGAAATGATGGGTTGCTCTACCGATTAACAGAATGAAAGTTCTGTCCAAAATAACAATATGATTTATTAAGACTAAGCACAAAATAATAAACAAAAACACATGAATTCTAATTTATAATACATTAAATTGGCTCAAATTGGAAACACAAACAAACGCTGTGAAGGTGAAGTTGTCCCTAAACTAGATCGTGAGGTTTAAGACGAAGTGGTACGTGGAGCCAATTCCTTGCCACTCAAATCTCAAGAGAGACACACAGCTAACCCAACAGTAATTGCTGCTACTCAAGACTGAACGAAGTTAGAAAAGGATGAACAGGCGCGCTCTGCTGAGCTCTGATTATCACCTCGGAAAATCGCTATCTGCCGGTGCTGCGGACATACATTACCAAACTGTCTTCTTAACTGCCAGAACACGATCTGGCGTACCGCAGGCGAGGGCTGGTTGCTTCGACGTCCTCGACCGAAAGGCGACTGCCGACTACCTAGAGCACCCGTACAGGCCGAACACACAACATTCCCGCCCCCACGACAGTGGCCGTGGTTACGTTGCAATCAGCAACTCGAAAACCGGCGGAAATTCCACTCCATTGCCGGGGCCCTACCATTCCACCAATGGAGATTCTTGGCGCCAATTTCTGTGCTGATTTTGCTCCGTCACGGAGCTATGCCCTGAGCAAGCCAATCACAGTCCTATTTTGCAGAAAGCGCGGGAATTTTCCCGCCACAGCTGCCTGGGTACATAAGTCATTCCCACGCCTCGCTGGTAGCCCCCCAGAAAGTGTTTTCGCTAAGCTTCTGCGAAGCAACGGAACCTCCAGCCCAGCCGCCACTTCCGGCTCCAAACTGGCGCGTCTCCTGACAATGCCGGCATCCGGAAAGCATTCACTCGACCCCCCCACGCCTGTCGGCCTACCCTTTCAAAGTCAGAAGAGCCCGCCTGTCACTGGACCACCCGGGTGACGAGAGACGCTGCATGGGAAGTCCGTGTGTGAAGGAATAGCAGCCCTCCACCGCATGCAAATAGAGAGGAGAGTCGTAAGATAGAAATATGAGAGGGGGCTCATGCCACCTCTCAGGCACATGGAAACTATTTTCAGCACATATTGTCACTGTGGCTGCATGGTACAGCGCGTATTGGTCTACAGTCTCTGTAACAATCTATGACTGTATAAATGATCTCTAGCATGAAAAATATGCATTTCCGGACATAAGTTGATTAGACCATTTTTGTTCCGTATTCTCTCATTGATAAATCCGTAGAGTCTGTACAAGGTTGATAAAAATGATACTGTAGAATGGAAATTAATACGGAATATATCCGTTCTTCGTCTTGATACCGGCTTGAACTCTACAGAGGACACTTTCAATGATGTCTCTGAATATCCGTGGGCGAATCGTAACCCGTTCTTCCTCAAGTGCCGAAGACTGAGTAGGTGACCATTAGATGCAACGAGAGGCGAATCCGCCATTATCAAAGGAGTCTGGGAATATAGCGTTGTCAGTAGAGAAGCTGTACGAAAGGAATGGGTCGATCAGGTGAGCGCAGTGACTTGGAACGTGGCCAAATGACTGGGTGTCACCCGAGCAGCAAAGCCATTAACGACATTGGAGGCCCTCTAAAGCTGCCCATAGTGAGTCCTGCTGGTGTAATTCTGAAGTGGAAACGAGAAGGAACAGCTTCACTTAAACCGAGACCAGCCACGCCTCATGTACTGACGGCCGTGGACCGTCGACTATTGCCGATGGCAGTTTTAAGAAATCGCTGGAAGAAATCACTCGTGAGTTCCAAAGTTCCAAAGTCTTGCCAGTAGTTCGTCTAGCACAGTGACTTTGCGCAGGGAATTAAATACAATGGTGTAAAACGATCGAGCAGCTTCCCATAAACCACACGTTTCTGTACTCAATGCCATTGGACAGTGGATGACCACAAACGAAGGATTTGGAGTGACACATAACGCTATACCCTGTGACTATCCGACGGATTGGTTTTGATTTGGTGAATGCTGGGGAACTTACCTGTCAACATGTGTAGTGCCAGAAGTGCAGTATGGAGAGTGTGGTGCTATAGTATGGGCATGGCAGAGTGCGGTATCCTTATTGCGGCTAAGAACTTGCTAAATGCGGAAATATGAACATATTTTACAGCATTGTGTGTTGCGCACAGTAAAGGAACAGTTCTGAGTCGATAATTGCATCAGCGTTGTAATTCACCTTTTAATAAATCATCGCAACGGTTTGTGGACGATGACGTTCCTGAAATAGAGTTGCATATCCTGAGTCCCAACTGAACCTAACGGAAAACCTTTGAGATTATTTACGACGTCGAAGTCGCTCCAGACCCCTGCGTGCAAAATCATTACCTTCTCTGGTTTGGGTTCTTGTAGAAGAATGGGCTGCCATTCCTCTACAGATATTCACGCATCCCAGGTATCCTCCCACACACTCCCCCGCACTATACATCCCCACAGACCAATTCACTAACTAGATCACCCTCTCATTGCTACCAACGTTACTTAATCCTTCTACTCAGAACTTATCCACTTGCTATGCAAATACCACGGCTTTTGGTACAATGCAGTGAAGTGCTTCAGTATCGTCTTAAGGACACCCACTAATAAAAGACTAATAATAATAATAATTATAATAATAATATTAATAATAACAACTGGCTGAGGAAGTCAAAGACATGTGGCATCAGGATAAAGTTGACATCATACCAATTATAGTATCAGCTACAGGAGTCATACCACACAATATCCACCAGTACATCAATGCAATACAGCTACATCCAAACACATATATATAACTACAGAAATCCGTAATTATTGATACATGTTCAATTACCCGAAAGTTCCTAAATGCAATATAATACATACCGTACAGTTAATAGGAAGTGACGCTTGATCAAGGTCCGCGTCACTTTCCATTCTCAACCAGACTTAACGTCTGAGAAAGTAAAGAAATAATAATATTAATAATAATGCCCCTGCATATCCGCATCCAGTGACGTCTGTGGGCTGAGGATGACACGGCGGCCGTTTTCATATTATCAAATGAAAAAGATGTGGTTCAGTGATATAATAATAATAATAGTAATAATAATAATATTAATAATAATAATAATAGTAATAATAATATTATTATTATTATTATTATTCGTTACAGTCAACTTTGGACTACGCTAAGCATCAGTCATTTCTTGTGCTTTTTCTTGCGTTCTTCCCAGTACTTCTTCATTTTTTCTGAGTGGGCTTCTTTACGTTCTTGCGACCAGGTTGTTCCCGTCTTCTTTGATTGCGTTCGGTCTTTGAATCCCTGTATTTTGTTGATGGCATTCCTATATTCCATTCTGTTGTAAACTGTCTCTGGTATAATGTTCATTTCTGCAATGTCTTCTTTTACTTCTTTCAGCCAGTTAATTTGTGTCTTTCTGCTTTCCATGTATTCCAGGATTTTCTTTGCCGTTCTTTCTGGTGCCATTCTTTTGACATGCCCATAGAAACTCAGTCTTCTCTTTTTAAAGGATGTTGTCAGTTTTTCAATTTTCTCGTATAACTCTTTGTTGGATCGCAATTTATAATCTTGTCCATCCTTTTTAGGTCCTAAGATCTTTCTCAGTATTTTTCTCTCTTTTATTTCCAATTTCTCCAACAGACGTTTTCTGTTCAGTGGGATGCATTCAATCGCATACAAACTTTCTGGTTTTATTACCGCATTGTAGTGCCTGAGCTTGGCATTGATGGAGATCGACTTTTTATTGTATACATTTCGGCATAGCTGGTACGCCGTTTCCATCTTTATTGCTCTTTCCTGTAGTGAAACATTTGGTAACCCTGTCGGTGTAATCCATTCCCCTAGATACTTAAATTTATGAACTCTCTTAATTATTCCATATTTAGTTTGCAATGTCTGTGTTGGGTCTGTTTTGTCCTGTATCATCAGTTCTGTCTTTTCATACGATATTTGTAGACCTGTCTTCTCAGCGATCTCATGCAGCATTTCTATCTGAATCTTTGCTGTTTCGATGTCATCTGCCAATATTGCCATGTCATCAGCAAATGCCAGACATTCAATTTTTGTTTTATTTCTTCCTAACGTTATCCCATTTTTCACTCCAGCTTCTGCCATCTTCTTTCTCCATTCCCTGACCACTTTTTCAAGGACAATGTTAAACAACAGTGGGGAGAGCCCATCCCCTTGTCTAACACCTGTTCCAATTACAAACGGTTGTGACAATCTACCCAAAAACTTCACTTGCGATTTTGTTCCCGTAAGGGTTTCCTGGATTAGACTTCTGCTTTTATCATCAATCCCAAATTCTTCTAATGTGTTAATCAGGGTTGGTCTATCAATAGAATCATATGCTTTTTTGAAGTCTATGAATGTAATTACTAGATTTTTCGATGTGCGTGCGCGAAGTTGTATTATGGAGAGTAGACTGAATATCTGTTCACTGCATGATCTTCCTTTTCTAAACCCAGCCTGATATTCACCCAGTTCTTTCTCTACTTGATTTTCAATCCTGTTTTGTAGTGCCTTGGATAGGATCTTATAGGCCACTGATAACAATGAGATACCTCTGTAGTTATTTGCATTTGTCTTGGCACCCTTCTTATGTAACGGATGAATCAATGCTGTCTTCCATTCCTCCGGAATCTTCTCTGTATTCCAAATCTCTTCAAACAGCGCCTCGAAATTATTTATTAAGTTTTCTCCTGCGTATTTCAGTAGTTCCGCGACTAACGAATCTTTACCAGATGCTTTATTGTTTTTCAATCCTTTCAAGATCTCTTTAATTTCTTCTTTATTAGGTGGTTCAGAGTCTGGTAGCTTATTCTTAGGCTTCTCAAATGTCAAGGTTTCATCAGGTCTTTTGCAGCTTAGCAGCGTTTCAAAGTAGTTCGCTAGGTGTTGGCAATTTTGTTCCACGCTGGTGATCAGATTTCCTTTTTCATCTTTGAAGCAGAGTGTCGGTGGTTTATATCTTGTTATTGTAGTTCTGAATGTTTGAAAGAAATTGCGTGTATTGTTCTTAGAAAATTCATCTTGTATTTTCTGTATTTGTTGTGTGTCATATTTCCTTCGTTCACTTTTAATGATTTTCGTCGTTTCACGTCTTTGCGTTTTGAACTGCTCCCAGTCAGTTGGCCTTTTGGTTGAGTTGTATTTCTCCCAAGTTCTGGCTCTTTTCTGTAGTGCTTTCTCACAGACCTCATTCCACCAGGGATGCTTTTTCTTTTTGGTTAGTAAAATTGTTTGTTCTGTTACGTCTCGTATTGAGGTTGCAATTTCTTCCCATTTGTGACTTTTGATTTTATCTGTCTTTTCCTTGTAGTCGTCTAAGACTTGCTGATTGAGCATTAATTCCTGTACTCTATATTTGGCTATTTTTGTTTCGTCACTCTTGTGACTTCTTTCTGGTGTTAATTTCATCTTAATTTTGGTCAGATAATGGTCAGAATCAAAGTTGGCCCCTTTCACCACCTGTACATCTTGAATGTCCCTTGAATTATCATAACTTATTGTCACGTGATCAATCTGGAACTCGCCAAGTAATTTGTTCGGTGATTTCCATGTTGTTTGTTTTTTGGGATTCTTCTGGAATTTAGTTGTCATAATGTTCAATTTGAATTTCTCACAAAACTCTACTAATCTCTGGCCATTCATGTTAGTTTTAGTGTGTGCTGTAAACCTCCCTGTGCTTTTTGATAATTCGTTTCTTCCAATTTGTGCATTAAAGTCTCCTAACAGAATTGTAGTGTGTTGCTCAGGGATCTTCCCTATTGTTTCTTCCAGTTCCTCCCAAAATGTCTGCACTTTCTCTGGATTTTGTTGGTTGTCTTTATTTATTGGTGCATGGGCATTTATAAGTGTGTACTTTTTATTTTTATTTCTGAATGTTATCAATGATATTCTTGGTGATTTAGATTTAAATTCTAGTACCTTAGTAGAGAATGAGTTATGTATCACAAATGCTGTGCCATATACCCGAAGACCTTTTGTATTCTTTACTATCTGTGCTGGTTTCCCTTTATAAATCCTGTACTGGTCTGCCTGTACTGTATCCTCATCTGGGTATCTTGTTTCTTGTATAGCCAGAACTTTTAGTTTGTGTTCATCCATTAGTTTTGTCAGTTCTTTTTGTTTACCTGTTCTCAGCATTGAGTTCACGTTCAGTGTTCCTATGAACGTTTGATGTCTGTTCCTATGTTTAGCGTTAGGGATCCTAGGACCCTCCGACTGGTCTGTTGCGCAATGATGCTGGGCCCCCGGATCCGAATGCCCAGTTTCGGTGGTATTACCACCACGGGGAGGAAACTTTCTCATTGCACCTTCCATTTCTGATACTTGGTTAAAGCTGTTGTTTCCAGAGGTATACACCTCCTTCCACTAAGACTTAGTTCGCTACACTAAGAAGTTAATTCAGGCCGCTCCTCTGGAGTACAGACGCCTTTCGCAGCCGCTTCTCTGAAGTACAGACGCTGCTGATTGAAGATAACTCTTCCGCTCCAAAAGCCGTTAGGACATACAGTGTCTTCTTCCGCCTTCTGGACCGTTGGTTAATCTTCACCTTTTCCGCCAGTTCCGCCGTTCCGATGATCTTCATCTCCGCCTTCACTGCCGTTGAGGTCTTCACCGTTACCCTGGCAAGGGACCCTTACGAGGTACTATCACCCGGGCCAGGTGAACCAAGGTTTTTTAACGAGGTTGTTACTCCTCCCCCTCCTCCTTTTTCAACCGGGCTTGGGACCGGCTTTGGCGGAGTTAGTAATAATAATAATAATTATTATTATTATTATTATTATTATTATTCCTTACCCTCTCAGACGTTAAGTCTGGTTAAAAATGAAAAGTGACGCGGACCTTGATCAGGCGTCACTTCCTTTTAACTGTATGGTATGTGTTATATTGCATTTAGGAACTTTCGGGTAATTGAACATGTATCAATAATTACTGATTTCTGTAGTTGTATATATACGTTTGGATGTAGCTCTATTGCATTGATGTACTGGTGGATATTGTGTGGTATGACTCCTGTAGTTGATAGTATAATTGGTATGATGTCAACTTTATCCTGATGCCACATGTCTTTGACTTCCTCAGCCAGTTGGATGTATTTTTCAATTTTTTCTCCTGTTTTCTTTTGTATATTTGTTGTATTGGGTATGGATATTTCGATTAGTTGTGTTAATTTCTTCTTTTTATTGGTGAGTATGATGTCAGGTTTGTTATGTGGCGTTGTTTTATCTGTTATAATGGTTCTGTTCCAGTATAATTTGTATTCATCATTCTCCAGTACATTTTGTGGTGCATACTTGTATGTAGGAACGTGTTGTTTTCTAAGTTTATGTTGTAAGGCAAGCTGTTGATGTATTATTTTTGCGACATTATCATGTCTTCTGGGGTATTCTGTATTTGCTAGTATTGTACATCCGCTTGTGATGTGATCTACTGTTTCTATTTGTTGTTTACAAAGTCTGCATTTATCTGTTGTGGTATTGGGATCTTTAATAATATGCTTGCTGAAATACCTGGTGTTTACTGTTTGATCCTGTATTGCAATCATGAATCCTTCTGTCTCACTGTATATATTGCCTTTTCTTAGCCATGTGTTGGATGCGTCTTGATCGATGTGTGGCTGTGTTAGATGATATGGGTGCTTGCCATGAAGTGTTTTCTTTTTCCAATTTGCTTTCTTCGTATCTGTTGATGTTATGTGATCTAAAGGGTTGTAGAAGTGGTTATGAAATTGCAGTGGTGTAGCCGATGTATTTATATGAGTGATTGCCTTGTGTATTTTGCTAGTTTCTGCTCGTTCTAGAAAGAATTTTCTTAAATTGTCTACCTGTCCATAATGTAGGTTTTTTATGTCGATAAATCCCCTTCCTCCTTCCTTTCTGCTTAATGTGAATCTTTCTGTTGCTGAATGTATGTGATGTATTCTATATTTGTGGCATTGTGATCGTGTAAGTGTATTGAGTGCTTCTAGGTCTGTGTTACTCCATTTCACTACTCCAAATGAGTAGGTCAATATTGGTATGGCTTAAGTATTTATAGCTTTTGTCTTGTTTCTTGCTGTCAGTTCTGTTTTCAGTATTTTTGTTAGTCTTTGTCTATATTTTTCTTTTAGTTCTTCTTTAATATTTGTATTATCTATTCCTATTTTTTGCCTGTATCCTAGATATTTATAGGCATCCGTTTCTTCCATCGCTTCTATGCAGTCGCTGTGGTTATCCAATATGTAATCTTCTTGTTTAGTGTGTTTTCCCTTGACTATGCTATTTTTCTTACATTTGTCTGTTCCAAAAGCCATACTTATATCATTGCTGAATCCTTCTGTTATCTTTAGTAATTGGTTGAGTTGTTGATTGGTTGCTGCCAGTAGTTTTAGATCATCCATGTATAGCAAATGTGTGATTTTGTGTGGGTATGTTCCAGTAATATTGTATCCATAATTTGTATTGTTTAGCATGTTGGATAGTGGGTTCAGAGCAAGGCAGAACCAGAAAGGACTTAATGAGTCTCCTTGGTATATTCCACGCTTAATCTGTATTGGCTGTGATGTGATATTATTAGAGTTTGTTTGGATATTAAGTGTGGTTTTCCAGTTTTTCATAACTATGTTTAGGAACTGCATCAATTTAGGATCTACTTTGTATATTTCCAATATCTGTAGTAACCATGAGTGGGGTACACTATCAAAAGCTTTTTGGTAATCAATGTATGCGTAGTGTAGTGACCTTTGTTTAGTTTTAGCTTGATATGTCACCTCTGCATCTATTATCAGTTGCTCTTTACATCCTCGTGCTCCTTTGCAACAGCCTTTTTGTTCTTCATTTATAATTTTGTTCTGTGTTGTATGTGTCATTAATTTCTGTGTAATGACTGAAGTTAATATTTTGTAGATTGTTGGTAGGCATGTTATGGGGCGATATTTAGCTGGGTTTGCTGTGTCTGCTTGATCTTTAGGTTTCAGATAGGCTATTCCATGTGTAAGTGTATCAGGGAATGTGTATGGGTCTGCAATGTAACTGTTAAATAATTTAGTTAGATGTGAATGTGTTGAGGTGAACTTCTTTAGCCAGAAATTTGCTATTTTATCATTTCCAGGGGCTTTCCAATTGTGCGTAGAATTAATTGCTCGGGTGACTTCATGTTGCAAAATTATCACTTCAGGCATTTGTGGTATCATCTTGTATGAGTCTGTTTCTGCTTGTATCCACCGTGCATGCCTGTTATGTTGTACCGGGTTTGACCATATGTTGCTCCAGAAGTGTTCCATGTCTGTTATGTTTGGTGGATTGTCTATTTTAATGTGTGTGTTATCTATTGTCTGGTAAAATTTCTTTTGGTTTGTGTTGAATGTTTGGTTTTGTTTCCTTCTATTTTCACTTTTTTTGTATCTTCTAAGTCGTTTGGCCAATGCTTGTAACTTCTGCTTCTTTTCATCTAATTGCTCCATTGATTCTTGTTGTGAGATTTTACCTAACCTTTTTCGTTTTTTGTCTGATATTTCATTTCTTATAAATTGTGTTAGCTGTCCGATGTCTTTTCTCAGTTTTTCTATTCTGATCTGTAGCCTGTGTTGCCATGCTGGTTTTGTGGGTTTCTTCTGTGTGTTGGTTGGTTCTGATCTCTGCCTAGTGTGTATATTTAGTGTAGTGAGTGCTCCTACATAAACCAGTAGTTGTAACTCTTCCATTGTTGTATTTTCATTTATTTTGTTGTGTATGATTGTGTTGATAGTTGTTATTGTTGTTTCGACTTGTGGGTTATTTGGTGGTCTATGCAAGAATGGTCTAATGTCTGTATTTGTGTCTTTGTATTCTATATATGTCAGCTGAAATTTCTCTTCTATATCTAACATGTGTGTCACTTCGTGTTCTATTTGTGCTTGTTCTGGTGGCTGTCTTAAGATGTCGTTTTCCTCTGATTGTTTAATTGATGTGTGTTGTTCTTTGTTTGTTTGCTCTGGGATGTTTGAGTCCATTACTGTATTTTCTTCTTCTTCTTCTGATTGCACATTATTTTGTTCTAGTATTTGTTGTACCTGTTGTTTGATGTTTTCTAATTCTGACTGGGGTATCCTGTTATTTTTGATTATTACACGGATCTGATCAGCTAGTCGTTGTTCTGTTAAAAATTTTAATTCTGGGTATCTGGTAATAAATGTTGTGTGTACTTGTGATCTGTATCCAGTTGTGTTGGTTCCTAGGTTTGTTGCTTGGTAATAACAGAACATGAGGTGTCGATTAACTTCATCTGACCATCTCATCCTCTGTCTTTGTTTTCCTTCTAGGGTGGTTGCAGGAAGCATATCCTGCAAAACACCTCTATTTGGATTTAAATCATTTTCCAGTTGGCTAGCAGTGTCGTTACCATTGTGGGCGGGCATAGGGTTCAAGCGTCGTCCCCGACCATGACGGCGCTTGTCCGAGGCTTCTTTAGTTCTGTCCTGAACCAAGTAATCACACTAAAAGGGGGGTTAGCCCTATTAGTGGTTTGTTCTTTTCGTCGCCTTTTACGACTGGCAGAACATACCGGAGGCCTATTCTTTTCCCGGGCCTCCACGGGGGTTATTATTATTATTATTATTATTATTATTATTATTACTATTATTATTATTATATCACTGAACCACATCTTTTTCATTTGATAATATGAAAACGGCCGCCGTGTCATCCTCAGCCCACAGGCGTCACTGGATGCGGATATGCAGGGGCATATGGTGAGCACACCACTCCCCCAGCCGTATGTCAGTTTCCGAGACCGGAGCCGCAACTTCTGAATCAAGTAGCTCCTCAGTTTGCCTCACAAGGGCTGAGTGCACCCCGCTTGCCAACAGCGCTCGGCAGACCGGATGGTCACCCATCCAAGTGCTAGCCCAGCCCGACAACGCTTAACTTCGGAGATCTGACGGGAACCGGTGTTACCACTGCGGCAAGGCCGTTGGAATTTTCAGCTTTCTCATAAAGTGTCACTACTGATAACATGAAAAGACTTCATTAATGAAATTCGTCGATGAAGCACAAATCACGCACTCTCATTAAATATTTTATTATTTAAACATTATAAAACAAACAGCATTGAATTTTTGAAATGACAAGACATGTCTCGCACACACGTTTCTGAGTTGAAAACGCCTTCACTAATTGCACATGTAACTTTTTCATTTTCTGTGCTTGAAATGAAGAATTTTGCATCAGGAACATCACATTTCTTCCTAAACTGTGGAAACGACACTACTGTTTCACTTGAACACGAATTCTAAAATACAGTTCCATCCATCGCAGGTGCTGTCTCTTACGATAGTAGTTATGTAACAACATGGGTTTCGAGGCTTGAAACGTAAGAGTAGAGCTAGGTTTTTCAATTGTTCCCTAACTATTCTCATCACAAATGTCGTATGTAATTCAATGGCTGGTTTGACTGGCTGACTATTGGAGTACTGCTAACTATCATGTTACCACTAGTGGGTGTATTATTGCTGATAAGGCTCAATGTTGAATACAAGATGCATAAAATCCTATTTCCAGCAAATTTATATCGTTCTCTGATTAAATATGAAAATAGTAAGTGAACATACGGGAATGAAGAGGCTATACATTACGCTTGGCGCTGTCACATATTTACTGAGGCATGGGACCTCTGTTAGCCTGTGACGGGTAACAATCTATCTTCTATGTGTTTGCGTGGTATTCATTCGTCGGAAGTATCAACAATGCAGTGCAGAGGGATATAGGGTTTATTTCTTTCTATTACACATTTACATACAGTTTGTGACATCATATTAAGAAAAAGTTATACATTGCAGTTGATTAAAGCAGAAATAGCATTAACGGCATGTGATCACTGGTAGGTTTAATAATGAATAAAAAAAATAGGAGTACGGGTAAGCTACTACAAACAGCATAGTGAACGCATTATTGTGGCCAAGATAGACACGAAGCCCACGCCTACTACAGTAGTACAAGTTTATATGCCAAATAGCGCTGCAGATGAAGAAATTGATAAAATGTATGATGAGATAAAAGAAATTATTCAGGTAGTGAAAGGAGACGAATATTTAATAGTCATGGGTGACTGGAATTCGAGAGTAGGAAAAGGGAGAGAAGGAAACATAGTAGTTGAATATGGATTGGGGGAAAGAAATGAAAGAAGAAGCCGTCTGGTAGAATTTTGCACAAAGAATAACTTAATCATAGCTAACACTTGGTTCAACAATCATAAAAGAAGGTTGTACACATGGAAGAATCCTGGAAATACTAGAAGGTATCAGATAGATTATATAATGGTAAGACAGAGATTTAGGAACCAGGTTCTAAATTGTAAGACATTTCCAGGGGAAGATGTGGACTCTGACCACAATCTATTAGTTATGAACTGCAGATTAAAACTGAAGAAACTGCAGAAAGGTGGGAATTTAAGGTGATGGGACCTGTACAAACTGATTAAACCAGAGGTTGTACAGAGTTTCAGGGACAGCATAAGGGAACAATTGTCACAAATGGGGGAAAGAAATACAGTAGAAGAAGAATGGGTAGCATTGAGGGATGAAATAGTGAAGGCAGAAGAGGATCAAGTAGGTAAAAAGACGAGGGTTAGTAGAAATCCTTGGGTAACAGAAGATATATTGAATTTAACTGATTAAAGGAAAAAATATAAAAATGCAGTAAATGAAGCAGGCAAAAAGGAATACAAACGTCTCAAAAATGAGATCGACAGGAAGTGCAAAATAACTAAGCAGGGATGGCTAGAGGACAAATATAAGGATATAAGGGCTCACCTCACGAGGGATAAGATAGATACTGCCTACTGGAAAATTAAAGAGACCTTTGGAGAAAAGAGAACCAATTGCATGAATATCAAGAGTTCAGATGGAAACCCTGTTCTAAGCAAAGAAGGGAAAGCATAAAGAGGAAGGAGTATATAGAGGGTCTATACAAGGGCGACGTACTTGAGGACAATATTCTGGAAATGGAAGAGAATGTAGATGAAGATGAAATGGGAGATACAATACTGCGTGAAGAGTTTGACAGAGCAATGAAAGACCTGAGTCGAAACAAGTCCTCCAGGAGTAGACAACATTCCATTAGCACTACTGACGGCCTCGAGAGAGCCAGTCCTGGTAAGCAAGATGTATGAGACAGGCGAAATACCCTCAGACTTCAAGAAGAATATAATAATTCCAATCCCAAAGAAAGCAGGTGTTGACACATGTGAAAATTACCGAACAATCAGTTTAATAAGGCACAGCTGCCAAATACTAACGCGAATTCTTTACAGAGGAATGGAAAAAAATAGTAGAAGCCGACCTTGGGGAAGATCAGTTTGGATTCCGTAGAAATATTGGAATACGTGAGACAATACTGACCTTACGACTTATCTTAGAAGAAAGATTAAGGAAAGGCAAACCTACGTTTCTAGCATTTGTAGACCTAGAGAAAGCTTTTGACAATGTTGACTGCAACACTCTCTTTCAAATTCTAAAGGTGGCAGGGGTAAAATATAGGGAGCGAAAGGCTATTTACAATTTGTACAAAAACCAGATGGCAGTTATAAAAGTCGAGGGACATGAAAGGGAATCAGTGGTTGGGAAGGAAGTGAGACAGGGTTGTAGCCTCTCCCCGATGTTATTCAATCTGTATATTGAGCAAGCAGAAAAGGAAACAAAAGAAAAATCCGGAGTTGGTATTAAAATCCACGGAGAAGAAATAAAACCTTTGAGGTTCGCCGATTACATTGTAATTCCGTCAGAGACAGCAAAGGACTTTGAAGAGCAGTTGAACGAGATGGACAGTGTCTTGAAAGGAGGATATAAGATGAACATCAACAAAAGCAAAACGAGGATAATGGAATGTAGTCGAATTAAGTCGGGTGATGCTGAGGGAATTAGATAAGGAAATGAGACGCTTAAAGTGGTAAATAAGTTTTGCTATTTGGGGAGCAAAATAACTAATGATGGGCGAAGTAGAGAGGATATAAAATGTAGACTAGCAATGGCAAGGAAAGTGTTTCTGAAGAAGAGAAATTTGTTAACATCGAGTATAGATTTATGTGTCAGGAAGTCGTTTCTGAAAGTATTTGTGTGGAGTGTAGCCATGTATGGAAGTGAAACGTGGACGATAAATAGTTTGCACAAGAAGAGAATAGAAGCTTTTGAAATGTGGTGCTACAGAAGAATGCTGAAGATTAGATGGGTGGATCACATAACTAATGAGGAGGTATTGAATAGAATTGGGGAGGATAGGAGTTTATGGCACAACTTGACAAGAAGAAGGGATCGGTTGGTAGGACATGTTCTGAGGCATCAAGGGATCACAAATTTAGTATTGGAGGGCAGCGTGGAGGGTAAAAATCGTAGAGGGAGACCAAGAGATGAATACACTAAGCAGATTCAGAAGGATGTAGGTTGCAGTAAGTACTGGGAGATGAAGAAGCTTGCACAGGATAGAGCAGCATGGAGAGCTACATCAAACCAGTCTCAGGACTGAAAACCACAACAACAACATTCATCTCTTGGTCTCCCCCTACGATTTTTACCATCCACGCTGGCCCCCAATACTAAGCTGGTGATTCCTTGAGGCCTCAGAATATGGCTACCAACTGATCCCTCTTCTTGTCAAGTTGTGCCACAAACTTCTCTTCTCTCAAATTCTATTCAATACTTCCTCATTAGTTATGTGATCTACCCATCTAATCTTCAGCATTCTTCTGTAGCACCACATTTCGAAAGCTTCTTTTATCTTATTGTCTAAACTATTTATCGTCCATTTTTCCCTTCCACACATGGCTACACTTCATACAAATACTTTCAGAAAAAGACCTCCTGACCCTTAAATCTATACTAGATATTAACAAATTTCTCTTCTTCAGAAACGCTTTCCTTGCCATTGCCAGTCTACATTTTATGTCCTGTACTTCGACAGTCATCAGTCATTTTGCTTCCCAAGTAGCAAAACTCATCTACTACTGTAAGTGTCTCATTTCCTAATCTAATTCCCTCAGAATCACCTGATTTACTTCGAATGCATCCCATTATCCTCGTTTTGCTTTTGTTGGTGTTCATCTTATATCCTGCTTTCAAGACACTGTCCATTCTGTTCAGATGCTCTTCCAGGTCCTTTGCTGTCTCCGACAGAATTACAATGTCATCGGCAAACCTCAAAGTTTTTGTTTCTTCTCCATGGATTTTAACTCCTACTCCAAGTTTTTATTTTGTTTCCTTTACTGCTTGCTCAATATACAGATTGAATAACATCGGGGATAGGCTACAACCCTGTCTCACTCCCTTCCCAACCACTGCTTCCCTTTCATGTCCCTCGACTCTTATAGCTGCCATCTGGTTTCTGTACAAATTGTAAATAGCCTTTCGCTCCCTGTATTTGACCCTTGCCAGCTTCAGAATTTGAAAGAGAATATTCCCATCAACGTTGTCAAAAGATGTCTCTAAGTCTACGAATGCTAGAGACGTAGGTTTGCCTTTCCTTGATCTATCTTCCAAGATAATTCGTAGGGTCAGTATTGCCTCATGTGTTCCAAAATTTCTATGGAATCCAAACTGATCTTCCCCGAGGTCGGCTTCTACCAGTTTTTCCACTCTGCTGTAAAGAGTTGGTGTTAGTATTTTGCAGCCGTGACTTATTAAACTAATAGTTCGGTAATTTTCAGACCTGTTGTAACATTTCAGGCTTATGGTTACCACGCAAGAAGTTGAAAATTTCGGTGCTTAAGATGTTTCTCGAAAAATATATTTGCCATAAGATTCCCAGTGAGTGGACACTTACAATGAATTATCCTGGAGGACAGTGGTGAGTAATGATAGCAAAAATAGTGATGATAACAAAAATATTGATAATAATAATAGTAAATAATACGTACATAATAGGCCGAATAAGCATCATAGAAGGCTTTCAGCTAAACTCTGCGATCGATTGACCGTCATTTTCTCTTAATTTGTGGATTACTAAGCTATGGCATCATGCAATATAGTAACGATCCTCCCATTTGGCTTTCTGTAGACGAAAGCACCACCAACTATAGAAGATACTGTACATTGTCAAAATACTGGTTGGTATGTTCAGTAAAAGCAAAGGTGAAACCGTCCTGCAGCAGACAAATCACGCATTTTTGTCAGAAGTGTCCATGATTCATTACGTACATATTACTTATTTTTAATTATTATAAAGTACAATAATCAATAAAGCTTACTGTAGTTGTAAGGTGTCAGGCAAATCCAACACCTTCCATGAAAACCCTGACATGATAACCAAATCCAGTAGTATGTCACATAGCTCCGA
Organism: Schistocerca nitens; assembly: GCF_023898315.1. Lineage (NCBI taxonomy): Eukaryota > Metazoa > Arthropoda > Insecta > Orthoptera > Acrididae > Schistocerca > Schistocerca nitens. The sequence continues at coordinate 46,679,051 of NC_064619.1, read as the reverse complement.
AGAAATCGTGACATTAAATTAACCGAAGTAATACGAGTAACGAGTGAGCAAATGGAATACCACAGACTAACACAAGAATGCCTAAATACATGTCATACCTTCCCACCATGAGACAGACGCAGTTCCAAGGCGAGAAATGAGAAGCCAAGGGCAGAACCGTGTTAAGCTGGAAGGCCCTACAATAAGGGACGGACACCCACGTCACCAGCTAGCCGCTAGGACCACCCCCCAGCCCATGTTAAAAGCTAGAGCCCTCCAGAAGAACAGTATAGATCTTATGATAACACTAAAAGGACCACACCAGCTGCAAGTTTTAGCGTGAGACTTTTTCGCGTCTCTGTTACGTTGTAAACTTTAAAAACATTCCCCCACCACGAAAAGTATAACGTTTCTCATTGGATAGACAGAATTTTTGTAGGCGGTGCTTAAGGTTAACATTGAGACCCTGATTAGTCAGATGAAAACACAGCCAGATAGTTTTTTTTAAACCAACGTCGGTAAATTGTAGTAAGGAGAAGTTAGGAGGGAGTTGCTTCCGAGACGGCGAGATGAGCGGAGCTGTGCCTTCCGCCGCCCCCTGACGAACACCGACAAGGTAATGAACGCACGCTATGCCGCATAACAGCACATAAACCTTCACTCAGAACTGCAGAAGTCTCATCTGTTACACCCCCTTTTTGCGAAATACTAGTGTCGATCGTCAATTAAAGCTCATGGTGTACACATTTGCCACTTGAATTAAAAATCTGAAACGCGATGATTTTTATGTTATATAGTTATTGAGAAGCCACATCAGCCACTGTAATTTACGACAAGTTAAATAAGTAATTAAAGATAATTGAGGGTCACTGCAGACCATTTTGATAGTTTTCTCATTTACGAAACTTAACTTAAATCTAGATTATAGATGTGGTATGGCATAGGTCATCCTTCGATGCATTGTAGAACTTGGAAACCTATTCAGGGAATATTCGTTCACATTTTTGTTGAACGCAGTTGGTTTTTAACATCCTGTATTAAAACATTTCCTTTTATCAATAGTGCAATTTATAAACAATGTTTTGTGAGTAGAATAAAATTTCCAGTGGTAAAGTTAACTGCTTTTTCGACGTTATTTTACCAGCTAACTAAAAATAGGGAAGCCTTGAACCCCTTCCACTAAATTTAGTTAGTATTAAGATTCTTTTACAGGGAGTGCAGTGGAGCTGACGCTGAAATCATTAAGCATTTGGTCATATCATCGCTAGTTTCACTGAACTCTTCTGAACTCTACATGTCATGTGTGGTCTGGCGTCTCCTTACCAGCAATAGGTCCCAGGTTCAAACTAGTCAATTCCCTAAAAAACACGCTGAGAGCGTCGTTGCGTGAAAGTGGTAGGGAGACATGATATAGAACAAACAGACACCACGCAGAATGTTAGATAGTGGAGGCATATGTCTTCTGGATTTTTATTCATTAAATACTATTGACGACGCTTCAAATTTGCTGTTAGTTTAGTGGCGAAGTGAAGAAGACAGAAACATTTTGCTCGTCATGGTCAGAGATACCGCCCAATATACGAAGAAAACACCAAATATTCTTACTGTCTCCTGTCCCAAACCAAAGTATTGCTCGTCATGGTCAGAGATACCTCCCCATATACGAAGAAAACACGAAATATACTTACTGTCTCCTGTCCCAAACCAAAGTATGTACCTTACTTGGCACATTTCTTATACACCATGCCAGAACTAAGATACCTTCTTCCTAAAGCGAAAACTGTCATCCAAAGTAAGCCATTTACGATATATATGCATTTTGCTTGCCCTGAGTCATATGTATTGTGAAACATTCAAGTTGCAACCAAAGAACATGGGGGGAGCAAGAATTCTCTATTTTTGTTACGGAGGAGGCAATTAATATGTGGTTCATTTTATTCGCAATTTGGATGTGGTGCTAGCAGTGAAATAGAAAAAAATTATGGACAACTGTGGCAGCAGTATTAGTGTACTGGGTTTCTGCGCTGTAACTTCATGTAGAATGGAAGGAACATTTTTGGACTTCAGAATTTTTTTGAGGTACTGAACACACACATTTACTCCAGAGAACTTAGAAAATATTTAGTAATATTTTGTAACAGACAAGTAATAATCACAAGCATAGATAATTATAGGTGTTGATACACTGTGTGGGAACTGATCTTCTGCAGGAGTTGTCTCAGGTGGGATGGGTGAGGTGAGAAAGGAGGCAGGTAATAGGAGGAGGTTGAGTAGGAATAGTTGGCAGGGAAAAGTGGTGGGTACATAGGACAGGGATGGGACATGGGCTGAAAAGGGAGCTGTGGGAAGAGGGTGTAGGTGCAGAATGAGTTAGACTGGTCGGGGTAAAGGCTAGGCCTAAATCTCTGCTAGCATTGTGTCCCAAAAACTTCCACAATGTCTGATGACCCCAACTTCAGTCATTGTGCACCCACACCCTCTTCCAAACAGCCTATCCATCCTCTGTTTTTCTTCCCTGTCTGAGTCACAGTCCTGTCCCACGAACCCGCTTCATCTCTCTCCCAGCTGTCACCCACCTTTCCCTAACTCTCCCTCGCACTTAACACTACCTTTCTTCACTTGGCCAGTCCATATGACACATCCTGTTACCCCAGATGAGCTGCACAGCTGCAGTTCCAGCACAGATTTTCCATATAGATGTGTGTGTGTGTGTGTGTGTACTCTTGCTTGAAAAAGGATTCGCCCAAAAGCTAGGAAAGTTCTCTGTGTTGTTTATGTGCGTTCCAGTGACTCAGCGTAGTATTTGGTCAGTTCTTACTTTAACTCCTAAATTATTAGTATTCCACCAGGCTTTCCAACAGCAAATTTATTTGAAACGTACGAAATTTTGAACTCTGTTTGCTCTGCAGCTAGTTGATGGTAGGCACATCTTTTCTCCCAGAATCTTAAAGATTTCTATCCATGAAGTCGTGTGGGTAAGCCAAGTTGCCCTACGACATCAAAAGCTCTCTATCGAACAAAGTCAGAAAAAGAATTTCAAATCTCCACTCTTTGTACTCTGTGTGTAACCCACATTTTGACCAAAAATATAATTTGCTTAGGTTAGCCACTAATTTTGACATTTCTCTCTACTGTCTGCTTTGATTTTTCAATTTTTTAAATCTTTTATCGTTGTTCGGCTGTACGCAGGTCTAAAGAGGTTCAGAGAGACACTGGGGGTAAGTAGAGGGCGATGAAAGCTCCCCTGGAGACGGAGTGTGTGGCCGCTGCGTTTATCAGTGGCGGCGCCGGATGCGACCCCAGGCCGGCCTTGTTGTCCATCAAAGCCACTGAATTGGCTGCGAGTCAAGGCGCTCTCACAACAAAAGCCTCCACCAGCGCCTCTGGCTTGCCCCTGCCACCCCCATACTGCCCGACTGGACCCCCCCTCTCCCTCACCCCCTCCCCCCCCCTCACCGCACTGCCTGGCTTTGTCTGCTGGCGCCCCTCTACCAGGCTGAGAACTGCCTCCATTTGTTCCAGTGGATCTGCCCTGGAAAAGGTTTCGCCAAACTTTTTTTTTCACTGAAGTTGAGTCAACTGCGTACGCCTTTAAACTACATACTTACTCGTACTGTTTTTTACTGGTGTCTCTGAAACTGCAGTTCGTCCACTGTTGTTCGCCTTCTGTCTGTTTCCCTAAAAGGTGAGGACAAATTACAAAAATAACCGCCAGTGATTTACTTTCAGTGTTAAAATATTTACCGCTGCCGTTAACATTTTTTATATGTTTCATTTGTTTTACACCTTATATGTTGCAAGAAATTATTCTCTAGGAATTTCTAGGAGTGGGCATTAATTCTCAGTTGAAGTGTTTTGAATACACAAAGATAACTGCAAACACAATGTCATCAGCATGCGCTATGAGCGACGTGTAGAAGCCAGCAAGTGTCTTTTACTTCCTTTCTATTAGTATACATGCTCAATTCATAGCTACAGCACTTTTTTCTTGGGAACAAATGCGCGAATTACGAACACCGTTTTCATAGAAAAGGGTGTTCAGGAAAATAACTAAAAATACTTATCGAGTTTCTCGTAAAGATATCTCCAAAACATTGGTAACTTTAACGACTCCAAGTAAATACCGGGTGATCAAAAAGTCAGTATAAATTTGAAAACTGAATAAATCACGAAATAATGTAGATATAGAGGTACAAATTGACACAAATGCTTGGAATGACATGGGGCTTTATTAGAACCAAAAAAAAAAAAATACAAACGTTCAAAAAATGTCCGACAGATGGCGCTTCATCTGATCAGAATAGCAATAATTAGCATAACAAAGTAAGACAAAGCAAAGGTGATGTTCTTTACAGGAAATGCTCAATATGTCCTCCATCATTCCTCAACAATAGCTGTAGTCGAGCAATAATGTTGTGAACAGCACTGTAAAGCATGTCCGGAGTTACGGTGAGGCATAGGCGTCGGATGTTGTTTTTCAGCATCCCTAGAGATGTCGGTCGATCACGATACACCTGCGACTTCAGGTAAACCCAAAGCCAATCGCACGGACTGAGGTCTGGGGACCTTGGAGGCCAAGCATGACGAAAGTAGCGGCTGAGCACACGATCATCACCAAACGCGCGCGCAAGAGATCTTTCACGCGTCTAGCAATATGGGGTGGAGCGCCATCCTGCATAAATATCGTACGTTCCAGCAGGTGTTTATCAAATGGTTCAAATGGCTCTGAGCACTACGGGACTCAACATCTGTGGTCATCAGTCCCCTAGAACTTAGAACTACTTAAACCTAACTAACATAAGGACATCACACACATCCATGCCCGAGGCAGGATTCGAACCTGCGACCGTAGCGGTCACGCGGTTCCAAACTGAAGCGCCTAGAACCGCACGGCCACACCGGCCGGCAGGTGTTTATCAGCCAGGCTGGGGATGATGCGATTCTATAACATATCGGCGTACATCTCACTCGTCGCGGTAGCAGTTACAAAACCAGAATCACGCATTTCCTCGAAGGAAAAAGGCCCGATAACGGTAGATGTGGTAAATCCAACCCATACCGTGACTTTCTCGTCGTGCAATGGAGTTTCCACGACAGTTCTAGGATTTTCGATAGCCAAAATTCTGCAGGTGTGGGCGTCGACAGACCCTCAGAGCGTGAAATGAGCTTCGTCGGTCCACAACACGTTACTCAACCAATCGTCATCTTCCACCATCTTTTGAAACGCCCACACCGAAAATGCCCTCCGCTTCACTAAATCGCCAGGTAACAGTTCATGATGCCGATGGATTTTGTACGGGTAGCATCGGAGGGTACGCCTAAGTGCCAACCAAACAGTAGTGTATGGAATGCCGGTGCGACGTGCGACTGCACGAGCGCTGACTTCCCCGTGCATAGAAGAACCTGCTACAGTCTCCATTTCTTCCTGAACTGTCTCAGCAGCATTACGCCTTGTGCTCGGTCGGCCATTAGGGGGTCTATTTTCTAAACAACCCGTGGCTTCGAACTTCGAATTCATTCTCAAAAAAAAATCTTCAAATGGCTCTGAGCACTATGGGACTTAAAATCTATGTTCATCAGTCCCCTAGAACTTAGAACTACTTAAACCTAACTAACCTAAGGACAGCACACAACACCCAGTCATCACGAGGCAGAGAACATCCCTGACCCCGCCGGGAATCGAACCCGGGAACCCGGGTGCGGGAAGCGAAAACGCTACCGCACGACCACGAGCTGTGGACGAAATCATTCTCGCCACAGCTACATTTGTCAGCGGACCTTTACCCGTTCGAATACCCTTCCTATGGCGATAGGATCGTAACGCTGTACTAGCACATTCCCCATTCTTATAATACAGCTTCACTAAAAGCACCTTTTCAGGTAACGTCAACATTCTGCGACTGCTGGCGCATCTTATTCTCTCTCTCTCATTACAGCTCCTATTATACACGATTGTCATGCGCAGTCACTGACGTTTTGCTGTCCAGCACCATCTGTCGGACATTTTGTGAACTTTGTTTTTTTTTTTTTTTTTTTTGTTCTAATAAAACCCCAAGCCATTCCAAGCATGTGTGTCAATTTTTACCTCTCTATCTACATTTTTCCGTGGGTTATTATGTTTTCAAATTCATACTGACTTTTTGATCACCCAGTAGATTTACCTAACAGCCCTGATGGCTGTGAAGATGAGATAAGAAGACGGATCAGGCTAGGGCGAGTGGCTATGAAGAAGCTCACCAAGATCTGGGACAGCAGAGCAATAACAAATAGCACAAAGATACGTTTAGTAGAAACATTCGTGTTTTCTGTCTCCTTTTATGGTAGCAAAACATGGACACTCAAGGCCAGATATAAACAGCGCATTGATGCGTTTGAGCTTTGGTGCTGGAGTAGGATTCTACGCATAAAATGGACCGAAAGAAGAACAAATGTGTCTACTGTTGAACTACTCGGTATCTCCTGATGCCTTTCTTTTCGAGTCACTGAAAAAATTCTCCAGTTCTTTGGCCATATAGTGAGAAGAGATGAAGAAAATATAGAGAAAATAATCTCGCAAGGAAAGATCGAGGGCAAGAGACCAAGAGGAAGAGCAGCGAGCAGATGGATAGATCAGATCAAGAAGATCTCCGGTCTACCTCTTCAGCAGGCACTAAGAGAAGCCGGCAACCGTCCGGGATGGAGACGCTTGGTACCTGAATATCACCTGGCAGTGCAATCTGCCCGGGGAATTCAGGAGTGGGTGCGGTTTTGGATCCGTTAGCGGGCGACAGCGATCTACGATCGTCCAGTCTGCCAGTTCCACAAATGTCTTAACGCGTGTCGTGATTACTTCTGAGTGGAACCATTCCATGGTCCCGTTGTGGCGGTTTTAATTTGACTACCCTTCGTACTAAGTCGACATTTCCCCGAATAAGGCCGGCAGGGGTGGTCTTGCGGTTCTAGGCGCTTCAGTCCGGAACCGCGGGACTGCTACGGTCGCAGGTTCGAATCCTGCCTCGGGCATGGATGTGTGTGATGTTCTTAGGCTAGTTAGGTTTAATTAGTTCTAAGTTCTAAGGGACTGATGACCTAAGATGTTAAGTCCCATAGTGCTCAGAGCCATTTGAACCATTTGATCCCCGAATAATTGCTTACTGTTGTGCTCTACTGTATTCCATACAGTGAAGAACTTGAGTGTAACTTCGAATGAGCGCCTCAACTAGGCAGATTACACTGTCGCCATGTGCGCCTTTTTCTACCTCCTCAAAAGTTTTTGAAACATACTTCCACAATGTGTGACACGCAAACTAGCGCACCCATTCGTTCTACCGAAAATCCATTGTGGTGACGTAATTCAAAACGGCACGAGTGGTGGAAACACTGACGAGAGGGGAGGGGGTGGGGGGGGTGGATGTTTACAAATTGCGTGCTTTACGTCAGCGACATTCGTCTGTTTGACAGTGTCAGGTCTATTTGACAGTGTCAGAGCTTCATACGCCCAGTTAAGATGGCTGCGGCCAGACAGGTCACGTGACTACCGCACACTGTGTCTACTTCATCCACTCTTCATTACGTAAGCACCCCAATACCTCACATTAGACATTAACTTTGTCATCTCATCTTAATCGAATAGAAATTTAGTATCTTACCTGTGCCTATTCATAAAACTAAAGCATTCGCAAATTCCTTCGCTATTGCGGCTATCCGACTCGGGAAACAGCTGCCCTACACTCTGCGTACAGTTTGGTGCCCTGTTGCTTTTAAGAGGATCCTGAAGCAGTTCCTTCCGTCACTCTCATAACGTTTCACCAGAAAATTAACGTCTATGGACAGTTTTCTCTTTTGTCAAAATGTAAGATCACTGCTCCTATATTCTCGTAGTTAAGATTCTTCCTCCTTCCCTTTCTCTCTGAATACCCCCACTTCCTTTTCCGTTATATTCACTAACCATGTGTTGTCACGTTTCTCTTTCTCTCCTCCTTCCGCCCCATTCTCCCACGCCCATTGTTGATAGTCCTGATAATTTAAAACCACCTTCTTATAATTTACATTTATTGTTGTACTATCGTGGACAAATGTGTATTATTTATCTGTTCTATTGTATTTTTTTATTTCTTAACGTAGTATCACACGATTATTATAAAATAGCTTGTACCGAAACTACAATGACGAAAAGAAATCACAACACCAAAAAATAATTAATGTAGAGTAATGAAATTTCGGGAATAGATTAATACATTTGTCTAGGTAACATATTTAAGCGTTTAACATTGCAAGATCACGATTTAGTGTAAGTGCGACATAAGCCATTGCAATTGTGAAATGCTGGTACATTAATAAACGGCGTAACCGCCAGAATGTTGAATGCAAGCATGTAAACCTGCGTGCATTGTGTCGTTTATGTCCCGGATGTCAGTCTGTGGGATGGAGTTCTATGCCCGTTGCACTTGGTCGGTCAGTACACGAACGGTTAATGCAGGTTGTTTATAACGCTGGATCTGGATTTCCGCCCGCCTAGGTGAATGGTAACGTGTTTGCCTACCATGCAACGGCCCGCGTTCGATTCCCCGCCGGATTGGAGATTTTCTCCGCTCGTGGACTGAGAGTTGTGTTGTCCTCGTCATCACCACCGACACACAACTTTCCCAATGTGGCGTCACCTTAAATAAAACTTGCAACCCAGCGGCCGAACATCCCCGGATCGGGCCTCCCGTCATTTTGTCGTCCGCCGGCCGCGGTGGTCTCGCGGTTAAGGCGCTCCGTCCGGAACCGCGGGACTGCTACGGTCGCAGGTTCGAATCCTGCCTCGGGCATGGATGTGTGTGATGTCCTTAGGTTAGTTAGGTTTAAGTAGTTCTAAGTTCTAGGGGACTGATGACCACAGTAGTTAAGTCCCATAGTGCTCAGAGCCCTTTGAACCATTTGAACCATTTTGTCGTCCGATGATTTTTGTCATCAGTCTACTGACTGTTTTGATGCGGCCCGCCACGAATTCCTTTCCTGTGCTAACCTCTTCATCTCAGAGTAGCACTTGCAACCTACGTCCTCAATTATTTGCTTGACCTATTCCAATCTCTGTCTTCCTCTACAGTTTTTGCCCTCTACCGCTCCCTCTCCTACCATGGAAGTCGTTCCCTCATGTCTTAGCAGATGTCCTATCATCCTGTCCCGTCTCCTTATCAGTGTTTTCCACACATTCCTTTCCTCTCCGATTCTGCGTAGAACCTCCTCATTCCTTACCCTATCAGGCCACCTAATTTTCAACATTCGTCTGTAGCACCACATCTCAAATGCTTCGATTCCCTTCTGTTCCGGTTTTCCCACAGTCCTTGTTTCACTACCATACAATGCTGTACTCCAGACGTACATCCTCAGAAACTTCTTCTTCAAATTAAGGCCGGTATTTGATATTAGTAGACTTCTCTTGGCCAGAAATGCCTTTTTTGTCATAGCGAGTCTGCTTTTGATGTCCTCCTTGCTCCGTCCGTCATTGGATATTTTACTGCCTAGGTAGGAGAATTCCTTAACTTCATTGACTTCGTGACCATCAATCCTGATGTTAAGTTTCTCGCTGTTCTCATTTCTACTACTTCTCATTACCTTCGTCTTTCTCCGATTTACTCTCAAAACATACTGTGTACTCATTAGACTGTTCATTCCGTTCAGCAGATCATTTAATTCTTCTTCACTTTCACTCAGGATAGCAATGTCATCAGCGAATCGTATCATTGATATCCTTTCACCTTATATTTTAATTCCACTCCTGAACCTTTCTTTTATTTCCATCATTGCTTCCTCGTTGTACAGATTGAAGAGTAGGGGCGAAAGTTCAAATGGTTCAAATGGCTCTGAGCACTATGGGACTCAACTGCTGAGGTCATTAGTCCCCTAGAACTTAGAACTAGTTAAACCTAACTAACCTAAGGACATCACAAACATCCATGCCCGAGGCAGGATTCGAACCTGCGACCGTAGCGGTCTTGAGGTTCCAGACTGCAGCGCCTTTAACCGCACGGCCACTTCGGCCGGCAGGGACGAAAGGCTACAGCCTTGTCTTACACCCTTCTTAATACGAGCACTTCGTTCTTGATCGTCCACTCTTATTATTCCCTCTTGGTTGTTGTACATATTGTATATGACCCGTCTCTCCCTATAGCTTACCCCTACCTTTTTCAGAATCTCGAACAGCTTGCTCCATTTTATATCGTCTAACGCTTTTTCCAGGTCGACAAATCCTATGAAAGTGTCTTGATTTTTCTTTAGCCTTGCTTCCATTATTAGCTGTAACGTCAGAATTGCCTCTCCCGTCCCTTTACTTTTCCTAAAGCCAAACTGATCGTCACCTAGCGCATTCTCAATTTTCTTTGCCATTCTTCTGTATATTATTCTTGTAAGCAGCTTCGATGCATGAGCTGTTAAGCTGATTGTGCGATAATTCTCGCACTTGTCAGCTCTTGCCGTCTTCGGAATTGTGTGGATGATGCTTTTCCGAAAGTCAGATGGTATGTCGCCAGACTCATATTCTACACACCAACGTGAATAGTCGTTTTGCTGCCACTTCCAACAATGATTTCAGAAATTCTGATGGAATGTTATCTATCCCTTCTGCCTTATTTGACCGTAAGACCTCCAAAGCTCTTTTAAATTCCGATTCTAATACTGGATCCCCTATCTCTTCTAAGTCGACTCCTGTTTCTTCTTCTACCACATCAGACAAATCTTCACCCTCATAGAGGCTTTCAATGTATTCTTTCCACCTATCTGCTCTCTCCTCTGCATTTAACAGTGGAATTCCCGTTGCACTTTTAATGTTACCACCGTTGCTTTTAATGTCAATGAAAGTTGTTTTGACTTCCCTGTATGCTGAGTCTGTCCTTCCGACAATCATATATTTTTCGATGTCTTCACATTTTTCCTGCAGCCATTTCGTCTTAGCTTCCCTGCACTTCCTATTTATTTCATTCCTCAGCGACTTGTACTTCTGTATTCCTGATTTTCCCGGAACATGTTAGTACTTCCTCCTTTAATCAATCAACTGAAGTATTTCTTATGTTACCCATGGTTTCTTCGCAGCTACCTTCTTTGTACCTATGTTTTCCTTCCCAACTTCTGTGATGGCCCTTTTTAGAGATGTCCATTCTTCTTGAACTGTACTGCCTACTGCGCTATTCCTTATTGCTGTATCTATAGCGTTACAGAACTTCAAACGTATCTCGTCATTCCTTAGTACTTCCGTATCCCACTTCTTTGCGTATTGATTCTTCCTGACTAATGTCTTGAACTTCAGCCTACTCTTCATCACTACTATATTGTGATCTGAGTCTGTATCTGCTCCTGGGTACTATATGTCATCAATTGGAGACAGATTTGGCGATCGGTCAGGCCAAGGCAACGCGTCGACACTCTGTAGAGCATGTCAGGTTACACCAGCGGGATGTGTTCCAGCGTTATCCAGTGGGAAAGAGTCCCTGGAGTGCTGTCTACGAATGGCAGGAGAACCGGTAGCATCACCAAACTGGCGCACAAATTTGCAATCCGGGTGCGTGGGATTACCAAGAAAGTGCTCCTGCTGTCATACGAAATCACACCACAGATCGTAGCTCCAGGTGTAGGTCCGGTGTGTCTAGCACACAGACAGGTTGGCTGCATGCTCTCAACTGGCCTCTTCCTAACCAACTCACGACCATTCCTGGAACCGAGGCAAAACCACCTTTCATGAAAGAACTCAACAGACCTGAACCCTGCCCTCCATTTAGCTCTCGCTTGACACCACTGGAGTCGCAAGCGGCTCTGGCTTTGGGTCAGTGGAATGCAGACTACAGGACGTCTGGCGCGGTGGTCACCTCGACGTAACCGATTTGTAACAGTTCGTTGTGTCACCGTGCTCCGATAGCTCCTGCAAATACTGTACGCCAGAGCCAAACGCCAAACACGATATTCTACCCTCTCGGTAGACCTTCCCGTGACACCCTTGCCACCAATCATGTATAGTGGCTACATTCCAGCCAAGACTTTCTGCCGTATCGCAGAGGGAACAACCGACTACTCGTAGCCCTGTTACACGACCTCGTTCGAACTCTGTTAGGTGTCGATCATGGCATCCTTGTCACCTTAAAGGCATTTTAGACAAACATCAACTCATCACGTCCGACTTCAAAGGTAACTAAATCCCACTACTGTCACGGCGAGTATTTACAGAAAATGTGATTTGCATCCTCATAGCGGCGTTACTACCGGCACTCTTATGCCACTGGCGCGAAATATGAACAGACATAACTTACCAACTTTCGTTTATGTCGCACACTTCCTTCTTCATGTTGCGATTTTTTCTGTCAATGTATTACACTACTGACCATTAAAATTGCTACACCAAGAAGCAATGCAGATGAAAAAGGGTATTCATTGGACATATATATTATACTAGAACTGGCATGTGATTACATTTTCACGCAATTTGGGTGCATAAATCCTGAGAAATCAGTACCCAGAACAACCACCTCTGGCCATAATAACGACCTTGATACACCTGGGCATTGAGTCAAACAGAGCTTGGATGGCGTGTACAGGTACAGCTGCCCATGCAGCTTCAACACGATACCACAGTTCATCAACAGTAGTGGCTGGCGTATTGTGACGAGCCAGTTGCTCGGCCACCATTGACCAGGCGATTTCCATTGGTGAGAGATTTCGACAATGTGCTGGCCAGGGCAGTAGTCCAACATTTTCTGTATCCAGAAACGCCCGTACAGGACCTGCAACATGCGGTCGTGCATTATCCAGCTGAAACGTAGGGTTTCACAGGGATCGAATGAAGGGTAGAGCCACAGGTCGTTATACTTCTGAAATGTAACGTCCACTGTTCAAAGTGCCGTCAATGTGAACAAGAGGAGACCAAGACGTGTAACCAATGGCACCCCATACCACCACGCCGGGTGATACGCCAGTATGGCGATGACGAATACACGCCAAACACGAATGCGACCATCATGATGCTGTAAACAGAACCTGGATTCATGACGTTTTGCCATTCATGCACCCAGGTTCGTCGTTCAGTACATCATCGCAGGCGTTGCTGTCTGTGATGCAGCGTCAAGGGTAACCGCAGCCATCGTCTCCGAGCTGATAGTCCATGCACTTGCAAACGTCGTCGAACTGTTCGTGCAGATGGTTGTCTTGCAAACGTCCCCATCTGTTGACTAAGGGATCGAGACGTGGCTGCACGATCCGTTACAGCCATGCGGATAGGATGCCTGTCATCTCGACTGCTAGTGATACGAGGCCGTTGGGATCCAGCACGGCGTTCCATATTACCCTCCTGAAGCCACCGATCCCATATTCTGCTAGCAGTCATTGGATCTCCAACAACTCGAGCAGCAAATGTCGCGATACGATAAACCGCAATCGCGATAGGCTACAATCCGACCTTTATCAAAGTCGGAAACGTGATGGTACGCATTTCTCCTCCTTACACGAGGCATCACAACAACGTTTCACCAGGCAACGCCGGTCAACTGCTGTTTGTGTATGAGAAATCTGTTGGAAACTTTCCTCATGTCAGCACGTTGTAGGTGTCGCCACCGGGGCCAACATTGTGTGAATGCTGTGAAAAGCTAATCATTGGCATATCACAGCATCTTCTTCCTGTCGGTTAAATTTCGCATCTGCAGCACGTCACCTCCGTGGTGTAGCAATTTTAATGGCCAGTAGTGTACTTCAAATTAATATAGAAGGTAGAGACCATCGACACAGACGTTTTTCGATAACGAACGCAGCTTGTATTGTTAGGGAACATTTTGTTAGCGGTGCTGACGTAAACTGTTGTGTTGCAGTCGCTGACTAGGAATGTGTACCGACACCCAAAAAGAACTGCTCTGTGTACGGATAGGCGGCTCTGAGGTCTGCTCAGAAACACACCAATTTATTAGCAGGCCCTGTGATAACAACAGTGATTTCCTTGTAGCCACGTCGATTCAGGCACAATTATGACCGGCTTCTGACAACAACACTGAATGCGGAGCTGTTTACGTATGCTGAAGTGGCTGACGTACCTGGTTTCCGAGTCTGTGAATGGAAATGGACGAGCTGCAGTGAGGGAGTATAGACAGCGCTTTCCCAAGCTGCGGGTTCCACAACGCAAAACATTCGCACGTCTGCATCGCCTCTTACTTGTAACAGGTACTTTCCGTGTAAGTATGCATGATAAAGTCAGAATCGAATAGAGCAAACTCCCGAAATGGAAGACGAGATTCTGTGACATCTTGAAGACACTCCATTTACAAGTACACGGCGTATTGTACACATCTTTGGTGTCAGACACAACTTCGTGTAACTTGTGCTACATGATCTACAGCTCCATCCTTTCCATATTCAGTGCGTCGCCGTACTAGCACCTGAAAATGTTCCCCAAAGCGTGTAGTTCGCACAATGGGCTTTACAACAGACTACCCTGCACCGCCTATTTCCGGCCGAGATCCTGTACACTGACGAGGCTATTTTTTACTCGTGAAGACTGTTTCAGTATCCACAGCTCGTATGTCTGGGCACACGTGAATCCATAAGGTACCCTACGTCGTGCCCGTCAACAGCGGTGATCGGTTAATTGGACCATCGTACATTCTCCCTTTCCGCCTCAGCGGACGAAGATATCTCTTCTTCGAGGAACATCCGTTGTCAGAACTGCTCGACGATGTTCCTCTGAATGTTAGATAAACGATGTACTTCCAGCACGATGGGGAGCCGGGGCACTTCAGCATTGCTGTGAGAAATCGTCTGGAAGCCACCTTCGGGAGAATATGGTTTGGCCGAGGTGGTCCTATGGCCTGGCCACCCAGGTGGAATGTCCTCACTTCTCTGGATTTGTCCGACGCCTTAGGATCGCCGATGTAGAATGAGGCGGCGGCGAGATGGCAACACGCCTCATGCGAGCTGTCCCACAGGACTCTGCAGGACGTTCCACAGTCGTGTTTTGAGCCTGCATCACGTACGGGTCTCGGATACCTCTTGTCGTTATTGAGGGTAGTTTGGGGGCTGCGCAGTATCGTACTGTCCAGCCATACAATCAACGCTTCTCCCAGTGTTGTTGTTGTGGCGGTGCTCAGTCCAAAGACATGTTTGATGCAGTTCACCAAGCTAACCTGTCCTGCGCAAGCCTCTTCGTCTCCATAAACTACTGCAACCCACGTCCATTTGAATCCTCTTACTGTACTGAAGCTCCAGCTACAATGTTCAGTTTTAAGCCCTCACATTTCCCTGTGTTACCAAACTGAAGAGCCCTTCTTTCCTTATGATGTATCCTTAGCCAATCCGTTCTTTTAGTAGACTTGTCACATGAATTCGCTTTTTCTCATTTTCGATTCGGTACCCCTTCATTAATTATCCCATCTATCCACCTAATCTTCAGCAATCCTCTATAGTACCTCTTCTTGTCTGAACCTTTCACATCAGCACAAGGCTACATTTCAGGAAAATGCTTTCAGAAACGGCTTCCTAACATTTAAAATTATATTTTATTTTAACAAAGAGCGCTTTTGCAGAAACGCTTTCTTACAGTACGACTGTAACTTTAACTATTAGTTTCACACGTCACAGTAAAACTGTTTGTACCGCAGTTGTATTTCCGCAGTCGACTAGGCGAGAAGGCGGGAGTGTAGTTTCAGAATCGTTTAAAGACGCCATATTTCTTATATTTATATCTTTTGGAGAATGAAAGAAATTAAAAATCGTATTCAATAACTTAATTATCAAATCATAAAAAAACGATAGTTCTGAAATCTACAAAATCAGCCGGTAAGTGAATGATAAGGGGTGAATTTGTCGGATGTTAAAGTAACTGTCGGAGAATCTGAGGAAGCGTCGTAAGGCCATTACAGTTGATCACAAATTCAAGTGGAATTTTAGTTAACGTTTGAAGTTCCACGAGGCTTTGGTTCAAATGGCTCTGAGCTCTATGGGACTTAACTTCTGAGGTCATCAGTCCCCTAGAACTTAGAACTACTTAACCCTAACTATCCTAAGGACATCACACACATCCATGCCCGAGGCAGGATTCGAACTTGCGACCGTAGCGGTCGCGCGGTTCCAGACTGTAGCGCCTAGAACCGCTCGGCCACCCCGGCCGGCTCCACGAGCCTTTGTCGGATGATTCTGTTGTGTATAGCAAAGTTGCAAAACAACAAAATTTTACCGAAATGCTGGACGACCTGCACGGCATCTACGCTTGGTGCAGGGACTGACAGAAAAAAACTATAGTGCCCCAGGAGGAGTGGTCAATATTTAAGAATATGATAGTGACAGAAACGCTCATTCGAAGCAAAAAAAGTCAAGTAAACATAGCTCTAACACGAATACCTTACAGCTACGAGCACTTCCTCATAGTTGATGCTATGGAACAAATTCCTTCTAGTGCAAGCTCTTTGCTTTCCATATTTTTGGCGGAGGTAGTATGGACAAAAACAAGAGAAAATTGTAAAGTCATCATGGACTCTAAAATACATATCTTGAGAGCTTTGAGCACCTTTTCATTTTCGCTACTCTTTGACAAATCTTCTCTGCTGAAGAAGTGTTCTTAGCCCTTAAAATATGCACATGATTACAACACATCTTTGCTTCCAATGATCGTTCGTGTCATATTTCTCAAAATTTACCATTAATCCTGGAAAAGACTGTACGAGCTATATTCCTCACAAACGGCCCCAGTCCAGTTCACTACTGATGATAAATCTCTGGAAACAATAACCGAAAAATATCTCTTATTTATCATCAGGAGGAACATAAAATGGAACGCCGACGTATAAAAGCAGTTGTGGGATCAGCAGATCTCAGGCTGGGATTCACTGGGAGAATCCTAAGGAATTGTAATTCATCGACGAAACAACTAGTTTACAGAACACTCATTCGGCCAATTCTTGATTATTTCTGGTCTCTATGGCCCTGTAGGAGCGAAGCATTTCGACAGTAGTTCGTTTGTTGGTGTAGCACACGACAGAGCGTGAAGGAGATTCTACTTGACTTCCAGTGGCAGACGGTACAATTGAGTCGTTGTGAATCGCAGAGAACTGTACAGTTAAAAATACGAGAGCGTACGTCATAGAGGTCAGTCAACTTGCTGCTTCATCCCTCATACATCTCGCGAAAAGAAAGCGACGGGAATGACAAAGGAAGTCGAGCTCGTGTGAAGACCTACGGCCGTCACTCTCCGCAATCACTGTTCACGAAAATAACAAGGAAGGGAAAAATAAGGAAATAATAGAGACAAGGGAAGTGCACTCCGCCACACACCGAAAGATGAGCTCATATGGAGACTTACGACTATCACTCTCCGAATTAGCTGTCCGCAATCAGTGTTCACGAAAGGACCGAGAAGGGGAGAAATAAAGATATAATAGAGACACGGGAAGTAATCTCCGCCACATACCGCAAGGTGATACGTAGAATATAGATGAGGATGTAGATATTGCTATGGACGATAGTAGCACAATTTGTTCAATAGCGGAAACTGGTTAAATCTATCTGGCGAGTATCCCAATATATTTTAAATATACTCGGTAGCACAGTTTTAATGTTGTAAAACAGTGACAATAGCTCACGACAACTCTTAAAACAATAGCGTATGAGATTTTTCTGGTGGACAGATACAGCAAATATTGCTTTTATTGGTAACTGTAGCTCACACAATTAGCAGATACGCTGCAACGAGGCATAAATATTAATGAGGCCGTTCAAATGGCACCGTATTTAAAATGGGCGCACAAATTTGCCTGCGGAACCTCACTGCATAATCCGGTGCGGTGAACTAGAACTCAATATGTATGTGATTGGATAGCAGCAATCATCAAGATAGTAATTGTACACGCCCGGCGTGTTCCGGTGTACAGCATATGCTATTTTACAAGTGCTGAACGGTCGTATCCGGACACGTTGCGTTTTATATTAGAGTTAACTGTTGCGAAAATTCTGTTCTTTAGGTGTATATTCTTCACCCTATAATAAATACATCAATGAAACTCCCTGGCACATTAAAGCTGTGTGCCGAGTAGTGACTCGAAGCCGGAACTGTCGCCTTTCGTGGGTAAACTCTCTACCTACTTAGCTATCCGGGTGTAGTTCGGAAGCCGCACTCACTACACTTCCGCCACTACCCCTCCCCTACTCTGTAAACGTCACAAGAACTCTTCTGTAGGCAATAAATTTCTGTTATTTCCGGCACTCATCACAAAACCTTTGGTCCTTAGACTATCGCAGGGCTTCACAACATACGTGCTCGCGGAGCAAGCTGTGAGCAGCAAGGCGCGAGCACGGAGCAGCGCGAGCACGCTGCCCCCACTACCGGACCAGAGCGGAGAGTGGGGAGAGTCACGTGGGGTACACAACAGCTGCCGCCAGTCGACGTAAATCCGCGGCCACTTGCAGGGATATCACTCACGAATTATTACTGCGACAAAGAAAACAAATAAAGGAGAATGTAGACGTGCCACATAATTTTACTAGCTTAGTGTATGGCTCTACCATCTGTAGACACTGAAACTAAAGAATTCCACGAAAGTCCTATATTTTCAACACTTTCTTCAACGCTACTTAAAATATCACCTCCGGTTGTAGTGTTCTTCATGGCTACTACATCGAGGAGCTCCTCCCTCACCTGAAGATCTCTATTGACACCGCTAATAAATATGGCAAGCTGCGCTGTTCCAGTGATATCAACACTTTCATCCAGAGCTAGAGAATACGCCATAAAATCTTTACAGATATTTGCAAGCTGGCTCTGGACGTCGTCTGCCATGTCCTGTATGCGACGCATAATGGTCATGTTAGATAATGGCACAATCCGAAATTGTTCAACTTGAGATGGACACAAATGCTCCGCTGCAACTACCAAACATTCTTTTATTAAATCGCCATCAGTTAAGGGGCGCAGGGATTTTGCTAAAAGCAAAGCAATTTTGTAACCCACTCTGAGAGCTGCCTCAGTTGATTTTTCTTCGTCGTCCAGATCTTCTTCGGATAGCTTCCTTTTAAGTTTAATAACTTCCTGTGCACGATCTGGTCAATCACATTTTCCACGTCCGTAGTCTTTCGCGTGGTACGACATACTATGTCGCTGCAAATTAAATTTCGTAAAAGAATTCAGCGTTTTGTGACATACTAAACATTTTGCAACACCATCTTTTTCTGTAAACAGATACAATTCCTCCCAGTGGGGGTTGAACTGCGAAAGCATGGTTGGGGTTACACAACGGCGACTTCACATGATTCTTAACCAGCGAAGTGACTGTTAAGAGCTGATCGTAGTACTTTCAACGTTACACAGTCGGCGCGAATTCAATAGGCACGCTGCGGCCCTATTCAAACGTGCGCGCGCATTTCCCCTCCCTCTCCACCCTCCCTACTCCGCGACCTTGCAGCTGCTCGCGAGCACGTGCCTGAGCAGACGCGAGTACTCGCGCTCAAAACCGGCCAGTTGTTAAGCCCCGGACTATCGGTTTCGATCAGCAATGACCATCTTCAAATCTGCAGCAACACATGGGAAATGAAATGAACCATTAGAGAGAGATCCTGTTAAAACAATAAAATATGCCAAAACGAAAAATTATTGCTTTTATGGATGTGGTAACATGCGCTTAAAATATGACAAGGCATACCTGTTTTATAACATGCCATACTGTAATAAAACCATACTGACATCGTTACAAAATGTGAACAAAATCAGTTTACCATCGTTGCACATATTTAAAATGAGGTGTAAACTAGGACCCAGTGCTGGCAGAGTCATACTGTCAGTAGCACTGCTGTTCATAAGAAATAATGGTACAGTAGCCACAATAAATGTTTGTGTCGCGAGCTTGTTAAATGTCGCTACTGTATGTCTCCACATACTCATCAACAAAAAATTTGTAGAAAGTACAATAAATTAAAGACTACTGTTGTGGATTGGCAAGACAGCCAACCCACTATGAGAGGAAGCCGAAAGGCACGCGTTTTAGCTCACGCAGGCTGGCGTGAGGTCTGGAACAGGTCAAAGAAATGAGACTAACAAAAAACGTACGTAGCTGCTGGAATACTTAACTTTAATCCATAATTGGTGAACATCGCTCTTGACGGTACATCTTTTACAGCAGCAATAGTAACTGGTAATGGCGCCTTGCTAGGTCGTAGCAAATGACGTAGCTGACGGCTATGCTAACTCTCGTCTCGGCAAATGAGAGCGTATTTTGTCAGTGTACCATCGCTAGCAAAGTCGGCTGTACAACTGGGGCGAGTGCTAGGAAGTATCTCTAGACCTGCCGTGTGGCGGCGCTCGGTCTGCAATCACTGATAGTGGCGACACGCGGGTCCGACGTATACTACCGGACCGCGGCCGATTTAAAGGCTACCACCTAGCAAGTGTGGTGTCTGGCGGTGACACCACAACTACAATAGGTAACATCCCTAGTGAGCTTTCCCAGAATGTAAGCTATTACAGAGATAAATTGTAATAATTGAAACACGAATAAAGTTAAATTTAAAATTGTTAAAAAGGATATGGTTAAGTGGTAATACGTGCTTCCGAGACCCTCTTGTGGTCACTCTAGATAAAAATAATAACGTGCACAAAAACACGCTTTGTAACCTCCCCCTTCCTCATCAGCCTACTGGATTGCGATATAACTGACCGTGATCGTGTATGCCTAATGAAATTTTACAGTGAGTAAGGCTATCGTTGTCGAAGGAAAATAACAACGGTTAGTTTGAGGAAAGTGTACAACAGACTCTTCTGAAAGAAGAATCTACTCTAAACGTAAGCTATATACTGAAGATAATTTTGAAATGGTGGAATATAGTGCAATCGCTCACGAACCACACTGGGGGAAAAAGGGTAACACGTAATATTTATTACAAAAATCACTGATAATACGAATAAACCACTAATTAGCTAAAAAGGGGGCAATTAACCGGTCGACAGCCCGCTAGGGCAATGCATCTCCAGAATCTTAAGAAAGGTAACGGCAAAGAAATTCAGTCGAATAATCACTGGCGTGGCAATAGAAGGTTGTCACGCTTTTCCACAACACAACAGTTCACGAGAAAATAAATGATTCAGAAAGCACTGAGTCTGCAGTTATTTATTCTGAAATACTAAATTTTGAAAGTAACGTTATTGAAATTACTGGTTAAATAAATGAGTGGCTTAAGTTAAACTTCGTTATGTAAAAAAATAGTTTTCAGTAACCTCAGTGTAACGTAATGCAAAGTTTAGAAAAAGGCAAGCAATTTACTTTTGATTATTGAAAGACTGAAATGAATTTACTTTATGCAAATGAGCACTTGGTTTTACTTTTAAAATAACAACAATAAAATACATACCACGCCAGCAGAAGTCACTCTCTAAGCTGACTACAGACAACATGAAATTGCGCCCTTTTAGTCTGTGCTGTATCTTTAGTTATTAGTTTTGCCAGTGAAACTTTATGTTACTTTAAATGAATGAAGGTAGTACTCAAAATTTCAAATTACATGAGGCTCTGTTACGCAATACAAGAATGGCCAGTTTCTGAGGCAGAAAATTTATACAAACTGGTCATTGGCAAACTACACAAAACTGACAGTGAACAGTTAGTTTTCATATTCTTACGACACTCGGTGATTGCATGGAAAGAAAAGGAACCCTGCCTGATAATAAAGTCTAAGGACAATGACAACACAGGTGCCAGGTGCCATACAAGTTTTATCTATTGCGAATTATTATTCACGTTAGTCATACCTGTGAAAGAAATGTTCCTAGGCGAAGTCTCTCCATTCGTATATCCGCCAGTTAACAGTCTTACGGCGTTGTAGCAGCGCGGACGACCAAGAATGTAGCCGAGGACAATGCTGAGCTGACGTTGTTGCTGCTGCTGTTGTTAGAGACCCCTGAGTCGTCTCTAGAGAATCACGGATAATTATGGGACAGACATTAGTTGGAATTGGAGCTTCCTCCACCCGTCCACTCCCAGCGTGCCCTCAATAACCGCAGGTTAACGAATCAGGCGCTTCTGCATTGGAGTGACCATTGCTGCACACCGCGCCGGCGGGAGCGCCCAACAAGCACTTCCGCACTCTTTGATACCTCAAGCTGCAATGCCTCCTGTCTGCTAGCAACACGACAGAGACTCTCCACATGCAAAGACAAACAACGGCACAGATACTACCATTTCGTCGTTGCTATCGATACATTTCAATAAAGTTCCGTTGGCTATTACTCAGCAATTTAGAATATTTTCAATATAATTACAATCAATTATATACAGTCAAAATGAAATACGCTAGTACTTCGATTACATATGAAATATAGTTTCTGTAGTACAGCTTACAGCGCCAAAATCAAAAGTACAGTGCAAGTTATAAACGGATATTAAACGGCGAAAAATTTTGAATGGTGCAGAAGGTATTTTATCTGCATTTTTCGTGTTAACATCTTATGAAGGTAACAAAATAAAATAAAGTTGATTAATAAAACTAGGGAAAGAAGCGAAAATGATGAAAACAGAAGACTAAAGCAAATAACCAGCGACAGATGTTGGCGTAGACGCCAGAATTGTGTGTCCGATTGGGACTAGTCCCCAATCTTTGCGCTAAATACAGCAATGACGAAACTACAGAGAGCGCATATAACCCAGACATTTTGTGACATACATCTATTACAGTCTAATTCTAACCTATTTTCTTTGATCAAAGTCATTTCACTTGTAATTTAAGATATCTTTGTTGACTGATGTCAGGTATTACAGGTCTCTGGCATTACTTTGTCATAAATAACTCTAAATCGAGTAAACAGACAGCACCTATGTCGTTTCCAGAATGAGATTTTCACTCTGCAGCGGAGTGTGCGCTGATATGAAACTTCCTGGCAGACTAAAACTGTGTGGCGGACCGAGACTCGAGCTCGGGACCTTTGCCTTTCTCGGGCAAGTGCTCTACCGTCTGAGCTACCCAAGCACGACTCACGCCCCGTCCTCACAGCTTTACTTCTGTCAGTATCTCGTCTCCTAACTTCCGAACTTCACAGAAGCTCTCCTGCGAACGTGTAGAACTAAAACTCCTGGAAGAAAGGATATTGCGGAGACATGGCTTAGCCACAGACTGGGGGATGTTTCCAGAATGAGATTTTCACCCTGCAGCGGAGTGTGTGCTAATATGAAACTTCCTGGCAGATTGAAACTGTGTGCCGGACCGAGACTCGAACTCGGGACCTTTGCCTTTCGCCGGCAAGTGCTGTACCATCTGAGCTACCCAACCACGACTCACGCCCCGTCCTCACAGCTGTACTTCTGCCACAACTGTGGCTAAGCCATGTCTGCGCAATATCTTTTCTTCCAGGATTGATAGTTCTGCAGGTTTGCAGGAGAGCTTCTGTGAAGTTTGGAAGGTAGGAGACGAGATACTGGCAGAAGTAGAGCTGAGAGGAGGGGACGTGAGTCGTGCTTCGGTAGCTCAGATGGTAGAGCACTTGCCTGGGAAAAGTGAAGGTTCCGAGTTCGAGTCTCGGTCAGGCACACAGTTTTAATCTGCCAGGAATTTACCTATGTCGTTTGTACATTTCATACTTACACGACACTAAAAAAACATCTTACTAGATCATGGTTTTCAGAAACAGGAGATACATTTTTCTCCAGCAGTGAGAATTCCGAATCATAGCTCTGTTTGTGTACGGCACGTTGGCGTATCTAATAGAAAATTTCAGTTACATGTTCACATCTGTTTCGAAGCCATTTTCATCCTGTTGCAAGGGTAGAGAAAAAGTTCCAGTTATCACTTCAAAAATTAAAGTTCCACCATAGAATGGGGCAGCCCACTGATAAAGTGCTGTTATTAGTTTTCGGTACAGGGGAAAACGTACAAGGAGACTTCATGAAGCAAGTTACACAATATTGTGGCAGGCCAAGTGTCTTTTGTCGAATGCTCCACTACACTTCAGAGCGACACGCACCCGTGACACTATCTTTTAACACCGTCACCAAGTGTCTGTAAATAATGGCCGGAACATCGTTCAGATCCTCGACGACAGAAGTCCTCTTCCTGATGACAGAGCCATTCGAGAACTGCTTTATGTCAGTATCCATCATTGAAAAATTCCTGCCCTCCCCCCCCCCCCCACCCGCTCCCAACAGGTGTTCTTTCAGCTTGCCGAAAAGATGAAAATGGCGTGGTGCAAGATCTGAACTTCTCTATCGACGTCACACACCTCTGCGTGGCCTTGGTGAAATTCTTCGTACCATTTCATTACAGTTGAAAGGGACATTGCATATACCGCCACAATTTCACGGTGAATCTGTGTGCAATTTACACTCTTTGCCCACAAGAATCGTACTGTCCCACGCACCCACGTATCTCAACTTTGGAGTACGTTTCCAGTTAGATAGCGTTTCATTTCACTGCCCCACTGTGGCACACCTGTTATCTATATCGCACCAGAACTGTGTCTGCAAGAAACACAGAACACGTACCCTCTTCTGACAATTCGTCTCTCTTGTTGTCCAATGGTCTTAGCGGGGCAGGACCCGTGTAACTAGGAGAGATTTGCCGAAATTGCACCATTGTACAACGCCATCATCAACTGAATGGTGTTATTCTTAGTAACTGATCGGAAGATTTGAAATTTTGAAAAAAGTAAACAAACAACTATTAATTTTTTTGCAAATGGTACAAATCAGGAACCGGGTTCTCTAATTTACACGAGTGGGTACATAAATTCTACAACCATTACAAACTATGCTCCTGAACTTGAAGATACGAGACTTGCCCATAAAGTAATGCACCGCATTTTTTTTCTTCAACAATTCTTTATTGAACATAATGAGAATTACACACACGAAAGAATGGTGTTTTATCTACACATCCCATTTCTCCACGTAATCTCTATACCGTTCTATGGCCTTCCTTCAGCACGAAACTAGGGCGTGTATGCCCTGTCGGTACCAATCCTCGTCCTGGTGGCGGAGCCACTGCTTCACTGTGTAGATTCCTAACTGTGTGGATTCCTCGTCGTCCTCAAAATGCCCTTCATGAATGGCATCCTTCAATGGCCCAAACACTGTCCAACCCTGTTTCGCGATGTGTTCAGCAGTCCTCAGACTTGTGTGCGGCCGAGCGTTGTCGTGTCGCAGCGAAACATCTCCTACGTTGCTGTGGCGCCCAAATCGCCGGAAGTGCATCTTGGGTTTTGCTAATGTTTTGAGATATGTTTCCGAATTTATGCTACCGCCCCTTGGCATCACATCATTGAGAATCACACCTCCACAGTCTCAGAACACGCTGATAATGATCTTACCGACGAATGCAGTTGCCTTGAATTTTTTTCTTCTGTGGGGGATTGGGAACGGCGCCATTCCAACGACTGTCGTTTTGTTTCGAGCTCAGAATGGTGAACCCAGGTTTCATCACCTGTCACAATCCGTGACAAGAAGGCCTCCCTCTCAGCTTCAATGAGTTGCAACAAATCAAACGATTTGTGATCCACCGTTCGACACCGCGGGACCCATCTTGCACACACTTTTGAATATCCAAGAGTGCGGATAGCTACATTCACACTTCCTTTGCTGATTGACAGGTGCAACGCCAACTGCCGAGCCGTAATGCATCTGTCCTAGCGAATGACGTCAGCTCGCTGCAACACGTCAGGTGTGACAGCCGTGGATGGTCTCCCCAACCGCTGCAAATCGTGGAGCTCCGCCGAACCGCCTTCTGATGACCTCACCCTCCGTGCCCAGCGACTACCCATACATCTGCCGACAGCAGGTGCTCCATAGACACTGCACAAGCGTTTGTGAAGATTCCCCACAGTTTCTTTCTCAGCAGTTAGAAATTCAATGACGCACATTGCTGTTTTGAAACTGTCCTGCAGCTACGATATCAGTCGAACGTGACGGAAACTTGGCGCGCTCACTCTGGAGACTTCAGATGATACATACGTAACGTTTCACATCCGTAGCATTGTTTTGTATATTGAGCAAGCAGTAAAGGGAACAAAAGGAAAATTCGGAGTAGATATAAAAATCCATGGAGGATAAATAAAAACTTTGAGGTTCGCCGATGACTGTAATTCTGTCGGAGACAGTAAAGGACCTGGAAGAGCAGCTGAACGGAACGGACAGTGTCTTGAAAGGATGGTATAAGATGAACATCAACAAAAGCAAAACGAGGATAATGGAATGTAGTCGAATTAAATAGGGTGATGCTGAGGGAATTAGATAAGGAAATGAGACGCTTAAAGTAGTAAATGAGTTTTGCTATTTAGGGAGCAAAATAACTAATGATGGCCGAAGTAGAGAGGATATAAAATGTAGACTAGCAATGGCAAGGAAAGTGTTTCTGAAGAAGAGAAATTTGTTAACATCGAGTATAGATTTAAGTGTCAGGAAGTCGTTTCTGAAAGTATTTGTGTGGAGTGTAGCCACGTATGGAAGTGAAACATGGACGATAAATAGTTTGGACAAAAAGAGAATAGAAGCTTTCGAAGTGTGGTGCTACAGCAGAATGCTGAAGAATAGGTGGATAGACCACATAACTAATGAGGAGGTATTGAATAGAACTGGGGAGAAGAGGATTTTGTCGCACAACTTGACCAGAAGAAGGGATCGGTTGGTAGTACATGTTCTAAGGCATCAAGGGATCACCAATTTAGTATTGGAGGGCAGCGTGGAGGGTAAAAATCGTAGACGGAGACCAAGAGATGAATATACTAAACAGATTCAGAAGGAAGGTAGGTTGCAGTAGGTATTGGGAGATGAAGAAGCTTGTACAGCATAGAGTAGCATGGAGAGCTGCATCAAACCAGTCTCTGGACTGAAGAGAACAACAACAACACTGTTTTCGGCTGAGAAAAAATAATGTGTTGTATTACTTTTTGGGAAATCCTCATATGTCTATATTTTTTAGAAATTATCTACCTATGTTCTTCATCAATATTTGGCGGTACTATAATATAACTTTCTTCCAGCTTGCACTCACCCCTGCATACTCTACAATAATCCACATTTTGCATTTCATGCAGCTGATCGTTTCTTTCATTCGTTATTCCTCGCACAACACGCTATACAATTCCTCTGTTTTACGAATGAGTTTTTCTAGCGTGGACTAATGCTCGGCTCACAGGCCCCTTGCCTGTTTTGTATGGAACTTTCACATTTTCCCTCGGATTCGGCGATATTTCTTCGATAAACACCTTCAGCTCACTTTTTACTTGGTACGGCTTCTTCTGCGTTGAAATTGTAGGGGAAACCGTTTCCTTCTGCAGTGGCACAAGTACGTTTTCTTACGTCCGATATGCTTAAACCGAACTTCATCTCTTCAAAAGTATGAATATGTTTTTCTAATTCGTTTTCAACTTTCTTGGGAAATACTTCACTGAAGCCAAAAACTTTTACGTTCCAATCTGCAGTTTCATTTTCATTTCCAGAATTGATCATACAATGCAGGCTTTCACGGCCGGTATTGTCTTCACTTAAAACTTCCGGGCTGATAGGCCGTGGTCGAAGTATAAAACTCTCCCCTGACGTTTCGTCTCCGACTACGGGAGACATCCTCGGAAGTACAGCGGCGAACTGCGAAGAGAACTCGAAGGAGCGCTGATTATATAGGCAGTACAGAGGGCGCCACTGTCGATCACGTGGCGTCGGCTATGAGATTGTCTCCGGTAATGCCAACATTCTCGATTGAAAGTAATCGATCGTCACGCTTGCAGTGCAACGCTGACATCCAAATGTTATCCTTTTTAACACCTTCGTCTTTCCTGTTAAAATTATTACGGTGTTTATCAATGTCGATAGCCTCTCTATACATGCGTGCATAGTAATGCGAGGTTTTTGATACGACGCTCGTCTCTCTGAATTTTATTTCATGATTACCTTCCTGGTAAACATGTTCCGCTACGGCCGATTTATCCGTGTGACCCGGGCGGCAATTCCTCATATGTTCAACAATACGGGTGTTCACACTTCTCTTTGTGATACCGATATAAACCTGTCCACAACTACAAGGAATTTTATATACCCCCGGTGTAGCCAAAGGGTGTCGTGCATCTTTTGCCGATCTTAAATATTCTTTTATTTTCATGGTGCGTCTGAAAATAGTTTCCACCCCATACTTGCTTAAAACTTTCCCAATGCGATCTGTGACCTTACTAATGAACGGAAGAAAAACTTTGCCCTTGGGCGACTGTTGTTCGTCGTTGCTCCTGATTCTCTGCCTAGAGCGAAGTGCTCGATCTATATCCTTGCTAGAATAGCCATTCTTCACGAAAGGTGACAGTTGACATTCAATCTCATCTTTTAAATAAACAGGTTCACAAATTTTGTACGCACTGTCTACCAAGGTTTTCATTACACCCCTTTTTTGTCTAGGGCGGTGGTTTGAATCTTTATGCAAATAACGATCAGTATGTGTGGCCTTTCTATACACCTTCTGGCCCAACGTTCCGTCCCGTCGTTTAATCACAGACACATCCAGGAAATTCAATTGCCCATTCCTTTCCGTCTCCATAGAAAATTGGATTTTCAGATTAATGCTGTTTAAGTGTGTCAGGAAGGCATCCAACTCATCTGCTCCGTGTGTCCATACTACGAACGTGTCATCGACATAGCGATACCATCTGGCTGTTCTCTTACTGGCAGTAGGCAACGCCCGTTGCTCAAAAGTCTCCATAAACAAGTTAGCCACAGCAGGACTAAGAGGACTGCCCATAGCCACCCCGTCAATCTGTTCATAAAAGTTATTATTGTATTGAAAGTAGGTTGTGGTGAGGCAGTGTCGGAATAATGGCACAATATCGGTAGGAAAAATATCCGCTATGCATAAGATAGCTTCGTTTACCGGAATGATGGTAAATAACGACACAATATCAAAACTGACGAGGACATTATCCGGGCCCACGCTCGTTTCCTTTAACTTGTCAATGAAATTAGCTGAATTTTTAATATGACTGACCGTCCTACCAACATAAGGTTGCAGCAATGATGCAAGGTGTCTAGCTCACTCGTGTGTTAGTCCGACTATAGCGCTGACAATTGGCCTCAACGGAATCTCAGCATTCGTCTTAACTGTTTTACTCACATACGCATAAACATCGTTTTAATGCATGATCCCCACGTAGATGAATCGTTACAGCTAAAAGTAGTTCAACTCTGCTCCACTTTCAATAACGACTCATAATCCAACATAAAATAATAAATTAATAACTTAGGATAAAGAACAGATTTGAAAATTCACATTATCTTGCACAACTAATATTAAACGCACTTTTAAAGCTCACTACGTAATATCGGAAAATTATAGTGGTGCATTACAGGTAGCGTCTCCATTTTCTCTGTATTAATTTCCTAGACACGATTCGCAACGAATACAGATTCACGACTGCCTGAAAACTAAGATTGTTTCATATATATTCACTCACCTACATCTACATCTACATGAACACTCTGCAAATCGCACTTAAGTGCGTGGCAGAAGGTTCATCGAACCACCTTCACAATAATTCTCTATTATTCCAATCTCTAACGGCACGCGGAAAAAACGAAGTGCCAAAAATATATTTTCGCAACCGGAGGAGAAAGTTGGTGAACAAAATTTCGTGAGAAGATTCCGCCGCAACGCAAAACGCCTTTGTTTTAATTATGTCCATCGAAAATCCTGTATCATGTCAATGACACTACTCCCCTATTTCGCGATAATACAGAACGTGCTGCTCTTCTTTGGACTTTTTCGATGTACTCCGTCAATCCTACCTGGCAATGATCCCACACCTCGCAGCAGTATTCTAAAACAGGACTGACAAGCGTAGTGTAGGCAGTCTCCTTAGTATATCTGTTGCATTTTCTAATTGTTCTGCCAATAAAACGTAGTCTTTGGTCTCCCATCCCCGCAACATTTTCTATGCGTTCTTTCCAACTTAAATTTTTCGTAATTGTAGTTCCTAGGTATTTAGTTGCCTTACGGCCTTTAGATGTGACTGATTTATCGCGTAACCGAAGTTTAACAGATTTCTTTTAGCGCTCATGTGGATGACCTCACACTTTTCAAAATTTAGGGTCCATTTCCAATTTATGCACCATACAGTTCTCTTTTCTAAATCGTTTTGAGATTTGCTTTGGTATTCTGATGATTTTAGTAGACGATAAACGACAGCATCATCTGCAAACCTAAGACGGCTGCTAGATTGTCTCCTGAACCGTTTATACAGATAAGGAACACCAGAAGGACGCCAGAAATCACTTCTGTTTTACTCGATCACTTTCCGTCAGTTACTACAAACTGTGACCTCTCTGACAGGAAACCACGAACCCAGTCACATAATTGAGACGATATTCCATGAGCAGGCAATTTCGCTACAAACCGCTTGTGTGGTACAGTGTCAAAAGCCTTCTGGAAATTTAGAAACACAGAATCAACTTGAAATGCCTCGTCAACAGCACTCAACACTTCGTGTTTGTAAAGAGCTAGTTGTGTTTCATTAGAACGATGCTATCATTTACCTTAGGACAGTGATTCTCTTGGCCACGTTCATAAAAACTTACAACAGAGTCAACGCTGATGTCTTCAGACCTGATCTTCAACGCACAGAGCTCTTACTTAACAAAATGGCTCCAAGAAGCACAAAGTTAACGCTGACCTCACTAAATATCGGCCAGTACAAGACATACGAATTTTACAGCAGTGGTACGAACTGGTAGATGATAAAATATAGGAAACTCACTCCTAATTTCTAAAATCCCTATGTAGCTGTGTCAGGGGCACCTAGATGAGTTCTTTAGCCGTGGGATTGGCCTAACGTAACTCAAACGTCTCTGATTCTGCCGAAAACTAATCACCACACGTTAATCCACATTTTGGTTCTTCGTGAGACAACCGGGATCAGCTTGTCCACCACGACTACAGGCATGTACCACAAACAAAGAAAACATTCCAGAATGAGATTTTCACTCTGCAGCGGAGTGTGCGCTGATATGAAACTTCCTGGCAGATTAAAACTGTGTGCCCGACCGAGCCTCGAACTCGGGACCTTTGCCTTTCGCGGGCAAGTGCTCTACCATCTGAGCTACCGAAGCACGACTCACGCCCG
Organism: Schistocerca nitens; assembly: GCF_023898315.1. NCBI lineage: Eukaryota > Metazoa > Arthropoda > Insecta > Orthoptera > Acrididae > Schistocerca > Schistocerca nitens. Next base: position 46,648,027 of record NC_064619.1, on the reverse strand, counting down.
GTACCCACAGCTTTACTTCTGCCAGTACCTCGTCTCCTACCTTCCGAACTTTACAGAAGCTCTCCTGCGAACCTTGCAGAACTAGCACTCCTGAAAGAAAGGCTATTGCGGAGACATGGCTTAGCCACAGCCTGGGGGATGTTTCCAGAATGAGATTTTCACTCTGCAGCGGAGTGTGCGCTGATATGAAACTTCCTGGCAGATTAAAACTGTGTGCCCGACCGAGACTCGAACTCGGGACCTTTGCCTTTCGCGGGCAAGCGCTCTACCATCTGTACTTTCTGTAAAGTTCGGAAGGTAGGAGACGATGTACTGGCAAAAGTAAAGCTGTGAGTACCGGGCGTGAGTCGTGCTTCGGTTGCTCAGATGGTAGAGCACTTGCCCGCGAAAGGCAAAGGTCCCGAGTTCGAGTCTCGGTCGGGCACACAGTTTTAATCTGCCAGGAAGTTTCAAAGAAAACATTAATTACGTAATGTTGTTTTTGAAGTGATAATTAAAACTTCATGACTACCCCTCGTTTAGTACAGTTTGAAGTAAGCCATTATTGTTGAAAGTTTTTCTCAATTTATTTTCACCTTGCTAAGTAAGCACCGGTTGCATCATTTGCCTATAGCGGAACCGAAAACGCTTCATGTCAACGCTGTTCAAAATGAATCTTTAACGTGAAGAGAATGATGATTAGCGTAAGTGGAAGTGAGGGCAGACACAGAGAGATGTGAAGCGCCCATAGTTAATAGCAGTTATCAGGTCCATAGGCGCTGGGTCTGCACCAGCGACTCATCAGGGCCGTGCGCCTGTGTACACGCGCGGTTTACACTGGCGCCAGAGATGGACGGTCGCTGGCGAGCTGTGTGTGCAGTGCGCTAATGTGCTGGCGCCAGTAATCTCTCTCAAACACGTGCCGTGCAACCGTTAGCAGCCGAAAATCGAACGGCCTTCAATGGGTAATTTAGTGCCGCGACACAGCATCGATAGCAATTCTCGTAGTCTCTTTGAATACGGGAACCCACTTACCAGTACAAATGTACGTGTAGAAGAGCACTAGCACCATGAAATTTTCTGACATACAAATACGTTTTAACAATTCAATGTTCACTTTAAAAAAGCTGACAAGCTAAAACGGAATAGGTTTCAGGGCACATATCAGACATTTTAACTTCAGCACTTCAGTGAAAACAGACTTTTCCGTACATACGTAAAGCTACACCCCATGCCTCCTCGTATAAGGGCGTCAGTTCGACATGCTGTAGCTTGATACGTCTAAGTTACAAATTTCTAATGTACTTCACATGTCATTCAATATTATGTAGCATTGATGTAGAAATACGCATTCATTTATGAGATTCAATGTTTTTTAAATGCATGGGGCTTCTGTGGCAGGTCAGAAGGGGTCCAAACGTTCTGAACATCCTTGCTGAAGTTTCGAGCGTATGTGGAAACCATATCTCCTTAAGGCGCGAAGAAAATGGTTAAACAGATTTCGTGTGAGTGCGAGTAAAGATATTGAGAGGTGGCATGAGCCCCCTCTCATATTTCTATCTTACTCTGAGTAATTCGATTTTCCTCTCTAACTGCATGCAGTGAAAAGTTGCTATTCCTTCACACCCAGATTTCCCATGCAGCGTCTCTCGTCACCCGGGTGGTCCGGTGACAGGCAGGTTTTGCTGAGCTTGAAAGGGTTAAGCAGACGGGTGTGATGGAGTCGAGTGGATGCTTTCCAGACGCCAACATTGTCAAAAGAGCGGGAGCGACACGCCCACAGGGGCCTGGAGGAGTGGCTGGGCTAGAGATTCCGTTACTTCGCAGAAACTTAGTGAAAACACTTTCTGGCAGGCAACCAACGAGGCGTGGGAATGACTTGTGTTCCCAGGCAGTCATGGCGGGCAAATTCCTGCGTTTTCTGCAAAATCGTAACTCTGATTGGCTGGCTCAGGGGATAGCTCTGTGACGTAGCAAAATCGGCGCAGAAATTGGCGCCAAGTACCTCCATTGGTGGAATAGTAGTGTGTCGGCAATAGAGTGGAATTTTCCGCCGGTTTTCGAGTTGCTGATTGGAACGTTTAACCACGGCCACTGTCGTGGGGGTGGGAATGTTCTGTGTTCGGATTGTACGGGTGCTCTTGAGACGGTCGCCTCCCGCCTTTTGGTCGGAGTAGTTTACAAGACTGAGCTCTCGCTGCTCTGGACAGCCTGCCTTCCTTTGGCTGTCTAATATACTTTCATTTTTAATTGTAACTGTTTGACGAAGTTGCTGAAATTTCGACTTCAACGTAACTTTCCGAGTACATTTGGCAATTGCGCGTTCTGCGTACAAGCGGCCTATGTTGTTCGTCTTGAGCAGTTTTGGCTAAAGTTGATTGTATCGGAGTTACTGTGTGACTGCTTGTTACAATCAATCACTGTACTGTTAGTGTTTGTGTGACGAGCCTTCTTCGTCTCCCTCAGAGGCGCATTTGTATTGATAGGAAGTCTTTAGTCTGGAACAACCAGACCAGGATAATTTGTTTCGGGCTATACTCGCGACATTATCATCACCACGACGGGATGTCAAAGCAACCAGCCATCGCTTCCGATACACCAGATCGTGTCCTTGCAGATAAGAAGACAGCTTGGTAATGTATGTCCGCAGCACCGGCAGATTAGGGAATTTGCTCTGTGATAATCAGAGCTCAGCAGAGCGCGCCTGTTCCTGTCTTTTCTTACATGGTTCTGTCTTGGATGTTCATTGCCTGAGTTCTCAATACTGTAGCAACAATTAATGTTGGGTTGGCTGGGTGTTTTTCTTAAGATTTGAGTTTCATGGAATTGGCTCCACATACCACTTGGTCATAAATGTCACAATCTAGTTTATGGACAACCTCACCTTCACAGCATTTATTTGAGTATCCAATTTTGATGTATTGTAAATGTTTCATGTGTTTTGTTTAACATTTTGAGTTCAGTCATAATAAATCAAATTGTTATTTTGGACAGGACTTTCATTCTGTTAATCGATAGAGCAACCTTTTCATTTCTCACTACATTAATGAAACTTTCCTTTATCTAATTAATTTCTATCAAATTAAATTATTGCAGGTGCCACTTGCAGGGTCGATTACAGTCAGTTCGCGTTTCTTCTTAATCCATGTGCAGCAGCAAAAGTCGGAGTTAGAAAAGGGGGGGCTTAGAGCATCATTTCCATATGAAGATTCTAGAAGAATTTAGTGTTAAATACACTGCTAGCCCCGGCACCTCGCAATATCAGATAAGTAGAAGTCATATTTTTAAGTTACAGGTTTTCTGCATTCCTTAAAGAATTCTATGGTTAATAACCATTTCGAGCTTCGCAGAAATGAAGGGCAAAACAACTTATCTCGTGGATATCATTTTCATTCAGAACTATGGCTTACAGCCACAAATGTCTTCTTTTCTCTAGGGGTGGGCAGAAGGAAAGTGTTTTTAGTCATTATTCTCTTGAGTAACGGGGAGTGTATCAGTAACTGAAATTGTGGCACTGAAGTGAAAAATACGGGCAGTTGCGTCTGATTGTAGCTCACATTTCTGTGTGAACTTGAAGTAATTGCCCACGGACTGAATCACACTGAACGGCCGTTTCGTTTGTTCAAACCAATCGCTAAACAATAACCTGTAGGCAATCGGATCAACACAGATTACGAGAAATTTGGTACAATAATTAGTGAAATCAGATAACACTAGATAAGCATGATGAATCAGCCGCGGAGCATCAGTTTCCGTTACGTAAGTAGTGTTACGGATGTGGACTGCCACAGGATAGTAGGCTAAATCACGGATGGTCTCCTGCACGTTATTCGTTAGACATAATACGACTATAAAATAATTAGCACATACAGAGGCTTCCTGCACAGTACCACCCCCTGTATGTTTGTGGCGTTGTCAATGCATCACTATTACTAATTGGAAACGTTTCCCTTCACAGTGCAGCACTTCACTGAAACATAATTTCAAACTTCCTTTCAAGAGCTGATCAATATACAATAACGTTTTAGTTTTCGAGTGGAAGAGAGCTATCGAAAATGTTCATATTTTAGCAGTGGCTACTCATTTGTATGTAATACGAAACACAAGCTGCAGTTGTTTTACTGAGATATTCAATGTTGTGTGAACTAGTGCTGCACTCAGACACCTTTTACCTGAACGACAATTTTGTCTTGATTTATTTTCCACGTAAGTTAATGAAAGTTATCGAAGCAACACGACAGTACTTTCAAACGGAGGCATGACACTCTGTCCTTTACAGTTTACGTAAATATTAAAACAGCGAGCTAGATGTCTGGACTTGCTGGGAGTGGACACCCATACGGAAGTAGCTGTGAATTAAACCCCCTCAGATCAGATTAAGGTTCTTTGAACTTTCCATAAACATTTAAGATGAATGGAGAGTTAGATCACGGTCAGTTTCATGTTACGTATTTATTTGGATAAGCTAAGGCTTGTATTTATTGTTGAGTTTGATCTAAATACGAAGACTTTATTGCAAAATTCTTCCGTAAATTTGAACTGTCATCGTCAATCGGCTGACGTCTATAAATCTACAGAGACGTTAATCACTTTCATTTTCAGTCACTCACCACCAGTAGTAAACAAAAACGATATTATAAGTTGGTGTCGTTTTCAGAGATAGTGTTGGTCTAGCGACTATTCAAGTCTTCCCATTGTTTTCGTTTACAGTATCTGGTGTCCGAAAATAGCGAACCAGCGTTTTACAAGGTTCTTGACATCGAATACTGCATTTCCAAATGCTGTACTAGGGGAAATTCTAAAGTATATGGTTACAATAATATGTAATTTAATATCTTCGTTGTTAGAATCACACACATATTGTGTGACCTGTAATCTAAAGGTTAGTGTACGAAGAGACAACAGCCGCCGTCGAAGAGAGCAGAAGGCGTCTCTGGATAATGCTCCCAAGGTAACTCCCCTCCCTCATACCATTCCAAGCCATTTTATGTAACACAGAGACACCGTGCTTCTTTCACTTGCGGAACCAGCAATAACGCAAAGTGTGTAAGCTTGAGAAGGAGCCTATTTACGTCTCAGCAGGTGTTTGAGTTTGCAGATATAGGCTGAACAAAGCATTTGCCCAGGAATGATATTAATATGGAACTTTTTTGACAAATATATGCGTCTTTTTATCGTGGGGAAGGACGGTGGTACGCAATAGCAAAAAAGGGGCACTTGGGAAGTGAGATTACATGAGGATTATCATATTGTTATACATATTGCTGCTCGACCTTTTGTATTGTAGTCTGCTGGGAGCCAACTGAGGACCTTGGTCGTTGCGTGTATATGGTAACCATCAGCCAGAAGCACTGCCACCAGAAACTTGGCCCTGTTCACATTTATTGCACAGGTGCCGTCCCATTGACCCGGTGTCACCGGCACACTGTCCATGCGCTGCTTGGTAATGAAACACACTGACACATTCAGGTAAAAGTCCATCTGCCATAGTTCCATTAAACTCAGAGTGATAACTGACACCCAGGACAATAACCCTGACGGCTGAGATAGTTCTCGATACACTTCTCACATTTTTGTTTTGTTTCTAATGTCAGTTTGTGATGGAAAGATGTTACTTGTTCACTGTAGTTTTTACAACGATTAACTACAATGAAACGAGCCACTGTATTTATCACACGTTTTTTACAAAAAATCGAAGCAGTTATAATGAAATATAACTGCACTTCTGCGACTGGCACACCTAATCTTTTTATAACTAATGTGCTCTCGCTATTGGCAATAAACGTAATTAATATAAATTGACATCTCTATCAGTAAAATGTAATAAAATCTACCACCATATAAATTAGCTTCCCGGAAATAGTCTGAGGAATTGCTCACAACATAAATGAGCTCCCCGTCAAGGGACTGACAAAAAAGATAACAATATTTCTCAAGTTTGAACTATTTTCTGTCCAATGGGATATTCGGAATAAAATTGTTATCAGAAACGACCTCGGTTTTAGAAGTATATTCCCTTCACCGTGGGTTATTTCGTTTTATATGCAAAATATATAAAGAACACATTACAAAAAAGGTATCTGCTCCTCACCCCCCCCCCCCCCCCCCGAAGAAATAAATTCATAAATGTAACATATTTAAGGACTCGTTCTTGTTTAAGACATTACTGATTACAGCAATAAATAGATATGTAGAAGGAATTGGAGATGTAATGACCAAATCTTAGCTTGGTTGCAGAAAATTGAATGTATCGAAGACGGAACTGTGTACTTTGCTTATTGATAGAAACAGGGAATTAAAAAAAAATAGGGTACCGATGCAACATAAGTAAATACATCTATAAAATGGAATACTGTATTCGAAGCCGAAAAGTAAATGCGTTAGATGTGCTAAGACAGAAATGTAGTTCATTGTGAAGATAAACAATGTTGAAATAATAAAAATGGGAGCCGCGTGGTCTATGCGCCTTGTCACGGTCCGTACGACTCCCCCCGTCGGGGTTCGAGTCCTCCCTCGGGCATGGGTGTGTGTGCTGCCCATAGCGTAAGTTAGTTTAAGTTAGATTACGTAGTGTGTAGGCTTAGGGACTGATGAGTTCAGCAGTTTGGTCCCATAAGACCTTAACACAAATTTCAAGTTTCCAAATAAAAATATAGAAAGTAAATACCACCCGTGTAATCAAGAATGTAAGACACGGTTGGCATTTGCAATGCATGCTACCTTATATGTTAGCGTGATACTGGAAGAACTGTAAGAAAAAAATAAAGCTTCTGAACAGAAAAAAAACGAAGCTACGCTAAGCTTTGGAGACACTGAGGGAAAAAGAATCGTAACACCAAAAACAGTTATTGCAGAGTAATGAAATTTCGAGAATACATTTGCCTTGGTAACATACTTAAGTGATTAACGATCACAGATTAATGTAAGCGCAGGATAAGCCAATACAAATATGAAATGCTGGTAAATTAATAACCGGCATAACAGCTAGACTGTTGAATGCAAGCATGCAAAAGTCCATGATTTCGTTGTACAGGTGCCGGATATCAGATTGTGAGTTGGAGTTCCATGCATGTTGTACTTAGTCGGTCAATCCAGGGGCGGATAATGCTCTTTGTGGCTGATGCTGGACTTATGGTACTATGATGTCCCATATGTGCTCGAATGGAGACAATCTGGTGTATGCCGGCCAGGGTGGCCGAGCGGTTCTAGGCGCTACCGTCTGGAACCGCGCGACCGCTACTGTCGCAGGTTCGAATCCTACCTCGGGCATGGAGGTGTGTGATGTCCTTAGGTTAGTTAGGTTTAAGTAGTTCTTCGTTCTAGGGGACTGATGGCCTCAGAAGTTAAGTCCCATAGTGCTCAGAGCCATTTGAACCATATCTGGTGATCGAGCAGGCCAAGTTGACATGTCGACACTCTGCTGGGCATGATGGGCTACAACAGATGCATACTGGGGAGTATTATCCTGTGGGAAAACACCCCCTGGATTGCTGTTCACAAATGGCAGCACAACAGGCCGAATCACCAGACTGACGTAAAATTGCAAGCCAGAGTGCGTGGGATAAACATGAGAGTACTCCTGCTAGCATACGAAATCACGCTCGAGATCATAACTCAAGGTGTAGGTCCAGTGTGTCCAGTACACCAACAGGTTGGTTGCAGGCCCTCAACTGGCTTCCACCAAACCAATTCATGACCATCACCAGCACCGAGGCACAGCCAGCGTTCATCAGATAACACAACAGTCCTTCACCCGGCACACCAATCAGCCCTCGCTTGACACCACTCAAGTCGCAAACGGAGGTGGTTTGGGGCTAGTGGAGTGCACGCTACAGGGCATCCGGCGCGGAGATGTCTTTGAGGTAACAGATGTGTAACAGTTCGTTATGTCGCTGTGGTGCCAAATGCTTCTCATATTTCTGGTGCAGATGTAGTACCAGGGTGAGTCAAATGAAAACCTTAAATTTTTTTAAATATTATTTATTTTTCAGAAGTGGTACAAAGCTGTATCACTTTTCAATATAATCTCCCCCACGCTCAATGCAAGTCCTCCAGCGCTTACAAAGTGCTTCAATTCCTTTAGAAAAAAATTATTTTGGCATTCCGCGCAAACACTCATGCAACGCGTGGCGTACCTCTTCGTCAGAATGGAACTTCTTCCCTTCCATTGCGTCTTTGAGTGGTCCAGACATTTGGAAATCATTTGGGGCAAGGTCTGCTGAGTATGGTAGATGAGGAAGACACTCAAATGCAGGTCTGTGATTGTTGCATCTGTTGTACGGCCAGTGTGGGGCCTTGCATTGTCATGTTGCAAAAGGACACCTGCTGACAGCAATCCACGTCGCTTTGATTTGATTGCAGGCCGCAGATGATTTTTTTAGGAGATCTGTGTATGATGCACTGGTAACAGTGATTCCTCTAGGCATGTAATGCTCCAAAATGACGCCTTTTTCGTCCCAAAAGAGAGTCAGCATAATATTCCCTACTGATGGTTCTGTTCGAAACATCTTTGGTTTGGTGATGAGGAATGGCGCCATTTCTTGCTCGCCCTCCTCGTTTCCGGACGGTGGAAGTGAACCCAAGTTTCATCCCCAGTAACGATTCTTGCAAGGAAGCCATCACCTTCTGGTTCAAAGCGCCAAAGAAGTTCTTCACAAGCATCAACATGTGGTTCTCTCATTTCAGGAGTCAGCTGCCGTGGCACCCATCTTGCAGACACTTGGTGAAACTGGAGCACATCATGGATAATGTGGTGTGTTGAGCCATGACTAATCTGTAAACATGCTGCAATGTCATTCTGTGTCACTCGGCGGATTTCCTTCACTATGGCTTCAACTCCTGCAATGTTCTGTGGAGTCACAACTCGTTGTGCCTGACCTGGACGAGGAGCATCTTCCACTGAAGTCACACCATTTGCGAACTCCCTACGCCATTCGTAGACTTGCTGCAGTGACAAACATGCATCACCGTACCGAACCTTCATTCGTCGATGAATTTCAATAGGTTTCACACCTTCACTGCGCAAAAACCGTATAACAGAACGCTGTTCTTCCCTCGTGCAAGTCGCAAGTGGGGCGGCTATCGTTATACTGATACAGCGACGGTATGTGTGCATCTGCGCTATTCTGCTACCTACAGGCTATTCTGCACGCTCTTTGTAGCACGCTTACCAACTTACAGGATAACGGCGTGAAATTTCGATTTGTTATTACAAATTTAAGGTTTTCATTTGACTCACCCTCGTGCGATGTGCCAGAACCAGACGTGGAACACAATGGTCAAGGCCCTAATCTTGCCAGGTTAAATAAATAAATAAATAAATAAATAAATAAATAAATAAATGGTGTTAACTCGCGGTGGTGCCTCTTGGTCGTCAGGAGCCCGGTCTTCTTGTGACCGTACATTCCCCCTGACCACTGGTATTAGCAATCACGTACAGTGACTACATTCCTGCAAAGTCTTTTTGAAATATCGTAGAAGGAAGAACTAGCTTCTTGTACCCCTATTATTTAGCTCAACTCCTTCTTCATGTTGCGATTTTTTCCGTCAGTGTATTAGTTTTGTCACAAAGAAAAGGAACGCTAGAACTACGTATTTATTGATAAACAGGTTTAAAGCTAATCAAAAAGAGATGAGAGTTATGATGTTTTGAAGGGGGGGGGGGGTGGAGGACGACGAGATAAGAGAGTAGTAGACGAAGACGGAAACAACTTTCAGTATCGTGAGGATTAGATGAGTGATGTTGGAAGAAGTAAATTATTCTCGCTACGTAGAAAGGAAGGTGATGTTAAATCATCGAAACAAATTGGTACAAAAGGAGCGCACTAATGCTAGTGAAGGAAGTATGCTGCAACAGATTCGCGCTAGTCGTCCACGAGACTCAGAGGGCCATAGACACGGGTTCCCAGGTAGATGCCGTGTTTCTTGACTTCCGAAAGGCGTTTGATACAGTTCCCCACAGTGGTTTAATGAACAAAGTAAGAGTGTATGGAATATCAGACCAATTGTTTGATTGGATTGAAGAGTTCCTAGGTAACCGAAGGCAGCATGTCATTCTCAACGGAGACAAGTCTTCCGAAGTAAGAGTGATTTCAGGTGTGCCGCAGGGGAGTGTAGTAGGACCGTTGCTATTCACAATATATATAAATGACCTTGTGGATGACGTCGGAAGTTCACTGACGTTTTTTGCGGATGATGCTGTGGTATATCGAGAGGATGTAACAATGGAAAATTGTACTGAAATGCAGGAGGATCTGCAGCAAATTGACGCATGGTGCAGGGAATGGCAATTGAATCTCAATGTAGACAAGTGTAGTGTACTGCGAATACATAGAAAGATAGATCCCTTATCATTTAGCTACAATATAGCAGGTAAGCAACTGAGAGCAGTTGATTCCATAAATTATCTGGGAGTAGGCGTTAGGAGTGATTTAAAATGGAATGCCCATATAAAATTAATCATCGGTAAAGCAGATGCCAGACAGATTCATTGGAAGAATCCTAAGGAAATGCAGTCCAAAAACAGTACACTTGCTCCCCCACTGCCTGAATACTGCTCACCGGTGTGCGATCCGTACCAGATAGGGTTGATAGAAGAGAGAGAGAAGATCCAACGGACAGCAGAGCGCTTCGTTACAGGATCATTTAGTAATCGCGAAAGCGTTACAGAGATGATAGATAAACTCTAGTGGAAGACTCTGCAGGAGAGACGCTCAGTAGCTCGGTACGGGCTTTTGTTGATGTTTCGAGAACATACCTTCACCGAGGAGTCAAGCAGCATATTGCTCCGTCCTCCGTATATCTCGCGAAGAGACCATGAGGATAAAATCAGAGAGATTAGAGCACACACAGAGGCATACCGACAATCTTTCTTTCCACGAACAATACGAGACTGGAATAGAAGGGAGAATCGATAGAGGTGCTCAAGGTACCCTCCGCCACACACCGTCAGGTGGCTTGCGGAGTATGGATGTAGATGTAGATTTAGGTTAAACATGTTGCTTGTAAGCATTGGCCTAGATTTCGAGAAGTATGTTCTCACTATGTTTGTCTGTTGTACAGAATTCCATGATGGAAAACGTGGGCAATGGAAGAACTCATTCCATTTGAGTTGGGCACTACAAAACAGTTCGAAAAACAGCATAAAATCAACCAAAATACGGTAGTATTAGAAGTAGACGAATAAATATATCTAAATCCATTATGAAATATTTTCGTTAGCAGAGGAACGTATGATCTAACTTACTGAAAGTGACTGACAGATTTAAACCGCTTCTCAGTAAGGTATTACAACCTCGACCCTTTCATAGGCAATGCTCTTACCGATTGTGTGATCTAAACACGCATCACAATTCCCCTCTATGTAATGTTTATAATTCCGCCAGTAGATGCAGGTCCGAATTCGAGCGACAACTGCGAAGGAAACGGAATGCAGAGGACATTTGTAGCAGGCAGGATATTGCACAAAATGAAACTGTTCACAAAAGATTTGTATGATTTCAGTTGTCTAGACTACACAGAAACTATACTGTAGCTGGACTGGAGATACTAGCGTAGTCCAACGCGAACCGATACTGCCTCTTCTCAAATGATGCAAGGTGCAACGAGGAGTTTGACTCGCAGTGAATGGAGTGTGTAGTCAAGGATAAGTTTGGTGGGAATGTGGGTCACCACAGCGTCAGAGACGGTCTTCTGGAGGAAGGACGAGGCGTGAGCGATGTCATCAGAATGGTGGAAGGGAGGGGGCAGCTTCTGGCCTGTGTATTGAGGGATTCCTGGTAGGCATTCCAGTCTACACAGCGTAGTCATCAACGACTTTGGGAGGGGCGACTGGGCGTTGGGAGGACGAGGGGCAAAGGGGATGGTGAGATGTATAGTGCTTTTTTTCCCCTTATTGTTATTTCGCGCCTTACATAAGGTGAGCTGGCAGCAGCACAGTACGCTGCTCTTCAGCCACAGGTTTAACAAAAGAAAAACAATGGAGACACAAAATATACATATTATAGTGGGGGACAAAAAATAGTAGACACAGGAACGAAAAAACACGAAACCGTTCACATGTGAAGAAAACCAAAGAAACTGTTAGCACTGAACACAGACACTGATGATGGAGACGACACGTGAACGATGGAGCGTGGGCGGCGAAAACACTGAGGCACAAACACGACGGCACACACACAAAACCGATGACGATGATCCCCGGCGCGCTAATGTCCACTTATGGTGTGCGAGTCCAGGGACCTGCAAATAGGGGAAGAAGGTGGTGGGGCAGGGAGAGCAGACATGCCAAAGGCAGAGGAGATGGGGGGAGGAATGAAGGTATGGGTGGTAGGGGAAGCCTGCGGGAGGAGGGGGGAGGAAGGCATGAGGAAGGGAATGGAGAGAGAAGGGAGAGAGGGTGAGAGAGGGTGCCCTGAGGAAAAACACGGGAAATGGGAGGGGAGGATCAACGTTGATAGGAGGGGTAGATGGAGAGGAGGAGGGCATCATCAGGGAGGGGGAGCTGGCGGAAGCCACCTTGGGAGAGGGTAAGGAGGGTGGAGAGATGGAGAGTGGGTGGGACGTGGAAATACAGGCGCGACAGCGGACGGGGGTGGGAGAGGATGTGAGAGACAAGCGGGTGAGGGGGATCTAGTTTACGGGAGGTGTAAAGGATACGTATCTGTTCTAGGAAAAGAAGGAGGTGGGGAAACGGAATAAGGTTGCACAGGATCTGCGTGGGGGAGGGGAGGCGGATGCGATAGGCGAGGCAAAGAACATGGCGTTCGAGGATTTAAAGGGATTTGTAAAAGGTAGGAGGGGCGGAGATCCTGGCAGGGTGGGCGTAGTAAAGGATAGGGCAGATGAGGGATTTATAGGTGTGGAGGATGGTGGAGGGGTCCAGACCCCATGTACGGCCAGAAAGGAGCTCGAGGAGACAGAGTCGGGAGCGTGCCTTGGCTTGTATTGTCCGGAGATTGGGAGTCCAGGAGAAGCGACGGTCAAGGGTGACGTCAAGGAACTTAAGCGTGGAGGTGAGGGCCATAGGACGGCTATAGATGGTGACATAGAAGTCGAGGAGGCGGAAGGAAGGGGTGGTTTTGCCTACAATGATCGCCTGGGTTTTGGAAGGATTGACCTTAAGCAACCACTGGTGGCACCAAGTGGTGAACCGATCAAGATGGAATGTATAGTGCAACATTCTGTCTGCCTTATACGCGTAGGAATCTGAACAAGAAGGCGAGAGTATTCCTTTTCGATTTCATTCCGAAGACGTGAGCAGGCTGAGAATGGCGATCGGTTCCTCTGTAGGTCCGTAGAATGAGTGCCAGAGTCTCCGGAGCAAGCTGGCTGGCGGCGCCGTGAATCAGCGGAATACGGCGCCGACACCGCCGCCTTTGAGTTTTCCCCCTACTGGGTACGCGATGGTGGCGCCGCGCCGGCGCGTTGCGGCGGCGGCCGGAGATACGGGCCAGCTGCGGCCGCGGTCGGAACACAATGCGCGGCTGTGATTGGGGAACAGGCAGCCGACCGCCGGCCGCACAGCAATCTGCGAGATCAGCGCCTCTCGTGGCCGCCGGCGAAAGGCCCGCGGGCGTCCGGGGAGGGGGAAAGACAGATGGAGTACCAAAGGCTGCCCGTGTCGACTGCACGAGAGTTTTCCCCAACCGCCTGCATCTTAATGTTATTCGAAAAACGAGAGATCATTCACTACGCGCTACTCACTAGGATTAAAGGGTCCATTATCGCTAATGTCTTTCTCTGCGTCGATGCATCAGCAGTGCCCATAAAGACGTCAAAGGTTACTCTTCTTTTGCTTCTGGTCTTTATCCCGCTTAGGCAGCCTCCGCCGTATGATATTCTGCATATTATAATGCCCGACACTTACTGTAGTAAGATACACGTCTATTGTCACACACACACCACATACACACTCATGGACACACACACACACACTACACATTCCAATCTTATGATCAAATTCTTGGAAAAAATGGTTTTAGATCGCTTAGGGCATCAATAGAACCTCCCTATCAATTCAAAAAGACCATAACTTGGCTAAGTGGTAGAGAAACAACTTCGTGCTTTGTTGTGAAAAGTTTGGTAGCTCTCAAAACCTTTCTTTCTGCTGACAGAATTTCACGGTGTACCCTACTCGCTGCTCCTAGAACATCAGGACGAATTCCAGCTCTGTCCACAGCCGCATCAGCACTGCAGCATCAACAGCTCTGATTGCTTCACTGATTCGTGCACGAAGTCTAGCAACGGTGTTGTATGCACGCTATCCTTGACGTAAGCCCAACAAAAAAGAAGTCCAATAGCGTGACGTACGGAGAACACGAAGGCTATTAATGGATGGGAGTATATCGAAAGTCCGACTGTTGACCTTGCTTCTTGCAATACGCCTGATGCACGACGAATTGGCTTGTAGAGGCTGTGATGAAATGCAGCTTCCACTTTGCCAACACATACTCGAGACACAAGCGAATGTCCACTTCGAGAGAGGGAGAGAGGTCTTTGACACTGTTTGTATCTGTATAGCTTCTGAACCACGTCATAACGCTTCTTTTCGCCAGTGATACCCTCCTATACTGCCATCAACAGTTTCGCGATATTGTCGTCACAGGTTTGGATTCTGCGTACCAGATGATCCCAATATGTCGCCAATATGATGCACTTGAATACAAACCTGCAATAAAGACTAAAAGGAAAAAAGAAAGTTAAGATCTGATAAAAGTTTTACAAAAGGCCACGATTCTCTACAACACTTTCCGATTCTAAATTTTTTGTAACGATAGTGTAACTTTATGTGAACCCTGTAAATTGTGCAACCGCTAAAATGTTGAATACACTGTATATTTATGTATGCTTCATTCTTTATTACGGGTAGCCCCCTCATCGTAACAGGTAGTACTTGTCCACTAACGAATGAGCAGAATCGGTTGCCGCATGGTAGGTCAGCGGGCACCCAAAAATGGTGCTGTCGGTGTTTTGTCCCGCACCATGGTGACACAGAAACGTGTCTCTTCTAGACAACAGATGTGCGGTAAGAACGTTCCGCGGTTAGAGTGGACACGAAACATTGGGAGTAGGAACGCCCAAAGAAACACCACGACCGTGCAGCGATTTTCGACAGAATATCCATATGTCTTCTCTTCATGATATTATTTTAACACAAGTATGTGCTGAAAACTAACGCCTCCGATGTTTGTTATTGTGTTCTCAGCAATGGGTCACGCGTATTAGTAGGTCGACTTTCCTGCTTCGCTGACGCAATTTGCAATCTTTTGCCGCCAGAGGGCTCCTAATTGTTTCATGTAATATCGCTGAGTGTAATGTAAATATGTCAGTACGTGCGAAAGCCGAAAGCACGAACTCGAATGGTTCGTCCACACACCCAGCACGTTCAGCGTAAGAATGACAATTCCAAACCACGCACGAGCGCCGTGACATCTGCAACAATCCGACACCTCGGGTTCATTGTCATCTATCACTGTCATCGATCCTAACAGTACTTACTTGGTCCCATTGTAACACCGAAAATGCAGCATGCATGGCACCTGCTACTGATATATAAGATTTTTTGAACTGTATGTAAATGTTTGCAATTTAAATGCTTTCTTTTGATAAGTAAGGACATTGCTTCACTGTATGTGTACATTTAGGTAGAAGTCTGTTGACGTTTCATTGTATTTATCTGTGTTTCACTGTGAAACTTATGTAAGCTCTGGAAAAAAATTCAAAGGAATTGTTATTTGTATCGACTAGCAACGATAGTAGCAGTGCTTGTGCGTTGTCAAATCTTTGGGTGGGGAGTTGTTGCGCAGAGAGCGCGGAGAGGGCGAGAGACGGGGTTCCAGCGCTTGTAGTGTGTGGAAGTGTGTTAACGCTCTCGCAGTAGAGAGTACCATTTTCGGCGGCATCATGTACGCGCGCCGGCCAGATGTCTAGAGCAGGATTACAGACAGTGGACGGGCGGAAGAGGCTGTATTAATTACGATTGCCCGTTCCTATAATTAGCCGTGGCCCTACAATATGCTACCATCTTCAACAACAGTAGCAGTTCCAGCGTCACAGTTTCGTCGTCGGCTCCGAGTTTCGTCGTATGCACAGCACTGAAGTATGACTGTTCGTTGGCAGAGAGTATTAACGGCTAACCCAGCAGCACAACTGAATGTGATTTGATTGATAAGATTTATTTGAATAATAATCAGTTAAACTCAGAGCGATTGTGTCCTCATTGCCCCCAGACATTGTTACCAAGCAGGATCCTTGTTCCTTTTTTTTCCTAATATGCTGAGTGTCATTAGAATCAAATGGAATAGTTACAGCCAGTTTATTAATGAATAAATTCTCATTTAAGAATTTTAGTGTCAATCTACTTTCTATTAACTGTTGTACAACAGACTATATGATTAAAGTAAAGCAATTTCATTTTTCAAATTTAAGAATCAATCATTGGAAAAAAATCCAAATATAAAGATATGCACAAATTATGAGCGCGTTAGTTTTATTTATTGTACATATAGCTTGGAGCACATGGCTATTTGGTTTGATACGTATTCTAGTATTTAATTCTCTTCAAGTCAGTAATAAAGGCTCAGTTGTACAGACAATAATATGAAATCCAATTTGCAAAATAAGTATGGCAAAGTAAAAAGTGCTTGGTTTTTTTTCTAATTTTCTTTGATGACGTTATGCTGAGGTCACTGAAAGTCATTGTTGACGTAACGAAGTTCAGTACTAACATAGAGTTTAATTGCATATTTTCAAATAATTACTCGATTGACTTTTTCAAAATTTAAAGCCAAACATAACGTAAGAGTGACTTCTCAGTTTTCTTTATCATTACATACTCACTTAAAATTTGTGTCAAAAACGCGCGACAACCTTCATTTGCCACGTCAGTGTTTAATAATGCATGTTTTTCTATCCCATCATCTTGTACAGGATTCTGGATGTACATTGCCCTAGTGGGCTGGCGACCGTTAATTATTTCCTTTTCGTTCATTAGTGTAACTTTTGGATTCATAATCAGTGGTATACCTTTTCTGTCTATTGTTGTCCGTGAGTGAATGCACAAAGTAACTTTCATTTTCCAAATTATAGCCCTGTTCGGTTTAATTACTTTTTATTTGTAGTAGACTTTCCATCAGAAGGGTCGGTTGTACACTTCCCTCCTACTTATCGGTATCACTTCTTCGGGAAAGATAGCCTTATCCAATTAGAAAAATCCATTGGGCATACACCCGATCCACGGTCATATTTTATACCGCAAGCAGGACAGGCCGATTAGTAAAAGCGAAGTTACACCATGCCATTTCAAAAAAAAAGTTCAAATATCTGTGAAATCTTATGGGACTTAACTGCCTAAGGTCATCAGTCCCTAAGCTTACACACTACTTAACCTATATTACCCTAAGGACAAACACACACACCCAGCCCCGAGGGAAGACTCGAACCTCCGCCGGGACCAGCCGCACAGTCCATGGCTGCAGCGCCTGAGACCGCTCGGCATGCCATTTCCATCTGCTTCCAAAACTTAAAGAAAACCTTCAAGGACTTCTCTTTTATTGTGATGATGCGACGCAAACAGAAATGGGGTTGTGGCTCTGTCAACAAAGTCAAACATTCTACAGTCACGGTATCGACAAACTCGTCTTTTGTTGCGAGAAATACGTTCGTCGCCAGGATAACTATGTAGAGAAATAAATGCTGTAGACATGAAGATGTATAATGTACAATCTTAATGAGATTTGATTTTATGCATATAAACTGAAGCAGGGAGTAAAAAGTTATACAAAGGCCAGAAATCGAGCCCACTATGGTTTTACTTATGTAGACTGAAGCGGTGAGTGAAAATTTGTACTAATGCCGGGAATCGAACTCGGGTCTCCTGCTTACAACATACAGGAAGTCATATCTGTCCGAGATACGTAAAGTCTCTGAAAATGTGCCAATTCATTTGTATAAGTACCTGAACCTGGGTTACAGGCTGGATCCCCCATTTATGATCGACACTGAGGAGCTATTCCAAAACATGGAGAGCCTCGGCAGTTCTGTTCGTGTGCAAGGGGGAATTTCAAGTAGATTTGGTCGGCAGTGACAATTTGGATCGAGGAGGGGGCCATGCCGGGGTGAACCGCTGTGCCAAGGTAGCTTAGTACCTAACGCATCTGTCTAGTAAGCAGGGGAGCCGGATTCCAGTCTCGGCCTTGGTTCAAGTTTTCACTCGCTGTGTATACAGTGGGGTCATTTCTTGATCAACGAGGTCACCATTAGATTCCTATTTGTGGGGATGCCTTAAGAGTGCGCAGAGTTAACACAAAGCGGAACTTCTCGCTTGTATTTTACATTGGAGTGGTCAAGCAAAGGACTGTACGAATGAGAGCAGATCAGCAACGCAGCAGCTTTCCGCAGTAGCTGCAAAGTGCGTTGCAGTTGGCGGTGGTCTTCCTGAACACCTTTTGTGAGGAAATGTACGCGATTAAACAAAACATTGCATCACATTGTTTCATTTACTAACGGCAGCATTTGCCCTCTTCCCCAGTATTTTCATTAGTTTCCTCGGAAACAGGGCATATGTTTATACGACATTTTTTTTTGGTGAGAGTCACTAATATTATCACCCCCCAAACATGTACCTTTCCTTCTGACTCGCAGCGTTTACTATTAAAGTCCCACACGGTGTTTTTCTATCTGAATGTGAAGGCTAATCTCACAAACTACTCTTGGGATTTTGATAAAGTTTTCACTAGTAGATTGATCCACGAGGAAACTCCCCATACTAGGTCAAGACCAGTTGCAAGTCAATGTTTACTCCAACCTAAATTACAATTACTTGTAAACTAGTAAAGCGTTACGACATTCCCTTGAAAGTTATACACTCCTGGAAATGGAAAAAAGAACACATTGACACCGGTGTGTCAGACCCACCATACTTGCTCCGGACACTGCGAGAGGGCTGTACAAGCAATGATCACACGCACGGCACAGCGGACACACCAGGAACCGCGGTGTTGGCCGTCGAATGGCGCTAGCTGCGCAGCATTTGTGCACCGCCGCCGTCAGTGTCAGCCAGTTTGCCGTGGCATACGGAGCTCCATCGCAGTCTTTAACACTGGTAGCATGCCGCGACAGCGTGGACGTGAACCGTATGTGCAGTTGACGGACATTGAGCGAGGGCGTATAGTGGGCATGCGGGAGGCCGGGTGGACGTACCGCCGAATTGCTCAACACGTGGGGCGTGAGGTCTCCACAGTACATCGATGTTGTCGCCAGTGGTCGGCGGAATGTGCACGTGCCCGTCGATCTGGGACCGGACCGCAGCGACGCACGGATGCACACCAAGACCGTAGGATCCTACGCAGTGCCGTAGGGGACCGCACCGCCACTTCCCAGCAAATTAGGGACACTGTTGCTCCTGGGGTATCGGCGAGGACCATTCGCAACCGTCTCCATGAAGCTGGGCTACGGTCCCGCACACCGTTAGGCCGTCTTCCGCTCACGCCCCAACATCGTGCAGCCCGCCTCCAGTGGTGTCGCGACAGGCGTGAATGGAGGGACGAATGGAGACGTGTCGTCTTCAGCGATGAGAGTCGCTTCTGCCTTGGTGCCAATGATGGTCGTATGCGTGTTTCGCGCCGTGCAGGTGAGCGCCACAATCAGGACTGCATACGACCGAGGCACACAGGGCCAACACCCGGCATCATGGTGTGGGGAGTGATCTCCTACACTGGCCGTACACCACTGGTGATCGTCGAGGGGACACTGAATAGTGCACGGTACATCCAAACCGTCATCGAACCCATCGTTCTACCATTCCTAGACCGGCAAGGGAACTTGCTGTTCCAACAGGACAATGCACGTCCGCATGTATCCCGTGCCACCCAACGTGCTCTAGAAGGTGTAAGTCAACTACCCTGGCCAGCAAGATCTCCGGATCTGTCCCCCATTGAGCATGTTTGGGACTGGATGAAGCGTCGTCTCACGCGGTCTGCACGTCCAGCACGAACGCTGGTCCAACTGAGGCGCCAGGTGGAAATGGCATGGCAAGCCGTTCCACAGGACTACATCCAGCATCTCTACGATCGTCTCCATGGGAGAATAGCAGCCTGCATTGCTGCGAAAGGTGGATATACACTGTACTAGTGCCGACATTGTGCATGCTCTGTTGCCTGTGTCTATGTGCCTGTGGTTCTGTCAGTGTGATCATGTGATGTATCTGACCCCAGGAATGTGTCAATAAGGTTTCCCCTTCCTGGGACAATGAATTCACGGTGTTCTTATTTCAATTTCCAGGAGTGTATGTTTGAAATATTGTAGCGAGACAGTATATGTAATACTAACATATTCAACGTTAATTTTTCTGTTACATGCTAAACATTGGGCTTTTTGCTTTGATTGATGCGCATATCAGAACTTAAAGTTGATATACTTGCGATAAAATTTAACTACGAGAAAGCATTTAGAAATCTAACAGCGAGATGTCTAAGAAAATCGTGCTATGTCTGAAACTTATTGTTATCACAAAACCTGACTACGAACTTTGATGAAAAACGGATTATTTTGAAACGAAAGCTGGCCACTGCGAAATTTAATTAAAGAAAGAATCTGTTTTCTATACCATTTGGCTTACCTAGGTCCCTCTGGATGACGTCGTGGAAACTTCTGTCATAGCTATCTCTCGATAAGAGAGTTGCAAAGTCTAAGTTCTGAGATACGCAAAGGTGCTATGCGCTCTCCAAAGGCATTGTGAGCAATTTGGTTCATAATTTTTGATAATGGTTTTAAATAAATTGAAAATAAACTGACTTTCGGGTTGTGGACAATGATTCTGGGTTAAATGAACTCAAAAGTAATCTCATATTATTTGACTTACTAACATTTAACGAAACTTGAATAATACGTAGTTAAGCTTTCTCTGGAATCACGTGACTACACTCCTGGAAATGGAAAAAAGAACACATTGACACCGGTGTGTCAGACCCACCATACTTGCTCCGGACACTGCTAGAGGGCCGTACAAGCAATGATCACACGCACGGCACAGCGGACATACCAGGAACCGCGGTGTTGGCCGTCGAATGGCGCTAGCTGCGCAGCATTTGTGCACCGCCGCCGTCAGTGTCAGCCAGTTTGCCGTGGCATACGGAGCTCCATCGTAGTCTTTAACACTGGTAGCATGCCGCGACAGCGTGGACGTGAACCGTATGTGCAGTTGACGGACTTTGAGCGAGGGCGTATAGTGGGCATGCGGGAGGCCGGGTGGACGTACCGCCGAATTGCTCAACACGTGGGGCGTGAGGTCTCCACAGTACATCGATGTTGTCGCCAGTGGTCGGCGGAAGGTGCACGTGCCCGTCGACCTGGGACCGGACCGCAGCGACGCACGGATGCACGCCAAGACCGTAGGATCCTACGCAGTGCCGTAGGGGACCGCACCGCCACTTCCCAGCAAATTAGGGACACTGTTGCTCCTGGGGTATCGGCGAGGACCATTCGCAACCGTCTCCATGAAGCTGGGCTACGGTCCCGCACACCGTTAGGCCGTCTTCCGCTCACGCCCCAACATCGTGCAGCCCGCCTCCAGTGGTGTCGCGACAGGCGTGAATGGAGGGTCGAATGGAGACGTGTCGTCTTCAGCGATGAGAGTCGCTTCTGCCTTGGTGCCAATGATGGTCGTATGCGTGTTTGGCGCCGTGCAGGTGAGCGCCACAATCAGGACTGCATACGACCGAGGCACACAGGGCCAACACCCGGCATCATGGTGTGGGGAGCGATCTCCTACACTGGCCGTACACCACTGGTGATCGTCGAGGGGACACTGAATAGTGCACGGTACATCCAAACCGTCATCGAACCCATCGTTCTACCATTCCTAGACCGGCAAGGGAACTTGCTGTTCCAACAGGACAATGCACGTCCGCATGTATCCCGTGCCACCCAACGTGCTCTAGAAGGTGTAAGTCAACTACCCTGGCCAGCAAGATCTCCGGATCTGTCCCCCATTGAGCATGTTTGGGACTGGATGAAGCGTCGTCTCACGCGGTCTGCACGTCCAGCACGAACGCTGGTCCAACTGAGGCGCCAGGTGAAAATGGCATGGCAAGCCGTTCCACAGGACTACATCCAGCATCTCTACGATCGTCTCCATGGGAGAATAGCAGCCTGCATTGCTGCGAAAGGTGGATATACACTGTACTAGTGCCGACATTGTGCATGCTCTGTTGCCTGTGTCTATGTGCCTGTGGTTCTGTCAGTGTGATCATGTGATGTATCTGACCCCAGGAATGTGTCAATAAAGTTTCCCCTTCCTGGGACAATGAATTCACGGTGTTCTTATTTCAATTTCCAGGAGTGTATAATCCAAGATTTATAAAAATTAAACTTGAAGTGTATAATCTTTCCTTAAAAAAAATTCCAGCATCTAGTTCTTAAATCAGTTTCTCTCACAATGATCGATAAATCCTAACAAAAAGTGAAAAGCAAAAAGTTTCCTCATCTGGATGTCTGACGAACCAAGAACGCTGCAATATCAAACCACTGCCGCAAGTACAAGAAGTAAGACGATGTTGATCGCCTCTTTTGACAGCAGGAGCTTGATTGATCATGAATTTCTAGCTTAGGGAGTTGGGGAACACAATGAAGACCATGCCATTGCCTTTCGGTTGGTCTCCTTGTAGTATTGGCAGTTCCTGGTGTCTTCTCCCGTAGTGGTGTTGATATCCAATAGAGCGTGACCACGTTGCTTCGAACGATTCCTCAAGAAGCATTTCATGACAGTTTACAACCACTTTACCGATATGAGATGTGTGTTGTGGCTAATGGCGATTTCTTTGAAGGCCGGTAAAGGTATTTTTTGTAATTTTTTTTTTTTTTGCCTTCCTTTTACGAGACCATTCATCGAACTTTTCAGACCTACCTGATGTTATTAGTTCACACACTAAGTTTTATGTCTGTGCTGCACAGTGTATGTGGTAAAAAATTTGTAGTTGTAGACAAGGAGAACATTTATCAAAGAACGTGTACGTTCCTTATTTCTAAGAATTCAGCTACCTGTCACGCTGAAGAGCCAAAGGAATTGATACATCTGTCTACTATCTCCTAGCCCCCCCCGCGAGCACGCAGAACGGCCGCAACACGATGTGGCATGGACTCGACTAATGTCTGAAGTAGTACTTTGAGGGAATTTACAGGATGAATCTTGCAGGACTGTCCATAAATCCGTAAGAGTACGAGGGGTTGGAGATCTCTTTTGAACAGCACGTTGCAAGGCATCTAAACGTATCAGTGTCCCATATCACACCAGCTGCACATGCCCCACACCATTACAAAGCCTCCAACAACTTCAACATTCCATTCGCTGATATGCAGGGTCCATGAATTCATGAAGTCTCCATACTTCCATCCGCTCTATATAATTTGAAACGAGGCTCATCCTACCAGCAACATGTTTCTCGTCATCAGCAGTCCAATATCGCTGTTCACGGGCTCAGGAGAGGCGTAAAGCTTTGTGTCATGCAGTCATGAAGGGCACACGAGTGGGCCTTCCGCTCCGATAGTCCGTATGGATGATGTTTCGTTGAATAGTTCGCACGCTGACACTTGTTGATGGCCCAGCACTGAAGTCTGCAGCAATTTGCCGAAGGGTTGGACCTCTGTCCCGTTGATCGATTCTCTACAGTCCTCGCTGGTCCCGTTCTTGCAGGATCTTTTTCCGGCCACAGCGATGTCGGAGATTTGATGTTTTACTTGTCCTGATACTCACGGTACACTCGTGAAATGGTTGTACCGAAAACGGAAAAGGTGCCACCACAATGGAGGGGTATCTGTTGGGAGGTAAGACAACGTATGGTTCCTGAAGAGGGGCAGCAGCCTTTTCAGTAATTGCCGGAATGATTGACTGACCTGGCCTTGCAACTGATAATGGTCGAAGCAGAGAGGACATAAAATGTAGACCGGTAATGGCAAGAAAGACGTTTCTAAAGAAGATAAATTTGTTAACACCTAGTGTCGATTTAAGTGTCAGTGAGTCTTTTCTGAGATTATTTGCATGGAGTGTAGCCATGTACGGAAGTGAAACATGGACAGTAAACAGTTTAGAAATGGCGATAACAGAAGATTTTGAAATGTTGTGCTACAAAGAGTGCTAAAATTTATATGGGTGGATCGCGTAACTAATGAGGAAGTATTGAATAGAACTGGGGAGAAAGAAGATTTGTGGGGTAACTTGGCTGAAAGCAGGGATCGGTTGATAGGATACATTCTGATGCATCGAGGTGTCATCAAGTTAGTATTGGAGGGAAGTGTGAATGTTAAAAATTGTAGAGGCAGACCAGGAGACAAATGCAGTAAGAATGTTCAGATGGATGTAGGTTGCAGTAATTATTTGCAGATGAAGAATCTTGCACTGCACAGAGAAATGTTTTCGATTCGTTTCATGCATACCTGAGAAGCAAGGCGCTTACTGATTGGGCCGGTTGCTGATTGCAATCCTTGTACTACTTGGTCACCGCTCCACTTACAAGCTATAAATGTAACAAATCATAATTATTAATTTTTCAATATTTCAAAAAGTAAAACCTCGCATGTCTGATATGTGTAAATTATATCCTTTTTTCGATTGTTGTAACTATTGCACCTAGCCGGAAACGGTTCCTGTACCATGATCTCTGACCTGAATTTTTTCGAAAACGCGAGCTTACTGTCCTAGGGCCTTCCACAGCAATTAATTTCGAGTGGCCTCGTCGTTGGGTGACAGGGGATAGTCACTCTATCTAAGATTGCAGGGCTACCGTACGGCTTATAACTGATCAATATAAACTCGCCTTCATTTCCCCTCCACCCTCACAGCAGCAACAAGCAATTTCTTTCCTTCGGAACTCAGAACACCATGATATAATACATTCATTGGCAGCTCCAAAATTCGAAGTATATACACACTGAAATCCATACACACGAGTGTAGTGGAAATCGAATCTTTAGTTCTAATACGAGGGCGTACTGAAAAGTAATGTCTTCGAATTTATTAAGTGAAAACATTTAACGATTTTTAACTGAATCAAATCTTATTAATGAAATGAAACAATTTCAGAAATTTTACTGGTCTTGAACAGGTACGATTTTATGTATATACAGGGTGGTCCATTGATCGTGACCGGGCCAAATATCTCACGAAATAAGCGTCAAACGAAAAAACTACAAAGAACGAAACTTGTCTACCTTGAAGGGGGAAACCAGATGGCGCTATGGCTGGCCCGCTTGATGGCGCTCCCATAGGTCAAACGGATATCAAATGCGTTTTTTAAAATAGGAACACCCATTTTTTATTACATGTTCGTGTAGTACGTAAAGCAATATGAATGTTTTAGTTGGACCACTTTTTTCCCTTTGTGATAGATGACGCTGTAATAGTCACAAACATACGGCTCACAATTTTAGACGAACAGTCGGAAACAGGTAGGTTTTTTTTAATTGAAATACGGAACGTAGGTACGTTTGAACATTTTATTTCGGTTGTTCCAATGTGATACATGTACCTTTGCGAACTTATCATTTATGAGAACGCATGCGGTTACAGCGTGATTACCTGTAAATACCACATTAATGCAATAAATGCTCAAAATGATGTCCGTCAACCTCAATGCATTTGGCAATACGTGTATCGACATTCCTCTCAACAGCGAGTAGTTCGCCTTCCGTAATGTTCGCACATGCATTGACAATGCGCTGACGCATGTTGTCAGCCGTTGTCGGTGGATCACGATAGCAAATATCCTTCAACTTTCCCCACAGAAAGCAATCTGGGCACGTTAGATCCGGTGAACGTGCTTCGACGACCAATCCACCTGTCATGAAATATGCTATTCAATATCGCTTCAACCGCACGCGAGCTATGTGCCGGACATCCATCATGTTGGAAGTACATCGCCATTCTGTCATGCAGTGAAACATCTAGTAACATGGGTAGAACATTAGTAGGATATCAGCATACATTGCACCATTTAGATTTCCATCGATAAAATGGGGGCCCATTATCCTTCCTCCCATAATGGCGCACCATACATTAACCCGCCAACGTCGTTGATGCTCCACTTGTCGCAGCCATCGTGGATTTTCCGCTGCCCAATAGTGCATATTATGCTGGTTTACGTTACCGCTGTTGGTGAATGACGCTTCGTCGCTAAATAGAACGCGTGCAAAAAATCTGTCATCGTCCCGTGATTTCCCTTGTGCCCAGTGGCACAGTTCAAAGTCGTTGCCATGCAATTCCTGGTGCACAGAAATATGGTACGGGTGAAATCTACGTTGATGTAGCATTCTCAACACCGACGTTTTTGAGATTCTCACGCAATTTGTCTGCTACTGATGTGCGGATTAGCCACGACAGCAGCTAAAACACCTACTTGGGCATCATCATTTGTTGCAGGTCGTGGTTGACTTTTCATATGTGGCTGAACACTTCCTGTTTCCTTAAATAACGTAGCTATCAGGCGAACGGTCCGGACATTTGGATGATGTCGTCCAGGATACCGAGCAGCATACACAGCACACGCTCATTGGGCATTTTGATCACAATAGCCATACATCAACACGATATCGAGCTTTTCCGCAATTGGTAAACGGTCCATTTTATCACGGGTAATGTATCACGAAGCAGATACCGTCCGCACTGGCGGAATGTTACGAGATACCACGTACTTATACGTTAGTGACTATTACAGCGCCATCTATCACAAAGCTTTGTGTTAACTCTGCGCACTCTTAAGGCATCCCCACAAATAGGAATCTAATGGTGACCTCGTTGATCAAGAAATGACCCCACGGCGACAGATCCAACGCCCAGGATACGTTACAGTGAGATAATGTGTCGCTGGCCGCAGGAAATATGCAGGAGCTCCGTCGTGCTGAAAGTACATACGACATCGTGTTACCAAAGTAATATCCTCAAAGCATCCTGGAAACATACTCTGAAGGAAAGAAATACACCGTACTGCTTTACGTCGGTTATCTAAAACAGCTGGACCGATTACTTGGTTCACTGAGAAACGTTGCTGAAAATTTGTTTCCACAGTAGCGTACGGATTTTCATCCGCC
This sequence comes from Schistocerca nitens, assembly GCF_023898315.1. Lineage (NCBI taxonomy): Eukaryota > Metazoa > Arthropoda > Insecta > Orthoptera > Acrididae > Schistocerca > Schistocerca nitens. The sequence continues at coordinate 46,620,970 of NC_064619.1, read as the reverse complement.
CACGAAGGACAGTTGCGCGTATTATTGGTGCCGTTGCGGGTAAATGTTGATTGTTGACTCACCAGTGAACGGAATACGTGTAATACAGCGTTCATTGGCGATGATCCATTATCATCATCTCCTGCATGTAGATGTTGTACTTTTTGCCGATGATGCGGGTGCGTACCCTGCTCATGTCCTGTGCCTATCAGTCGTGTTTGCGGAATACCAAGCTGCGCAGCAGTTATTCCAGAGATGATAGCTGGCCTGCTTTCTACCATTTCAAGAACATTCAGAATTTCACCAAGATCTTGTTATGCGAGATGCTGAGGTACAACATCAACGCTGGGATGCATACCATGCTCACAATCTGTGAAACAACCTGCTAAATACCGTGCTTTCCGGAATTCTGCGATTAGGAAATCGTCGTTCGTATTCGCGTACAGCGGCACTGAAATTCACACTGCAAAACCCTTAGACAAAAATCATGTAACACATGGGTGAAGACCTGTGGCATTTTCACTACACTGACCCTTACGGTTTTGACTGTACACGTAGCAGCGCTGTAGTACAGTGGTGAACTGTTGTATTACTGAGACGTGAGGTAAACAATGTGCACACTTAACAGAACTCGTCGCCCTGCCATTCGCAAGTGAAGTGAGCATTGAAATGGTCTGTGAAGACAATACTACGCAGCCCTGTGTCCCTTTGGCTGTATGACCGCAGCTCGTGGTCGTGCGGTAGCGTTCTCGCTTCCCGCGCCCGGGTTCCCGGGTTCGATTCCCGGCGGGGTCAGGGATATTCTCTGCCTCGTGATGACTGGGTGTTGTGTGATGTCCTTAGGTTAGTTAGGTTTAAGCAGTTGTAAATTCTAGGGTACTGATGACCATGGATGTTAAGTCCCATAGTGCTCAGAGCCATTTGAACCATTTTCCCTTTGGCTGTTGTGGGGCGGCGGATTAATTGTTTGCTGTATAAATGTTTGAGTGTTGAATCAGTTTCTGGCTTTTAGAATGTTGTTAATGCTGTCTTTCGCCGTTCTCAACACTGGCTCTCTATTTACTTTTTAGCACCCAGAAAGTGATTTAACAAAACGTGAAGCCTGTAATTAGAGTTCCTAGTGCCCACTTCATATGAGAATACAATTATAGCTGCAGCTCATAGCTCTGAGGAATTAGGAGATTGTCCGGGATTTCTAATCAAAAACGATTTTCCAAATAGTTGAGTATATTCTCAAAGTCACAGATAAAAAAAACACAAGTATCCCTACAACCTAACTATCAGAGCAGTTCAGAGTCTAATGCACTGATGCAACTATAAATGTCCGAATTAAATGTTAAAAAGAATGCTCGCCATAATTTGATGATCAGTTTCATCAAACGCCACGCTAAATAATTGGTAGAATGTCTGTCCCGCGACGGCACGTGAAAATACGACAATACGCAAACTGAAGCTAGATAATGAAAATCATCCCAGAATTAACACTTCACTCGCAAATGATTTTATGGTTCCGCGTATCTCTAGTAACTTAATACGGCATCCGAGGCTGTTTGTAGCAGTGATACCGACGCGACGCGACTCCCGACACAGATGGCGTGTTATTCAGCGTCTGGATAGAACTGGGGCCTTGCTTCCTCGCGCAGTGTTCTTATATATAAAGCCGCGGTGCGGACGGCTGAGGGAACGCCTGATCAAATCGGCTCTCCCGACTAGCCGCTGGGCTAGTAACGCACCACTTCAAGTTACATAATAAATTATAGCTTCTTTTGCTGATGGCCGATGAAGCTCTTAATTTAAATGTGCATTCAGCACGCAGGTAAGTATTGATAATAAATTTTTGACGTGGCTAAGTTAAATATTTTGGGCGAGAGAATTAATTAAATTACACTGCACGCAGTAGATGAGCTCTGAACTGGCCCTTTTGAGATCCGCTATCGCTATAATTTTATAGGTATTCAAAAGAAACTTTTCACATCTTCATAGTCATAGCGGACCTCCAACCTATTTAAATCTAAACATCCTAGCCTTATTTATTAGCCTACTTAATCTATCTTGCTTTCTTCAGTTTTGAGACGAAAACCACAAAATCATGAATTTCCACTAAACTCTTAATTTGTGAAATCCAAATTACTGTTTTTATTAAATCATTATGAAAGATGAATCTAAATATAAATTTTTAAGTCTCTAGCTCTTTTCTGTTGCGCCAATGATTTTTTCAGAAAAACGTCCAAATTTCGAAAATGGCTGAAGTTATCGAACTGATATTTAACACATATTAATTTAGTATTACTTCTGACATGCCAGAAAAGTTTTAGGTTATTTGCTTGATTTTTAAAGTATTGCGCAACATTTATGACGTCAGAGCTAGTTACAACGGACTGGCTGGCACACAATGGAAAGACTGATGTGAGTTTATTACGGCGTGAGTAGGCTGCTTCCCTACACTGTATTCGTACGTGAGTGATAGTGAAGGGGGATATGCGACTGACGACCGCGATATTCAAACAGCTGTATGTCTGATGCAGCCAGAACATTATGACCACCGACCTGCTATCGATATAAACCTGTCGAGACGATAGCTGCGTCATCTGGCGAGGAATAACTGCCAGTCAGACACACGTGTGGTACGTATAGTATCAGTGAGCGTGCCGACCTTGTTTAGAATGGTGAAGGCGTGCTACCTATCTCAGTGGTGTGGCGATGCACACTCTAACGTTGTATACCAGTAACACAACCAGTTTGTAGTTGCAACACTTCTTCATTGATTACACATACACATGAATTGATCAGCAGTAATAATCAATTAACAACATTTGCATATCAAGGCCCAATCCCCGATTAGTATTTACAATATTAACAGTCACACTTGTGATAACGGGCCCTTTACGTGCCGGTAACAACAACCAAAATAATAGATGAAATAGATAACCAAATGTTTACAATATCGGCTATCGACTTTCTCACTGGGCCGGCCGTAGTGGCCGTACGGTTAAAGGCGCTGCAGTCTGGAACCGCAAGACTTCTACGGTCGCAGGTTCGAATCCTGCCTCGGGCATGGATGTTTGTGATGTCCTTAGGTTAGTTAGGTTTAACTAGTTCTAAGTTCTAGGGGACTAATGACCTCAGCAGTTGAGTCCCATAGTGCTCAGAGCCATTTTCGACTTTCTCACTCAGTTTTACACTTACTGAAAAGGTAAAATTAATTTGATGCTATCTGACCTGAAGGGTACTATTAAGTGTTCTGTTTACACTTAGCATTCTACTACACTCAGCGTCTGGAAGACTTTAGACTTAATGCAAGCTTAAGGCAATACGTGAATTTAATGAACATGTGAGGGACGCGAACAAGCGTTAATCTATTACGATTTCACAAACAAACGATCCAAAGGGTGAACTTATACTTAACTTTGGGCAGTAGGAAATCTTCTGCCTTCGCGCGTTATGGGGTCCGGACGGCCCTGAGTTCAAATCCTGAGATTTCCGTCACACTGCAAGCTCGCGGGGCGAGGTTTGCTCGCGTCGACCACTATACACGTTTCTGAAAACAGGAAAACATGAGCGGCAGACAAACTGTAGTATACACAAGTTACACAAATAAATATATAGACTAGCAATACTTTAATATAAACATATTACATATTGCGGAACAATCAGTACACCGGGAAAGCTTTAAACATCACATATTACAAGTTAACCAATGAGCAGAATTAAAGAGCTTAGTTTCCTTTGACCCCCCCCCCCCCAAAAAAAAAACTAGATACTACGTGAAAAGATGTGTAGTCCACACCCAATGACTTAAGGTTCACCTTACAAGATAATCAGTCTTGGCTGAATGGTTGACACCACATAAATCAAACGTCCAGCACCTAACGTGACAATCAACCTTCAGATAGATATTTGAAACTGCAATAGAAAACTAATGTCACTTCAATAGGTGGCTAATGCAATAAGCACGGCCCCTATGGCCACAGACCAAAATACACACGGCCTCTAACCGACCATAAAACACAATGTGACTTATATTTATCATGGCCGCTTGCCTTCCATATACACAAGAAATAGCTAAGAAACAGCAACTACCACTAATTCGTAAAACCAGAAAATTCTAAATCTATAACTAAATTAAGAAATGACGCTCAAGTGAACCAGCTACCTTCAGCGTGCCACTAAGCACCAAATCCAAACTTACATATGCGAGGCGCTGTTTCTAGCCACTTTAGTAACATAATTTCATGGCCGTTCTAGAACATAACTAGCCTCGCCACCACTGCAGTGAATGTTTGCTGGCCACTAGCATGAGCAGCTGCAACAGTCAACAGTCCTTAAGTACACAATAATATTCACTATATATAACTGGTCCTCACAGCATACGGCCATGCCATGTGACATGGTGTCGCCATCTCCCCACAACAACATCGAAAGCATGTCACGTCACCGACTGACTCGCCTCATGCGCAGACCAACTCTCCTCGACTTGCGCACGCGCGCTTCCATAAATAGCCTGCCTCAAATACGCAAAGAGATTCTAAAAGTCCCTCCAAATCCTTGAGTGTCATGCACTCCGCTTCGCCTTCCGTATACGCCTCCCATCCCCCACACAGATTCTCTACAACCTGATTCGTTTCCCCCATCTGCTCCTATTCCTCAAACATATCCGCATAGTCTACACCTCCCGCCACCTTGATCCCCCTCACCCCCTGGTTGCTCCTCTCCTCTCCCATCCCCGCCCCCTGCCACGACTTCACTGTTGTGTCCCCCCTAACCTCCATCTCTACACCATTCATATCCTTTCCCAAGGAGGTTTCCATCAACTCCCCCTCCCAGATAATGCCCTCTCTCCCTCCATTTATCCCTCCTATCAACTCTGATCCTCATCCCCCCTCCTTTCCTCCATCCTTTCCTGGGCTCCCTCTCCCCCGCTTCCAGCCTCTTTTTTTTTCCTCGCCTACCCTCTCTCTGCCCCCCTTCTCCCCCCGAGTCCTTTTGTATTTCTCTCCTCTGCCTTTTCCCATTCCCTCTCGCGTCTGCCCTGCCCCTCCCCCCCTTATGAGTCCTCTCCCTCCTTCGGTTCCCCCCCTTTCGTTTTTCCTCTCCTCCCTCCTCGTTTTCCCCCTCATCTGTCCAGTTCCCCCCCCCCCTATCTGCCCCTGGCTATGGTGTGTATTTTCCGAAGTGTTGCGAACGGAAATTGTACTGTCGGTGGGTGTGATTTTTATATCTCTAGCGAGCAGAAAGCAGACTGTCGCCATGTTTTTTAATTGTTTGTCTATTATTTTAACTGTCTGCTTCCTTTGTATCTTATTAGCATTGCCAACCCTTTGTTTTATTTTTTAACTTTCCATATTTTTCCGCCGTTTTGCAATTTAAGTCGCCGTTTTATCGCCTGCTTTTATTGTTTATCTTCTTCTTACTTTTAAAAAGTCTGTAGGGTGAAGAGCAGCGTACTAAACTGCTGCCAGCCCGCCCCCTTAGGAGGGAATCGAAATTCAATAAAGGAAAAAAAAGGACTCAAAGAGAACAGGGCACAGGGACAACGATCAAAGGTGGAAGTAAGAATCGATATCGCCTGGCGCCAGAAACCCACCGGCTCACTCAGCGTGACCGAAGGCTCTGAGCACTATGGGACTTAACATCTGAGGTCATCAGTCCCCTACAACTTAGAACTACTTAAACCTAACTAACCTAAGGACATGACACACATCCATGCCCGAGGCAGGATTCGAACCTGCGACCGTAGCGGTCGCGCGGTTCCAGACTGAAGCGCCTTTAACCGCGTGGCCACACCGGCCGGCGCGTGACCGAAGGTAGATTGTGACGGCCCGGAGGCTCCGCACGAGCAGTTCGGAAACTGCGCGACTTGTTGGGTGCTCGAGGAGTGCTGTGGTGAGTTTCTTCAGTACGCAGCGAAATCAAGGTGAAATCACGTCCAAACGTCGTGGGGTTGGGTGGCCACCCCTCATTACAGGTGTCGGACGTCGTAGGCTGGGCGGACTGATGAAACAGGACATGCAGCAAACTGTGGCGGAACTAGCATCAGACTTTAATGCTGGGAAGAGCACAGGTGTGTCTAAACACACAGTGCAGCGAACACTCCTAACGATGAGCCTCCAGAGCCGACGACCGGTGCATGTGCCAATGTCAGTACCACGGCATCGTCAACTGTGACCGAAATGGGCACGTACCCTTCGGCATTGGACGTTGGCGCCGTAGCAAAACGTTACGTGGTCTGACGAATCCACGTAACTTCTTCATCATGCCGATGGGAGGGCGAGAATCCGAAGTTTTCAAGGGGAACAGCTCCTTCACACCTTTACTGCGGACGGAGACATTATGCACCATTATACTCTGGGGGACATTCACTGAGCATCCATGAGTCCAGGGAACTCGTGCACGGCACCATGACGACCAAGGAGTATCGTACCCTGGTTGCATATCTTCATGAAGATATGTTTCGCTACCGCAGTGCCATTTTTCAAAAAGATAGTGCGCCATGTCACAAGGCCAGCAGTCTGATGGACGAGTTCAGGGAACACAGTGACGAGTTCCGGTCGATGTGCTGGGTCCCCAACTCGCCAGGCCTGAACCCGACCAAATACACTCCTGGAAATGGAAAAAAGAACACATTGACACCGGTGTGTCAGACCCACCATACTTGCTCCGGACACTGCGAGAGGGCTGTACAAGCAATGATCACACGCACGGCACAGCGGACACACCAGGAACCGCGGTGTTGGCCGTCGAATGGCGCTAGCTGCGCAGCATTTCTGCACCGCCGCCGTCAGTGTCAGCCAGTTTGCCGTGGCATACGGAGCTCCATCGCAGTCTTTAACACTGGTAGCATGCCGCGACAGCGTGGACGTGAACCGTATGTGCAGTTGACGGACTTTGAGCGAGGGCGTATAGTGGGCATGCGGGAGGCCGGGTGGACGTACCGCCGAATTGCTCAACACGTGGGGCGTGAGGTCTCCACAGTACATCGATGTTGTCGCCAGTGGTCGGCGGAAGGTGCACGTGCCCGTCGACCTGGGACCGGACCGCAGCGACGCACGGATGCACGCCAAGACCGTAGGATCCTACGCAGTGCCGTAGGGGACCGCACCGCCACTTCCCAGCAAATTAGGGACACTGTTGCTCCTGGGGTATCGGCGAGGACCATTCGCAACCGTCTCCATGAAGCTGGGCTACGGTCCCGCACACCGTTAGGCCGTCTTCCGCTCACGCCCCAACATCGTGCAGCCCGCCTCCAGTGATGTCGCGACAGGCGTGAATGGAGGGACGAATGGAGACGTGTCGTCTTCAGCGATGAGAGTCGCTTCTGCCTTGGTGCCAATGATGGTCGTATGCGTGTTTGGCGCCGTGCAGGTGAGCGCCACAATCAGGACTGCATACGACCGAGGCACACAGGGCCAACACCCGGCATCATGGTGTGGGGAGCGATCTCCTACACTGGCCGTACACCACTGGTGATCGTCGAGGGGACACTGAATTGTGCACGGTACATCCAAACCGTCATCGAACCCATCGTTCTACCATTCCTAGACCGGCAAGGGAACTTGCTGTTCCAACAGGACAATGCACGTCCGCATGTATCCCGTGCCACCCAACGTGCTCTAGAAGGTGTAAGTCAACTACCCTGGCCAGCAAGATCTCCGGATCTGTCCCCCATTGAGCATGTTTGGGACTGGATGAAGCGTCGTCTCACGCGGTCTGCACGTCCAGCACGAACGCTGGTCCAACTGAGGCGCCAGGTGGAAATGGCATGGCAAGCCGTTCCACAGGACTACATCCAGCATCTCTACGATCGTCTCCATGGGAGAATAGCAGCCTGCATTGCTGCGAAAGGTGGATATACACTGTACTAGTGCCGACATTGTGCATGCTCTGTTGCCTGTGTCTATGTGCCTGTGGTTCTGTCAGTGTGATCATGTGATGTATCTGACCCCAGGAATGTGTCAATAAAGTTTCCCCTTCCTGGGACAATGAATTCACGGTGTTCTTATTTCAATTTCCAGGAGTGTACATCTGGGACGCGATTGAACGTGGCGTCAGAACTCATCGGCCCCGACCCACGAATGTACGAGAATTAGGTGACCTGCGTGTGCGGATGTGGTGCCAAGTCATTCTAGCGACCTACCAAGGCTTCACTGCTTCCAAGCCGCTGTTATCCGTTCCAAAGATGGACTTACTGGCTATTAGGTAGATGGTCATAATGTTCTGGCTGATCAATGTATGTTCATTTGAATGTTTTTTTTTTTTTTTTTTTTTTTTTTTGCCCGCATCTCGTGGTCGTGCGGTAGCGTTCTCGCTTCCCACGCCCGGGTTCCCGGGTTCGATTCCCGGCGGGGTCAGGGATTTTCTCTGCCTCGTGATGGCTGGGTGTTGTGTGATGTCCTTAGGTTAGTTAGGTTTAAGTAGTTCTAAGTTCTAGGGGACTGAAGACCATAGATGTTAAGTCCCATAGTGCCCAGAGCCATTTGAACCATTTTTTTAAATGTTTTTTTCAGGATCACTGATGCTTTTATCCCTCAAAGCACATGCCTTTCCTCCTGACTCACCCCGTATATGTTTAGAAGGCACGAGCCACAGGCATCCTTGTCGCAAATAAAGACAACTCGTAGGCATGCGCAGTGGCTCATCGACACTCCCGCGTCGGCACCGGAGTCTGCGTGCAATCAACTTATCCGATGTTTCTGCGAACTCGCTGCTGGCTGCCATCCTTGTCTACGTCAAACTTAAATAAATAAAATTCCATGCCAGCCTTCTATTAACCTAATGTTCACATTGATACGTGACTGACGATTGAGCCTCTTTATCTAACGTATAACTTTCTTTTTATAAGTCTTAGACTCACTTTTTATGTCCTTGTATGACGCCCCTTGCTGATAGCGCACCTGTTTGGCCATACATATAAGTGAGATTAAATAATTTTAATCTATCAGTCTTTGGTTGCAGTTACCGCATACTGTACGTACATTTTGCGACATGTTATTATGGTTCACTGAAGGAGGTATGTTATTCTTCCGACGCCTACATATTACAGATAATCTTAAATACGCATTTAAATTTTTTTGGGACTTTTTAATTATTCTACCCTCAGTTTACGTCTGCTTATCCGTGTCGTAAGCCAGTAGCGTGTAAGGTTTTAGTATCACGCTCCTTGTACTTTGCGTAGGGTAGGTAGGAGAAAAGTTAGCTTGCGGGAAGAGCGTACAACAAGTTTTCACGTCCCGAAAGCAGAAGTTCACGATTCTCCCACCAGGCAGCGCATACGCTGTCATTTCCTCAGTTCTACTGTAGTATCTCGTGGCAGTCGGGTGCCTACAGCTGCAGAAAATGTGGTAAATCACTTTTGCACATTTCCGACATAGAATTTGTATAGTTGTCGTCGTGTGTAAAGTGAATCTAAATTTCAGAAACATGAAATAGCGAAATGGGGTAAAGGTACGCAGGCTGATGTGGTATAGGTTCGCAGTGCGTACTTTTACCCCAACAAGGAACTATTTGCGACATTTTGCCCCGCGACCTGTACTTTGAGCTGCGTAGTCCCATCTAGCGTATTAAAACATTTTTTGGTGTGTATTTACTTCAGATGCCCCTTTATTCATCTTAGATGCCTCATTATTCACCTCAGAGAACTTAAACTAATTTTTCATTTCTATAGTTTTCCTTTCAATGGGTAGTAGTTTCTTCAAAGATGCCTACCTCACAAACACACTTCAGATACAATCACGTCTTCCATTCTGATGTTTTTTGCCCAGAAACCGACCGAGAGCATGAACTCGACAGCCATTGAAAGAGCTGTTCTCTACCATCAAGCTCTTGGTATTACTGAAGATGGGAACCCTGTACGGTAGGTATGCAAAGTTGCCGGTTTTTCAGAGGTCGACTTAAGAAAATGTCTTAAAACCGGTGGATGTGGTGATCGCTCCGACCGATTCACAGAAACTTTCACTGGAGGAAGAACAAGCAATAGTGCATCATTTCCCTAAAGAGACGAGTTCTGGCCTCACTCTCGTATCATTACGACATTTCCTTTTTGAATTCGCATAAAAATAAAGAGTTCCTAATTTGTTTTTCCACGTATTTGTCTGTAATCAGCCATATTTTCTTCAGTTTGGGGTAAAACTACGCACTGCGCTCTCTTCTTGCCGCAAGCCCACGTGCTCTTACCCCACAGCACGGGTAAGAGTTCGCAGAATTATTTTTTACGAAAACTTTTATTATTCCTCTACTTGTTACTGAATGACAGCGAGACTTGTAAACAGTGTTACTAAAATATCAAACTGGGTGTTGCATGCGTAATTGGCGTAATATGGCTGTAAGCGATTTCAAAAATGTCTTTGGTCAAACCAAAAGTTCATACTTTGACCCCCACCCACCCTACATTTATTGCTATATTCTAATTGTTTGTACTATCGTGATTTTGGAAGCTTCCGAATATGACACGTTAATTTGTCAAAACCGGTTAATTACAATAAAATATTTAAATTGTGCGGCTGACTATTAATTTTATGTTGAAAAAATTAAATTCAGTAACTGTGTACACGATTTGCGGTGGCGCACCTCGTAGAGCACAAATTACCAAGAGTGTATTTATCCAGTGTTCCAACAAACTTTACACACAATTTCAAACCTTTTCGAAACTTTTTTCTCGCTGACACTGCTCACAAAGTAACGAAAGAAAAAAATTCTCTTTCACTGCGGTTTTGTTGTCCTTGCAGTAAAACATTAGCATCAGGCACGATACTTTAATTTATTACTGCTTTAATCCTAAATCTAGTCACAACGAATTTTTCAGACTGTTCACACACATAGCATTGTGTGTACCTACAAAATTATACCATTGGACGACACACAATTCAGGAGACTGACTTCGAGGTGTTTTAATGCTTAGCGCCAAACATTTAACACATTATCTCATTTGCAAACACATTTGAAGCTGTTTTATACGTGGGAACTTTATTCTTCAAGAAATCGGATGCTTCAGGGAGCTGCTAGTGCTATAGAAACGGATTACCTGGCTGCAATGAAATTATGAAAGAAATATAAAAACCTCAAACTTACAGTATAGCTGATGGCTGAACTAACGAAACTAAATGCTCATGAAGTAAACAAATAGTTATACTTTTACCGTCTAAATCACTGTAAGTAAAACGCAATTACATTCAAAGATATTTTAGCAACATGTTTGGTAGTGGATGTGGCTTATGCTTAAGCCGCGGTACACAACATATATTTTACATAAAAATTAATATACTGAATTTAGTTGCCATTTTAGAGTGGTAGTGAAATGGTACTTAAAAAGGTGAAATATATTGATGCACATTAATGAGGATCACAGTGAATTTGTATGGTTACTGCAAAGCTACAATTGAAAATGTGTTTTCCCAACTAATGGACGCCCTTTTGGGCCAAGGTAAGTTCTTCTAAGTCCTCCTGCAGATGAGTCTCGTTTGCCATGTTGAGTTAGTGAGCCGAACCATAAGCTGAAAGGAGGCATACGTCACAATTTGGCGTAATGAAATCTTTGGCTATTGCTGCCACTTATCAGATGGTATAGAAATAAATTGATTTTTTATTCTGTGGGGTAATTAACATTAGAAGCAGCAGGATGCACATCAATACATGACAAACAATTCGTATTAAGCGTTCTTCGTTTCAGGAAACTTTGACTGTGCTGAAGGACATACTCCAAACCGTTACGCTACTTGAGATTTTAGCCAGAAAGTACGTAATAAATTCCAACCTTTTTTTATAATTAATATCTCACAATGTCGACAGTGTAGTTAATAACTTTCTGCAACCTTTCAGCAGGTATACTGTGTGTCTCCCACCTGACCTCGTTACGGAGCGCGAATCCGAAGATCTGTTCTACCTCCACGTCCTTATATTTAGCGGTACACTAGGCAGAATTGCCTACAGACTGTTAAATGTGTCATTTCAAATATCACCGACAGTGAAATAGCTAAAAACCAATTACTAATGTACACAAGAACGTCATTGGCACCATTATTATACATATGAAACATCTGTCTCAAATATGAAATCTTGATGCCACCACCTGTAAGTACTCCGCAATCAAATTACAAATGAGTGTTTAATGTTTGGGTGTTTCGTAATTGCACCTTCGCTTCCTCTAAACGAGATACTGCTTGAACCGTTCTGCTTCACTGACAGTGACGTCATACAATTTGATTTCCAGCTAAGAAAGTTACGAGTCACACAGACAAACTCTTTAGAACAGTTTCAGCAAATACCGGTAACAGTTAACTATCTAATAAATTTTAGATGCTCTCAATGTATGTGTTAGTATCTTCTTGATACCAACTCTCTCCATAAGTCTAAACCTTGAAATGAACAATGTACTATTTGTGGTCAGATGTCTAAGAAGACGCTAATGTACTCGTATAATCTTTCGCATTTTTAACTTTTTAGAATATGTGCTACAGTGCCTCTGCAGATGTCTGCCAAGACGTCCTGGGTAAAGAAAGTTTGCAGAAACATTATTATGGTGACGAGACAGACAGTAAATGAATTTTCGAACATGAGCACTAAGACTTCTTCAATCGAGAAAATACTTTATTCCTCTAAATCTTCTCATTATCATCTATATTGGATTTCTTTTGTGTTGGCGATATCTTTCCGAGCGTAGCGTCTCCAATAACGACTGCAACTTGACAGTTAACATTTGTGCAAGCTGCGCCCGTAATCTCATACACTATCTAAGGTGTATTTATTTATTTTATGTAGTATTAGTAAACTCTTACTGTTTCAGCTTTATATTTTGTCCCTTAGAGGTCAGTAAAATGAGATAAATATTTATCTAACCCATACCTTTCTCGATGAGAAGGTATCGCCAGTTCGCATACTGAGCCAGCGAAAAACTGCGAACGTAAAGTGATACTTCCGTTGACAAATAACGCAGCTCAGATCAGTTTTGCGTGCGCGACCCAGCCGTTTTTCACGGGGCACGAGTATTAAATTTCGTGCCCATCACTTGTCAGTTTTTCGCACGCACTGGCATTTTGTGCTTTAATTAAATTTTCTGTCAATTTAAATGAGCGCCCTGTTTCCCCACAGAATTTTTCTGTGTTACATTAGTGTGCAGAGGATCTTTTTTTTTCCTCGAAATGCCATGATTCTCTACGTATCATTTTGTTTTGATGTCTGCTCTGCTTTGTGTTGCTACAGGCGACTCTGCTCTGACTCGATGAAAAGCTCTCGTACAGACAGCCGCGTAGAATGCTGATTTTTCGTCAAATTGTGATTCGAAACTGTCATTCATCCACTATGAGAAACTGTGACAGAGCACACAGTGGTTAAAGGAAAGCTTCACTTCGCTATCCCGCACTGAGTAATAGAGAAATTCCGGAGATTGCTAATTTTATTGCCCGCATCTCGTGGTCGTGCGGTAGCGTTCTCGCTTCCCACGCCCGGGTTCCCGGGTTCGATTCCCGGCGGGGACAGGGATTTGCTCTGCCTCGTGATGGCTGGGTGTTGTGTGCTGTCCTTAGGTTAGTTAGGTTTAAGTAGTTCTAAGTTCTAGGGGACTGATGACCATAGCTGTTAAGTCCCATAGTGCTCAGAGCCATTTTTTTGCTAATTTTATTGGTTACCAGAACACCGTGAATACGTTGTAAAAAGTTTCGCCTCTTCTTTCCCGAGGAAGTATGAATGAAAAATAAATACCATTATTATATCAACTCGCTGAAAATATTTGAGAGACTTTCAAGAAAAAGTAATCGAAATTCTGTCCTCACACTGTGATAATCAACTACCCTTATCTGAGCAGAAGGATGCCATTCTTACCCTTTTAGTAGCGCTAAGAACAAGCGGGTACTTGTACTTTAGAGTGAGGTTCAGCAAATACAAATGACAGATGGTAGTACACAGGACGGAATTTAATTCAAAATTGCAGCTGAAGCAGGTATTTAGAGAGAATACTATATCAAAATGAATATCACTAGAACAATGAGGCGATGAAAGTATTTTGGGATAAAGGGAAAGGATCCATGTCGCAGCCGGCCGAAGTGGCCGTGCGGTTAAAGGCGCTGCAGTCTGGAACCGCAAGACCGCTACGGTCGCAGGTTCGAATCCTGCCTCGGGCATGGATGTTTGTGATGTCCTTAGGTTAGTTAGGTTTAACTAGTTCTAAGTTCTAGGGGACTAATGACCTCAGCAGTTGAGTCCCATAGTGCTCAGAGCCATTTGAACCATTTTTGATCCATGTCGCTGTATCATGGGGCCTACATATTGTTTTCATTTTCAGTAACACGGGCCGTGAGAATTATTAATATAATTGTAACATGTGGGCCAAGGACAGTGTTTAAGGAGAATCTTACTTTTCGAGGCAATTTGGCACAGTGGCTGTATCTCGTCGCACTGGACTCTGATTTGCGTGGAGCGGCTATCCAGATCACGGTTCTCCATGCTTTCTCCAAATGGTATTAGACAAATTATGGACTAGCTCCTTTGACAATGGCACGGACGCCCACATTCACTATTCTCGTCCGATTCGAGCTCATGTTCCGTCCCTAATGGCTTTGTTGTTGATGGCACGGAATAGCACGTTTGACCTTCTTCTCTTCTAACCATATAAAGTGCTTTAACCAGCTTTTTACATAAAACGGATCTGTTTTTTATTGAAACATTTTGGCGCGTTAAAACTGTGTTAGTATTGGCATGCTGGAAACACTTACCTCTGAGTCAGTTATTATCCAATTTAAACTATAAATTTCCCGACCCCCTTGACTTTGAAACAGCTGACTCAATGGAAAACATGTAATACCTTGCCGAAAGTTTCTTGGAGTTGTTCCACAGAATTAATAACTGGTAGACAAAGCAGCACACTGCTTCTTTCATTTATGTCTGTGTAGTGCAGTGTAGCACGGGAGTACAAGATTTCCAGTTTTGCTTCTGTCTTAGTCTGAGTAAACATTTTTGGATACAGTTCGCCGGCAATGCAGATGAATTCATTTAATTTATTGTCATTTCATGCAGGTTCCTCTATGCAGCAAGTTATCATAAATGAGGTATAATAGTACGTTAGTTGGAATAATATATTTATAGGAAATCTTAGTGTCTTTTATGGACCCTCCAACAAAAATAGAGTTAATACTTGTGCCGCTAGCGTCGCTCTAGTGTAGATGAAGCCTTGAGTCCTGGGAAAACGGACGTTTCGCTGCACTCAACGAATTTCACGATTGCTAATGAAATTTATATAGACGTGGTTTGGGATAAATGTTTCTGGAAACGCCATTCTCACCCGTTTCTATCCCACTAAAGCACTGGTTATAATTATCAGTGCCGGCCTCGGTGGCCGAGCGGTTCTAGGCGCTTCAGTCCGGAACCGCGCGACTACTACGGTCGCAGGTTCGAATCCTGCCTCAGGCATGGGTGTGTGTGATGTCCTTAGGTTAGTTAGGTTTAAGTAGTTCTAAGTGGAGGGGACTGATGACCTCAGATGTTAAGTCCCATATTTTTTTTTCTTTATTGAGTTTAGATTGCCCCCGAACGGGGGCGGGCTGGCAGCAGCTTAGTATGCTGCTCTTCAGCCTACAGAATTTGTTTTAAAAAGAGGAAGATAATAAATAATAAAAACAGGCGATAAAATCGGAGACTTAAATGGTAACATGGCGGAAAAAAGTCGTGGAACTTAAAACATAGAAACAAAGGGATGATGATGCTAATAAAATTCGTATTAAGTAGACAGGTAAAATAATAGACAGACAATTAAAAAACACGGTGACAGTCTGGTTTCTGTTTGCAAGAGACATAAAATTCACATGCAGCGACGTCATGATTTCTGTTCGCAACACTTTCGAAAGCCGAAACAACACTGAACATTCACTTGAACACTGCTCTAAAAAATCGGCAAATATGACATACCACAGCCGAGGGCAGATGGGGGGAACCTGGACAGATGATGGGAAAATAAAAGGGAGGGAGGGGGGGGGAAGGAGAGGAAAAACGAAGGGGGAAAGGGGGGAAAGGAGCCGATGGAAGACAAGGACCCATAAGGAGGGGGGGTGGGTGCTGGGCAGACGCAACAGGGAGTGGGGAAGGCAGAGGAGGGGAATACAAAAGGACCCGGGGGAGAAGGGAGGTAGGGAGAGGGTAGGCAGGGAGAAAACAGGATGGAAAGGGGGGAAGAGGGAGCCTAGGGAAAGGACGGAGGAAAGGAGGGGGGAGGATCAGAGTTGATAGGAGGGATAAATGGAGGGAGAGAGGGCATCATCCGGGAGGGGGAGTCGATGGAAGCCACCTTGGGAAAGGAGATGAAGGGTGTAGAGATGGAGGGTAGAGGGGACATAACAGTGGAGGTGTGGCAGGGGGTGGGGAAGGGAGAGGAGAGGAGCAACCTGTGGTGAGGGGGATCAAGGCAGCGGGAGGTATAGAGTATGTGGAGATGTTTGAAGAATAGGAGCAGATGGGGGAAAGGAATGATGTCATAGAGGATCCTCGTGGGGGACGGGAGGCATATATGGAAGGCGAGGCGGAGTGCATGACGCTCAAGGATCTGGAGGGATTCATACAATTTGGAAGGGGGGGGGGGGCAGATATCCAGGCAGGACTGGCATAACAGACGATGGGATGGATTAAGGATTTGTAGGTGTGGAGGATGGTAGAGGGGTGCAACCCCTATGGCTGGCCAGAGAGGACTTTGAGGAGTTGGAGGTGGTTGTGGGCTTTGGATTGGATGGAGCGGAGATGAGGGATCCAGGTGAGGTGATTAAGTCCCACAGTGCTCAGAGCCATTTCATAATTGTCAGTAATGTGAATGGTTTCAATCTGGATGGGTATTCTATAATCATTTTCTCATTAATGTTATTGATCTTTGCTCTGCTCTTTCTTTTTCCAGAACTCTTTCCCGTAAACAGCTATACTGGGTGAACGTTAACAATACCAACAAACTGCAGAGATGCATTCCTGACTTGAAATTGAGGAAAACAGGTTGTATGAGCATGTGTCTGGAAATGCATCGGTGCCATGGGTAGATGGCGCTAACGAATGAAACTTCCTTTGACCCGGTGTCGTGTGTTCATTGCGTGTTGCAGGCTGTGTGATCGATGCAGCGTACTGTAAGCTGCAGAATAATTCGTCGATAAAGAGGACGGATGACAGAAATCCCCAAATTGTGATGGTCTGGTGCAATAACCTCCGACAAAATCTGCTGTGGCCTTTTCCACCAGACATCATGGCGCCTAGAATATCAACAACCAAACTGACAGTCTGCAGCCGCGGGTTGCCCGCTTCGCGGGCACACCGAAGCACTACACAACCGACAGGCACTATTGATGAACGGCCACAATAACAACAACACCACAGCAAAGACACCAGCGGCCACCAGGGGCCACTACCGGCCCACATAATCATAAGGAAGAGGTCACTGCAGATCCCGGAACTATTTTCATACGTCAAACCACGTGATGGAAAATAGTTCTGACGTAGTCATCCGCCGAAGCGCTATAAAGGCCTGCGCTCGGCGGCACATCGGCAGTTCATCGACCGCCAGCAGACGTGGAAAGCTGTCGCCCCGGCAGTCCGGCTTGGATCTTCTCTCTGATCTCCGGATTAGGCTTGGTATATCGGAGAAGTCTCTGGCGGAGACTAGTAGGAAATTATTTCAGTTGTTTTCTATATTATTCTTGTATGTAGTTGTGATTCGAAGACGGATCACTGTTTTGTGTTGGTGTTATACTTGGAGAATTTGTTAATTGTACAGTCCAATAAATTGTTTTCGGACTCTGACCATTAGTTTCTTCTGCTTACGCAGACATACCAAAATCCTTCCCGTAGAGGGAAATCCGCTGCTAACAATCCTTGCAGCCGTTGCTGGTGATAGGTATAGCATCGGTTGTCATGCAGGATACACATAATCGTACTTTGACTTACATCAAGTCGGCGGGCCACTTGCCTGGAACTTGTATTGGGATTGGTCTCAATATCCTGTGAAACTCGGTACTCCACATCTGGTGTGCGCACAGTCCGCCGTCTGCCTGCACCTTCGTCTGTCTGAAAGGACCAATTATCACACAGACGCCCAAAAAGGGCTTGAAATATGCGATGTGGTTAGTGTCTCTGCGGGTACGAGCTTTGGAAAAGCCGCGCTGCCTCTAGACCGTTTCCATCTGCTTGGCCGAACACGAATACCGTCTCGGCTTGTTCTCGACATAAATATCGAACCATTCTGCTGCTTACAAAGGCTGCGTCAGTCACACAGCCAGCGCAACACAAAAGGAAAACATGCCACGTGGTCAGAGGAACTTCCATTCGTGAACGCCATCTACCGTGGCTACGAGGCATTTCCGGACAAATGTTCACAGGATCTTTTCTCCTCGAGTTCCATCCCTGCAGTTCGTCGGTTTTTCTAAAGTTCACCCTGCATCATCTACACTACTGGTCATTAAAACTGCTACACCACGAAGATGACGTGCTACATCCATGAAATTTAACCGACAGGAAGAAGATGCTGTGATACGCAAATGATTTGTTGACATGAAAAAACTTTCCAACAGATTTCTCATACACAAACAGAAGTTGACCGGCGTTGGCTGGTGAAACGTTGTTGTGATGCCACGTGTAAGGAGGAGAAATGCGTACCATCACGTTTCCGACTTTGATAAAGGTCGGATTGTAGCCTATCGCGATTGCGGTTTATCGTATCGCGAAATTACTGCTCGCGTTGGTCGAGATCCAGTGACTGTTAGCAGAATATGGAATCGGTGGGTTCAGTAGGGTAATACGGAACGTCTTGTTGGATCCCAACGGCCTCGTTATCACTAGCAGTCGAGATGACAGGCATCTTATCCGCATGGCAGTAACGGATCGTGCAGCCACGTCTCGATCCCTGAGTCAACAGATGGGGACGTTTGAAAGACAACAACCATCTGCACGAATAGTTCGACGACGTTTGCAGCAGCATGGACTATCAGCTCGTAGACCATGGCTGCTGTTACCCTTGACGCTGCATCACAAACAGGAGCGCCTGCGATGGTGTACTCAACGACGAACCTGGGTGCACGAATGGCAAAACGCCATTTTTTCGGATGAATCCAGGTTCTGTTTACAGCATCATGATGGTCGCATCCGTGTTTGGCGACATCGCGGTGAATGCACGTTGGAAGCGTGTATGCGTCATCGCCATACTGGCGTAAAACCTGGCGTGATGGTATGGGGTGCCATTGGTTACACGTCTCGGTCACCTCTTGTTCGCATTGACGGCACTTTGAACAGTGGACGTTACATTTCAGATGTGTTATGACCCATGGCTCTACCCTTCATTCGATCCCTGTGAAACGCTACATTTCAGCAGGATAATGCACGACCGCATGTTGCAGGTCCTGTACGGGCCTTTCTGGATACAGAAAATGTTCGACTGCTGCGCTGGCCAGCACATTCTCCGGATCTCTCACCAATTGAAAACGTCTCGTCAATGGTGGCCGAGCAACTGGCTCGTCACAATACGCCAGTCACTACTCTTGATGAACTGTGGTATCGTGTTGAAGCCGCATGACCAGCTGTACCTGTACATGCCATCGAAGCTCTGTTTGACTCAATTCCCAGGCGTATCAAGGCCGTTATTATGGCCAGAGGTGGTTGTTCTGGGTACTGATTTCTCAGGATCTATGCACCCAAATCGCGTGAAAATGTAATCACATGTCAGTTCCAGTATAATACATTTGGCCAATGAATACCCCTTTATCATCTGCAGTTCTTCTTGGTGTAGCAATTTTAATGGCCAGTAGTGTAATTCCAAGATAGTTTACCACTTTTCCCGATAAACCACAAAAGCGTTTTCAGCGAGCCGCAAATACTCGTATACTTACAAGAATATTAAATAGAAATACTTATTCGTGTTAGTTATTACTGTGTCATTGACAGTGGAGGCGTCTGAAACGAAGTTCGGCTCTTGCTGCGGCAATAAAATGTGATAAGTAACACAATTTTTTAAAAAAATACTGTTAAATAATCCAACGAAATTGTAATGAGTAAGGGGAAAATGTACAGAGACTTACATTAGTAATGTCTTACATAATTTGGTATAAAACCCCCACAGGAAGACTGAAAAACGATAGATTTTCTAGGCTGCTAGTTATATTAGCTGGATAGATGCCGTGAATACGTTACAAGCTAGTGGCAGGTAGCTAGAACGATTAATGTGCCGCGTTGCTAGCGTATCACTCATGACACGTCATACATTACATACCAAAGTCGAGGCAGTTCCAGCATGTTAGCTTGTAACAATGTATGTTACTATTCAGTTCCACATCAGCCTGTAATTATGAACAGTACGAGCAAATTGCAAGTCACAGTGAAATGATTGGTGAGCTGATTGCTCTTTCGTTGAGTTGGTGTGTACGTGTAGTGCATACGGAATGGAGAAATTAACAGACAGTTCAGTGTGGTAGTTATATATTACGGCCAGAAAATGAACATAGTAAAGTTCGCTGGTGACACAATAATGTTCGCTGAAGGGTTGGTTGATGAAACCGAATTTCTGCTATATACACAGATGGAAAAAAATCGCAACAACTAGGATTTGTGCGACATAAACCAAAGATGATGTCGATTCAGTATGCGTGCCACTCGCATAAGAGTGGTGCTGGTAGCGCGACTATGAGGGTACAAATCACGTTTGCTTTAAGTACATAGTGTAACGGTAGTGAGCTTTAGTTACCTTTGAGACTAGACGTGGTAACTTGATGTTACTATGTTCATTTTCCGTCCGTAATAGATAACTACCACACTGAACTGTCCGTTATTTTCTCCATTTCGTATGCACTACACATACACACCTATTCAACGAAAGAGTGGTTAGCAATGTGCGCCTGTTTGCTGATGATGCTGTGATGTACGGGAAGGTGTCGTCGTTGAGTGACTGTAGGAGGATACAAGATGACTTGGACAGGATTTGTGATTGGTGGAAAGAATGACAGCTAACTCTAAATATAGATAAATGTAAATTAATGCAGATGGATAGGAAAAAGAATCCCGTAATGTTTGAATACTCCGTTGCCCGCGAAAGGCAAAGGTCCCGAGTTCGAGTCTCGGTCCGGCACACAGTTTTAATCTGCCAGGAAGTTTCATATCAGCGCACTCTCCGTTGCAGAGTGAAAATCTCATTCTGTAAAGGAGTCTGCTTATAAAACACTAATTCATCCTATTCTTGAGTAATGCTCGAGCGTTTGGGATCCGTATCAGGTAGGATTGAGGGAGGACATAGAAGCAATGCAGAGGCGGGCTGCTAGATTTGTTACTGGTAGGTTTGATCATCACGCGAGTGTTACGGAAATGCTTCAGGAACTCGGGTGGGAGTCTCTGGAGGAAAGGAGGCGTTCTTTTCGTGAATCGCTACTGAGGAAATTTAGGGAACCAGCATTTGAGGCTGACTGCAGTACAATTTTACTGTCGCCAACTTATATTTCGCGGAAATACCACAAAGATAAGATAAGAGAGATTAGGGCTCGTACAGAGGCATATAGGCAGTCATTTTCCCCTCGTTCTGTTTGGGAGTGGAACAGGGAGAGAAGATGCTAGATGTGGTATGAGGTACCCTCCGCCACGCACTGTATGGCGGATCGCGGAGTATGTATGTAGATGTAGATATATATGTTAGTCAAGAATGTCTTTAAGGGACAAAGCAGCCATTAACAGAACCTCACTGACTTTGAACGAGGTCGTGTAGTAGTGCTGCGAGAAGGTGGATGTTCCTTCTGCAAAAAGACTTGGCAGGAATGCAGCCACGGGGCATTATTGCTGTAGGACACCATCAGACGGCAACTCCAGCGTTATCCATAAACACCAATAACCGTCCCTTTGTTTACCGACTAAGTGCAACATGCATGGAACTCCAGCCCACTAACTGACATCCGGTACCGGTGCAACACAATGCGTGCACGTTTGCCTGCTCTCATTCAACACTCTGGTAGCTACACCCGTTAATACTGTATAAGCATTTCACACTTACCTTGTCTTATCTTCGCTTAAATTAACCTGAGATCTTGCAATGCTATTCACTTCAATACGTTAACCTAGACAAATGTGTTCCAGAAATTTCCATTAATTACACTGTTATTGTTGTTGTTGTTGTGGTCTTCAGTCGTGCGTCTGGTTTGATGCAGCTCTCCATGCTACTCTATCCTGTGCAAGCTTCTTCATCTACCTACTGTAACCTACACCCCTCACCCTCCACGCTGCCCTCCAGTACTAAATTGGTGATCCCTTGATGCCTCAGAACGTGTCCTACCAACCGATCCCTTCTTCTAGTCAAGTTGTGCCACAAACTCATCTTCTCCCCAATTCTGTTCAAAACCCCCTCATTAGTTATGTGATCTACCCAAGCTGTAGCACCATATTTCGAAAGCTTCTATTCTCATATACAACTGGCTATTAAAATTACTACACCAAGAAGAAATACAGATGATAAACGGGTATTCATTGGACAAATATATTACACTAGAACTGACATGTGATTACATTTTCACTCAATTTGGGTGAATAGATCCTGAGAAATTAGTACCCAGAACAACCACCTCTGGCCGTAATAACGGCCTTGATACGCCTGGGCATTGAGTCAAACAGCTTGAACGGCGTGTACAGGTATAACTGCTCATGCAGCTTCAACACGATACCACAGTTCATCAAGAGTAGTGACTGGCGTATTGTAACGAGCCAGTTGCTCGGTCACCGTTGACCACACGTTTTCAGTTGGTGAAAGATGTGGAGAATGTGCTGGCCAGGGCAGCAGTCGAACATTTTCTGTATCCAGAAAGGCATGTACAGAACCTGCAACATGCGGTAGTGCATTATCCTGCCTATAATGTAGGGTTTCGCAGGGATCGAATGAAGGGTAGAGCAACGGGTCGTAACACATCCGAAATATAACGTCCACTGTTCAAAGTGCCGTCAATGCGAACAAGAGGTGACCGAGACGTGTAACCAATGGCACCCCATACCATCACGCCGGGTGATACGCCAGTATGGCGATGACGAATACACGCTTCCAATGTGCGTTCACCGCGATGTCGCCAAACACGGATGCGACCATCATGATTCTGTAAACAGAACCTGGATTTATCCAAAAAATGATTTTTTGCCATTTGTGCATCCATGTTCGTCGTCGAGTACACCATCGCAGGCGCTCCTGTCTGTGATGCAGCGTCAAGGGTAACCGCAGCCATGGTCTCCGAGCTGGTAGTCCATGCTGCTGCAAACGTCGTCGAACTGTTCGTCGCCTCAGGGATCGAAATGTGGCTGCACGATCCGTTACAGCCATGCGGATAAGATACCTGTCGTCTCGACTTCATCTTCGTCTTCTTTTTATTCTTCTTCTTCTTCCTCTCCTTATCCGGGGTCTCCACAAGGTCGGCATGTTATTTCGGGTTTGGCATTGTCAGTGGTAATGACTAGCTTGAGGCACTTTCTGCCGCCACCATTTCCCACTGGGACGAAACTTTGTGTACATCCATACAGCTATGGCTAGCAGTAGTCACATACTCGGATGTGGGAAACCGCTTAAAAACCAATTCCAGGGTGACCCGCACGCCGACCCTCGTCGTTAATCCGCCTTTCGGTTTCAGTCCGGAACCGGCTTGCCTGACCCGTGTCCCGGAAGCGTGCGTTTTATCGCGCTTGGTAATGTAGGCGGGTTTCATTTCGTCGTATCTACGTTTTATTGAGACCATTAAAAAGTACTACATCGTAACAGCCAACGGCAGTGCCACCTGGCATACAGCTTGATCATGGAAGTTAAGCAACATGGGACCCGGTTAGTACTTTAGGGGATGGCTATCAGTGGACGCTGGGAGCCGCTGGCTCACGGACAAGAAAGCTGCCGTCTAGTTATTTACTATTCCATGAACCGGTTTCCGAATCTTTTCAGTTTCATCTTGAGATGGTTTTCTGGAAGTTAAATCACTAGTTCTAGCATATTGTTGGGTGCTGTCTTGCGACAGTGCGGTCGGTTTTTTTTTTTCGATAGTGACCACTTTGAAACTTTTAAGTTTCGCTGTCACCGCCTAAATGAATACAGACTGTGCAAAAGTGTGTGAAGTGATGTATCAACTGGCCATCGAAATGGAATCAGACAGATGGACACTAACGAAAATAGCCGACCGCACTGTCGCAAGCCAGCACCCAACATTATCTAGAAATAGTGATGTAACTTCCAGAAAACCATCTGGAGATGAACTTGAAAAGGTTCGAAAACCTGTTCATGGAATAATAAATAACCATTCAAAAAAGTGACTGGTTGCAGTTTTATGTATTAACAAAAGAATGAGGGTTTTATTGCGGTGTTTTAATGGTAGAAGTAGCTGTAGTGTTAAAAAATAAATTAAGTATCAGATACAAATAGTTAATATATAAGTTTACTATCCAAGAAAATGTGATTTGTATTACCTACGAGGGTGAGTGTAATAAAAACTCAAAATGCAGGTCTGTGATTGTTGCACCTGTTGTACGGGCAGAGTGGGGTCTTCCATTGTCATGTTGCAAAAGGACACCTGCTGACAGCAATCCACGTCGCTTTGATTTGATTTCAGGCCGCAGACGATTTTGTAGGAGATCTGTGTATGATGCACTGGTGACAGTGGTCCCTCTAGGCATGTAATGCTCCAAAATGACGCCTTTTTCGTTCCGAAAGAGAGTCAGCGTAACCTTCCCTGCTGATGGTTCTGTTCGAAACTTCTTTGATTTTGGTGATGAGGAATTGAGCGATTTCTTGCTCGCTCTCTTCGTTTCCGGTTGGTGGAAGTGAACCCAGGTTTCGTCCCCAGTAACGATTCTTGCAAGGAAGCTATCACCTTCTCGTTCAAAGCGCCGAAGGAGTTCTACACAAGCATCAACACGCCGTTCTCTCATTTCAGGAGTCAGCTTCCGTGGCATTCATCTTGCAGACACTTTGTGAAACTGGAGCACATCATGCACAATGTGGTGTGCTGACCCATAACTAATCTGTAAATTTCATTCATTGTCACTCGGCGGTTTTCCTTCACTATGGCTTCAACTGCTGCAATGTTCTGTGGAATCACAACTCGTTGTGCCTGACCTGGACGAGGAGCATCTTGCACTGAAACCACACAATTTGGGAACTTCCTACTCCATTCGTAGACTTGCTGCTGTGACAAACATGCATCACCATACTGAACCTTCATTCATCGATGAATTTCAAGAGATTTCACACGTTCACTACGTAAAAACCAAATAACAGAACGCTGTTGTTCCCTGGTGCAAGTCGTAAGTGGGGCGACCATCTTTATACTGATACTGCGATGGTATGTGTGCATCTGCACTATGCTGCCACTTACAGGCCATTCTGCACGCTGTTTGTAGCACGCTTACCAACTTACAGGATAATCGCGCAAAATTTCTGTTTGTTATTACAAATTTAAGGTTTTCATTTGACTCACCCTCGTAACTTCCAGAAAACAATCTGAAGATGAACCTGAAAAGGCTCGAAAACCAGTTGATGGAATAATAAATAACCGTTCAAAAAAGTGACTGGTTGTAGTTTTATGTATTTACAAAAGATTAAGGGTTTTATTGCGGTTTTGTAGTAGTAGAAGTAACTGTAGTGTTAAAAAATAAATTAAGTATCAGATATAAATAGTTAATACATAAATTTATTATCCAAGAAAATGTGATTTGTATTACCTATTTTAGCTAAAATAGGTTGTAATTCATCAACAAAAGCAAAACGAGGATAATGGAATGTAGTCAAATTAAATCGGGTGATGCTGAGGGGATTAGATTAGGAAATGAGACACTTAAAGTAGTAAAGGAGTTTTGCTATTTAGGGAGTAAAATAACTGATGATGGTCGAAGTAGAGAGGATATAAAATGTAGACTGGCAATGGCAAGGAAAGCGTTTCTGAAGAAGAGAAATTTGTTAACATCGAGTATAGATTTAAGCGTCAGGAAGTCGTTTCTGAAAGTATTTGTATGGAGTGTGGCCATGTATGGAAGTGAAACATGGACGATAACCAGTTTGGACAAGAAGAGAATAGAAGCTTTCGAAATGTGGTGCTACAGAAGAATGCTGAAGATAAGGTGGGTAGATCACGTAACTAATGAGGAGGTATTGAATAGGATTGGGGAGAAGAGAAGTTTGTGGCACAACTTGACTAGAAGAAGGGATCGGTTGGTAGGACATGTTTTGAGGCATCAAGGGATCACAAATTTAGCATTGGAGGGCAGCATGGAGGGTAAAAATCGTAGAGGGAGACCAAGAGATCAATACACTAAGCAGATTCAGAAGGATGTAGGTTGCAGTAGGTACTGGGAGATGAAGAAGCTTGCACAGGATAGAGTAGCATGGAGAGCTGCATCAAACCAGTCTCAGGACTGAAGACCACAACAACAACAACAGGTTGTAATTATGAATACCAAATGAATAAATAAAATATCGTATCTGACGTATTGCTTGATTGAAATTCTGCATCCTGGGGACGACAAATTTTTTGCGCACTGTGCTTATTGTACTTCTTCTCTTGTTCAGTAATGGACAAAATGAGGGAGACCCCTCGCCTTTTGTTTACGCTGATCCGCACAGCTTTAAAGTCTGCTACACAGCATAACAGGCAAGGCGACGAAGTGCTACCAACATACTATGCAGTGGTGTGAAATCGAAAAACTTTCCGAACTTTGTCAGACAGTTTTCAACCGTGTGTAAGACTATATTAATGCTGATTAGTGCGTTCCAGTTTTACCGATTTAGGTGACTAAATCCTAACAACGAAAATAGCTACGACAATTACTGAAGATGAGGGCCGCATACATAATTCCACCTACTCTTTATCCGATATGTTCTAGTTGCAGTCGATACATCAGCATATTAAAACCACTTTTACAGGAATGCAAATAAAATCCATTTGCCTACAAATGTTAATTCAGATCCTAGTATTAATGCCACCGCGTTTTAGAAGTGCGAGCATTCCCATTACTAGCTAGCTTAAGAAACACTTTGGCTAATGAACGTTTTCTGGCTGTTGCGAGTCTAATGGAGGATTCGAAACATTGTAGAATAGCCTACGTTTGGCAGCTTTGTCGCCGTTTATTTCCTGGGGTGGTGCAGAATTATCCTACTAAATTTACTAGCTAATAACAGTATTTTGTTATTTCGATAAACATCCCGAATGATTGTCACATAAGCTGTGACATAAAGGTAGGAAATTCATGTTTTTGAGTCCGGACAGCTCTATGCAACAAAAACTGCAGATCATTTTGCCATTTTCATTGCGAAATTTCCGGCTCATTCATGTCTGGGTAATAACAGAGGGCTGTTTTCCTGGGTTATCTGCTAGTGTAGTGAAAGGTGTTTGCTACTGCAAGGGAGGTCTGGTTTGTTTTCGGTTCTAATCTCGATGGAGGCGGATAGACTTTCAGTAAAACAATTTTAAAAAAATTCTCGCGCCCCCAATATGTTTTATTGCTACCTTTGTTCTGTACTGGCGCCCTGTGGATGTCAATATGAAACTCTTATAGAATTTCATACTTGGTAGTGCCTACTTTTCCCGCTTGTGTCAGCAATTGAATTGACTTAAGTGTGGCACCGAATGATTTTTAACTGAATTTCGTTATGAATCTTCACGCATTGCTAAATTTGCACACTTTCAACGTAGGTCAGCAACGGTAATCCAGTATGAGTGGTCTGAATGTTGAAATTGACCGTTTCGCGGCAAAATGCGCATAATATTTTACTAATTCGTGAAGATCTGGGGTACTTTGTCTTACTAAAACAGTTATGTTATCGCGATAAGCTGAAATTCATTTTTATTAGTACAGTTCATACTAATTAGCGTTTCTTCTTTCATTTATATCATATATTTACGTGTTTTGTTTTACACACTAATCAGCATTAATATAGTCTTACACACGATTGAAAACAGTCTGATAAAGTTCAGACAGTTTTTCAATTTCACACCAGTGCATAGTACGAGGGCTATTCCGAAAGTAAGGTCCGATCGGTCACGAAATGGAAACGACTATGAAAATCCGATAAAGCTTTGCACAGATGTGTTGGGTAGTGTCTCTAGTATAACCCCAGTTAGCATCACGTCGCTCTTCTCATTTCTGAGCTCGCAGTGAGTGCGTAAAGATGTCTAGAAAATAGTGTCTGCCGCCAAGTACGGGGGCCTGGTGAGAAATTTCCCCTGAAGCTATGCAGCTAACATTACATAACTGTCGTGCTGTTTCGTCTTCAAGACAATTCTCAGCCGCATTCTGCAGGGGCAATGACGATGCTCCTGCATCGTTTTCAAATGGAAATGTGAGAGTACCCACAATACAGCCCGTAATTGTCTCCCTCTGAGTTTCAGCTCTGGTCACATGAACCGCTGGTTATGAAGACAACATTTCGGCACAAGACAACGAGCCGTAGGCCAGCGTAGAGAATTGGCGGAGAGCACTGGCGGCTGCCTTCTATAGCGAGGGTATGGGAAAGTTGGTACAACGCTACGATACACGTCTAAGTCGGGTCGGCGACTATGGAGATAAGTAGCTGCAAGGTGTATCTAACTGTTGCAAATAAAACATTTTTGATTTTTACCGTGGTTTCCATTTCGCGACCTATCGGACCTTACTTTCGGAATAGCCCTCGTATGTTGGTAGCACTTCGTCGCCTTGCCTGCTATGCTGTCTAGCAGACTTTAAAGCTGTGCGGATCAGCATAACGAAAAGGCGAGGGGTCTCGCTCGTTTGGTCCACGACTGTACATCTCGTGATTGGGTCATAAGAGAGAAATAAAGTGCACAGTTACTTTCCCAGCGTTACATGTCTAGTCTACGTATGTTTAAAATCACTCCCACCGCTGTTTTATGATGTTTTTTTCTTTGGGTTCTACGACACCATCCGCAACACGTACTTCCTTACGGTCGAAACCCGATCCCGGCAGCCTCTCCAGTTTGCTGCGCACTTACAATATCCCGTCAGCGAGAGGACAACCGCTGCCTCACAGCGCGCTGGACCCCCCAGGCGCGGCGCCAATTTAAACGCCATGAGTCAACGAGTCCCGTGCACCCTAAATAAAAAAAAGCTGCGACGGAGTTTATAAGCAGCCGTAACTTAGCGCGGCCACTCTCGGGATTAGGTGCCAAGTTTTTTTACGGCGCATCGATAGGTGCTCCCTTAAATCGCGCGGGCCGTAAAATCCGCCCCCGCTTGGCGGGGGCGGTGGTTGGAGGGCGGTAAGAGTTTAAAGCGGCGCCGCCCGCCTGCCGAGATAGCGGACGCAGCACCTCGCCGGCGGAAATCACGGCGGCGGCGCTCACACGCTTGCGCCGGCAACAAAATGCGCGAGGTTGCAACTTCTTGTGGCGGCGCCAAGTGCTCAACTTGTTACAGCCGCGACTGTACACGTGTAACAGCGCTCTGCTGCCGCAGTCGCTCCTTCTCGCTACGTCTACTATGCGTTTCACTCGGCAGAGCATCGTCCTCAAGTGCATTTTATACTGTATCGAATACGTACACATGAACATATTGTAATAATCAAACAAAGGCCATAAAATGAAACCATATGAAGAATTTGGAATATACGTACTATAACAATCGGACTAGCTAGAATTTACTTCATAACAAAAGCGCATCAAATTCGATTACCTACTTAAGAAACTTCAAAAATACTCTTGAAAGTATCAACTACAATTTTCGTATGATCCATACCTGATTCTATGCTAATAGAAATAACAACTGTAATGGAATTAATATGTTCCTGTTGTTGTCGTTGTAGCCTTCAGTCTGAAAACTATTACGTGCAGCTTGTAAAGGGACATCATCATCTAGCATTACTTCCCCTCAACAGTAGTAGTCGATACCAGAAATATTATTCGAGTATTAAACATGTCAGTATTATCTCAGCTGTTTTTCTGAAAATTTTCATATAATTTTATACACAATATGCTGACTTTCAAGCTAACATTTATGAAAAGGAATTGCTTTTTTTTGTTGTTACAATCGATATGTACTAGCTCTGACTACACAGTTAAAATTGTTTTTTTAGAAACTTTTGAAATTAAAAAATATTTGGCACACTTAAAATTTCTGTTATTAATCATGCAATCTAGTACGATTTTTATGTTTATTTTTGGATTCATTTATAAAATAACATACTAAGCTAATATAAATCCATTTGTCAAAAAAATTGTACGTCCTTTGGAATATTGTTATTACTGCAGAGTGAAGGAGTAGCAAGCAGGCCTCTCATATGATCGGACATATTTTTGTATTTTGGACGAACAATGTAATTTAGACCTTGTTAATGTGAAAATTCGAAAGACAGCGTAATATAGTAAAATGTGAGACAATAAATTATCCTGAAAACAAACATTCTGTGCAGACATTCTTCAAAATTATTTAGATCAAACGAACCATTAGAATCTAAAATGTGAAACTTTCAGCTTCAAGAATAAGACTCCTACACGTGAAGAACTGGAGGTTACTGTGCGAAAAAAGATGAGTAAAAAGTTTATTGTAAATGTTACTCCTCTCGAATCATCTGAAAAGACTTCACCATCGAGGACAGTAGAAACAACAAGAAAGGGAGGAGTGGATTACAAGTTTTACAAGCTAATCTACCCTGTAAAAGCCTCTCCATCTCTGTACAAATACTGCAACCGACATAAAATTTTACCGCTCACTTTCCTACCAACCATTTACACTCACTCCGTTAGAAAATTTATGACTCCTTGGTGCCTCAAGACGTGTCGTATCAACTGAGCCATTCTCATTGCCTAGTTGTACCACAAGATACTGTTTCTTCACTTCGATTCAGCACATCCTCATTATTTATTCGATCTACCAACTCTTCTGTAGCATCACATTTCAAAAGCCTCCATTCTCTGGAAACTTCCTGGCAGATTAATACTGTGCGCCCGACCGAGACTCGAACTCGGGACCCATGCCTTCCACGAGCAAGTACTCTGCCAACCGAGCGACCCATGCACGACTCAGGACCTGTTCTCACAGCCTTAGTTCCGCCAGTTCCCGTGGTCGAGTCGCAGTCCTTCACGCAGTCTTAATCTGCCATAAAGTTTCATATAAGCACATACTCCGCTGCAGAGTGACAATTTCATTCCATTCTCCTCTTCTCTGAATTGTTTACCGTCCATCGTTTCACGTCCACACACGGCTACACTCCACAAAAATACCTCAGAAAAGTCTTTCTTACATTTAAATTTACATTAGATCTTGAAAAAACACATTTTTTCAAAGAAATCTTTTCTTCCTATTGTTAATCTAATATTTGCATAATCCCTACTTCACTCCTCGTCATTTATTTTGCTGTCAAAATAGCAAAACTCCTCTACCCCCTTCAGTGTATCATTTCCTAACCTAATTCCGTCATCAACATCTGATTTCATTCGGCTACACTACATTGCCTTTGTTTACTTTCGTTGTCGTTCATTTTATTTCCTACGCTCAAGATACCCTGCAGTATACTTTACTGCCTTCCCAACCAAGTTCTTTACTGCTCTTGCGGAATCACGAAGTCATCAGCAAACCTCAAAATTTTAACTTCTTGAACTAAAGAGTTGGTTGCATCTTCCACAGACCATTTGACCGATTTTTTTTCCTCTTACTCATGTGGAGCCAGCCAGTTTAAAGGATATGTATACATAATTAGTTTTAACAAGATTAGCCTTACTCATCAAACTACACATATAACTGGGTTCTCTTTATTTACAGAATACTAGTTTTCTAATACAAATTCGTTCATGTAGTATAAGGATTTGTCCAGAACAAATGATTTAAAGTTATTTTAATATATTTTGTGTAGGTGGGCCCGCAGCATGAAGCATGTTGCAACATGAGATTTTAAATTGAATCTTCCAAGTTAGCTGCTAATAGTTTCATTATATTTCGTAAAATAGGCAGTACACAAATATCGCAAAAGTAAGTCAAATTTACCATCTGTAGTTTTCAGCGTACTTGACAATGGAAAGACTGCCGAAATAGACCAATTGTAAGAAATATAATAAAAGTATTAGCAAGCAACTAACTTGAAACAATCAGTTTCTATAAAGCTTTGTGAAAGTTCAGTTAAAATGCCTAACTCCAAGAAAAGGTATCTGTAAAATAACTGCGAGTGAACACCACATATTCTTATCCATTGCTGTTCTGCTATCAATACTTTGTTTTCAAATGACGAGTTACCTCACGGAAATTATGCAATAATATTTTACTAACGGGAAATACTCAAGTTACTTTAGGAGACTTATTCAAATGGTTCTGAGCACTATGGGACTCAACTGCTGAGGTCATAAGTCCCCTAGAACTTAGAACTACTTAAACCTAACTAACCTAAGGACAACACAAACATCCATGCCCGAGGCAGGATTCGAACCTGCGACCGTAGCGGTCGCGCGGTTCCAGACTGTAGCGCCAGAACCGCTCGGCCACCAACGGCCGGCTTAGGAGACTTATTCTTTGGTTTACAACACTAGCAGTTAAACGAAGACAAAAATTAGCTGAACTTAATAACTGGAGCAGCATAGTAAAATTCTTCCAGTTCAAATTTCCATCAATGTCTGCACCCAAAAATTTGAAGGAACGCCACCAAAATTTGTCCAAGGGTCCCAAAATAACTTGCTTCCGCCTATGTATCTGTATTTTCAGTTGTGGATCATTTCCGCAAAAGTTAACGTCATCTTCAGTTGGAGTTCCCTTTGAGGAATCCAAACTAATCGTTGTTCATCGAATACAGTATGCGACAGCTTATGAATGTCTAGCAAAGACGTTTTCATAGCAGTATGGGCAACATACCATTAAAGCAGATGAGACATAAAACCAGCGATTTGCTTAGTTCTGTAATGTAAATGCTACCCTTAGAAGCAAACGGAACATGCGAAGCATTATCAGTCTGCAAAGATTTGCTGTTAAAATTCGAATATTAAATGACGCAAGATGAGTCGCGCAACTTACTGCTTCCTCTGTCGTACCTCTCTCGAAATGACCATACCCGGAAAAACAGAGAAATTCAAGCTCAAATGGAGCCTTAGCAATAATTTTCCTTTATGTGGTACTTGAGAAGGGAACAAGAAACGCGAAAAAAAGACAATATTTATGAAGTTCTCCTCCACACACAGTCAGTTGACTTACAACAATGTAATCTCCTCGATAAACTTCGCCGCTGCCCAATATTCTCGTGGAGTGCCAGAGAGCTCCTTTACCTTGCCTAACCTCTGACTGGACACCACGACTACGTAATATTCTGCCGGGCGTACTGCCGCTAATGTTCAGTGTAGCACTAAGTCATACAGCTGCGAAAGAACCGTTACTGCTACCACCTCACAAAAATGCTTTGTTAAGAAAGGAAACCATTTACATTATTTTCATAAGCATTTACATCTTTCTAAATCATCTCAACCTGTACAATGCAACACGATAAACTCTATTCAACCAATAATATTTTTGCTCTCGAAATGTATGTGCTGTACTTTATCAGGTCCCATATTGTCAAACTGTCGATGTTTTATAAGATTCGAGGGAAGAAATAAAGAGGCATACGTGTCAGGGGACGAAACTACATGGAACAGCGTAACATCCCGTTGCAGCTGGATTTACGCACAGGTCTCGACAGACCGGTAAACTCGCCCACGATAAGCGACAAATGAATTGTGCCCTAGAGGACCGAGGACTGTCCGCATTACCCCCTAACCGTTACTTTGGGTCCGTGTACTTACTTTACGTGCTAAACCGTTTCCGAGTGCATATATGGCTCACTAACGAGTCCCACAGGAGGCTATATCGCGAGCTACGTCGTTGTTCCGCAGTTATTCCGATTTACTGTTTTTGCCTCTTTATAAAATCCCATCAACTTATTTCATACTGCAGCTGTGGCTGTAAATCGCTTAATGTACTGCATTTAGTTTGGCATTCAGTATATGTCCTTAAGCGGAACAATTACTATTCCATTTACTTAGTTATAGGAAGGTGAGGGCGTGTTAACTGATAACTTTTCATCAACTAGCATCTATAAATATTTTAATGAGTTGTTTTAACGTCATCCACATTTCTGACACAAAATCTTCCGATTGTGGCGCAAACATCACATCTACACATGCGCATACATCACATCCACGCCTGTATAAATATTTTTAACGTTAGAAAATAATTTTTACGTCTAGTACAGAAACTCCAGGAAGTAAACAACCGCGTTCTAAACTATACTTAAACAGCGCCTAAGCCGTTAGGTGTTCCTGAAAGCCAAATGTTTTCCTACCATACAGTCCAAGTATGTCCTAAAGAAAAGTTAATTCACGGAAGTCAAGCACTTATAGCTATGTTTCTAGTCGTACAAATTGACAGTCGAACACTCAGAACCTGTATAACTCCTCTGTAAATAAAACGGTATACGGTGAAATATTACATAAAGTATTAAAATCCATGGAGAAGAAATAAAAACTTTGAGGTTCGCTGAAGATATTGTTATTCTCTCAGAGACAGCAAAGGACTTGGAAGAGCAGTTGAACGGAATGGACAGTGTCTTGAAAGGAGGGTATAAGATGAACATCAACAAAAGCAAATCGAGGCTAATGCAATGTAGTCGAATTAAGTCGGGTGATGCTGAGGGAATTAGATTAGGAAATGAGACACTTAAAGTAGTAAAGGAGTTTTGTTATTTGGGGAGCAAAATAACTGATGATGGTCGAAGTAGAGAGGACATAAAATGTAGACTGGCAATGGCAAGGAAAGCGTTTCTGAAAGAGAAAAATTTGTTATCATCGAGTATAGATTTAAATGTCAGGAAGTCGTTTCTTGAAGTATTTGTATGGAGTGTAGCCATGTATGGAAGTGAAACGTGGACGATAAATAGTTTAGACAAGAAGAGAATAGAAGCTTTCGAAATGTGGTGCTACAGAAGAATGCTAAAGATTAGATGGGTAGATCACATAACTAATGAGGAGGTATTGAATAGAATTGGGGAGAAGAGGAGCTTGAGGCAAAACTTGACTAGAAGAAGGGATCGGTTGGTAGGACATGTTCTGAGACATCGAGGGATCACCAATTTAGTATTGGAGGGCAGCGTGGAGGGTACAAATCGTAGAGGGAGACCAAGAGATGAATACAATAAGCAGATTCGGAAGGATGTAGGTTGCAGTAGGTACTGGGGGATGAAGAAGCTTGCACAGGATATAGTAGCATGGAGAGCTGCATCAAACCAGTCTCAGGACTGAAGACCACAACAATAACAATTATGATGACACAAAGGGTCAATGGTTCTTGTTAGATCGAAAGCAATGAGCAAGATGGCGCTTTGGTTAGCACAGTGGTTACCAATTCAGGAGGCCAACAGTTCAAATCCCCCTCTCGTCATTCAGATTTAGTTGTTTAGTAGTATCCCCATAATGAAAATGACAGGACTGATTCTTTTCATAAGACTCGGTCGAATTCCTTCTCCCCGTTCAAGGTGCTCACGAGACAATAATTGCTAATCTTCCTCATTTATTGATGTAGGAAGTGAGATATGCATCGTTCTAGAGGCAGCCACACCGCTTTAAATCTTCTGCACCTCAATGTTTCATTCTTAGGCCTGACGTCAGCGTGTTGTGTCTGTAGCTTTTTACAGCGTTCGCTAACGTAGGGTAACGATTAGTGCAGACTTCCACAAATCATTTGCAGCCTATTCTACCACTTTAATTTCCTAAAAGCTTCACTGTACGCTATTTATAGCTATCCTATCCATAATACGCACAAAAATGGAAGAAATGACGGAGGAGACGACAGTGATTAATTTTTGGGATTGCAGGTTGCTGATGATTCAGTTGATAACGGCACACCATAGAACTACCGAGATTATGAAATAAATCATTATTTGGTGTCATGGTTTGGGTAACTCTTCAATTGAAGCCAAAGTTTCCCAAACCCACAATAGTTTAAAACGAGTTATTTTTACTGTGTATTCAAGAATGTTATGCAGAAATACTTTAACAGAATCGTGTACACTAACTACTAGTTCTCAGTTTTATCAACGAACTGGTTCAGAGTAGTATGTCCTTTTTTATTCAAGCGAAAGCTACGTTTACAGTTTCAGCTCTAGAAATAAGAAAACTTAGCTTAAAGGCTTACAGTTATTTGACTTAAAATGTGTGTATAATTCAGGAACGCACATATTCAGTAGCTTAGCACCCACGCTCAAAAGTTTAGTTACTAATGAAGGTCGGTTTAAGAGTGTAGCGTCCGTGAAAATATTTTTTATATATTTTTTATATTTATCGTCCTCTTTATTATTATTGTTATTCATTTTAATTTCCTTGATAGAAGCTATCCACATAATGTTAATGGTTAAGAATGAACTTTTCAACAACATAAATCAGAAGAACAGGTTCTCTCTTATACATACATTTTGGTGCGTGGAGGTGAATAACGCTGAACCGAATTTTTTTACCTTCCACTGAAATCAATATTCGTGGACATCCAACATAGCATTTTTTCAGACATTCAACTTCCTATTAAACACTCATAAGCTTTAGATCAATAATAGAACGGAATTATACTGCCGAGAACATATAAGATATCCAAGAAAAAATAAGCTTTTTAACTTTTCCTTTCTGTTTGCGTGATCGGTATACTGTAAGAGTGTCTGTGCTCCTGTCCTAACATTTAAATATACACATAATATTAAATAATCCGCATACAATGACGGAAATCGCACTCTATGCTCCGATACCTTGAAGCAGAGCCACTCACGAGGAATGAAGAAGACAGACAGAGTGTGAGAATAGCTCAAAAACATCTGATGAGTGAAATTTGGTCACAGACAATCCAATTGAATTCTCTGGCGTTGTGACCATGGAGAGTATGTCTTTGTTGAGATTTTAGCTTATTACTATAAAGTCCGTAAATTTTGGGATTGATGTTATAAGAGTAACCTCAAGGTCTCCTACATCGGAGACAACAAATTCATTCTTCTCTACTCGGCAAAACCATTTCATCTCTTCACTATAGAAAATACAAGAAAATAAATATATTCGATATCTTTTTCTTTTAAGTATAGTAATACGGTCAGTATTAGTAAACAACGTAAATTTATTTTGCGATATGGAATAGACAATGTATCCCATAATATAACCGTTATAAGTTTTGAGTGTGGCAACATTACGTCCCGAAAAGATATTTTACCAATGATGGTGAAACTCCCTCTTTAATTATGTTTATTAAACACTGACCTACAGAATTTTCCCTGACAATGACAACTCAAACTTAACCCATTCATTCATTACCCACAATATACAAGCCCAACGCAGTCTGACTGCTATACATTGACAATATGACTTCCAATGATTAACACAAAAGAATGGCCCTGAATTGCAAGAAATCCTGAGAATAAAACAAATCGAAAAAATACGAAATAAAAGAAATATGAAACTACCTCCTACTCTGTCAACTGCCTAAACTCATTTCAGTCACTAATCCCAACAGTGTAAACCCCATTCTTTTTGATAAGTCACTTACCTCGCAGAAAATCATCATAACGCGAACTACAGAATTACAGCAAGTAGCAACTACAGCCAGGTAAATAAAAAGATTCTAATTACTATAGACTCTACGGGGCATATGGTTGGTAAAAGAAAAAAATTATTGAAGAGCAAACAAAGTATTTAGAAAATTTTACCTTATTCATGTGACATGTAATTCCAAAAATTATATAGTTGTCAAAAATTCCACTGCCCATACATTTTCAACCAAACATCCATTATCATACATTTCCTTGCATATTTTCTTATAAACACATCATTTCATTCACTTTACAATGCATTTCCCACCAACACAGAGTCTCCACCAAGAACATCATATCCATACACTTGCCTATCCACTCGCTAACTGCTAGTC
Organism: Schistocerca nitens; assembly: GCF_023898315.1. NCBI lineage: Eukaryota > Metazoa > Arthropoda > Insecta > Orthoptera > Acrididae > Schistocerca > Schistocerca nitens. The sequence continues at coordinate 46,583,161 of NC_064619.1, read as the reverse complement.
CGTCCATCCACAGAATCTCTTGCCAAGGGCGCAGAGCGCTGTCAGCCATATCAACACAGTCTATAGCGCTGCCAACATGCAAACAGGTTACTTAAATGGTTAACATTGTAAAGGATATGAGAGGCTGCAAAAGTAGGATGTATAACTTTGAATGTATCAACTCTGAATGTGCTGCCACACATTTGTATCTACAAATATTTAATGTAGTCTCGAATCCATCCTAGTGTCTCGGAAAATTTGTCGTATAAAACTTAACTGTGGTGTAAAGCTGTTGATTTGCTGTGCTGGTGTAATATCGTAATGGAGACACAATATCTAAACTACTGGCCATTGAAATTGCTACACCACGAAGATGACGTGCTACAGACGCAAAATTTAACCGACAGGAAGAAGATACCGTAATATGCAAATGATTAGTTTTTCAGAGCATTCACACAAGGTTGGTGCCGGTGGCGACACCTACAACGTGCTGACATGAGGGAAGTTTCCAACCGATTTCTCATACACAAACAGCAGTTGACCGGCGTTGCCTGGTGAAACGTTGTTGTGATGCCTCGTGTAAGGAGACGAAATGCGTACCATCACGTTTCCGACTTTGTAAAGATCGGATTATAGCCTATCGCGAATGCGGTTTATCGTATCGCTACATTGCTGCTCGCGATGGTCGAGACCAATGACTGTTAGCAGAATATGGAATCGGTGGGTTCAGGAGGGTAATACGGAACGCCGTGCTGGATCCCAACGGCCTCGTATCACTAGCAGTCGAGATGACAGGCATCGTATCCGCATGGCTGTAACGGATCGTGCAGCCACGTCTCGATCCCTGATTCAACAGATGGGGACGTTTGCAAGACAGCAACTACCTGCACGAACAGTTCGACAACGTTTGCAGCAGCATGGACTATCAGCTCTGAGACCATGGCTGCGGTTACCCTTGACGCTGCATCACAGACGGGAGCACCTGCGATGGTGTAGTCAACGACGAACCTGGGTGTACGAATGGCAAAACGTCATTTTTTCGGATGAATCCAGGTTCTGTTTACAGCATCATGATGGTCGCATCCGTGTTTGGCATCACCGTGAACGCAATGATGGCCGAGCAACTGGCTCGTCACAATACGCCAGTCACTACTCTTGATGAACTGTGGTATCGTGTTGAAGTTGCATGAGCAGCTGTTCCTGTATGCACCATCCAAGCTCTGTTTGACTCAATGTCCAAGAGTATCAAGGCCTTTATTACGGCGAGAGGTGGTTGTTCTGGGTACTGATTTGTCAGGATCTATGCACCCAATTTGCGTGAAAATGTAACCACATGTCAGTTCTAGTATAATATATTTGTCCAATGAACACCCGTTCATCATCTGCATTTCTTCTTGGTGTAGCAGTTTTAATGACCGGTAGTGTATATTGAGTACTGATCTTAAAATTAGTTATTGTATGTTAATCAGTAAGACTTCATAATATAAGATTCCGGTAGAAGAAGCAATTCTCGCTAGTACCAACACGTCCAGCTGGGAGTTAACAGGTCCAGAAACGCATTTTGTCTGCTGAACCGAGCGAGGGAGCGAGTTCAGGCCTCCTTTCTGACGGTCGCGCTGCGGCCTCGCCTTTGACTGTGTGTTGGTGCTCGTGTTTACAGTGTGTTTGCGTGTTATCTTTCCGCAATCGCTTTGAAGCTGATGTTTTAAATTCACTTGCACAACCCTTACTTTCTGCAGTTTTGCCTTGAAAATGAAAGTGTGGTCGCCTGTCGAAATATCGGCGGTTGTCGACAACGCCACCCGGCTGCATTCTCTGAAGTTAATTTAATATAGTCTAATTTTGCCCTTTCCATCCCTACTGGGGCGATATACTGAGGCTGTAGTATGTTCCTCGACTCATCATTTGTGGCCGAGCGGTTCTAGGCGCTTCAGTCTGGAACCGCGCGACCGCGACGGTCGCAGGTTCGAATCATGCCTCGGTCATGGATGTGTGTGATGTCCTTAGGCTAGTTAGGTTTAAGTAGTTCTCTAAGTTCTAGTGATCTTATGACCTCAGGTGTTAAGTCCCAGCCCGCATCTCGTGCTCGTGCGGTAGCGTTCTCGCTTCCCACGCCCGGGTTCCCGGGTTCGATTGCCGGCGGGGTCAGGGATTTTCTCTGCCTCGTGATGGCTGGGTGTTGTGTGCTGTCCTTAGGTTAGTTAGGTTTAAGTAGTTCTAAGTTCTAGGGGACTTATGACCACAGCAGTTGAGTCCCATAGTGCTCAGAGCCATTTGAACCATTTTTTTGTTAAGTCCCATAGTGCTCAGAGCCATTTGAACCATTTGACTCATCATTTAAAGCTAGCTCCTCAAACAATTGTTCAAATGGTTCAAATGGCTCTAAGCACTATGGGACTTAACATCTGAGGTCATCAGTCCCCTAGGCTTAAAACTACTGAAACCTAACGAAGCTAAGGACCTCACACATATCCACGCCTGAGGCAGATTTCGAACCTGCGACTGTAGCAGGCCTGCAGTTCTGGACTGAAGCGCCTAGAACCGCTCGGCCACAGCGGCCGGCTCAAACAATGAAAACAGGGTTTCTCGGGATAGTTTGTGCCTCTCTTCAAGCGATCCCCAGTTCAGTTTCATAAATATTTCCGTGGCACTCACCCACAGATCAAATAGTTTCTGGTACCCTTTTCTGCGAACGTTCTATATCACCCGTTAGTCCTGTTTCGCACTGGCCCCACACACTTGAGCGACATGGTAGAATGGATTGCATGCATCTGTAGTAAGCAGTATACTGTGATGGCTGACTGCATTTCCCGAGTGTTCGACCAGAGAACCGAAATCTGCCACCTGCACTACCTGCTACAGAGCCTGCGTGCTGGTTCCATTTCATGTCCCTACGAAGTGTTACATCCAGACACTTGTATCAGTTGACTGCAGCTCTGACTCCTTGATATTCCATACGTTTTTATTTAGTTTTATGAAGAAAACAGGTTTAAGTTTCTGAACAAGTAAGGGTTGTTCCCAATCTCTGCACCACTGAAAGAGGATGACTGGAGTGGGTGACCACGTCGGGGTTGTAAGGCATGGCTGGGTAGAAGAAGGTGGCTGTTTATAACAATCTTCCTCTTTATTGTTGGTTCTCCCAATACATTTTCCGGTAGCTCAGCCCCACTGCTCGTGTCGTGGTGGAGACGAGCTGGTGCACACAGTCCGGAGAACGCGACGTCGTACACGTTCAGCGACTGCGCAGGCGGTAGGAGGTTAGTGGCACGAGGCCCGGCCCAGCTCACAGACAGGGCGGCTCGTGACGACGCCGGGAGTCGCCGGTGCAGCAGCGGGCAGCGCCCTCCGCCGGCCGGTCCTCTGGGACAGCGTCACTGATGACGGACAGCGTCACTGATGACGTACAGCGACCGAACACCCAATCGGTCGAACCGAATGCCGACACCCACTTCTGATGCCCTTAAATAGTGCAGACTGCTGCTGAATCCGCTGGTTATGCAGCGCCTGTGTTTACTAGAAGGTTCTCTATGAGTTGGCTAACGCAACCGCGCCACACGCGGCCCGCGCCTGCGTAATTCTGCTAATGCTGCGTTCTGGCTGTTGATGGCTGCCGCGCACGTACACACATACCGACGCTCGTTGCAAATCTGTCACCTGCATAATGCGCTGGCCAGCCTACGTCCGCCGTCTGCCGTGAGGCCGGCTCATCGCGCACTGAAACACACTAAATCACAATTTCGCACTGTATTTCCTAAAAATAACCCTTTGTCCTCTATACAAGTTTTACATCTATTGAAGACCAAACTGAATATTTGAGCAACATTTTTTTCAGACAGTACTTTCCTACAGACAACTGAATGATATTCTAAAAGCCTGAGATTGCTGTTAAAATTGTCTACAAGGTCATTAACATACAACATGAACAGCAACGGATCCAACACACTTCCCTGTAACACACTCAACGTTGCATCCACAACTGTCAACGACTGCATTCTGCGTTCTCCATACTACGAAGTCTTCAGTCCGGTAAGAAATTTCGCTTGACACGCCAGACTATCGTACTTTCCATAAAAACTGTAGATGTGATACTGAAATAAATGCTTTTCGTAAATCGACAAATACGGCGTCTCCTTAACTGCCTTGATCCATGGGTTTCAGGCTGTTATTGAGAAAGGAGCGAGTTGTATTTCACATGATCAGTATTTTAGGGATCCGTGTGGGTTGGCATGGAGTGGTCACTCTGTTCGAGCTACATCATTTCGTTTGAGGTTAGACGATGTTCCAAGATTCTACAACAAATAGATGTCAAGGATACTGGACAACACTTTCGTGGATCACTTCCCTGTGATCACTACTGGAAAATTTCACCTGTGAGCTATTGTACAACTGAAGGGATACTTTTATTCGCCTGTCCAGTCAGTGCGTGCAGTAAATGCAGTTGTACTCTCACCTTTGTAGCATCTATCTTAAGAGTAAAAATTAACTTTTGTACAATGATTAATACACATGAGCTAAAATGACAGGATGGTGTACAAATAGCTACATAGCAATCAAAGATTAACTAGAGTACCGCATTTTTTCCTTAAGTGAGGGTTCTTACCCTAACCTCCCTTTGTTCCCTCACCATAAAATGTTAAACAATGTTCGGATAAAGATGGTCGGATGCGCCTTAGTAGTTTGGTATTAATTTCAACATAATTTGCGTACTTGCTGGATTGTTGCTAAACGACATTCTACAATATTCCGGTATAGATTACAGTGGATGTAAGAAGATTATTAAATAAAAAGAAAATGTTAAAAACGATAAGAATAGGGCAAAAACGAAACTGGAACTTTCAGCTGTCTCTTATGATTTAATAAGTGATAAGGTCTATTTATTGAAAACGGAGTGACAATTGTACATGTATTCAAAGTTGTTTGGTTTCAAAAATGAACTAGAAGTAGTTAGCCAATAATGAAAATTATGAATTTTCGAAGGTAGTGCAAGCTGACGTGAATGAACCCACTCGACGTTTGGAAAAAGCAAACATGTCTGTAGATAACGGCCTTTCAAGAGAAATATTTAAAGCCAGACTCAAATTAATATAAATCAAAAAAGGAAAAATTACTTACAGAAAGCCGGCCGAGCGGTTCTAGGCGCTTCAGTCTGGAACCGCGTGGCCGCTACGGTCACAGGTCCGAATTCTGCCTCGGGCATGGATGTGTGTGATGTCCTTAGGTTAGTTAGGTGTACGTAGTTCTAAGCTCTAGGGGACTGATGGCCTCAGAAGTTAAGTCCCATAGTGCTCATAGCCATTTGAACCATTTTTTTTTTTACTTACGGAAAATCTTCTGTACTTTTAGGCCTTAAAAGAAATGGGACAATTAAGACACACAAAAAAATCATTGATCCACTGGTCTTTCCGTAATGTAAGACATTTCACTAAAACCACCACCAACTGTATAGAAAAACAATGAATATTGTGACAGTAAACACAACCTGTGTTTAGATGTGGGTATGTCGCAGACAGGTTGTGAAGGAAATTATAGAACGAAGCAGTTGCGCAAACGTACTACCTTATCACGATATTATTACTGAACTTGGACTCACGTGCCCGTTACCAGAAACACGCAGTGACGTTACAGTAAACAAATGCAGTGCTGACTAAGGAAAACACATCTCGCTGTGAATGACATCATGACATTTGTGCTTATACTATGAAGCCTTTCAGAGAGGAGCCAAGCAAGCGTCAACCAATATTATCAAAACACTCATCTGGACCAAAATACTGATGAGTTACTGGCATTAAATGAAATTTTACTTTAGCTTCACAGTGTGCGCTACTAATTCATGAGCATATTATATTTATTGATATATAGACACTTGCCTAATTCACAGAATTATTTAATTAAAAAGAAAAATTGAATGTAGTAATTTAAATAAATAATCAGCATTAAACAGTCATTGACAATTTTATAAAAAAGAAAGCATGAGTATTGCTGTGAAAAGATAAGAAAATTTTGAAAAGTGCAACACATAACAAGAAAGAAAAAGTAGTTTCCTTTTACAGAGATGTTACAGGCACTCATAACTACTGCCCGATATATTCGCATCGTGAGAGGAACTTTATGTTATAAAACGTCCCCTTAGAAAATTTAATGAATTACTGTGCTGATAAATCTCGACGTTATTTGATTTTCAAACATGAAAACTGAACGTACTCCGATATTACTTCCTTTACTTGTTCTGATCAACACTAAACTGACACACAATATTTTTAGCGCAACGCAATCTGACTTTCAAAAATCCCTACAAACGAATAGCCCTGACTAACAATAACCTATATCTTTCATGAATCACTTACCTCACAAAAATCTTCGTTACTCGAACTACTGCAATACAGCAAGCGCCACTACTGCCAGCTAAATAAAAGATTCTAACTACTGAAGGCACTAACTATTGATAGGAATAGTTAGCAAATGAAAGATTTTGATAAAGAACAAACAATGTATTTACCTTAATAGTGTTCAAAAATCATAATATACATAACAGATCATGACATCCAGTCTTACAAATTTACTGTCTCTGATGGACAGACGTCCAGATCATCCGCTCTCAAAACTCCGCCATATCTCTCCCCACATCCACCACTGCTGGCGGCTCACAAACTGCGCAGCGCTACGTGCTGTTCACATCCAACTGCCCAACACTGCAATAGCAAGCAACAATGCAAACCAGCCACAGACTGCACACAGCACAGTCAGTGATTTTCATACAGAGCGCTACGTGGCGTTATCAAAATAAAACCTGAACAGCCTACTTACAATGTAAATAACACAAATGTCGGAAGTAATTTAATTCTCATGCATTCTAAGGAATAATAAAATCTCCTTTTAAATCGAATGTACAAATACAGGTCAACAGCAGAAAACTCGTGGAGAGGATCCAAACGTAGCGATCAAACTGATAGGGGCTGAAACAGTAACCACACATAATGGGAATATCTTATTAATCGCTACTTAAAACGTTAATCTGGTGATTTCTTGTGTTCCAAGAGAGGTTCTCTTGAAGTAGCGTCACGTTCGCAATAAAAGTTCTGTTACAAGTAGACCGTGTCTCAGCGCTAGCAAATCCATATGGAAATGATATTGTGTTTGATGAGAAAAAAGCCAAAGTTTTTAAGCTGCCCGTATAAAAGTTCAAATTCTGAGAGAAAACGTAAACTAAACTTATTTTCTACAAAAATGGCTCTGAGCACTATGCGACTTAACTTCTCAGGTCATGAGTCGCCCAGAACTTAGAACTAATTAAACCTAACTAAACTAAGGACATCACACACATCCATGCCCGAGGCACGATTCGAACCTGCGACCGTAGCGGTCGCTCGGTTCCAGACTGTAGCGCCCAGAACCGCACGGCCACTCCGGCCGGCTTATTTTCTACAAAAGTTTTAGATTTCATAAGACAAAATCAATGTACTCAACAGTCGACGGCTCCTGTTCGTAGCGTTAATGCTCACGGTTGTTATTGTATGGATGAGTGCATTGCCTAACACAGTTTATAATTGACTATGTGACTTATATTACTATGTGACAACAGCCAGCTCTGTGTAAATGCTATGTACCTGTGTTGTTTTTGATATGCTTTGTTTGTAGTTGGTTACAGAATTCTGTGTGTCGTAATTTTAGTTGCAGTAACGAATCCATGGGTTTCACAATGTGACGCCTGTGACTTTATATCGCCTGGTATGATGTTGTAAATGCTTTTATGAGAGTACGTTACATTTTATTAGATGGATTTTGTTCGTTAGCAGGTACATCAATTAGCAAAAGTGAGAAAGTTTAATCTTGTATTGCTTTATATACGTCTTTTCAATTGGATACAGGAACCTGACAATGGTCCGTGGACCGTGTAATGGTACTTGAATTACGTAACCATTACGGCTCTCACCTCAACCTCTCGATACCAGCAATATTCTACTGTGTTTCTGTAAAATAGTTAACATATTTCTGTGACAATATTCAGATTTGATTTCATTAATGTAGAGGTACTTTGATACATCGATATGTTTATATTGCAATGATATTATTCTTATGCATATTCTTTCTTTTGTCACTATGATCTTTGTCGTACTTGTAACTCTGATTTTTGGGCGCATAAGCGGTTATTAGAGAGTCAAGTCTTGGTCGTCATGTTGAAAAGACGCAAATTGTAGTCAGTTTATGAAATGTGAACTTTAGCAGTGAGGAAGATATTTTCAAGTATGTTTTATATTGTGAAGTGATGTTGCAACAAAAGTAATAAAAAAGAAGTGTAACTTAAATTCGGAGTGCTGATTACTTTTTTACATCACCATTCTCTTAACTTGAAAAAGTTTAATCTTCAAGAATGGTTTATGAAACACATCTATAAAACTTTTGAATATCGCAGAGCCGGCCAGGGCGGCCGAGCGGTTCTAGGCGCTACAGTCTGGAACCGCGCAACCGCTACGGTCGCAGGTTCGAATCCTGATCACAACGAGACCAGCGTGGGAAACACGAAAATATGAGTGCCTAGTTTATCCATTATTTCACGAAATCTTTATTAACTGTGCTCTAATGACACCTGCCACATAATATAACTTTGTTGTTGCCCGAAAATGCAATATTTAGCAGCGTGAGCAACACTACAATCATAATTAAATTTTACCTTTGTTGTGGTAGGGTTGTTAGAACCGCAACTGGTTGTACAATATAAAAATTGTATCAGCAGCTCTTGGCGGGAAATCATGACGTCCTTTAAATATTTTCTATCACAAGTCACATAAATCAGCAATCTATTGCAAGTAAAATGTAAAAATTCCGTAACAATACTTCTTTTGTAGTGTCATATCTCACGTATTACTTTGTTCGAAACGTCGCATAATTCCACTTTTAATTTATCGCAGGCGAAAGGGATGATCGAGCTCATAAACATGTAAAAGTGACCCTGGATGAAGAACCTTTATGAAATTTTCACATTAACCACAATGCTAGAAACGACTGACACGTTGCAGTAAATTTCACCATCATTTTATCTTAATATAAAATATGGTGACTAAAAATGGGGCAACTGCCGATAAAACAGCTAGTTTTGCAGTACGTGTTATATAAAACTCGATACAGGTAACTTCTTTACTATAATCCGTACAACGTTTAAAACATATTTCACTGCCATCATGAAGAAAGGAAAACATGCGAGCGGATTATTGTATACAGACAGGATCGGCTGAAGGCCTGCGACAACAGTAGCCGGAAACAGTTCATGCGCACGTCCGCTCTGCTGATGGGCCTTTCCAATCCGTGCCAACATTTTCAGCCGTGCATTTTTTTGAAGTACTTGTCGCACAGAGGAGAGCCACGCCTTCAGAGTGACATTTCTACCCGTAAAATGTGACACCGAACGATGTTACTGGTACAGCGCGGGTGAAATAAGAGGAAGAGGAACGGGGGGAGGAGAGAATGGGATTTAGGTGCAGGGGTTTTGACGGACACACTCTGCATATTAAGCTTTAGTAAAATATACATGATATGCATACGCATCTCTCCGAATCACCCTTTATCCTCTCTCCACTCCCTGCCCCCACCTCTCTACCCCACCCCTCCCTCTCTTACACATATACACTAGTGGCCACAGTGGCTATTCATTTCCTCGGCTACAGTGCTTAGCGGAATTTTTTTGCTCCCGTTTTTATTTCCACGGGACGCCGCCTCGCATTTTAAATAAGCGCCCCCCATTCAGCTATACGCAGTCGGGGTCATGCTGGCGCTATTTACGCGGTATTTTTCCCGCTGGTCCTTTGTTCGCGTGGGTGCGGCATGTGAAAGGTTGGACACGAAACGTGTGACGGGTTACGCGTACGAACCGTTGCTGGGAACTGACGTTCGCAGAGGTCGACAAGTCTCTAGCGTTCCTGCACCAATGTCATGCTTGCTATCGCACTGTACAGCGTTTCAGGGGTTTAATTACAGAAAATAATTCACGTATTGAATTATGTACAGGGTGAAAATTATTGAAACGGAAAAATTCTTGAAGGTTTCTTTTTCCTGTAAGGACCAAAGTGATACAAAAAGTTTTAGTTCTTTTTTACCAAGTGACAACATTAAAACGACACGGTAGTCCAATTACAATAGAAGTTCAAAAATGCTTCCATTGACTTGTAAGCAGAATTTCACCGGTGGCTCCTGTTCTGTCTAACACAGTCAACGGTTGCAGAAGTGTGGTTAATTTATACTGCTGTTGCTACTGTCCGGGTAACCAGATATTCTTCAGATTCAACAGGAGTTTTTTAGACAAGGTTGCGCATCTCTCATCACACAGAAAAGTCCAGACGGATCAAGTCAGGAGGTCGAGTAGACTGTGCTGAAGGACCGTCAGTTCCAGTTCACTTCTCTGGGCCGGCCGAAGTGGCCGTGCGGTTAAAGGCGCTGCAGTCTAGAACCGCAGGACCGCTACGGTCGCAGGTTCGAATCCTGCCTCGGGCATGGATGTTTGTGATGTCCTTAGGTTAGTTAGGTTTAACTAGTTCTAAGTTCTAGGGGACTAATAACCTCAGCGGTTGAGTCCCATAGTGCTCAGAGCCAATCACTTCTCTGGGAACTGTCTGCTCAAGAATCGACGCGCAGGACGACTGAATGTGCCGGCTCCCTGGTTAAATATGGGGCAGACTAGACCAGGTTAATATAATAACTGGTTCTCCGCTGAAGAACAAGCGGGACCTCAAACAATGGAAAATCGATACATGGCAAGAAGAATGGGGCACAAGTGATAAGGGACGGAGAGTACATTTTTTCCGGATATCACGGAAAGGTTGAGAATGAAACATGCCGATCCTAGCCGCGGCATGGTGCATTTCTTGACTGGGCATGGACCTTATCCCACGCACTTGAGCCACGTGAGTCTAAGAGACACATCTACATGTACATGCGGAGGTATGGGAACCCCCGAACACACAATCCTATTCTGCGACAAATACAGACAACACAGGAACGCACCACGAATACAACACTTACAAACTGAACGACACGTATACGATGCAATCAGAACACCAGAATTATGGGACGAACTAAACGTACTGACAGAAAAAAATCTCAGATGAATGCCATAAAGAGTACAGGCGCGAGAGACCGTACGGACAACATGCAGCACCTGTAAGACGCCATAGTGTGGAGGATGAAAACCGAGACAGAAAGTAGACCAACAGAAATGCATTAGTCTGAACATAATGTACGGACATCACAATAGATTACACATAACTTAAGTTCAACATGAACAGATGTAAACAGTGTCGGCGCACCGTCGCAATTGCCACAGGCACACATGGCACTTTAAACCTGTTAATAGCGTAATTGTCTTAGTAACAACTTTAGTAATTAGCATAGAAATTATAGATTAGCGTAGATGTTCTTAGTTCAAGGTAAGCAAAGGATTGGAGACTGAGGATCAGTGGCTTGACGACTAATTCCAAGGCTTTCATCCTCAGTTCCCCAGGGTGGAGGGACTATAAACTTCTTTCTTTCCTATCTTCTTTCCTCTTCTTCATTCTAAACTATACTTTTGTAGTTCTTTTTCAAAATTTAAACTTCATGTACATTTTTGTTAAACGGTTTGGGAAAGCTGCCATGAAGAAAAGAAAAGAAAGATAAATAGCAAACAAAGATAACCAAGTAAAAGAAAACAAAACACGATCAACCATGAGCCGCCTCCACGTGGCGGCACACGGGCAACCGTGCGATCGGATGCAGGAACTGCTGTGGAGGTTCAGCCGTATCAGCGCCCATTTACCGATCTCAGCGGCTAAGTGGTCAATAAAGACCCACCTTAAGCAATTAGGTGGTGGGTCGTGAAACCACATGCTCTGTCTTGTAGAGAATGGCACGTCCTCCAGCAACTCTGGCAATGCTCTGGCGAGCAAACCGCAATAATTCGTGTCATTTAATGGCCTAGATAGGAAATATGGTCCAATTAAACAGTCATCGACAACACACGCCCGCACATTCACGTATAACCACGGTTGTGTAAATGCGGCATTCGAAACATGCGAATCGTGGGTACTGAAGACCACATGACGTCTGAACGTTGCTTCATTTGTAAACAGCACAAATGACGGAAGTGTGGACGCGGAGACTTTATTCTGAATGAGAATCGTCTGGTTCCAGGTCGTGCTCACGCTATACGTCAAATGGATTAACGGTTGCTCATGAGGAAGGGCTCTTACAGTCTTTTGATTCTTCCCCATGTTATGACAGAGCGGTGTAGTACAGTGGTTAGCACACGGGATTCGCATTCGGGAGTACGACATCTCAAATTCCAGTCCGGCCATCCATATTTAGGTTTTCCGTGATTTTCCTAAATCACTCCAGGCAAATGCGGGGATGGTTCCTTTGAAAGGGTCACGGCCGATTTCCTCCACCATCCTTCCATAATCCGAGATTTTGCTCCGTCTCTAATGACCTCGCTGAAACGCCCGCTAAACCCGCTGGGCAGAACAGGTAATAGGATTGTGGAAAGGGCCAAGGATTGAGGTCATTTTCTGCTTCTAATTGTCATTTATTGTAATTTAGTCACTCTTTTGGACTGAAGGCCTCCAACAAGAAATCTTAACAAGATAAAATCCAATTAAGAAAGCAATAAAATAATTCAAAAAACAACATACGCAAAGTGCAATAAAAATGGCTGCGGGCCACAATTAATTTCCTAATTGTAGGATATATGACCATAGACCCTTAAAGGCAGAAGGCCAACAAGAAATCTTAAAAAAAATCAAAATTTCAATTAAGATAGCAATAAAATAATTTAAAACCCAAAGGGCAACATATGCAAGCTGCAACACAAATGGCTGAGGGCCACAACTAAATTTCAAAACTTCAGAATATATTACCATAGACCTTTAAAGGCAGAACGCCAGCATGTTTAACAACAAGAAATCTTAAAAATCAACAAGATAAAAATCCAATTAAGATAGCAACAAAATAATTTAAAGAAACAATGTATGCAAGGTGCAATACCAGTGGCTGAGGGCCACAATCAAACTTCAAAATTTCAAATTTATTACCATAATCTTTAAAGGCAGAAGGCCGCTGTGTTTAAGCTTGAAGGTAAATTTAAAAATTAATTTTGCAGAATTTGAAGAAACAACAATAACCCTAAGCCTAAAATTTAAAATAGCTGACAACACATAATTAAACACCGGTGGCACTCAGAAGGCCTCCAGGGAGGTCGGTCTGCCATCGTTCACTTAGGCGAGACAGGTGGTGAGCCCAACTATACTTGATCCGTCGGAACCAAACCAGGGGGTAGCCACGGACCGACCGACACAACTACTTGCTTCCCGTCAATCAGTACATGAGAACCCCAACCGGCAATGTTACAAATAATCCACAATGGAGTACGTATTAGCTATCAAAATTACACACCATGTTGGTCAGCGACAACAGGTGAGGAACGGACGCTGCCTGAAATTACGTTAGTGGCCAGGGCAGGTAACCGGAACACTAACGGCCACTAGGCAGAAAATTCCACTGGTGCACTCAAATCGTTATTGTTGTTGTGGTCTTCAGTCCTGAGACTGGTTTGATGCAGCTCTCCATGCTATTCTATCCTGTGCAAGCTTCTTCATCTCCCAGTACCTACTGCAACCTACATCCTTCTGAATCTGATTAGTGTATTCATCTCTTGGTCTCCCTCTACGATTTTTACCCTCCACGCTGCCCTCCAATACTAAATTGGTGATCCCTCGACGTCTCAGAACATGTCCTACCAACCGATCCCTTCTTCTAGTCAAGTTGTGCCACAAGCTCCTCTTCTCCCCAATTCTATTCAATACCTCCTCATTAGTTATGTGATCTACCCATCTAATCTTCAGCATTCTTCTGTAGCACCACATTTCGAAAGCTTCTATTCTCTTCTTGTCCAAACTATTTATCGTCCATGTTTCACTTCCACACATGGCTACACTCCATACAAATACTTTCAGAAACGACTTCCTGACACTTAAATCTATACTCGATGTTAACAAATTTCTCTTCTTCAGAAACGCTTTCCTTGCCATAGCCAGTCTACATTTTATATCCTCTCTACTTCGACCATCATCAGTTATTTTGCTTCCTAAATAGCAAAACTCCTTTACTACTTTAAGTGTCTCATTTCCTAATCTAATTCCCTCAGCATCACCCGACTTAATTCGACTACATTCCATTATCCTCGTTTTGCTTTTGTTCATGTTCATCTTATATCCTCCTTTCAAGGCGCTATCCATTCCATTCAACTGCTCTTCCAAGTCCTTTGCTGTCTCTGACAGAATTACAATGTCATCGGCGAACCTCAAAGTTTTTATTTCTTCTCCATGGATTTTAATACCTACTCCGAATTTTTCTTTTGTTTCCTTTACTGCTTGTTCAATATACAGATTGAATAACATTGGGGAGAGGCTACAACCCTGTCTTACTCCCTTCCCAACCACTGCATCCCTTTCATGTCCCTCGACTCTTATAACTGCCATCTGGTTTCTGTACAAATTGTAAATAGTCTTTCGCCAGATCGTTTCTCAGATGTGTTCCACATGGTTCAGGTCAGGTGAAATTGGTGCCCAAGAGAGAACTGTTCAACATTTTCCTCAAACCAGCATGATTTGGGCCGTGTACCATTGACAGTTATACAGTTTTCTCAATTTTGGTCACGGTCGGTCTGTAAAACGTGAAGAAGACGAGATTAACAATTCATCTTGTTTTACACTTGTAACTGTTGCAAACGTCTTAAGCAGTTTCACTCTTGAACTTTACGTGTGAGAACATGTAAGCCTTTCACGGAACAAATATGCAAAATTTTGTTTTAACACCATATTCGCGGATTACTTCACCTACATGTTCCCTGTCACTTGCGTTAAATGCCGACCTGAAACCGACAGATGTTACAACTACGCCTTTTTGCTAGTCTGTGGCGGATTACAGATATCAGATTATACAAATGTCTGTTCTGTGCAGTATATGCCTTATGTACAATCACCTAGATATTCGTTTGTATGTTACTCGAGAATTTATTCAGTAACGATCAGCACATTTTTTGGAACTTCTTTATAGCCAACTGGCAGGGAGAGAGTTCTCTGTAGCTTTGACCCTATTTTTTGTCGCGTGCCTTTTAGAAGGGTGACTTTCCATTCATCTGTAATACTTCTGTTTTCTACATTCCTTCAGAAGCTCTTTGCAGATTATTTATAATCTTCGATGTGTCCATCTCACGACCTGATCTCCAATTTTTATTGTAGCTATTTCTTTCTTATTCGATATCCCCTTTACATTTTGAATATCCTATCTTCTATGGCAGTTTTTTCTACCTCATTTTTCGAATTATTTCTCCTAGACACTTGAACATGCATACGTTTTCTATTTTATTGCATTTTCCTACATTTTCGTTTGCACTCTGATGCATCTAAACAAACAGAAAATGGCGTTCTGAAATATTTTGCTTGTGTTACGACAGTATGTTTTGATTACTGTTTTTAAAAGAGATTATAAGAGGGGTTCTCGTAATTCTTTAACTAGCACCGCGAAAAAAAAAACGAAGCAACATAATTCATTTTTTGCTTGTTTGCAGGCAACAAGTGCCGTCCGGGTACCTACTGTAATGCCTGCGCCACATTCCTGTTGCACTATTCTTGTGAGTCGAAGAGTACAGTTGATTGCCCTGACACAGCTGCCGAAAACAAATTACACTACTGGCCATTAAAATTGCTACACCAACAAGAAATGCAGATGATAAACGGGTATTCATTGGACAAATATATTATACTAGAACTGAAATGTGATTACATTTTCACGCAATTTGGGTGCATAGATCTTGAGAAATCAGTACCCAGAACAACCATTTCTGGCCGTAATAACGGCCTTGATACGCCTGGGCATTGAGTCAAACAGAGCTTGGATGGCGTGTATAGGTACAGCTGCTCATGCAGCTTGAACACGATACCACAGTTCATCAAGACGTTTTGAGTTGGTGAGAGATCTGGAGAATGTGCGGGCCAGGGCAGCAATCGAACATTTTCTGTATCCAGAAAGGCCCGTACAGGACCTGCAACTTGCGGTCGTGCATTATCCTGCTGAAATGCAGGTTTCCGCAGGGATCGTATGAAGGGTAGAGCCACGGGTCGTAACACAACTGAAATGTAACGTCCATTGTTCAAAGTGCCGTCAATGCGAACAAGAGGTGACCGAGACTTGTAACCAATGGCACCCCATACCATCACGTCGGGTGATACGCCAGTATGGCGATGACGAATACACGCTTCCAATGTGCGTTCACCACATTGTCGTCAAACACGGATGCGACCATCATGATGCTGTAAACAGAACCTGGATTCATCCGAAAAAATGACGTTTTGCCATTCGTGCACCCAGGTTCGTCGTTGAGTACACCATCGCAGGCACTCCTGTCTGTGATGCAGCGTGAAGGGTAACCGCAGCCACGGTCTCCGAGCTGATAGTCCATGCTGCTGCAAACGTCATCGAACTGTTCGTGCAGATGATTGTTGTCTTGCAGACGTCCGCATCTGTTGACTCAGGGATCGAGACGTGGCTGCACGATCCGTTACAGCCATGCGGATAAGATGCCTGTCATCTCGACTGCTAGTGATACGAGGCCGTTGAGATCCAGCACGGCATTCGTATTACCCTCCTGAACCCACCGATTCGATATTCTGCTAACAGTCATTGGATCTCCAACAACTCGAGCAGCAATGTCGCGATACGATAAACCGCAATCGCGATAGGCTACAATCCGACCTTTATCAAAGTCGGAAACGTGATGGTACGCATTTCTCCTTACACGAGGCATCACAACAACGTTTCACCAGGCAACACCGGTCAATTGCTGTTTGTGTATCAGAAATCGGTTGGAAACTTTCCTCATGTCAGCACATTGTAGGTGTCGCAACCGGCGCCAACCTTGTGTGAATGCTCTGAGAAGCTAATCATTTGCATATCACAGCGTCTTCTTCCTGTCGGTTAAATTTCGCGTCTGTAGCAAGTCATCTTCGTGGCGTAGCAATTTTAATGGCCAGTAGTATACCTTGCGATATTACACTTTATGAATGGGCGCTGTGCTGCGCTACTGTGGCACTGCGATTTCAGTGTTTAAAATGACTGCGGACACGAGCCCGCAAACAAACAACAAATGAATTAGATAAATTAATTTTATAGGAGACAAAACTTTATGTCAACATCTCGTAGTAAAAGAGAAAATCCCCTTCAGGGGTCCCCGCCGCACACGGAGCAGTGATGGAGACGTGGAGCGGAGCGTGGGAGGCTCCCCCGCGCGTGACGCAGTGGCTGCGCGCGCCCCCGCGCCGTCTCTTGTTCCGCGATGGCGGCGCGAGATAAACCCAGCCGTGCCTGCCACGGCCGGCGCTGGCAGCGGACGCCTTATCTCCGGCCGCGCGGCCGACCCGCCGAGCACCGCGGCTTTGCGGGACGCCTTTCGGCACGCCGCCTGTGTGCGCTCACAAGTGTGTGTACACGGGAGGGGGTGTGGTCGAGAGGCACGCCGCACCGCCCTCTCTCATTCTGGTGGGCGAGCGGCTCGCTGACGTGCAATTTCAGCTGTTTAGCATACATCATTTCAACTATTAACTTATCGAAATGACGTGGAACGAGTCAGGGAACGATCTATTAATACGTAATCAGCATGGTTTCAGAAAACATAGTTCTTGTGAAACGCAGCTAGCTCTTTATTCGCACGAAGTAATGGCCGCTATCGACAGGGGCTCTCAAGTTGATTCCGTATTTCTAGATTTCCGGAAAGCTTTTGACACCGTTCCGAACAAGCGACTTCTAATCAAGCTGCGGGCCTATGGGGTATCGTCTCAGTTGTTCGACTGGATTCGTGATTTCCTGTCAGGAAGGTCACAGTTCGTAGTAATAGACGGCAAATCGTCGAGTAAAACTGAAGTGACATCAGGTGTTCCCCAGCGAAGCGTCCTGGGACCTCTGCTGTTCCTGATCTATATAAATAACCTGGGTGACAATCTGAGCAGTTCTCTTAGGTTGTTCGCAGACGATGCTGTAATTTACCGTCTAGTAAGGTCATCCAAAAGACCAGTATCAGTTGCAAAGCGATTTAGAAAAGATTGCTGTATGGTGTGGCAGGTGGCATTTGACGCTAAATAACGAAAAGTGTGAGGTGATCCACATGAGTTGCAAAAGAAATCCGTTGGAATTCGATTACTCGATAAATAGTACAATTCTCAAGGCTGTCAATTCAACTAAGTACCTGGGTGTTAAAATTACGAACAACTTCAGTTGGAAAGACCACATAGATGATGTTGTGGGGAAGGGGAGCCAAAGGTTGCGTTTCATTGGCAGGACACTTAGAGGATGCAACAAGTCCACTAAACAGACACCTTACACTACACTCGTTCGTCCTCTGTTAGAATATTGCTGCGCGGTGTGGGATCCTTACCAGGTGGGATTGACGGAGGACATCGAAAGCGTGCAAAAAAAGGGCAGCTCGTTTTGTATTATCACGTAATAGGGGAGAGAGTGTGGCAGATATGATACGCTAGTTGGGATGGAAGTCATTAAAGCAAAGACGTTTTTCGTCGCGGCGAGATCTATTTACGAAATTTCAATCATCAACTTTCTCTTCCGAATGCGAAAATATTTTGTTGAGCCCAACCTACATAGGTAGGAATGATCATCAAAATAAGATAAGAGAAATCAGAGCACGAACAGAAAGGTTTAGGTGTTCGTTTTTCCCACGCGCTGTTCCGGAGGGAATGGTAGAGAGATAGTATGATTGTGGTTCGATGAACCCTCTGCCAGGCACTTAAATGTGAATTGCAAAGTAATCATGTAGATGTAGATGTAGTTCACGGGATATACATATGGTTAGTGTCGAGATTCATCAACACATTATCATTTTATTCCTACTCATGCAACTACACTTTAAAAAAGGTTATGTTTTTATTTTATTTTTTTTTATTTTGTACTGGCTACCAGTTTTCAAGTAGAAATTCGTCACCGAAATAGGAAATTTGTGCAGGAGAAATGATTTTAAATTAGATTTACAAATTGCTTCGCTACTTGTCAGTTTATGTTTTTGGACAAATAATCAACAATTTTTATTGCTGCATATTGAACTCCTCTCTAAGCCACTGACGGCTTTAAAAATGGGTAATAAAGGTTATTTTTTCCCTCTAGTGTTCTCATGAAATTGTACTGGATTATTTCCGACGACTTTGATTAGCGAAAATATGTGTTGTGCTGGTGCAGTTAAAATGCTTAGCTCCTTGAAGAGGCATGTACATGCCATCCGTGAGTGAACACTATACTAAATTATTTTTCTGATCGCTTTTATGCAATCAATACTTTCTTTGTAAGTGATGAGTTACCCCCGAAAATTATCCCGTAAGATAATGATGAGTATAAATATGCAAAATATCTGAGGAGGTTGATACTTTTCTTTCCAAGAGTAGCAATTATGCGAAGATCGAAAGTAGCTGAACTTAATTGCTTGAGAAACTCAGTAATATGCTTCTCCCAGTTCAAGATTTCATCAATATGTGCACCTAAAAATATGGAGCTTTGTACCCTACTTACTGACGTCTGCTGATGTGCTACATCAGTCGTTGTTATGACTTTATTTTTTGTACAGAGTTGAATGTAGTGAATTTTTTCAAACTTTAGGGAAAATCCATTCTCAGAGAACCACTTAATAATTTTTGGAAAAGCCGGCCGGTGTGGCCGAACGGTTCTAGGCGCTACAGTCTGGAACCGTGCGACCCCTGCGGTCGCAGGTTCGAATTCTGGCTCGGGCATGGATGTGTTGATGTCCTTAGGTTAGTTGGGTTTAAGTTGTTCTGAAGTTCTGGGGGACTGATGAGCTCAGACGTTAAGTCCCATAGTGCTCAGAGCCATTTGAACCAATCTTTGGGAAATATCATTTAGTAACTTTTCTGCTGCTTTCTCTCTAATGGAATTTCTTATAATAATGATATCGTCTCCAAGAAGTACCAATTTTGCTTGTAGAGTGTTAAATGGAAGGTCATTCACATATGTAAGATAGAGGAGTAGACCCAAAACTAAACTCTGTGGGACTCCCTTTGTGATTTTTTACCCCATTCACTAAAATTTTCTACCTTTCCGACACTGAATTATTCAGCACAACCTTTTCCATTGTGTTTGTCAAATAAGGTTCATACCGCATGTGCGTAAAGCCATTAGTTCCATAAAACTTGAGATTTTCTGTTAGAGTATCATGATCTACGCAATCGAAGGCCTTGGAGATATCGCAAAAATACCAACTGGCGACATATTATTATTGCAATACAGGGAGCCCGCCACTTCCCAGCTTGATTCGGATTCGACACTGCGACGGAAACAGAAAGACTTACATAATCCAAAATACACAATTACTTGAGACAACCAAAACTTCTCAGCCAAGATCGCTTGTAAACAACTTTTACTGGCGATTACCTTTTTAAGTAAACTTGGTTACCATCTTCAGATCTGTGTATACAGGCATGCAATGTGAAATTATACAGAGATAAAATTAAGTATAATAGAAGGTGCATTGTATAATAGCAAAACCGAGTTACATCATACCTCATAGAAGTTATTAATCGTTTCCTACACCAGCTGTACAAGTACTCTTTCTGAAACATTGTCAGGTATGTGACGGACGAGATTAACGATGCGTCGGCAAGTCAAGGTCAAAACCACGATATGCAGAGTAATTCGTCAAACGCTCGTGTCCCATACCGCACACTAATTTTTCGCGTCCTTGGAGCCAGGGCACCGCTAGATTGGCGGTTGCTGTCCGGTACTGGCCGGAAAAATGACAAATGACAGCGACAGGTGCCGCTAGGTAGGTTAACACTCGTGCAAGAGATCATTACGTTTGTATTGGTTAACCAGATAAAACACGGCATTAAATCTTGTGCCGAGAGCTGTTTAACCCATAGTGACTGCTTTTTTCCAGCTGTTCTCTACTGGCTGCGTCCTTTACAGTTTAGTTAGATGTTCCCACTTCTTCTGATTTCAGGTCATACCCATTCATACGTAGACATCAGGCGACACATCCTTCGACTTTCAACATTTTTCTGACATTGTCTTTTCTTCTCTACCAACAAATGACAGGAATTGTAAGTAAGGAAGACAAATATAGATCACAGGTAGACAGCTTAACTGAACATAGTAAAATAGCATTTTGTGGAGGCGTCATACGTCTTATGCGTGACTTTAATCCGTTCATTTTGTTATGCTTTACATTTGTTTAACGCGTTTTTAAATCGATGAATTTAGCCTATCCATTAATAACATCGTGATGAGTATATATTTTTCAAGTAGTAGACCACTGGAATAAAATGCACCCACTGTTCATGGCTTTGACACGGGCCGTCACACCGCCTAACTGTTGTTACTACGTGAGTTAAGTGTGTTATCCACTATCACTGCAATGCTTTATTATTTGCATTATTGTTAATTACTTGGGTGGTCATCTGCAGCGTAAAAGGCTATTTAAATGATACAATGGAAGCCCACCGTGTAACTTCTGCACGTTTTTGTAATTTTTATAAGTATGCAATAATGTTTGCAGACTTTTATAAATTACAGAATATCGTCATACAGCAATTTATTGTATATCAGTTTCTGGCAGTTGCACCAAGTTGTAAAGCAGCTTCCACATTGACGCATAAGTGAATGTAATAAAAATATTTAACACTTTCTGTTTTCGTAACTATTTTAAAATAATTTTAAGGAAAAGGTGTTTAGCAATCTCTAGCGATGTCCTGCCTGCGATGAAGCACACAGTAACACGTGGTATGGAATTCGAGAATTTGGCAAATTCCTCTGCGTATTGTGGTTTTAATCTTGACTTGCCGAGGCATTGTCTACCTCGCCCCTTACATACCTGACAATGTTTTAGAATGACTACCTGGACAGCTGGAATAGGAGACACGTAATAACTTCTATCAGGGTATGTTGTAACACGCTTTTGCTATTACAATGCACCTGCTATTATACTTAACTTTATCTCCGTATAAATTCAAAAATTCACATTGTGTAACCACGCTTACCGCAACCGTTAATCGATAGTAAAGGTAGTTCACAAGCGATCTTGGCTGAGAAGTTCACGTCCTCCTGAAAAATTATCACAGATCGCTCCTTAACACTCAAGATGAGTAAACTAATCAAAATACACAGGTTTTTACGGAAAACTGCCATTTACTGTATTTGCTAAACATGCTCCATGTCATATTTGACAGCTCACGGTATTACTGTTACTCGCCAAATTCTGACAACTTATTTACAAAATTACACTAAAATCGCATTGTGTGTTGTATCACTTGCTTTTAATTCACTTTCTGGAAACATACGTCCAGTTTTCTTTTTCTCTCTGTTTTTAATTCGCTATGTTCCTGAAGGCCTTTCTCGTTTTCAGGAAGAGTCAAAACATTGGTATATTCAAACGAATTTTTTCTTGCATATTTTAAGATAATATCGGTACTATATCAGTGTCCCGGTGTGTGTGATCGCCTAATCTTCGCTCTCTTGCTCCACCGAACACGCGTTGCTGGCTATAGCCGATCACTTCGCTGCTTACAGGCATCGAATTTAACCACACGCGGATGTTTTCATTTTCTACGTATTCACAACCACAAATTCGTATTTTATAAAAAAATATTCGTTCCAATTACAACAGAATCCTTCAGGTCTGTTTTTCTTTATTTTTTCGAAAATCGCTGAAATATGCACAGATAATTGGCAAACAGGGTAATGGGGAGATTTGTGTACATACAGTACGCGCGGAGACAGTTACCTACACGTGTCGTCCCACGTTAAAACCACAGCGCAACAGGAGCGCTATATTGTCAGCAGTGATCAGATGCTCCAGTTTTCCCACAGACAGTTCTGCTACGGTACTGAGAACAGGTGCATCACGGTCTGCGAGTGAAATGGTGTGGCAGATGAAAGCTGAAGTACGTGGGACAGTACGATTCATGTCGGTAAAACGTCTAAGTAGCACACAGAGTGTCAGTAAAATTCGTGACTGTCGACATTTTTTTCTGTTTTCCGTCGTTACCTAGCTGCTTCAAAATTTGTGGGGGCATCTTCCGTCCACGCAACTAATTGAAGGCACTTGTTTTATTTCCATACGCGTTCCGCTTCGTTTATTTGCGAAATGTAGTGGACTGACAAGGCAGCCAGTCCACAGCGACGGGTAACCGAAAGGCACGCGTACATACACGCCGACTGGCGTTAAGTCTGAAACAGGATACGTGATGAAAGCTATAAAGAAAAGAACGGAGCTTCTCGTATACTTAACTTTAATTCATTGTGGTACATTTCTCTTGATAATACAAGTGAGACTCTCTCCAGATATGGTTAATGCGCCTTGCTAGGTCGTAGCCATGGACTTAGCTGAAGGCTATTCTAACTGTCTCTCGGCAATTGAGAGAAAGGCTTCGTACGTGTAGTCGCTAGCAATGTCGTCCGTACAACTGGGGCGAGTGCTAGTAAGTCTCTCGAGACCTGCCGTGTGGTGGCGCTCGATCTGCGATCCTGACAGTGGCGACACGCGGGTCCGACATGTACTAATGGACCGCGGCCGATTTAAGCTACCACCTAGCAAGTGTGGTGTCTGGCGGTGACACCACATGAAGCATCTTCAGTGGCCTTTAATACATGTTTCTTTTTATACATGCAATAAATGTATTATGTGGTAGTTACAATGTGTTAATATGTTACATTTTGTCATGTTTTTCTCTTGTTTTTTCGGTTAGATTTTGTAGCACGAATTTCATCATGTGAAACTATCGTTCGGTGTTGCTTGAGATTTCCAGCCCTCTTAGCCCATGTGTGTGGTCCTGGAGATATATTCATTACTTTCCATCCTCCAGTTGGCCGATTTATGGCGTTCTTTCACCCACATTTGATTCAACACATCGCATACTTCACTTTCACTTTACATTTTGTGTTCAACATTCGATGTCTAGTGTTGCCAGCTATCGCTGTGTGTTCATCTCTCATCTTTTGTTTGTATTGTGCGTGTGGTTTGATATTTTCATCTTTTGTGTGTGTGTGTGTGTGTGTGTGTGTGTGTGTGTGTGTGTGTGTGTGTGTGTGTGTATTTTGTTGTTTATAAATGTGTCGTTCTTTCTGAGAGTGTGATTTTTTTAATGGATAGACGGAACACACCTCCATGAGTTCGTGACAATGTTGAAAATATTCTGACGTGTCTGTGTCTTCAAAGCGTAGTGCAGAATTCAATAAAGGCTACTTGATACGTCACAATAATGTGGAACTTACTTTTTGAAGTACAAGGCTACACACAACCACAACAGTATGACATTTTTATCTTTCCCTTTGACAAGAATAATAAGTTAAAATTAAAATAATGATCACTAGTTCTTGTTCATATTTCATTTTAGGTTAAATAGTAAATGCGTGATATATAGAACAAAAATGTCATTTGCCATTACGTGCCTCATCTATTTATGGAAACACCTGTGTTAGGGCAGGTCGCAGGGCGCGGCGAGTAACCTAAGCGCGCGAAACTGGAGGAGTCCGCTGAGAGCAGTCTGACCTGGCGAACGTGGAAAGAATCGCCTCGAATGCTGCAGCGTCACGTAGGCTTGCCGTGAAGTCCACTGAAGAATCGGCAGCGCTCATGGGTGTCATAAAATTTTCCCAATGGGCTCAGCAGCGATTTTATCCATCTACCATCTTGAGTCCTTATGCTAACTACGAGTGAGCGTTCTACGGCATGTGCTCCCTGCCGCCGTTGGATAAGCAGCTGCAGCAGCAAGTCGTATACTCCTAGCTCACTCATTTCTTACATAGTTTAATTCTTAATTTCTTTGCGTGTTTTTGGTACTTGCATTGTTTGATACATAAATTTCGGGCGTATTATAGTATTTGAGAGTTGTAGCATCGCGTTTTAGTACCTGAATAGTGTAAATTCGCGTAGTCGTTTGTCTTTTGTTTTTGTTTTGAACGGCCAGTGTCGGTTGGTCACAGTCAGTGTGCTCCCTGCCGCCGTTGGATAAGCAGCTGCAGCAGCAAGTCGTATACTCCTAGCTCACTCATTTCTTACATAGTTTAATTCTTAATTTCTTTGCGTGTTTTTGGTACTTGCATTGTTTGATACATAAATTTCGGGCGTATTATAGTATTTGAGAGTTGTAGCATCGCGTTTTAGTACCTGAATAGTGTAAAATCGCGTAGTTTCCTTCCGCTGCCGAGCAGTGTGTCAGCAGTGCGCAAGTAGCAGCATTACTGCATTTACTAGGCAATCTTATATTTCAATAACCGTTTAAATTTTGTCGATTTGTTTGCGCTCTCTGTAGATTAGTTCAGACGTTCTTTGCAAAACAGTTTTTAGCATGGATAGGGACTGCAACTGCTGTGTTCGGATGCAGGCTGAGTTGGCATCCCTTCGCTCCCAGCTTCAGGCAGTGTTGGCTTCGGTCACACAGCTTGAGGCTGTTGCCAATGGGCATCACTGTGGGGGTCCGGATGGGGGTTTGTCGGGGACGGCCAGCTCGTCCATCGCATCCCCCGATCGGACTAAGACTGTGGTTGCCCGGGATACTGCCCGCATTGAGGCTGATCCCTCACCTGTGGTAGAGTGGGAGGTCGTCTCAAGGTGTGGCAGGGGGCGAAAGACATTCCGGAGGGCTGAACGGAAGGCCTCTCCAGTTTGTCTGACGAACCGGTTTCAGGCTCTGTCTCAGGCTGATACTGATCTTCGGCCTGACATGGCTGCTTGTCCTGTTCCAGAGGTTGCCCCTCAGTCTGCAAGATCCGGGCGGTCGCAGAGGGTGGGCTTACTGGTAGTTGGGAGCTCCAACGTCAGGCGCGTAATGGGGCCCCTTAGGGAAATGGCAGCAAGAGAGGGGAAGAAAACCAATGTGCACTCCGTGTGCATACCGGGGGGAGTCATTCCAGATGTGGAAAGGGTCCTTCCGGATGCCATGAAGGGTACAGGGTGCACCCATCTGCAGGTCGTCGCTCATGTCGGCACCAATGATGTGTGTCGCTATGGATCGGAGGAAATCCTCTCTGGCTTCCGGCGGCTATCTGATTTGGTGAAGACTGCCAGTCTCGCTAGCGGGATGAAAGCAGAGCTCACCATCTGCAGCATCGTCGACAGGACTGACTGCGGACCTTTGGTACAGAGCCGAGTGGAGGGTCTGAATCAGAGGCTGAGACGGTTCTGCGACCATGTGGGCTGCAGATTCCTCGACTTGCGCCATAGGGTGGTGGGGTTTCGGGTTCCGCTGGATAGGTCAGGAGTCCACTACACGCAGCAAGCGGCTACACGGGTAGCAGGGGTTGTGTGGCGTGGACTGGGCGGTTTTTTAGGTTAGATGGCCTCGGGCAAGTACAGAAAGGGCAACAGCCTCAAAGGGTGCGGAGCAAAGTCAGGACATGCGGGGACCAAGCAGCAATCGGTATTGTAATTGTAAACTGTCGAAGCTGCGTTGGTAAAGTACCGGAACTTCAAGCGCTGATAGAAAGCACCGAAGCTGAAATCGTTATAGGTACAGAGAGCTGGCTTAAGCCAGAGATAAATTCTGCCGAAATTTTTACAAAGGTACAGACGGTGTTTAGGAAGGATAGATTGCATGCAACCGGTGGTGGAGTGTTCGTCGCTGTTAGTAGTAGTTTATCCTGTAGTGAAGTAGAAGTGGATAGTTCCTGTGAATTATTATGGGTGGAGGTTACACTCAACAACCGAGCTGGGTTAATAATTGGCTCCTTTTACCGACCTCCCGACTCAGCAGCGTTAGTGGCAGAACAACTGAGAGAAAACTTGGAATACATTTCACATAAATTTCCTCAGCATGTTATAGTCTTAGGTGGAGATTTCAATTTACCAGATATAGACTGGGACACTCAGATGTTTAGGACAGGTGGTAGGGACAGAGAATCGAGTGACATTATACTGAGTGCACTATCCGAAAATTACCTCGAGCAATTAAACAGAGAACCGACTCGTGGAGATAACATCTTGGACCTACTGATAACAAATAGACCCGAACTTTTCGACTCCGTAAGTGCAGAACAGGGAATCAGTGATCATAAGGCCGTTGTAGCATCCATGAATATGGAAGTTAATAGGAATATAAAAAAAGGGAGGAAGGTTTATCTGTTTAGCAAGAGTAATAGAAGGCAGATTTCAGACTACCTAACAGATCAAAACGAAAATTTCTGTTCCGACACTAACAATGTTGAGTGTTTATGGAAAAAGTTCAAAGCAATCGTAAAATGCATTTTAGACAGGTACGTGCCGAGTAAAACTGTGAGGGACGGGAAAAACCCACCGTGGTACAACAACAAAGTTAGGAAACTACTGCGAAAGCAAAGAGAGCTTCACTCCAAGTTTAAACGCAGCCAAAACCTCTCAGACAAACAGAAGCTAAGCGATGTCAAAGTTAGCGTAAGGAGGGCTATGCGAGAAGCGTTCAATGAATTCGAAAGTAAAATTCTATGTACTGACTTGACAGAAAATCCTAGGAAGTTCTGGTCTTACGTTAAATCAGTAAGTGGCTCGAAACAGCATATCCAGACACTCCGGGATGATGATGGCATTGAAACAGAGGACGACACGCGTAAAGCTGAAATACTAAACACCTTTTTCCAAAGCTGTTTCACAGAGAAAGACCGCACTGCAGTTCCTTCTCTAAATCCTC
Organism: Schistocerca nitens; assembly: GCF_023898315.1. Lineage (NCBI taxonomy): Eukaryota > Metazoa > Arthropoda > Insecta > Orthoptera > Acrididae > Schistocerca > Schistocerca nitens. Next base: position 46,555,493 of record NC_064619.1, on the reverse strand, counting down.
GCACAAACGAAAAAATGGCAGACATCGAAATAAGTGTCCAAGGAATAGAAAAGCAACTGAAATCACTCAACAGAGGAAAGTCCACTGGACCTGACGGGATACCAATTCGATTCTACACAGAGTACGCGAAAGAACTTGCCCCCCTTCTAACAGCCGTGTACCGCAAGTCTCTAGAGGAACGGAGGGTTCCAAATGATTGGAAAAGAGCACAAGTAGTCCCAGTCTTCAAGAAGGGTCGTCGAGCAGATGCGCAAAACTATAGACCTATATCTCTGACGATCTGTTGTAGAATTTTAGAACATGTTTTTTGCTCGAGTATCATGTCGTTTTTGGAAACCCAGAATCTACTATGTAGGAATCAACATGGATTCCGGAAACAGCGATCGTGTGAGACCCAACTCGCGTTATTTGTTCATGAGACCCAGAAAATATTAGATACAGGCTCCCAGGTAGATGCTATTTTTCTTGATTTCCGGAAGGCGTTCGATACAGTTCCGCACTGTCGCCTGATAAACAAAGTAAGAGCCTACGGAATATCAGACCAGCTGTGTGGCTGGATTGAAGAGTTTTTAGCAAACAGAACACAGCATGTTGTTATCAATGGAGAGACATCTACAGACGTTAAAATAACCTCTGGCGTGCCACAGGGGAGTGTTATGGGACCATTGCTTTTCACAATATATATAAATGACCTAGTAGATAGTGTCGGAAGTTCCATGCGGCTTTTCGCGGATGATGCTGTAGTATACAGAGAAGTTGCAGCATTAGAAAATTGTAGCGAAATGCAGGAAGATCTGCAGCGGATAGGCACTTGGTGCAGGGAGTGGCAACTGTCCCTTAACATAGACAAATGTAATGTATTGCGAATACATAGAAAGAAGGATCCTTTATTGTATGATTATATGATAGCGGAACAAACACTGGTAGCAGTTGCTTCTGTAAAATATCTGGGAGTATGCGTGCGGAACGATTTGAAGTGGAATGATCATATAAAACTAATTGTTGGTAAGACGGGTGCCAGGTAGGGATTCATTGGGAGAGTGCTTAGAAAATGTAGTCCATCAACAAAGGAGGTGGCTTACAAAACACTCGTTCGACCTATACTTGAGTATTGCTCATCAGTGTGGGATCCGTACCAGATCGGGTTGACGGAGGAGATAGAGAAGATCCAAAGAAGAGCGGCGCGTTTCGTCACAGGGTTATTTGGTAACCGTGATGGCGTTACGGAAATGTTTAGCAAACTCAAGTGGCAGACTCTGGAAGAGAGGCGCTCTGCATCGCGGTGTAGCTTGCTGTCCAGGTTTCGAGAGGGTGCGTTTCTGGATGAGGTATCGAGTATATTGCTTCCCCCTACTTATACCTCCCGAGGAGATCACGAATGTAAAATTAGAGAGATTAGAGCGCGCACGGAGGCTTTCAGACAGTCGTTCTTCCCGCGAACCATACGCGACTGGAACAGGAAAGGGAGGTAATGACAGTGGCACGTAAAGTGCCCTCCGCCACACACCGTTGGGTGGCTTGCGGAGTATGAATGTAGATGTAGATGTAGACCACATTGCAAGCGCCAGTTCACGATTGCCAGCAGCTCGTCATCATTATATGGAGGCTATCTACAGGGTGGTCACAAAAAATCTGATAAGCTTGTGTGAGTGTTGCAGGAGACTTTGTGCTGAGAAATAATTATTAAGAAAAATTTCGATACTTTGCGCCGCTTCCGAGTTGTTCAGCACTAGAGTTAGATAATCAGATAGTTGCTTGCGCAAATTCAAGCATTTCCACGCGCTAAGATGCGGTGATCCACAGACATCCGTTGGTCCGTGAGCTACCTCTTGTTCAAATGCTTTACAGCAACCAATATCATTGAGCAAAACTGAATCACAATTAGCTCCTTCAGTCTTCTGTAAACTGTCCAACTGTCCATTAGTATAGCAGTTCTGCTAGAAGGCTGCTGTTGATGGTATTATGTTATGGCAGCAGCCAACTGGGGATCTACCGTTATTTGGACTGCTGCAACTGCTCCGTCTCAAGCGGACACAGTTACTTTCTGACCCTGAGCTCCCTGGGTTACTCAAGTAACCACTATCATCTGGCAAATATTGACTGGTATTTGGGGTACCAACTTCCTCGCCATTCCATGGTGGTGAGCAGCTGTCCATCATTCCCACTAATGCATTACTCTATAATTTTTCCGGTGTAGGTCAAGATAAAGCTGGTCAACAGCAACACAAAACACACTGAATAAGCAAGCTTTTGAATACGATTTGATTTGAATTTGTTAAAAAGTGCCTTTTTCGGAGCGATAAATTTAAGCTACTTCCAGCACAACTGTTAAGAAATAAGCCAGTGACAATATTAATAGTGCTCTTACAGACTCAAATGCAAATTTTATGACCTTTGTGTCCTTATGTAATGATGGATGATTTTAGACCAATCAACGGAAGCTCATACAGTGTGAGACGTCTGTAGATCTTTCATTTTAGTTGAATAGTCTGTGTCCTTGTGTTTGTTATATCGCTAAAAGTGTTTTACCCATTTCATTAAATAAACCACAACATGGTCATGGGGCATAACTACATTAATTATTGGCTGTCAAAAGTAGGTAGAAACGATGCACGTTCAACATGTTCTCCCAGATGCAATTTTAAGTTTCTATACCTTTTCTGGGCACCGTGCATGTGAAACATTCTACAAAAGTTTTTTATTATTCTTATTTATTTATGAGCTTTCGTTTACTCGAAAATATGTCAAATGAGAACGCTGCAGAGCAAAGTAAATTAAACGATCGATATTTTCTTTGCCTAAGAAAAACAAAATTTCACGGTGGAGCTACTATTTATATTTTGTTGCTCTAGATGGGCTCTCTTTCTCTTATGGAAATTAGCGTTTGCCGTCATTGGCCGAGAGGCCCCTTATCGGACAGGTCCGGCCGCCCTGGTGCAGGTCTTATTACATTCGACCCCACATTGGGCGACCTGCGCTCCGGATGGGAATGAAATGATGATGAAGACAATACAACACCCAGTCCCTGAGCGGAGAAAGTCCCCGACCCAGCCTGGAATCGAACCCGGGCCCTTAGGACGGCAATCCGTCACGCTGACCACTCAGCTATCGGGGTGGACTTCTTTCTCTTATGAAATGAAAGTGGCAGTTGTCACCCACGTCATACCAACATTATGCTCATTGTCAGTTTACGTTCATAAATGTCGGCGCAAGCTTTTGTGCACCAAAAGCTACGCTCTTTTTATTGTAATGGCTGTTCGTCCATTCGTAGCTTCAATTGGATCTATATGTCTGTCGTAAGTTCACCTACACTAGAAGGAAAAGAACAATACCATCAGCAAAAGGAAAATGGTTTTGAGATGTTCCATTCATATGAATTTCTTCTTCACTTTTACATTGTAAGTATGTAGATTGCCAGCATCCTTTGAAAAACCGAAAGTAAAACCCTGTGAGGAGAAAAATAATTCGAAAGATCACTTGTGGTGGTAAACCGTTGTGGAAACACTTCGATTAACAATTGAAAAAACGTAATCTGTCTGTTACAATATCCTTTATTAAAGTATCAGTAATTCTAAACACATTTAGTACTTTTTATACATATCCCTTTCAGGACCTTGAGTGAGTGTTACGATGCGCTAAGACATGAAGGAACTAGAGGAAGCTGTTGAGGTTAAAAATTGCAGGCTAAGACAGAGATTAGTGTACATCAAAGTAATAATTGAGGATGTACGGTGCTGCTCTGAGATCAGAGGATGCCACCGGAGAGGAATTCGTAGCAGGCCACTTCGAACCCGCCAGATGAGTTATGACCCAAGAAAATAGTATCAGTGTGACTTCAGTAATCATCGATATATATTTTCCTGTGTAAGCTGTTGGTGCGAATATTTTACGAAGGAACTGTTTGGGAAATGCCATCACATATTTGAGAAATAATTACCAATCCAGTCTTTTCAACTTGCCGGGTAGAACAGAATTAAAACGTTTCCCTTCTCTGGCATAATAATAAATTTTAAGGATATTATTTCGGATTCCAAGCTCAGTTACTCGCAGTTTAATTTACTTGCATGGCACAAAATCAGCTTAAAACGTGAGTACTCTGTCCAGATTAACTTATCTTTTAACCAAGCATTCGGATATAACGCGGAGCAGTGCAAAGTCATTCCAAGGCAACGCTAATTTCTATGTTTAAGACTTGGCAATAAACATTACGAGCACGAGCCGCTTCTGTGCCGAGAAAGCGGGATTAAACGTTTATTTATGTAGAACGAAGAAATAACGCCGGCAGGGGAGAGGCATTAGGCGCCGGTCGTAGGTGAGGCCGCGGTAGACGAACGACCGCGGCAGCGCCTAAGAAGATTAGGCTGGGCCGCGGCTCGCCGATAAAGCGTGTAAACAAAAGTGGATAAAGAAAGGTGCGTGCGCGCCGGAATGCGC